>NW_027182336.1:1833750-2445000 GCF_040938575.1 Ambystoma mexicanum | reverse complement strand
TGCTTGTCCTTTTGCCATCTTGTTCTTTAGCCTTCTACCTGGCAGTGCCCGGGAAAGCAGGAGCTTTTGGCTTGCTACTGGAGGGCTGTGTGTGTGGGCTAGTCCTGCTATTGGCTAGTGAGGGCAGCAGCTCATACCTGGCTTTTAGGATAAGAAGAGGACCCCTGCACCCATTCTTCAGAGATCCTGGAGAAACCTGAAGGAGCCAAGTATCCTGTCCAGCTGTGAGACCCATGAAGAAACCTGAGACCTGACTGAAGGAGGGCTGGCATCCAACTTCTGCTGCTGAACTGGATGAGCCATGTCTTGCTTGTGATCTTTAGCATTCCTGCGAAGGAGCTGCGACCCTTGGAGTGGAGAGACCATCCATTCCTGACATCTGCTCAGTGCCCTGTCAAAGGAAGCCTTCGGAAGTGCCCTGGAACCGTCCTGTGGCTGACCAACTTTATTTGGGGTACCGTGCTGCCACAGTCACTTGTTCTGAGTTTCAGCCTGAAACATAGGGGATCCTCAGCTGGCCCGACGAGGCTAACCTCTGTGAGATTTCAGCGTGCTGGCAATGAGGGGATCCGAGATAGGAGGGAAAGGCTAACCGCAGCTGCTGAGTCCATTTGTGTCGCCGTGCTGGAGTGACCACCACCCGAAATAACTTACCTGACCTGAGACCAGTACTAAGAGGGGTCCTGCATCGCGTTTTGCTACATTCTTCAATCAAGAGTCCTTGCAACAGTGAAAGACATCACCCGGAGATCAGTTCGAACCTGCAACCCCTGGGAATGAAGGACTGCAACCTTTGGCGGGAAAAGCAACATCGGACCCTCTTCCTTTATCCTGCCACGACTGGGGAAGAATCGGAGTATGGGGGTAAGTTACAGAGCTTCTAACTCCCATTAGCAGTCAATTATAAGTCAATGGGCTTGTAATAAATCTTAATTCTAACATTATTGGCTTTGCGATTGCTTGCTTGCGCAAGACATCTGACCTTTGAGACTACTTTTGGGCATTAGTCTAACTTGAACCCTAAGAACCCTTCACTGGACACCAGAGACCCTACCTGCATTTTTTCCTGCTTCATAACTTCTGTGGAACTTTTAACTATTGGCCAAAAGGCCCCAGACAACTAATGGCTGGACAAGTTTAGTTAGGGATCATCTCTCTGGACCTTGTGTGCATAATACTAATCTAACCTTTCCTTTGCAGGAGTTTCTGATGTGTATTATGCCCTACAACAAAGTGAATGTATATATGTATTTAGTTTAATAGTCTTGTGTCATAACTATACCTGCTAGTAGTCATTTCTCATAGTGTGTTTTTGGTCAATAAATAATAATTGTATTTTTATACATCCTGTCTAAGTGTAATTTGTGATTCCCATTGTGTGACCTCATTGGGGACCCTTTACAAGCTCACCACCTTTGAAGAACTTAGCCTAGACCGCCTGTCACTGCTATCCAAACTGGTTTGGCTACAGCTCCCCAGAGTTGTCCCTGTCACAATATAGGTTGGCCTTCTATACATCTGTTCATCAGGCCAGCGTATAGAAAAAAGCAAAGAGATAGTACCTTTCCACTATCTCCACGGTGTGGTGCTAGAAGCAAACCACACTACCCATTAGCAAGCTGTTAGGCATGTGCATTATCTACTGTCTTCCATGGTACATCCCCAAGATGGCAGCGTCGTCTTAGTGATATACCATTGTCATTATATATGCGCGTACATACTTCATGCAACAGAATGGATGATGTAGGGGTTTAAACACTTGACTAAAAACAGCCGGCAACCATGAGAGGAAGAATTGAAATGTCAGAGAAGCTAGTCTTACAAAATCATTGTCAGATAGCACCAAGGTCAGAAACAGATATATAGTATTGCAAGACAAATAACAGAACAGCGTGCTTACTTTACTGATACAAACCAGCAGCAACTTATCCCACCTAACAGAGTTCCATATTTTTTTACGACCTGCTTGCCTGACATGAACTAAACTATGTAGGAACATTCTGGAAGGGGAAACTGCAATTGTATGTTTGAGGGGAGTCCTTTTTTCCAATGTCCAGTTCATGAAGATAAGCCAAAGAGTCTGTCTCCGACACAGATGTACCTGCTCATAAGTAACCTGACCTGTTCCTTATAGTTGGAAGTGGGAGGAAGGATAGCTCAGGACATAACGTTCACACTTTGATGCATGGAATACCTATTTCCAGGTCACAGAGCAGAAGATCCTGTAGTCTACCAAAGCCATTGGCTGCCAAAGCTGAAGGGACATATTAAGAATGTCAGAAATGTTGAAATATTATAGATGCTCCTTGGCTGAGCTGTAGACAATAACATTTAACATCTTAGCCAAAATAAAGTCTTCCGTGTAAGAAGCCAGTATACTTTCAATTTATCATAATATAAGCATGTGGGGCAGCCCAAAATGAACAAAATAAAACTGTGCATCAGGTATCAGACTTAATTTAAAAAACACTTTTATAAAAAAGGAACCATAAATATGATGGCCCACTCCTCAGTGTGACGTGTCATTTTTGAGTTAAGCAGATTCTTGCTTGTACACACTTCCTAACAACAGCATTGACATTGTGGTGATTGAATACTAAACTTTCAAAGAATGAAGCCGACTTGTGAGCTGAGTTTGAACCTCAGAGCCAGTTCGGTTCTTTAAAATGTGATCTCTTATGTCCTACAAATGCACTATCCTTAAACAAAATAAAAATGATAATATTAGCTGTTCTGGGCATATGATACAGCAATCTGTCTCTCTCTCTCTCTCTCTTACTTACAGGTGCGTGTTTGGTAAAGCTAGCCCCTGTTATTTCTGACAGTTGTGCGACCAGGTGAGCGACCAGAGGAAACAGATAACTTGAGAGGGCAGGGATGTGTTTTCTCGCAAAAGCAGCTACTAAAAAGTAACTTATTCAATTATACTTACTTTGAAAACTTTCTCATTTTAAAGGTTTACATTGTTCAATTCTAATCATTACTTTCAGTATACATTTTAGTCACAATACAAATGTACACTTTTATACCCTTCTTTATACCTGGTTTGCCTATATAAATTCCCAATTATTTGCCCTACGTCTTCTGTATCTCTCTCATCAGCCCATGTGTATATTCTTGGTATCCCTTGAAGCTCCCTACGGGGCTGTTGTGACCCTCTCTCTTCCTGAAATCGTTCCTGTACTTCAATCTGAACTATGCTTCTATGACATAGACACTCTATCTCATCATCTTTTAGTGATCTACTTCTATTCATTTCTTGCTCTCTCTTCCTCATCACCCTTCAATCTTCTTCCTCGCGCCTTGTTTGCAAACTACTTACTTTCATTCTTTGCGATTCTACCTCCTCTGATCTCTTCTCTTCTAGTCTCTTCTTTTCTTTCCTCGCTTCATACCTTCTTCGTTCTTCCCTGTGCTTGCTTTATCTTTCTTCCTCTTCTTTATATGCTCTCCCTTTTTCTTTTCTTTCCTTTCCCACTCTTTCTCGAAACCCATCAACGCCCTTATCATCCAGCTTAAGTAATATTTGTCCTCCCATCCATTTGTTCTGTACCGTTGCCTTAACTTTGTCTTTTATTTCTTTCTGCTTCCTTGCTTCGTCCTCCATCTCATCTGTCTATCTTGTCTATCCTTTCTGTCATCAAGCTATCTACTTTCGTCATGTGTCGAGGTTTATTTACGTTCCCTGCTTTTGCTCTCTTCCGTGTTATCCTCCCTGTTATAAGCGGGAGGCTCAGATGTCAGATTAAAATACCCTGTCGCTGCTTTTAATTCCTTTAAGGGATAAAATCCCTTATCCTCTGTATCTATGCTCTTGTTTTTAGAAGAGGAAAGGGGAGTCTAAGGCGTTACATCCTCCCCTTTATGATGATTAAGCATGCACTCCTTCTCGGCTGGATCTTCTTTCTCGCTCTGGTACATTTTCCATAATTCTAAAACAGCCAATCTTTTCTGTAATTGCTTTCCCTTACATGTGGCATGCATATATGTCACAATACTGGTTTTGACAATGAACTCTCTTTTGTCCACAGCATGGATGTCTTTTTTAGTCGTGCCTCGATCCCACTCCAAAAGATATTTCCTTATTTTAGCAATGTCCTGCATAAGTGCAAAAGAGGAGTGTCCTCCATAATGATAAGTCGATCTCGACTGCCTATACTTACCAGACCTTGTACTCTCTTCTTTATTTTATCAAATATACCACACTGATCAATTTGAGTAGGCACCATCAATTGCTGATTATCCAAAAATCAAAATATTTTATCCGCTTTTAGAATCTGTGCAACAATGTTCTTTTTGTTCCTTTATTCACACTCTGTCAACTTTTAGTATCTTATTGCTTTATCATTGACATTTGAAGAATCTCTTCTTTATTTTTTTGTTTCCTTTGATGTTTACCCTCCTGATTGACGTTAATCTCTTGATTTAAAAAACGTGGTAATCACCTTAATTTTTTACTGTCATTTTACATCTATTAGTTTAAACACAACTGAAGCTTTACACTGACATATTGATAACCCCACACGTGCCCTTTTTTAAAAGAAATCTGCGTACGCCTTTCTTTACTATCTTTAGTAAAAGTATCTCATCTAATTTTTGCTCTGTCTTAGAGTTTGATACACTCTCTTCTTGTGGGCCTAGTCAAGGAATCCTTAACACCCCTATTTTCAGTCTTTTTAGTGAGTACCCTTCCATTCCTTTGGAACTAGGAATCGAGGTATCTACGTTTCTTCTTTATAATCCCCAAAAAGTCCTGTTACTTTTATATCTGTACTATTTACAACACAGCCCCCCACCCCCTATGTTTGCCACTTTCAATGCTCTACTCACATCCGTGGCTCAGCTTGAGTCCCTATGCATCGACTCTCCCTCAACCAACCAGTTCGGGCAGGAATTTTGTCAAAGGGGGACCTGTCAACTGTATCTCCTTACTCGTGTTTTTGTACGCTGTTCTCCATAGGAAGCTTTGCGGTCTTCTGGAGGTCGATGGCCCGAAACCATCCCCGGCTACCAAAATGTGCTCTAGCATCTTGAGGCATCTCTTGTGCTAGATGGGATTACCAATAAAGATCGCAGACCAAATAACCCGACAGACTCAAAGAATATGTCAAAGTACTACTTTATTCTCAATTTAATAAAGTCGGGTAAACTGGCAGACATCAGTCTGATGCTTGCACACTCACACACAAACTTGATTACACAGAGGTTTTATACCCCAATATTCCTCATCTATGACGACATCCTACGTGGCAAACTGTAAAACCTATTGACGGCAGGGATTGGTTAAGGGAACATATCTACTCATAGAATACATAGGGGTTAGTACACCATTAGATACTTCTCATTTGTAAGGCACACCTCGAACTACCTCTAAATATATATAACACTGATTATAGCGGACAAAATGGCAGCGTGTTGGTCTATGTAACATTGCATAGCAGGTTACCCCATAGACCCACTGACTGGTTGGGATTCTCACCCAACCTTGGACTTTCGGCTTGTTAGCAGCACGTAAGTGAAATGAAACCCAGGTGCTTGAGTCACATCATATTACTCCCCTCAATTAGTCCATCATCTCTCATCAGTCCGACGATGAGCCAAAGGTTCCAATCTGTAGTGGACCTTGTAGCCTGCTCACTGTTTAAGGATATTCAAGGGACTGCAGGCACATCAATATTTTCATTCAAGGCTTAATGAATAGCCCTTGTTTTTCGACTCCTGAATCACAGAGAAATATGTCTCATGCCCATGGCTAATCCGTCTGCCTCCCTTTGTGCCTTGCAACTATTCCTTAAAAATAGCATCTTTGATCCCAAGCCAACATAGACTCTTCATTTTGCACACAAAGCTGTTTTCCAGCATCTCCTGACACTGCAACATTGATCTGTCTGAGGTAGCTGGATTGAATCTTAGCACGGGCCAGCGTCCATCTTCCAAATATGGCCAGCCTAGCCAAATTATATATTCCTGTATAGAAAGCTTCTATATGTCTTCACTACTGTGCATTACTACGTATTAACACATATTGGTCACCAAGTTACTTTATCTTCTTTTGAATACATAATTACTCTTTGATTTCGTACATGTTTTTCTTGTTGCTTCAGTTACATCGTCACTCTTAAGTATTTTTTTATTGTTTCAGTATGTCTTCGTACATCTTCTTTATGACATCACTCTGCCTTCCTCAGATTTCCATGATGTCCAATGGTGCGTGCTGACATCCTTCCACATGATATCCTTCCACTCTCTTAGTGCGAGAATACATTTGATACTGTTTTCTGAGTGCATATCGCCTTTCATATAATTGATGTGGTATAGGGACAACACATGGAGTCCCATGTAGGGCTCTTCTCCTACTGTTCCTATATGACAGCTATGAGTGGGCAGGAGTTAGGGAAAATAGGTCCACCTGCCCCTCTACATAAGTTGGTAGAGAAAGTATAACTGCATACTGATATATTGCTTCTATGATTAGAATAGGCCTAATGTATGTATTAAGAACAGGCCTATCTAGAAATAGCATTGCCATGTATTCTTCACCAATTCTTCCTTCATACACATTTCCGTTTGGCTTTAGTAAGCAGGGATTTTTTTGTAGGCTGTTCCAAGGCAATTTGTTAGAACTTGTAACATTATACCAGTGTTTTTGCAACTTGATGGTTTCCCAAAGGAAGCAGGAGCTACTTAAGACTAACCTGCTCGAATTGTAACTTCTTGCAAATGTGAGACTGGGTTAGTCTTCCTCACCCAGGAGTTGATGAATTGACAATTTTATGAATGCCTCTTTGAAGTATGACCAGACAGGCAGGAAACAAGAAAAGCATCCCAAATGTGATAAGCTAAGCCCGCCCTTTCAATATTAGACAATTTGGAAGGAAAGCTATAAGAACCGATTTTTTGTGAGGAGGGAGTTTGTGCATTTGGATCTGTCCTGGAGCACTGTCCTGTGATGTTTGCTTCGGTATGTCTGCTGTCTGCCATTAACGACATGTACCATCTATCCCGACTGGATTATTTGGAGAACAGGTTTACTGTGGCAACCATGGGAGCCTATAAGGATGCTGTACGTGCAGGTACACGGTGGCCCAGGTGTGTACAGTCCAGACCTTTGAGTGGCCCAATATATACAGCCCTGCAACCTGCAGAAGAGCACATGCCTCTGTCTGTGAAGAGTAAAGCAAGTTTGCAAAAAAAGAATATGTGCACGTGTTTGTGAGAGTGTTTGTGTGAGTGGGACAAAGAAAGAGAGTGAACTTGGGTGATCCGAGATAGGATTTTCAGTCTTGGCATGGCGCAAAACTGAGAGCAATGAAAGTGCCATCAGGGGGCACTGAGGCAGTTGTGGGTACAGTTGGAGGGGAAAACTGGGGACAAAACTAGGGGCAATTAAATATTACATGGTGCAGTTCCAAGGGAAAATAGACTAACATAGGTGGTGTATGGCAGTTCTTGTAGCATTGAGAGTGGAATGGGGCAAAAAAGGTGGCAATAGGAGTTGCATGTGGCACATAAGGAGCCAATGGGCAGTTATGGAGTAATGTGCATGCCATGGGATAAATCAGGGTGTAATATGGAGCAGTTGTTTGAGCAATGAGTGTGATATTTATTTATTTCTATTAATGCTTTAGGGCTAATATAATTAAGCCTTTTGCATACAAATCACGATACAAAATATACAAGCTGATAATGCCCCATACACTTTTTGAGCGATTCCAGTTGATTCAATGCCTTTTTCAATAATATACCTTTTATGCTTTTCCATTCATGCATAGCTGCTGCGGTAAATACAAGGGATTCTGCCACCAGGATCATGGACCAAGAGATAATCTTCTTACACAAGGAATATTCTGCCACGCACCAAAAGGATCCATAACAGGCTAAATGTTTAGTCGCAGATGTATAATAAAATGTCATTACACGGCCACGGTAGTGGCCCTGTAGTTATGGTTAAGTTGCAGTTTCCACAGGAAGAGCACTTTTTGGGCGGCTTATAACTTTGCTCCCCCTGGACGAATCCTCATCAAACTTTGCAAAAAAAAAGTATATGGGCCACTCTGAATTTTTCTGCAAAGTTTGGAGATTTTTGGTGCAGGGGGGCAAAAGTTATAGAGGGGGTCCCAAAACGTCTTTTTTTCACATAGACTGAATGGGGGAAAAACTTTGCGCACGGCTACAATTCAAACCGCTGGATGGATTTTCACGAAATCTGCGGCAGGTACAGGGGCTTGGTCCAGAAAGCGTGCTTTTGTAAATTTGGCGACCTTCTGTGCAGTACTTTTCTTTAAAATTATAAAAAAGTAGGTCTGAAAAAAATAGTGATATCTATGTCCGCTTCGCGGTCACATTTCCCTGTTCAGTCCACGGACAAGATACCGATTGGCTAAGGGGCTGGCATCATGACCGAGGACACGCAACATCTCTGCCCATTGGCTGCTGCGAGACGTGTTCTGCGTCAGATTGTTTGGATGCGGCCGACATCTTGGATCCGCCAAAAGCGGAGCCAGAACCAGCGTACATATGCTCTATTTATAAAACTGTTTTGCTGTGGCACAGACCATTGAGAAAGGTTCAGACAGTAAGGCATGGGTGATCAATGCATTTGTTCTGGGGGTCGGTCTTCATGATGTACTTTTCATGGACAGCTTGTACAAACAGAAAATGAGGGGTGTAATAACGATAGCACTTCAGTCCATGCAGTGGACAGGAAACTTCTAACTGTTGAAAGCACATGCATAGTGGTAGCCAACACTGAAACTGACAACATGTCGTGATTGCATTACTTTTCTCGATGCCTAATATTATATTCATTAGTACGCCGCCATGGGTGTCACATGCTACTGTGGTTGTGGCCAGGGCCTAGAGTCTTGGATGCATGGCCGTCGGCCGAAGGCCTTACTTCCAAGACTGTAGGCCCTGGCCACAACCACCGCAGCATGTCACACCCATGGATACACCCGTAGTATTGCGTTTCGATTGGCAAGTTGTGGAGAGTGCGTGCAGTCTTGGGTGCATATTGCGTTTTTGATTGGCAAGCTGTGGAGAGTGCCTGCAGTCTTAGGCCATGCACCCAAGAACAAAGTTATAAGTACTAGACGTGGAAGCCACTGCACACCCATCCCATGTAAAATCTATGGACATACAGATGCGGCCGACATCTTGGATCGGCCGAAAGCGGAGCCAGAACCAGCGTACATGTGCTCTATTTATAAAACTGTTTTGTTGTGGCACAGACCGTTGGGAAAGGTTCAGACAGTAAGACATGGGTGATCAATGCATTTGTTCTGGGGGTCAGTCTTCATGATGTACTTTTCATGGACAGCCTGTACGAACAGAAAATGAGGGGTGTAATAAAGATAGCACTTCAGTCCATCCAGTGGACAGGAAACTTCTAACTGTTGAAAGCACATGCGTAGTGGTAGCCAACATTGAAATTGACAACATGTCGTGATTGCATTACTTTTCCCTATGCCTATTATTATATTCATTAGTACGCTGCCACGGGTGTCACTTGCTACAGTGGTTGTGGCCTGGGCCTAGAGTCTTGGATGCATGGCCGTCGGCCGAAGGCCTTACTTCCAAGACTGTAGGCCCTGGCCACAACCACCGCAGCATGTCACACCCATGGATACACCCGTAGTATTGCGTTTCGATTGGCAAGTTATGGGGAGTGCGTGCAGTCTTGGGTGCCAGCTCTAATTTAATACCACTAATATACCAGTTGAACCTCGTAATGAGGTGCCCTTTACCACTGTTATGCATTACCTTGGTCTTTGCATAGTTGATCTTAAAAGCGGTTTACTTCTGCAAACTGAGCCAAGATGTCAATCGCTCTTTGTAGACCAAGGGGGGTGTGGTCCAGTATGACTGTGTAAACCGCGTCAGTAATCCACGGCACCGCTGCCCCACCCATGTGTGGTGGAAAGATCTGCTTCAAACTTAAGTACTCCTCGTTTGTCAGCTACATAGAGGTTGAATAGCAGGGGCACAAGAATATTCCCCTACTTGAAACCTTTATTGGTAGGCTGTGTGAGGAAATATCCCGCTCTTGCGAGAGGTGGATGGCAATAGTAGTGTCTTTGTATAGAGCCTTTATGAAGTATAGCAGGTGTTTATCTATACCCCATCTTTCCAGCTTTGTCCATAGAATTTGGTGGTCGACAAAATCAAATGCTGTCATGTAATCGACAAAGCATAGAAAAAGGTCACCGTCTGTCCACCTTAATACGTCAGCTGCCAACAGGTGCAGGGACTATACGGCCAGGATAGTAGAATATCCTTTCCTAAATCTTAGCTGGAAAGTTTTAAGTAGTTGGTAATCTTTGCACCAGTTTTTCAGCAAATCTAATAGTTTTTCTGCAAAATGTTTGCTGCTAGCATCTAACATAGCTAACAACCTGTGCTGATTAGGGTCAGTATGTGAACCACGTTCATGGATGGGTACCAATATTGAATTATGCCACGTCCTGGGAATCACTCCCAGGGTTC
This sequence comes from Ambystoma mexicanum, assembly GCF_040938575.1. Taxonomy (NCBI): domain Eukaryota; kingdom Metazoa; phylum Chordata; class Amphibia; order Caudata; family Ambystomatidae; genus Ambystoma; species Ambystoma mexicanum. The sequence continues at coordinate 2,434,515 of NW_027182336.1, read as the reverse complement.
ATATTTTAGTATACAATTGGTACAAAACTCTGATCCATTAGGCCTCAGTAGAGCGTTGGCTAACCCGTCCGGTCTGGGGGCCCTGGATGGTTTTATTCTTACCAAAATAATTAAGATTTCCATCGGTTCAAAATGTAGTACTAAGCCTCCCAGATATTCAAAGAAAGATTTACATTTCACGTTAGATTGATCCCAGTAAAGCCCATTAACATGTACCTTCCATTCTATTTCTACTATGGCACAGATTCCCTTCGGTGTCATTGCAGCCAAATAAGTACGATAAAGGTACCAAAATGTCCATGAGTCATGCGTATTTGTCGGGCCATACACTTCCGATTGGCTAAATCAAGACTGGTTTTAGGACTATGAAGCTAGTTCTGTATTTGGAATACTCTGTGCCAATCTTAGCTTTTTGTTCTAAATAGTTCAAATTCTTATTTTTGTCAATGGTTGTCACTTTCTTACGTAGCTGGCACTTTTCAATGTGAATTTTTAGTTGAAAATTGGAAGACTATCCTTGCCTTGTACAGCCATCTTCACCGCCATATGGGGGCGGGGCTTATTTGGTGAAAATAGTTTACCCAAATCATCATTACAGTGATTTATTGGTTCTTTTGAGGTGCAGACTATGAGCTCTATATATTCATTAGGCCTTTTTAGTTTGCCCTCTGACCATACGATTCTATTACCCTGAGCAGCAACTGACACTTTACCTAAGACCACCTTCCTATTCTTCTGGGAGTACACTTGAAACAAGAACTTCAACATTGCGTGATCGCTAAGTGGTGTAAATGTAATTTCGTACCTCGTTTTTTGCAATGTAGGATATCTGTAACAAAAATACAATCTAGATATGAGACACCACTCCAGTTTGTCCATGTGACCATCTCAAGCAGTAATTCGCTCTTACTAGGCAGCAAAGGTACCAAATTAAATTCTAATTATGCTTCAGACCATCTCCGACCCTTCTGAATTAATACTCGTTAGTGATCTACGAGCAACATCCATCGTTCTTTAGTGAGATCATATTTTTCTAAGTTAGTGCAGTGGGCATTAAGCTAACATTATATATCCTTTTGGATTCCTCAATGGCCAAAGGAACAGTAATTCTATCTCCCATTTCAACAATGAATCAGGGTGAGTTCCATCAGGCGGATCATGCACGTTCAGTATTAAACTGTTAGCATTGCAGTCAAGGAAATTTCCACTGCTAAACCACAGTCAAAGGCTACACCCAGGTTATAACCAACAGCCTCATAACCTTGTCGGAGACCTATGCATAATCCACCCTTAGGCCTCCCGATCCAGGCCCTGATACAAATATTTGATAGCCGTCCAACGAAAAAAGTCTTTGTAAGCCACGTCTCCTGAAGCAAACCGATTTCAGTCAAAGGCAAGGTTGCGAATCCTGCCGGGTTTGAACTCAACGATCTAAATCCCCATTTCTTACATGATAGGACAAGGCCCACTTTAATCCGGGCCGAAGGTCAATAAAGAGGTTCTTCTAAAGATGGAGCCCCAATCTCGTTAAATTGAGTTCGCTGATCCACTTTGATTTGTTGGTATTGATTACCCCCCTCTTTTTATCCAATTTGCTTTTTATTCAATTTGCCCTTCGTGGTATACATCAGGGATCCAACTCGTTCTTCATTAAAAAGGCTGTGGTAAAGTTGCATACAATAGCCCATGGTGTAAAATTTGTTGGCAAATGTCATGAGCATTTCCACAACCATACTACTAACCAACATGATCACCACCCAATTAGATTGACTATGCAAAATGGGCAATTCTACCCTATGAATGTCTTGTGAAGTTATGATTAACCATTCTTCAATTTGCTTAAACAATAGCATCAGGTTTCCTCTATTTATGAATGGACTATCACTTTTTGGCTCAATTTCTTTCGATACATATACATTGAGGATAAAATGATGTGGCTTTAGGTAACTTAGCATACTAAGGATTATGTCAGTTAGACCACTTATGATGTTGGTCCTTAAAAGATGGTTGGAGGGAGCCGGCATGATCACCAGTTGTCTGCATCGTATGGGTGTATCCATGGTCCATCCTGTCAACGGGCCAAGACTTAAGCTCTATCCTCTGGTCCAATTTCATTGCTGCATTCTGTGAAAGTTCCCAGTCGATATTCACCACACATTGGCCCTCATTACAACTCAGGCGTTAAGGGTTTAACGGCGCCGTCGGCGCCGTTAACCCTTAACGCCTGATTAGAAGTGTCCCTTTGCGGGTTGGTGTTTAACGCCTGCTTTTAGCAGGCGTTAAAAATCCAACCCGCAAAGGGACTTTGGAGCTAATTACGGCACCGTAATTTACGGTGCCGTAATTAGCGCCTTCCCCATTCCCATTATGCTGTATGGGGGCAAAAATGGGAATGGGGAAGGGCAAATGGTGAATGGGGAATTACCGCCCCACTCACCTTGGAATGGGGCGGTAATTCCGCCATCCACCATGGCGGAATCGTAACCTTAGCGGCATGGACCATGGTGCTAATAGCACCATGGTCCTCTGCCAAGGTTGTAATGAGGGCCATTGTGTGCCCATATCAATTTTTGCCTGCTGCACCTTAGTTATTTGACCTTTGTCTTTTTGTCTGGATAACGTTGTGCCCCAGTAGTGTTAGGGATCCCTCCTCAGGGAATTACAGCCATTTATCTAGGGTGGCACACTGGCACCAAGACTGTTTGGATGTATTAGCCGTTTTCAGCAAGGTGATTCTCTTACAATTCATGGATGTTACAATCTTGTTTGAAATTGTTCCCAGTGCAGATGCATGTTTGGGGGGTATGGCAGAGAATTGTTGTTTGTGAGACAACTGATGCTTAACCTTATCTTTTCACTTTCTGCGTTTCTGTAATGATTTGGGTTGGCTAATAACTGGGGGAGACTCAATACCCAACAGGTCTTGCCCATCTTTGCCTTGGCTCATATCCAAAGGTGACGTTGAGTGATCAGAGATTGAAAGAGGAGTATTTAGCATGCTTGGATCAATCAATATCTCTTTGCCCAAATCTTCCTTGCCATCAGACTCTACACTTACACCAGTCACTCCCCGTTCCACCACACTGCTCTTCAGAATCACATTGTCACACCGCGGGGTATCTGGCGGCTGTGGAATAGGTGGAGACTGCGTCCGCCTTTACTGGCACCATCACGTCCAATGAAAACGTGAGGTGTCGGTCTAGTTGTTTCCTGCAGCCTCCCGACACCGGTATTTATACATTTCACTTCCGGGGTCGGGTTGCGTTGCAACGTACAGTTTTCGTTCTGTCTCTTGCCTGCGCTATCTCCGTTTGGTATTCCCTTTCGGGTTATTACTGTTTTCTTCCATCGTTTCCTCCCCGCCTGTTTTTCTGGTCCTCTTACAATTCCCTTCCACCCTCCCGTCTTCCGTGAGTGCGCTTCCCTTTGTTTCTTTCAGTTTACTTTTTCCTGGCTACCCTGGTTCCTTCCTCTCTCGCGGAGTTTGTTCTCCTTCCTCTCTCCTTCTTTTCTTTTCTCTCCACTGATTTCCCGGTTCCAACTTTTGCCTGCATAACGGATTGCCCTGCCTCGCCCATTCCTGCTTGGATTTACCTATTGCTCCTCCCGTGTATCGACCGCTGCCTGTTATTCGGATTGCCTTGCCTACCATTTCTGGCTGAAGTACTTACGGCTTCACTCTTTCTATCGCTATCTGCCTTTCTTGTCAGCACCTCCGCTGTGTTGGATCCGTTCCTGCTTCACTACAGTATCCTTTGGAGTCATAATACTCGAGCCTCCTTCAGCTGCGGAATCTCATCTCTTCCGGGGTTTTTTTATGCCTTTGGCTTTTTCCCCAGTACTCGGCGGCTGCGGAGGGTTGCCACAGACCACCCTTTGGGTGTCACTGTGGCGTCCTACCTTGGTCGCCTTCATCTACAAAAAAAAGGAGTAAAGACTCGAGTAAAAGACAACCCAACGCTGTCACAACGCCAGAGACTTCAAGGTGAGGTGGAAAGGGAGGAAGGGGAGTCGGGGGCATTTTCGGAAGAAGAGGATAAATTAGACCATACTGACACACATTTACCACCCTGACCAAATTCCTCTAAATTGCTCTCTGTTCATTGGCCAGCATGGAACGAAGGCCAAACATCGCATCCATCGTGATTGTAATGGTGTTCAAACTAGGCTTACAATTAGAATTATTAAAATTGGCTTAATCCTGAGTAGTTTTTTCAGACATGTCCTGACTAGAATCTTCAACATCCAGAAAATGTGTATTCACTATGTGTTCAAGATCGGAAGTAGCTGACAAGTTTGTGGGAGGTGGCGATACCTGTACTTCAATGGCCAGAGCCTTTCCTGCTAGGGAAGCATGTCTTAGGTTGAGGCACATATTTAGCAAAGAATTGTTATGATCAATATTTGCCAAAAAACTGGGTGAGCTAGCCACTACCGACAGGCACTTTGGTCTTGTCATAGGTATAACTGGGAAGAAATTAGTAATTTTTTCTTGATTCTGTTGCAATCTGTCCACAGATCGTGTTAACCTGACACTATTCAAACCTTCCTTTAACAGTTCTCTATGGGTGTTAATAGAGAGCTCAGGGCCAGACTGCTGTGGTGACGGAGGCTGGCCCATCGATCTGCACTCAATATGAGTTCGCCAGAGCCTTTGTCGGCCGTGTCAAGAATAGATTCAAGAGATTCTTGTGTGTAATGTGGTTTGGGCATTGTCGGTTTTCTGGTGTTAATACTCTGATGCTGGTTGACTTGGCTGCGTAACGGATAAACACAAGCAGGGAAAGATTTGACAAAATTCTTCTTATGGTGCTGTGCTTCCCATTTGGATATTAGTTAGGCAGACACAAAATGTTATATAGTAGCAATTATCAATATATTTCCTTCTGTAATGAATCCCCATATATGGAACAAATTGCGCTTATAAACATGCAGCGAAGTTGGTCTATAATTATCGACTTCTTGGTTAAAACCCAATTGGAAAAACAGTGCAAAATGTGCCCACAACGTCACAGGGATTAGTAGGGGGAGGGGTGTAACATCACCATTGTGAGCAGGTCTTTGATAGCTAACTCTGCTGGCACGGAAGGACACCTCACCCTCCTCACACCGAAATACCGAAACTCCACGCACTCTGCAATATTTAACAGCTTAAAAAACTGCTGTAAAGCGGCAAATCTGCAATACTGCGAAAAAAAGACGGCAAGAATGAAAACAACCGTCAGCCCGTTACTTACCGGGCCCAGATTTAAGTTTCCAGACTTAGGGCCTCATCACGAGTTGGGCCTTAGTCCTGAAATGCGGCGGTAATGCTATTACCGTTGCATTTAACGGTTTGCCCAATCACGAGTTTGCCGGTAAGTGTGAGTTTTACCTCCAGCTTTGAGCTGGAGGTAAAAAATCTCCACATACTGCATGTTTTGGGCGCCATTATCTCAGCACTAATTTCACCGGCGCTAATAGCGCCATGCAACCCCCATTAGGTCCTATGGACCCAATGGGAAATGGGGAATTACAGCTGTACCGCAAATCGTGATCCGGCACAAATTAAACTGGATCGATTTGAGATAACGCTAATAGCATTGGGAAGTATCCCGGTGCAATTAGTGCCGGGATACCACCCAACTTGAGATGAGGCCCAATTAATTTCCAGGTAGCAGGATGAGAAGGTTACTCACTCACCCACTGTTATGCCCATTAACCACTTATAATACGGAAGCCGCGGGAGGTCGGGAGCTCACACTCATGCATCACAGCAGGCAACTACAGGAGACTACCAGAGGCTGTGTGTACTAAGGCAAACCGTTCCGTCTACTCCAGATCCACTGCAGGTTCCCCTCCGCTCCAACTATTGATACAGGCTGCCACTGCCTCTCCGACCAGGTTACTCACGGTCTCAGTACACTCAAAAGTCGCTCTCCGCTATGCTCGCTGCTTTACTCCGGCTGAAAGATCAGAGGAAAGAACCTCTGGACGGTGAAGCTGCACCTCGTAGAACAGGAAATCAGTAACAAGAATCAGAGGCCGCTTCCAACATCTGCACTTCGTGAGTGTGATATGGGGAAAGGTAGGGTGCAATTGGACAGTTCTATGGGCAATAAGAGGACATGGGCTAAATCACTGGACACGTGGTTGTGACATGGGGCAGTGTAGGAGCAAGAAGAGCAACTAGGAGAAATCTCATAGCTATGGGACCTGACATGATGCAGTTTTCTGGGGCAATGGCAGTAATACCAGGCATGTCAGGGGGCAATGTGAAGTTCTGGACAATAAAAGTGACTTAGCACACATCAATGTGCAGCAGGCCAGTTATATTGGCAATGAAATTGACATTGCGTACATCGGAAAGCAATGGGGCAGTTCTGGGCAAATAAGAGTGACATAGCACAAATAATAGAGCAGTTGGACATGGCCTAGGCCAGTCCTAGGGGTAAGAGCACTGGCATGGGGTAAATAAGGAGAAAGAGGTAGAGGTACAGGGCAGTTAGAGTGACATGGGGCAAATAAGGATGCAGAGGGTTATAACATGGAGAGGTTCCAGGGGCAATGGAACAGGACAAGCATAGTCATAATGTGCGCAAAACAAGGGCAGTGGAAAATGACATGGGGCATTTCTAGAGGCAATGAAATTCACATGGGTGTATCAGCAGGCAATTTGGCAGCTCTTGAGGCAAAGCAAATTGCATGGGGTTAATGCGGTGTGACAGGGATTGATCTGGGGGCAATGTAGATGCCACCTTGGCAATGTGCTTAACTGGGGCAAAAAATCACTAGCCTTGTTGAGGTTGGCATCATTTTCCGGGAGCAGTGGGCAAGCCTCAAAATGTATTAGGTTAGCCAATAACCATGGAAGAACAATAATGGACTTTTGATGAGTAAGATCTTGGTCTGCTGTTTGTGCCTAGAAAACTGAGGGTGTGAAATGCTTAAAATGGCTGATTATTAATTTGCAGCTTGACATTTTTGATTCAACTTAATTGATGCAGAAATGTGGGATGCCTTTTTAAAAATAATGTCTTACAGTGATACCCCAGAAAGGTACATTACTGGGGCAACACTGTCATTACTATGTTAAAACTAACATCACAGTTGTGAAAGGCAATATAGATGGAAGCATAATAAAGTATATTAGGGTGATGATACTGGCATGGGTTTGTGGAGATTGGTGTGGTACTTTATTTGGGCAATGTAAATACCAGCATGGAGGGCCTGATTCAAAGAAGCGTTTTATAATGGCGCAATTCCATAGGAAAACCTTCTGTGAACCAGGCACAATGTGTTTAATGGGGGTAATACGGGCAGGCCAAATTTGAGTTTGACACCACAATTTTCTGGCGCAATGTCAATGTGTCTTCATTGTTTTCCGAATGTTGTAATGTTTTTTTTAAAGAATTTCTTGTAAGTGGTTCCCCAGTAAAACACATCATCCTGCTCAAGTGATCATGTGTTTTACTGGAGCAACACTGGGATGCGTGGCATTGTTGAAATTGGCATGACATTGATAATATGTGATCAAATAGGTCAGTTTGAAACTGGCTTGCTGATGTGGAAAATGGCAATTGAACTGGCATATTTTGCAGTCTGCCATGTGTTGAAAACAGATGTACCGCTTATTCCGATACTTCTGTCAGTTCTGCTTGTATATTAAGAACTGGCACAGGTACAATGGTATGCATGAAATGATAAATCTTTGTGCATCAAGTGCTCACCTTGGGCACACCATTTTCTGATTGACTCATGCATAATTTATTGCAGCAAAATGCTGCTGTTTACTGGCATCCGAAATATTGAGATATTTAATTTGTGCCGCTACGAATTGGAATATTTCTTGTGTTCACCTTCAGAACTTCCTGGAAATACTGTGGCTTTTTTTTTTAAACTGCTTCCACATAGAAAATTATCTGACAAATAAACAAATTCAACCCATTTTTAAAATAATGTACTGGTGGGGAAACATCCCCAACTGACCCTACATGGGATCAGAATTTCCCGCTACCTTTGCTCTCTCACACCGATTTGTCAAGAATATTTACCCCAAAGAATCTTAAAAATGCACATTCGGGCCATCCCCACGCCATTTGCTCAGCAGTCGCTCTTTCCACTGAAATCTTTATTTGCCTTGCATTCTATTTTCTTTCAAAACAATCTCCCCCAAAAAGTCTTTCTTTCCAAAGTATTCTATCTTTTGCTGCAGTCTCTTTCCATTGCAGCAGCATATATTCTCCCAGCTGGCAGTCTTAATCCTTCCTCTACAGCCTCTCACTTCCGACTTCCCCATGAAAAGTCTGGTCAATATGCGGCTTCTAACGCCACTAAACACCTCTAGTTTCCACTCCAGTCTCTCTCTCTCTCTCTCTCTCTCTCTCTCTCTCTCTCTCTCTCTCTCTCTCTCTCTCTCTCAGGTGAGATTCTGCTGCCTGCATCAGTTGAGTATGCTGTCCAATATAAAGAAAGAAATTGGGGAAAACAAGTGGTGCTGTGGTCGGGCATGTCACAGACAACTACTTCTGAGGACATAAACATAAATGTCCTATATACATGATTTATCAGAAAAAAATAGAGTCAAACAACCTATTTGCAGGAAAACCACTATATCATGAACACCAAATCACCCTTACCACCACTCAAAACCCAACACAGCCTCGTACAACACTCCATTTATTCATGTCTCATATCACCTGTCTAACCAAACAGGTCCTCCAATAATATCCCAGATCCCATCTCACCTCCAAGCGCTTCCTAACAGAATGCAACCTCAAATAACACGTCAGACGCCCATGTCTCCTAGCACCACCTAATCAACTGCTCTGTCTTATAACACCACCCCAACCTGACACACTCTCTGAAAGAGATTGCCATGACCTGGGGATCACCAGGCAAATGAGGACTCACAAAGTCGGTCAAATCTCGTTTTTATAAAAAGCAACTCCAGGGCTAAAGATGGCATGAAAAATTGAATGGGAGTTTTTCAAAGCAATCAAAAGGGAGAAATTACAATTTGCCCTAGGACCACAGTTCATCAGCCCATCCATGACTCCCCAGGGAGCCACCTCGTGATAGTGAAAGACAAGTCACTCAGAGTCAAGAGGGTTTTAGGTGCCCCTTCCTCTTCTTTTTGGGCTTGTTTGGTTCCTTCTGCTGGTATATTCAGGATGATGAGTTTTCTAGATAGTCCTTTCCATCTGCCCAACTAGTGGGACCTGGGCATATATCTGACAATGACTCACATGTGATAGGCTATGTTTCATATTCTTTGGGTTCAAGGAACGTCAGGCATGATCCCAGAGATGCTGACTGGTGACTGCCACAATCGTTGGCAGGAGAAGGTGTTCCTTCACCTGTGACAGTAATGGAATACATGCACACAGGAATTAAAGGGACTTGTTGAGTGAATTATGCTATGCTCTGGACCCCCACACCTCCTGCGTTTCTTCACTCCCTCTCTGATCTTCTCTCTTCTCCTCCTTCTCCTCCTCCTGATATAAATATCAGGGACGCTTTACCTTCTAGCATCTCTGCTTCTCCTGTGGGATTCTGTTTTTCACTCTTCCATGCTCTCTTATTCTCTTTCTCTCCTGACTTGTCACTTGCCTCAGCTCTGATCTCTCCTTCTACTTTCTTCATAGGTCTTTCTGCTGTCCTCCTCCTTCTCCCTCTATTCCTCTCTCCCAATATGTCCTCGCTCATTTCTGCTGTTCAGCTCTTCCTACTTTTACTTCCTTCCCCAGGTCTTTCTATCACCTTTTCTGCTGTTCGACTCTTTCCCCTACTAAACCCTTCTAGGTATTTGCTCTTTCTTTTTGACTCTCCACATTTGACTTCATCCCTCCTCGCTTGGATACCCAGGAATTGTTCGAAACCAAAAATAACTTTGTTTTCTCTCCCACTGAAATTTAGGACAACCCGCAACCCACCTACTTACCCTCGCGTGGCACACTTCGGTGTGTGCCATCGCCTTCTCCATCCCTCTTGAACGCTTGTTCCCTTCACTTACGTGCATGGGAACCGACGCCGCAGGGTCTATTTTTTCCTCGTTTCTTTTTTAAAAAACTTTATTATGTGCGTTGCGGGAGACACCCCCACATCCCCAATTCGATTAAGTGAAGTAGGGTGCGGGGACACCGCCGCAACCCCTACTCTCCTTGTTTACTGTGATCGCACTGAATGGTAGATTTCTTCGAAATGTTCAGCTGTACTTCATTTTCGTACAGCTGAAATTCGAAAATATCTACCTTTCGGTTTTGTATTTTTGATTTTTAATACAGACACCTCCCCGCTTCGCTACTGTAACTCCTCCACTGCTTGTTTGCTCCCCTACCCTTCCGACTTTACATTTCCTCTCCACTTCTGTTCTCCACTGCTGTCCTCCTACCAACACCCACACTTGCTATGGACCAAATACTTTTTTTTTCACATACACCACTCCTTCTTTATTAAGACATGAGAAAATAATATTTTTTAAATTGCCAGTTGATACTATGGACCAAATACTGCATTTATTTATTTTTTTTTTTTTTATTGTAACATATAGTTTAACTAAACTTTTATCACAATTTACATCAAACACGTTTTCCCTTAGTAGAAACATTCTTTTTTTTACCACATTCATTCTTAAATCTATATAAAACGATATTGATTCCAACAAAACAAGACAATACAATCATAGAGCCTCGGTCTTTGTGCAGTTCAAATCCTTAGCTGCTACATATTAGGGCATTATTAGAATCTTATCCATAAAGTTAATTGCCGCACAAATGAAATGGGTATTATTTCCAGATAACAGTGTCCACCACCACTCTTCCATATTTCCGGTTATCGGGATGAAGTTATTTAGGAAGAGGGATCTTATGTCTTTTAATTCCGTGCATTCAATTATCAAATGTTTGGAGGATTCAATGTGTGTCTTACAGAATCTGCATGAGTTGGAAACAGTTTCTTTATCACGTTTCAGCCATAGCATCTCCATACTGCATTTATAGTAGTGCAAACCCACCTCTCTGGGATACATGGCGATGAATATGCTCTGATGTGGTATGCAGAGACTGAGCACAGGGTTTCCTGACTGAATTTACAAAGACTTTCCACAACTGTATTGCATTGCTTATTTTGCTCCGCGCCTCCCGGAATGGCTCTATTAACAAAAGATTTACCCACCATTTTGGATGTGGGTTGCTGCATCTTTGGGAAAGTTTGGTACAGGACAGGGCTTTGCACAGCTTAGTGTTTGCAGCAAGGTTTTATCTGAGTGGCGATTTGTGAACTTAAGGAGACATGTCAGGAAGAAGGAGCGAACGACTCTTGCATGGTTTTGGGAACTCCTTAAAGGTTTAGGGAAGATGCTTCACATGAACGGTACCAAACGTGTTGGTGTTTATGCACATTCAATATGGGTACCTTATGGGTTGATACTGAAGGCAAGCGTCCCCAACCAGCACGATCCTCCCCGCAATGAGAGACAATGACGGACTCTCCCAAGTCGGGAATAAAGCCAAGACAGAGTGCGGGTGAGCTTAAATGGGAGTTTATCAATCAGAATAGGGCATGCAAAGAACTCTGCAAACTCCGAGAGCGCTCTGTCTGACAATAGCAAAGACAGGCGTATATATTTACAAAAAACGTCATAAGAACCTACATACTATAGGGGGCACAAGTTCGATGGGATTGGGTGGCGATGACTAACTATAGGTGCTGCTGCAATGCGGTTGGCTTTGGCTGGAAGACGTCACTGGTCAGCCTCGTGGGTTGGGCTGGGCCTGGCAGGTTGGCTGAGTTCATCCGGGCGGTGTTGTTATGCCATTGCGGCCAGTGTCAGAGATGAATGTCGTTTCCTGACTTATTTGCCCTAGGCCATGCACACCGCAGTCATTCAGTCATTACAATCTTATCTTCTTTAGTAAATCTTCCAATAGGTTATTCTACAGGTTAATGCAACACAGGAGGAATGCACCTTGTGAGGGGTCTGATGGTCATTCGTCATGGGCAAGGTTACCAGTGTCCTGTTGACCGGAGCCATAGGTTGAGGGGCTAAGCTTCAGGGCATGGGACGGGCGGTGCATGCCTCCCTGTCTTGTTAGATGTGGTTATAAATGTGCCGCCGTGTGTTGCCACAGTGTTGGGTGTCCTGATTGCACAGGGCCATAAGTCTAAGATGATCCGGTGGGTTGTGGGGTTTACGAGGGGGCGCCTTTGGAAGTGTGTGTTCAGGCAGAGGTTTACTGCTGTGCTGTAAATAATGCAGGTGGCGGGCCGCGGCCTTGGGTGCTGCAGAGGGGGCTACAAATCTTTGAAGCGGCTCCAGTCTGGTTGGGGGAGGTGGAGCAGCGGGGCGCGGGCCTCTGCTCTCATGTTTGGCAGTCTTTGCAGGGTGGGAGGGGGAATTGCCTTCCACATATTCACAAAGGTATCTTCCTCGTGTGTTGCCGGCTTTTAGAGGTGAAAACATCACAATCATTTGAACACTTTATAATATTTGTTTGAATCACTTGAAAACATACATTTCACTTTGTTGGATGTGTCTCAATTATATCTAGTCTGAACACCTTATTCGTACACTATGTTTTAACAATTACAGTATTTAGTTATATGCATATACATTTGCAGTAAGTGAGGTAGTATTGAGGTTGGTGGAGTACATAGAAAATGACCCGCCACTGTATGTGACGGTGGTGGCACATAAGGGGCTTAGACATACACGCATGACAAGTGCATTCTCGCACATCCTTCACATGAGCCCTCTGCATGGTTACATTTGTCTTCTTGTGTACTCTAGAAGCATTAGTTCAGTTATGGTGCGGGACCGCGGGGTGTACGGTTTTCAATGATACATATAGAGAATAATCCCCCGGAATGCTTTTATCATTTGCACACTCCTGCAGGGGTGTGGGTCCTTCATTGCTGGTGTCATGTAAACATGCGTTTCTTACAATCATTACACAATTTTACAGGTTTCTTTAGTAGAAGTAGTTTTATGGAAAGGATACACGTATTAAAAGTAGTTTTTGACATTCGTATTTGGGTGTTTTTCTGCTTTCATCGGATGACCATTCTACAGATCTCCCCATCACCCAGGCCTCGCTGACCGGGTCATGCTGGGAGCAGTGATACACTGTGGACGGTGAAATGTTACAGTATTAGTATCTTATGTCCGTCTTGTTCGTGGGAACGGGCTCACAGCGGATCTGCCAGGGTGCTGCGGAGACAGGGATAATTGAAACTCTCCAAGGGTGGGGGCCGCGCTACAGTGCGCTGAGCTCACACCATCTTTGATAGACAAAATGGTTTCTGGGCCTAGCTAAATTCAATACGTGTGGGCGATGTTTTCAGCAGGTGAACCCTCCACCACCTGGGCCCGGGTGGTCTGAGGGGACGCCCAATGAGCCATGGCCCTCACCTGGGGAGGGGATGCAGGCAAGGAGGGTCTTTTGGACCACTCCTCCCCTACATTTCCCCCCTTTCGTTACTAAAGTAACGAATACTTTAAGTCCTCCAACCTTCTACATTCTGCTTCGTCCATTACTGCCTCATCCCATGCAGGTGTGCCTTTTATAGGCATCCATGCTCTGCACACCCCCCGTAAGCTCTCCCCTCTTCTGGCATATTCATCTGGGGTACAAGTCAGGTATATACACCCGCCATCTCCCGCCAAATCTACCCACACCTCCTGGTACCATTCTAATACACGGGGCTCCCTAATGGTGGTGTGCCATGCTTTATCTACGATATCCTTGTCATGATACCTAGACACCAGTTGATATCTTGGTGCATCATCAGTTCCAGTTTGCACCTGCACTTCCTGCATAGTTTGCATTGTCCCACGGGTGTTGCCCATTGTCACCATCATCATTGCACCATTAGGTACTGCGTTAGCACAACATCGAAGACTCACCTGGCACACGCAAAAAATTAAAAGGAGGAACACCACTGCTGGCATCAAAAATTTCACAGTTGTTCCAAGCCATGAGGGGACCCAGGAGAAGATGTTGTCGAACCATGTACTGTCTTCTGCTCCACCTTCCATTTTCATTTTTTCTCCTAGGTTGTGTACTGCTTCGATCACATGAGACAGGGAGCCGTTTTCTGCGTCTTCGGAAGGTACGAAAGTGCAGCAGGCACTTCCAATTTTTCGGCAAACACCTCCATCCATCGCCGTCAACAGGTCCAAGACATACCTGTTTTGCATTGTCATCAGCCGTAAAGCCCTTAGTTCCACTTTTATTACGTTGAACCCTTCTTCAGTGTCATTGGCCAGCTGAATAAATTCCCAACGTGTTATCTGAAGCCATTTTGCGTTTGCCCTTGCTTGGACACTTGAGATGAGTGAGGCAAAGAATGTTTCTGCTGAGCTGAACAATCGATATCTGTCTGGGATCTGAGCCAACAGTTCTGATGATGCCTTTGATATGTAGTTTGATGCTCGTCTGTTACGGATCAGCACCTCTCCCTTGCTCCTGGAAGACAGGACATACATTTGTGACTCTACAGTCGGCTGGGCTGCGCTCTGTTGTATGCGTTCCTGTGCCTTTTTGCTCCCATCGATGTGGCTTTCTGGTATTACCATTAGGGCTGAGTGCAGAGTGGCCATTGAGCAGCTGCCACTCCATGACGGGGGAAGGTGCAGGTATGCCTGGTTGCCGCATACCCAGTACGTGTCCATCAGGGCCGCTGTCCCTTTTCTCAGATCTGGGATGGTGAGGGTCTTGTTACAGTTCATGTTTTGTTCCCATGGAGGTCTTCCCCTCTCCTTTAAAACATAGTTCATAGTCTATTTCGTTCTGTAGTTTGAAGGGTTTTTCAATGGCGGTTACCCAAGTTAGTTTTGAAATGTGTTCCTGCCATACTGGTGTGCATGTTTCTTCTATACACTGCAATTTCTCTGGTGCCACACCTCTCAGCGCTTCAGCTTTGCACATTACTTCTTCATCCTTCCACTTGTTGTCCGAAAAAAGTGTCCCTTGTATTACAAAAAATGGTTCCTCCAGACATACCACCCCTGCCGTCTTCGGGTAGCAAGTTTTCTCGTTCTGCAGCATTCTGAAAGTAACTCCATGTGCCTGGAAGGTGTTCTTAATCCTGCACAAAGTGAGATGAAGGAGACATTGGGCATCTATAATTGGCAATACTTTGGGTGTACCTGAAGCATGAGGAATGAGGGAGCAAACATAACAGCTCTCATTTGTTGTTTGTTTATCTGTAGCACTCATATCCGCATACCATTTATTTGTCTGGTGGGGGTGTCGTGGGTCTTCCATTTTATCGAGTCCTAACCCATAGTACTCATCATACCTCCTTCCCCCTGCGTAACTCTTTTTCGTCTGTTGTTCTTGTTCCTCATGTATTTCCCAGCCTCCTGGGCGAGTGACAAAATAGACCCCCCTTTCTCATTCCCGCCCCCCTTGGCCCATTCATCATACAAGATATCGTGTGCTGCTTGCATCTTTTCCTTTTCGTCCCTGACGCTATCTTGCAGGTTGTTTTTTAATATGGGGGCAGGTTGGCTGGTGGGGGTATCATACAACCACGATATGGCAGACAGGTTTCGATCATTTAAACTGCGAGCATTATAATTAGATATCTTTGGTGGAGACACTGTGTTGTTTTGCATTCCACCCTGCGGCTCTTTCTTTTCTGAGATGACAGCATTGGATGGTGTAGTATAGTAACCCCATACAAGTTTAGTTCCGTCCCATACCAGAAAATCACCTTCCCTCGTATTGGCACTTGCAGTTGCATTGGTCCCAGTAGTGCTGTTAATCCCAGTAGTGCTGTTAATCCCTCCCCCCTCGTTCATCTCGATAGAGATGAACGCTACAAACCAATATGTAACCAGGCCAAACATTATTATAAAAAACAACGTAATGCACACAGATAGTCCACACTCATACGAATATCTGCATCTCTCATTTAGTAATTCTCTCATTCTACTAATTCTATCCGTTGCAGGCTGCCCGTTAGATGCCATGGTAGTTCCTGTTCGAGATACAAAAGTGCATTAAGTGCATGCATGTAAACATTTTGCTGGCACCATCAGTGCCAATATATATTGACGGGGAATGGAAGCGGGTAGGGATGCAGGGAAGGGTATTCACAGACAAGGGTGTAAACACGTAATACTTTGGTCACTTCATTATTTACATATAAATCTACAAGATAAAAAAGAAAAAAACGTTTTTTTTTTTTTTCCTTTCCAGTAACATCTTAAAAAGAATGCAAGTATACTTATCAGCCATTTTCCCATTCAGGTCCAGTACTAACACACATACACGAATTCATTTTCAAACATTCTGCTCAGTTGTATCGTTTGCTGTTGTCTGTGCCTCCTCATCTACCTCCTCTTGCACATTACTATATGCTTTTCGTACATCTGTCAAGTGTACCCAGTACTTCAGGCCCTTCACTTTTACTGCCGTGGGCGTGCAGAACACTACCTCGTACGGGCCATGGAACCGTGGTGCATTCCATCGACGCACAAAACTCCTGACATAAATCAATTCGCCCGGCATCAGCTGTAGCTGTTGCTCAGGCTCCGTGACAGACCCTGTTATGTTTCCCTCCTCTCTCGTGAAGGGTGGAGAGAGCTGCTTTGATATTGTGCGCGCTGCCCTTGTCAATTTCTTCAAATAGTCTGTAAACTCATCCCCCAATATCGCAGCGCTTCTGTGTGCATCTGAGTGTTCGCGCAGTGGAGAGTGTGCTGTGCACATTCGTCTCCCAGTCACGATCTCGTGCGGGGACAAATGGTGGTCTTTGCTTGGCTGATTCCTCAGCTCAAATAGCGCAAGGGGCAGACAGTAAATCCAATTCTTTTTCAGTGAGAAGCATAGTTTTGATAACCTGCCTTTTAACAGTCCGTTCATCTTTTCCACTACGCCATTACTTTGAGGATGATAAATCGAACACAACTTGTGTTTTATTCCCAATAATGTAGTGACTTCCTTGAAAAGTTCATTTATAAAATGAGTGCCATTATCTGAGCGAATCACGTCACAAATTCCCCAGCGCGGGAACACTTCCCTCACTAGGAACTTTGCAGCGCTTTTGGCATCTGGTCGTGCACATGGTCCTGCTTCCACCCACCTTGAGAATGGGCATACAACCACAATCATGTATCGTGCGCCATTACTCCTTTCCCCCATGTCGGCGTAATCAATATGTAGCTCTCTGAATGGGCCAATGGGTTTTGGAATTGTTCCCCGGAGCGTGCGTAATGTCATTCCTGAATTGTAGATCTGACATGTTGTGCATTCCATTGCCAATCGTGATACGTGCTCCTGGAGACAGGGCACGAACCATTCTTCCTGTATTTCTGCTGCAATGTGCTGTTTGGTATTGTGTGCGGGGAAGTGTATTTGTTGAAACGCAATTTCCAACAACTTTATTGGCATAACCACTTTCCCTGAGTTGTTTTGTCGCCACAGTAAGTCTGTTGCCGACTTGCTGCACCCTTGTTTTGTCCACATCAATTTTTCGTCTGCACTAGCTCCTTCCTGTAATTCTAGTATTTGTGATATAGGCATCATGTTGTAGCCTTCTGGGAGCTCTTCGTTTGTCTTGTGCTGCAGTATGTACTCACCTGCTTCATATTTCTGAAAATAGGAAGCCTCCTTGTTTCCCAAAGACACAACGTCTGTGTTGGATGTATGTGCTTGGCACTTCACTATTGCTACTGCAGTAGGGTTTTGGAGGGCCTCAATTAACTCTTTCAGTAATTCCGCATGTTGTACTGGCGTTCCATCTGCCCGTCGGAATCCCCTCCGCCCCATCTCGCTAGACCTCCATGTACTGCCGTTGTCATGTAGGCCGAGTCTGTATATATTGTCACTGCGCAACCCTTTGCTGCATGTAGTGCTTCTATGAGTGCAATCAGTTCTGCTGCTTGTGCGGAGTAATTTGATGGGAGGCGGTACTGCACTAGTGTTTCATACTCACTGTCTTCTAACCTCACCACTGCCATACCAACATGTTTTTCTCCCGTGTCCACATCAATGGATGCAGACCCATCCACGAAGTACACTTCCCCCTCGCTTAGAGCGTTCTCACACACCACTGTGTCCTCCCCTCTTTCTCCTGTGTAAGTTGCACAATCGTGGTCCTGCATGTCCTCTAGTGTGCATGCTTCTGTAATGAATGTTGCGGGGTTCACTGTTTTGCATCTCACCACATGAATATTGGCGCTAGACAATATGATCTCATAGGCTGTTGCCCGCTGTGTTGTCAGTGTGTTTTTTGACCTCTCAAGTATTGCAAATAATGAGTGTTCCACAAACAAGGGCAACCCATTACTATTGTGGCACTTTTCTCAATCGCGAACGCGGCTGCAGCGAGTGATTGCTCGCACGCGAAATGGCCTTGCATCACGGCATCTAAAGTACCACTATAGTAAGCCAAAGGCTTGTGTCCTAGGGACGTCTTTTGTGTCAGAACAGCTGTCATGAGTGTTCCCTTGCAGTGTGAGAATAGGTAAAATTCGCGTCCATAATCAGGATTTGCTAGCACTGGAGCGCTTGAAATTAACTCTTTTAATGATTGGAATGACGTGCTCATTTCTTCTGACCATTCGATATTTTTATTTTCCTGTTGTGCTTCTTTGAGCGCTTGTAGTAGGGGTCTCGTGTATGCTGCATAGTCTAATATCCATGCTCGGAAATAGTTGCACATTCCCAAGAATTTCTGCATGTCTTTCACTGTTGTGGGTTCTCGTACTGATCTTATTGCTTCTACCCTGTCGGGTATTATTCTCTTTCCATCTTTTGATATCAGCTGTCCCAAGTATAAGACCTCTGTCAGGCAGTACTGTAGTTTCTCCTTGTCTACTTTGTACCCCTTATTGGCCAATAGAGTCAGGAGTGTTGTTGAATCCTTCCTACATATTTCTCCGTCTTGTGCACACACTAGTAAATCGTCTACGTACTGAATGATCGTACTCTCAACTGATAGGTTCCCCAAATCTTCATGCAATATGCGGTTGAATATGCTTGGGCTCTCACAGTATCCCTGTGGTAATCTGCAGTGTTCATATCTCTTTCCCCCCAGTGTAAATGCTGTCAGGTATCTACTCTCTTCAGCCAGGGGGATTGAGAAAAATGCGTTTTTCAAGTCTACTACTGTGAAGTGTGATGCCGTTTTTGGGATGCTGCATAATATTGATGCAGGGTTCGGGACCAAAGGGAACTCTTTCTGAATTACATTATTTAGGGGGTGTAAATCCTGTATCATCCTCCAAGACCCTCCTTTTGCTTTTTTGATTGGATAAATACATGTGTTGCATGGGGAGTTTGAAGGCACTATTATCCCTTGTGCTAGTAGTGCATTTATTGTCTCTTTTATCCCTTCTTCAGCTTCACGGGACAATGGATACTGTTTCACTCGAGGTAAAATTGCTCCTTGCTTTAGTTTTATTACCACAGGTTGTACTCCATGCAACAGCCCTACATCATGGGGGCCTGTTGTCCACAAATTATTTGGTACGAGCCTCATGTCGTCATCAAAAAATGACGGCGGTGCTCCCACCACTGCCATCAGTTGAACGGGGATTTCCCTGGCTTGAAACAAAATGTCACAGGGCATCGCTATTTCCATTATTATTTCACCATCCCCTTCTGCATCTGAAAAGAGATCCTCATCTGTTAACTCTCTTAGAGCGATGTTGGCATTTGTACACAGCACTGTACGCCACTCACATCCTTCCCTATCTAATCCAATCACAGTAATCCTTTTCGCTGATACCTGTACAGCGTGCAAGTCTAATGATACCACTGATCCTGGTGCTGTGTCGGGGCACACTATGGGGCGGAAGAGGAACTCCGCTGGAATCCTCCAGTCCATTCTTCTCAGCTCTGGAATTATGAGGGCCAATGTCTTTAGCCCTTTAATAAACATTTCCTCTTTTTCCGGCAACCCTCGTACTTCTTGTGTGGTTGTGTAGGCTTGCACTACCAACATTGCGCGCAAGGGGCATATTCCGGGTGTTGAACACACTATTCCTCTCTCGGTAAATGATATGGTCATGTTGAGTTTACTCAGGAGATCCCTCCCTAATAAATTTATTGGTGAGTGTTCATAATGCAGTAAGGGTGTCTTTACAGTCTTACCCCCCACTGTTACATCCAATACTTCTGTGTAAGGAACTTCAATTACAGCCCCAGAGAACCCCTGCGTCTCTAACTTCCTGTTAGATAACGGGAACCGGCCCTCCCTGATACATGATTTCTCCACTCCCGAATCCACCATGAATATGAACTGCTTGTCTCCTATCTGCGCCCCTACCAATGGTTCCTCTGCTGCATCGTAGGTGGTAGATAGAACTGGACACGCAAGTGTTCTCTGTGGGCTGTCCTATGCGGGGTGTCTCATCGCCCCCCCTTGATTGAAGACACTCCCTGAAACTACTGATACGCTACTATAGGGTGCTGGTGCGGGGGCCCCGTTTGCCGTTGTCGCAAAAGGGTTGCCTGGCGTGTACTGCATATTGTCATTGTTTTGTGGGTGGTTCTGTGTTCTATACTGGTGCCCCGGTTGTTGCTCATTATTACCTTGGCCTACGTTTCTCGGTTGTTGTTGTCCCATTGGAAGACCATATGGGCTTCCCGGGTGGGGATGGCCATACTGTTCTACCTCCTGGAACCCATTATTGGGTCTGGCTCTGCATTCCCTAGAATAATGCCCCCATCTTCCACAGTTCCAGCAACTCCCTTGTGCACCTCTAGGGCCCTGCCATCCATTTCCTCCCATTCCCCCGTACCCTGGTCCACCTCCTCTTCTGCCTCTGTACCCACCTCGTCCCCCTCGAGGGGTCCACTCTTGCCACTGCAGACCTCCGCCTTGCTCCTGCTCGTTCCGCTGCCCTGCTCCAGCCCAATTAGTTGCCATCCTTCCTTGTATTGCTATCAGCCCCTCCTCCTCCTCATCTCCCTCCCTGCTGTGGGGGAGTGCGGCTACAGCCGCTGCGACCTTCACCAACTTTGTCTGCACTAGTTTTGCTTCGTCTGCCAATCTCCTCTGCGCCACCTCCTTCTCCCTTTCCTTTATTCGCTTACAATGGTGTACTATTATGCTCTGGATCTCAGGCCATCCCTTCGCTTCAATGCCCGCTATTTTGTGAAGCGCCTTTTGCACCTCCTTTGGGAGCCCTCTTTTTATAATGAAGTAAAATAAAGAAGTCGATTGATACCAGGGCGTGCCCGTTTCTGCTCTCCACATCTCTTGGACCCGAAAAATGTAATCCATAGCCTCCTCCCCGTCATTCATTGTACACTGCATTACTGACTGTAAGTCTGGCGTATCTGGAAACTTTTCTCACAAGGCATCCCACACCCTTGCACGCACTGTGTTAAAGGAGGCCCTGTCATGGCGGTCGCAGTCTAATGTTACTCCCGGGAAACCAGCCTTAACCCATACTCTCTCAGCCTGATCCCCCACTGCTGATACGAGCAAGCTCTTCACATCTCCTATTGCTAGGGGTACCCCGGCAGTGTGTTTCTCAAAGGCGTATATCCAGTTACTTGCCCCTCCCGATAACGGGGGCAATAACTTTAATAAATTGGCTTTATCCATCTGAGCCCATGGGATATAATTCGGCCTCCCTCCTCCCCTATGTATCAATGGGAGCTGTAGCCTTCCTTTTGTCGTTGTATCTGGACCCGCTTTGGCTGCTGATGTTCCCAGTGATGCCATTTTCCCCACCCTGTTCCTTAATCGCCCCGTCCACTCATCATCCAGTGTTCTCATTGAACATGTACCATCCACCCCTTCACTTCCCCCTCCCATTGCCATGCTCAACCTGTCGCTTTCCTCTAAATCGTCCCTTATGTCACATAGTAGTTCCTCTCTGTCCCCTATAGGCCTTTCTTCATTATCAATACCTCCCTCTCGTGCCCGTACTTCAATTATTCGTGTCGGTTCTTCCTCAATTCTGAACAGTATCTCACCTTTTTTCCACCCATCTTCGAGTGTTCTATTCTCACTCGGCGCTCTAGACGTGCGCCCTGATCTTGCTGCATTAAGTGCTGTCTGTTCACATATGTCTTTTATCCTTGAGAGCTCATCTTTCGCTATTGAGAGTCTGGATTGTAAATCATCTGTTAGCTTTTCTATGTCCACCCTTTGTGTACTTGCCTGGGCTCGCTCCCTTGTACTTTCATATGGCGGGGGTGCCGTTGGGCTGGAGTAGTTGTCGGGGGAGGCACATAAGTGGGGTCACTATACCCTTCTGCGGGCACAGGTTTGTTTAATATCGGGTACAAGCTTATTACCTCTATCGGTGGCGATACATTTGACGATTCTTTAGCATCTTTCTGCATCATCAGTGGATTGTCAGTGGTGGATGGGAGGTCAGGATTTAATGCTGGTGCTTTAGGCGGTGGTATCTCTTCAAATAACCTCCAGAGATCTAATATTTCCCTCCTATTGTGCAACTGCTTCCCCTTGTATTTCAAACAAATGCATGTGGCCACCATATCCAGAACACTTTTATCAAAGGACCCCCCCTCGGGCCATATCTGGGGTAACCCCTCTCCTTTCAGCTCTGTTATCCATTGGTCATGATATTTCTTAATTCGCTCCGCGTACCCTGGTAGGTTCTTACAAATATGTGATAAGGGTGTTTCGGACCCCATCTTTGCGTTTTACTAGTATTTGTGTGTCTCTGTGTGTCCACAATTACAATGTAAACCTATTACCAATATGGGTTTCGTTTTCTTCTTCACATTCAATAATGGGCTCCGTTGTGCTCTTCCCCCTGCCTGCGCAATACAAAAACTGGCTGTACACAATCTCTATTCTATTCTCTTTGGGGGGGGGGCACATACAAGAGCAAACCATCAGTGATTTTGACAATATTAACCCGGAAATCAAAAAGGTACACACTCACTTCACCTTGTCATTTTTTCCTTCAAGAAGCTTTATCCGGCCACACTTACCATGACCATGCAATTACTATACATTTATAACCACTTTACACACCCACAGCACCAAATTGTCTTCTGACGCATACAAGGTGCACACACCTCTCTGTAACACTCTATTCACAATTCAAGCTGCCCTCCCTTTCCTCCCTAGCCGGCTGTCCCTGTCCGTCTTATTCAGATATATGGATGCGTATATATATATATATATTGGTCTGCTCTTCCCTCTTCTAGTAAGACTCTCTCTCTGTTACTTTCTCCCTAACATTTTGTACTGATCTCACTTTTATTTTCCCCCCAACCCTTAAAGAAAAGAAAAGAAGGAAGAAATAGCAGTCACTAATGTATTCTTCGTGTCCCCCTTTGCCAGACACTTTTATCTTATAATCCACTTCTTCATATATTCCCAGTACTAGTCAAGATAGCACTATGCGGCGCCGCCTTCCACCCCCTTTCGGAGCTAGGTTCCCGTCACTTTTATCTCTTATTCACCTCTTGATCCTAATGGCCATATGCAAAGAAAAAGCAAAGAAATTTTAGGATGATCCTTAGTAGATCTGCGTACCCCCTTTTCTACCCCTCTTCGTTCTCTGTCCTAGACTTCTTCCCCCACTCCCTTTACGATCGCTCGCACTCAATACTCACGTGCCCGTCTTGAACCGATAGTCTCCGAAACTGGGTCCGTCCAGGCAGTGTTGCCGTCCGCTCAACAGTCAGCCCCGGCTCCGGCGAGCGGTACTCAAAGGGGATTTTTCAACTGGGATCCCGTACCCTCTCTCTTTTGAGTGTGCACTTCTTAGTGTACCGGTCGCTGTTGGCGGGCAGCCTCCCGGAGCCGGCTCACCGTGCGTATCCCTTTTCGACCGGAGATTCTCGTGCCAAAAGGGGACGGTAATGTTAGGTCGGGAAAAAATAATAGTAATAATCACGCTTTCGGGGTCACCACTGAAGGCAAGCGTCCCCAACGAGCACAATCCTCCCCGCAATGAGAGACAATGACGGACTCTCCCAAGTCGGGAAAAAAGCCAAGACAGAGTGCGGGTGAGCTTAAATGGGAGTTTATCAATCAGAATAGGGCATGCAAAGAACTCTGCAAACTCCGAGAGCGCTCTGTCTGACAATAGCAAAGACAGGCGTATATATTTACAAAAAACGTCATAAGAACCTACATACTATAGGGGGCACAAGTTCGATGGGATTGGGTGGCGATGACTAACTATAGGTGCTCCTGCGATGCGGTTGGCTTTGGCTGGAAGACGTCACTGGTCAGCCTCGTGGGTTGGGCTGGGCCTGGCAGGTTGGGTGAGTTCATCCGGGCGGTGTTGTTATGCCATCGCGGCCAGTGTCAGAGATGAATGTCGTTTCCTGACTTATTTGCCCTAGGCCATGCACACCGCAGTCATTCAGTCATTACAATCTTATCTTCTTTAGTAAATCTTCCAATAGGTTATTCTACAGGTTAATGCAACACAGGAGGAATGCACCTTGTGAGGGGTCTGATGGTCATTCGTCATGGGCAAGGTTACCAGTGTCCTGTTGACCGGAGCCATAGGTTGAGGGGCTAAGCTTCAGGGCATGGGACGGGCGGTGCATGCCTCCCTGTCTTGTTAGATGTGGTTATAAATGTGCCGCCGTGTGTTGCCACAGTGTTGGGTGTCCTGATTGCACAGGGCCATAAGTCTAAGATGATCCGGTGGGTTGTGGGGTTTACGAGGGGGCGCCTTTGGAAGTGTGTGTTCAGGCAGAGGTTTACTGCTGTGCTGTAAATAATGCAGGTGGCGGGCCGCGGCCTTGGGTGCTGCAGAGGGGGCTACAAATCTTTGAAGCGGCTCCAGTCTGGTTGGGGGAGGTGGAGCAGCGCGGCTCGGGCCTCTGCTCTCATGTTTGGCAGTCTTCGCAGGGTGGGAGGGGGAATGGCCTTGCACATATTCACAAAGGTATCTTCCTCGTGTGTTGCCGGCTTTTAGAGGTGAAAACATCACAATCATTTGAACACTTTATAATATTTGTTTGAATCACTTGAAAACATACATTTTACTTTGTTGGATGTGTCTCAATTATATCCAGTCTGAACACCTTATTCGTACACTATGTTTTAACAATTACAGTATTTAGTTATATGCATATACATTTGCAGTAAGTGAGGTAGTATTGAGGTTGGTGGAGTACATAGAAAATGACCCGCCACTGTATGTGACGGTGGTGGCACATAAGGGGCTTAGACATACACGCATGACAAGTGCATTCTCGCACATCCTTCACATGAGCCCTCTGCATGGTTACATTTGTCTTCTTGTGTACTCTAGCAGCATTAGTTCAGTTATGGCGCGGAACCGCGGGGTGTACGGTTTTCAATGATACATATAGAGAATAATCCCCCGGAATGCTTTTATCATTTGCACACCCCTGCAGGGGTGTGGGTCCTTCATTGCTGGTGTCATGTAAACATGCGTTTCTTACAATCATTACACAATTTTACAGGTTTCTTTAGTAGAAGTAGTTTTATGGAAAGGATACACGTATTAAAAGTAGTTTTTGACATTCGTATTTGGGTGTTTTTCTGCTTTCATCGGATGACCATTCTACAGATCTCCCCATCACCCAGGCCTCGCTGACCGGGTCATGCTGGGAGCAGTGATACACTGTGGACGGTGAAATGTTACAGTATTAGTATCTTATGCTAGTTCATGTCCGTCTTGTTTGTGGGAACGGGCTCACAGCGGATCTGCCAGGGTGCTGCGGAGACAGGGATAATTGAAACTCTCCAAGGGTGGGGGCCGCGCTACAGTGCGCTGAGCTCACACCATCTTTGATAGACAAAATGGTTTCTGGGCCTAGCTAAATTCAATACGTGTGGGCGATGTCTTCAGCAGGTGAACCCTCCACCACCTGGGCCCGGGTGGTCTGAGGGGATGCCCAATGAGCCATGGCCCTCACCTGGGGAGGCGATGCAGGCAAGGAGGGTCTTTTGGACCACTCCTCCCCTACAATACCCCTTGGTCATTCCCCAAAGACCCATTCTGACAGATGATGTTTTATAAGTCTAGTCAGTGTATCCTGGTCTACGTCATAGGTTTTTCTCTTCTTAGAGTCGCTCTCATACCCAGGTCACCAATTCCCCCAAGGCAGACCCGATCCTAGATAAAGAATCATTTTGACTCTGGGACACCAATAAGGATCTACTTCCTTCCTTCATCTTAAACCAGTTTTTTGAACTAACAACAGTGTCTGGGTTTAAGACAGCTTTCTCATTAAATAGGAGGCGAATAGACTTAGCATGTATATACCACAGGCTATGTGTGTCTTTTTCACATAACGGCTAATTAGAGCTAGTTATCTCACTGTGTCTTGTGTTAACTATGTTTAAGTATTTTGTGTAATTGTGACTATGACTTTCTCACCCATTTCTTTATTTTTTGCTAATTGTATACATTTTTATATACATATGTTTATGTGCCCTTATGAGCTGGGCCTCACTTGTTTTTTTGTTTCTTCTTTGATTGGCAGATTGTCACATTGAATATTCTAACATTATTTGTTGTCCAAAATAATATGTTCTATTTTTTTCACATTTGAGGCTGATATGGTGTTATTTCCTTGTGAATTAATGTATATATGATCTCTTTAAAAACAGGTTGGACTAGGAAACTTTGTCTGAATAATTTAACCTAGTGACCAATCCTTTGCGTAACAGCACCTTTTTTAGTTTGGGCACCAATTCCCCCAAGTGTGCATCCCTTGGTATGGGCTGGGGAGGAGAATTACCCTAGCCGTTTAATGGGCTAGGGAGCATGGCTTATCCTTCTCTGGGCCCTACATCATATAGCAGGTGGTGGCAACTTGTGACTTTAGCCTTATCACACAGCCTAAAATCTGTGATTTTGTCAGATATCCCAGGTGCCATCCGTCCAGTATATTCCTAACCATGACAATGTCCAATAACACTCGAAATACCTGTTCTTCTGCCACTATTCTAACGCAATAAACTCTCCAAAGTACCATAGGTACCCATCAATCCATTAATTCCATAACCTGATTTTTTAAGTGGTGTTTGCTGACCCAATGTGATCATTCGCAGACCATGGCAATAGGCTTACCTTTGGTGTCCTGAAGTTCCCAAACCTATGGTTGGGTATGAAAACCCTGAGAGCACCAAATTGCAATTATTGGTATGCTGGGGCCTCACATTTCTACTATTATTATCTCTCGGACCAATTGGCAACCAATGATAATCTAGGGGCCCATTAGCAAAGCTGTGGCTGCTTTGAAGAGTCAAATAATAAACACACAGTTTGTGTCATGGCCAGAGGCCATGCCCAACAGTCATGTTATGGAGGATCATTTTCTCTGAGGCATGACCTAAGGACATGCTCTAGGCACAGTGCCCACAGTGAGCCCATGTAGTGTCACTTTGCCCAGGAAATGGCTGATTGCCTTCTGGGCATGGTTCAAAGCCACAGCCATTGGACATGTGGGACGAGTCACTGTTGCTGCTGGCCAGTACCACTGGCCACATACAGTGGGCACCAAAAGGTGGGCCACTGTACTTGTGGCCTGACAAAAGCCCACTAGCTGACATGTAGATGTACTCTACCTATTGGGCATGAAGGGTCACTATGCCTAGAGCATGGCCAAATGTATGCTGTATGATGGCATGTGGATGGGAGATGTCATCTGTCCTCCACTCACAATGCTGGCTGTGGGGTTTTTACGTAATAGTTCGTCTTTAGAGATAAAAATCTCCCCCAGACCAAATATTCCTAATACTGTGAAGAAATATATCCCGTCTATTCTGTCAAACACTTTTTCAGCTTCTGGTGACTGAGCAACTGCAGTATGTTCAGCTTTTCGTTCTTGCCAAAGGGTGTGTAGTAGTAACCTCATATTATGTTTCATGGATCTATCTGGAACACATCCTTTTCGGCCCTCCTCTATTAGGTTTAGGATTACTTTGTTACGTCTATTGGCCAGGATTTCTGCTGATATTGTCATGTATATATTAATCAGGGAAATTGGTCTGTAGTTATAGCAGAAGGTGGGGTCCCTTCCCAGTTTGGGAATTACCAATATGATGGCCTGGTTAAATTGAGATTTCCTTTGTTTCGGATTCTTGATACAGGCTTTTCAGTACTTGACCAATTGATAATCTGCGGACCTTATAAAACACCCTTATAAGTCTGTCTATTGTGGGTGCCTTATTAGTTGGTAGAGTTTTGATGGCTTGCTTGATTTCTTCTTCTGCAAACTGTGTTTGCAGTGCCTCTGTCAGAGCCATTTAAGGATGGCCATTGCATATTGTCAAAAAAGGAACATGAATTCCATTTTGATTCTTAAGTACTCCCTAAGGTGAAGAATGATTCATAGAAGTCAGAGAATTCTTGATTTATTTCCACCAAGGTGAACATCACGGTCTCTGTTTTTTCACATTGCCCGTATTGGCGTAATTTCAATTAAAATAGCAACTGTTCTGCCTTTTGAGAATAGAGTTTATTTAGATAAGCCTTTGCCTTCATCAACTTCCTTAGAAGTGAGTTACTGGGAGCATGAATATAATCTTTCAGCAATGGTTTGATTTCCAAGGCCAGCAGGTGTTGTTTTGTGGTTAGTTGTTTTTTACATGTTGATTCATTGGCCATCAAGAGTCCTCTAACTTATGCTTTGGCTGCTGCCCATAATGTGTTAATGCTGGACCACTGGTTAATATTTGGGTAATCTTGGAAGATTTCCCATGGGTCTGCTTTCTCTGCTGGATCTGAATATAGACTAACACTAATTCTCCGATTAGTTCTATCAGGTCTCTATCCCGGTAAATCAATGCTGATTTGGATAGGTAGTCTGTGATGCCAGTTGTCATTATTTTGGATGTCTTTATTCCGGGTAGTATATATTGGGATATCAGGTAGTAGTCTATCCTATTAGTCTGATGTCTCTGAATTTCTTGGCAGATTTGCCTCTCTCTGTTGCGGGAATAGTCTGTTTTTTCTGGTCTGCCCATGACTGGGTATATTTTTAAGTTCCAATAGCCTCCTATTAATACCCATGTGCGCTATGTTTCTGTAATGACTGTGTTAATGTAGGGGAAGAAGGCAATTTGGTTGATATTTGGGGCATAGGCAGAGCCGACTATAATTATGTTTTTCCCTAAATCCATTTTTATCATGACCCATCTGCCCCCCCCTGTTTGATACATTGGTTTTTGACCCTTTATTGTAAGTTATTATTTAGTAGAACTGCCACTCCACATGTTATCCTGTTCAGTAGATATCTATAGTATACTTTCTCAACCTATTGCCTACTTAGCTTCTCTGCTTCAGATGAGGATAGATGCGTTTCTTGTAGTAGCACTATATACAGGTGCTGATATTAAATGTATTGTAGAACCTTTGATATTTTCAGAAAGTGATTAAGTTTGTTAACATTTAATACAATATTTTTTAGAGCAGACATTATTACTAGTGGGCTTTTTTGTTACTATCATGTTCAGTGAATGTCTTTCAGCTACATCTGTGGACAAGTGTATTTCCAATATGGTAATTTTCACACAAGTCGCTGTGTCCGGTATAGAGGCTTCCACCAAGGAGTGTCTTAAGTTCATGCACTGTGTATAGTGTCTACGGATGTTAGTAGGCATAATGTAGTACACTTGCCTCAACAATACAAATATCAAGAACAAAAAACATGTAACGTTCATGAAATTTCTATAGTAGTGATTGGTGAATATCCAATGATTCCAAGGAATACATTTTACCACCTTCATATAATTGCCTCTGGTGTTGCGTGGTTGAGCTGTACCCCATGGGGAATATTGGCTAATGTTGATTGGTCATTTATTTGTGAAGTCATTTAAGGTAGTGATTCGTCATTGTAAGTTGCTGAGCCTATGAAGCTTCTAAATTGCTTGTTAGTCATGTGGAATGTCTCTTGAGGATACCTCTGATTTGTGTACACAGCTCTACAGTGATATAGAGCCCCCATTGTGTGGGGCAGGGTTTACTTGTAAGTTGGGTGTAGAAAGAGAAATATGATGTCCTATGGTATGCAGATTTCATGTATCTGTATTATTGATCAGTGATCTTGAATTGTCTCTCAAATTACCTTCCTGTGTTTATTTCTCCTGTGATATCGCTGGGTAGGTATGCCCCAATTTGTTGGCAGACATTTTGTTATATGTAAACCTGATCCATCTGTCTTTCCCTTTTGAGGGTGTTCAATTTATGTTGGTGATTTGTTTATGTTCCCTTCACCTGGAGTGTCCATCTCCTCTGTTTGTAGACTGCTTAAATATTGAATCACGTCTTCAGGTTCTGTGTATTATCTGGTAACTTCATCTTGACCGTTATAATCATGTTGGCTGGGGCAGTAGCCCGTATTGGAGCCTCTTCTTTAATTTGGGTTGTTGCTCTAAAAGTGGTTTCCTCTTGATCAAGGTATCCTTGGAAAAGCCTGCTGCCATATAAAAGTTGTGGCATTGGTATGAAAAGGGGTGGGTTTCATTTCGGCTTTCTTTTACAAGGTCTCTGGCATGTTGGTGTCTGAGAGTAGAGACTATTATTGGCCTTGGGCTTGTGCGCTTGTCGCCTTATCTATGTTCTACCCTGTGGGCCCTTTGCAGTTTCAGTGGCAGAGTAAATGTGAGATTCACATGTTTTGGGATCCTTGTTTCTGTATATTTCACAGCATCAGTTCCTTCTATATTTCAGGCACCCCAAAGAAGCTTTTGTAATTTTTTTTACTTCTATCTTTGGCGTGTATGCAGACAATTTCCAAATCTTGGACTCTGATATGCAATTGTTTAAGGCTGTCTACTCTCTTGTCTAGAACCGACAGTCCCTCCTCTGTGTTTGTCTCTCTTACGGTTAGAGTGGTCATTGTGTTATGTAGCTCTTTTATTTTGTCTTCGATTTTTAGGGTTCACTGATCCACTGATATCACCGATTTGAGGAAGGACAGTTCTTCCAACATCATTGATATGTCTCACTGGATACTTTGAATTATGGTGTCCCCCTCGGCCTGTGTATCATGCTATGGCCGTTGCTGAGCTGTTTCGGAAGACTTATGTCAGCTTGAGAGCAACTCTTTCCATCAGGTTCTTTACTGTAGGACATTAGCTATTGATATGGTTTCGGTCTCGGCTGTCTTTTCTTTCTCACTTTGTCTTAGTGGCCCGAGGTGATCAGTGTGATAATGCGGACATACATGGTAATTTCCATCTGGTTGTGTGCTGTCTGTATTGTACTTTACATGAGTTATGCTTGTTCAACATTTATTCAATGGATGCTGTAAGATTTTCTTGGTTCATCTCATTGAACTTGTTTGCTATATCTTCTCTTGGAGTATAGTTACAGATGGGCTATTGCGTTGGAGTCCTATAACATGGCCACCCTGTTTCCCTGCAATCTTATGAAAGTGATCTAGCTTCTGATTTCCGCATTCATATTGGTGTTTGACGTTAATTCATTTGCTCCCCTTGCCACCTGTTGCAAAGATGTCTGTGATTCCCCTCCATAGGATAAGGAAAGGTTTCCTGCCGGTGGTGAGTCTTTCATTGTTGTTTATCCTGTTTCAAGGTGTTTTTCAGCCAGCCTGTCTAGTGTGGGTCATTATGCATCAAAGTCTTCCGATCAATCTGCTTGGCATGTTGCTCCAACAATATTCAGTGGTCTGTGCCCTCATCCACAGGGGCAAGCAGTACTACTCGGGCCGTTTCTCTGCTGAATTCGAGCCATCTCACCAGACGGAAGCCGCCATACGGTGCACATTGACGAGTCCTTGCTGGCACTCGACTCTTGATTTACCTGTTCAGGAACTGCGGTCTGCACTCTTTTCTTGCAGGCCACACAGTCCTTTCTGTGGCCTCAGCTGCTTGTATGATTATTTATCTCATGTTTTGCTGGTTCCCTTGCATGGAACTCAAAATTAAGTAGACCCTTGCAGCCAGCTAGCCATCTTCCACCCCTCCACAAGCAAGTCTATTCTTAAGAATTTTGCAAATTTCTTTTATGAGGGCTTTGGTAAAGCAAACATCTCGATTATACCTTTCAATATGAAAAAAGACAACAGTTGACTTGGTGATATTCTCACAAAAATTATTAGGTGATACATTTCAGTACTACTTAGAGATTAAAAGCATTTAAAGACTGACAAGTCTATCTTGTGTGCCCCTTTTGTGCGTGCAGCAATGTACGTACTAGATACTCATCTCGACATAACTAATATTATTTAATCTTGAAACAAAGAGAATGAAATTAATCTTGTCTTTTTTCATGAACTTTTACATCAATGGCATATATGGCATATAGATAGGCTGAGAACCGGGGGCAAATTATCGATGACATCATCGCCAGTGCAATTAATTTTGCTACCAATTGCAAACTGTCAGATTGGTGCCCCCACTCCGAGTCCTAACCCTTCTCACACAACACATCCCCATTTTGTTGCCGATTGCTTCAACCAATTACCTGTGCCTAACACATTGCTCATGTCTTCTGCTGTGGATGGGTCACGTTGCACATTGCTGTCCCTCACATCCATGCACAGTGTTAGGTTTTAGAAGTCATATTAAAACCTGTGTGTTTCATTTGTACAGATTTTTTAATTGAAACAACAAATGTAATACTGAGGCAGGTGGACCTAATCTTTTCTGTAAGTTATGCACAAACATACAATACAGACAGTAGGAAAACTATTTTGGTAATAAATACCAGACATCTTTAAGCACATAAGCAACATTACCTGGTACAAAAATACTAAACCGGTTACCATATTAGCTCAGGATGATATTTATACAGTCAACAATAATTTGTGTTACGTTGCTTATTAATAGCCTTAGAAACACCTAAATGAAATAAGATTACCTGTCACAGGAAAAGCAGCGATTGTCTCTCCAAAGCCACCCAATAATACAGGAAGAGAAGGGGCAAACCACCTTTTGGCATAAACCATGGAACATACATGATGGCTTTGGTGACCCAGACATTTAAAACACATATATATCTAGGTCTGCATGTTGTTTTGTATCAGAGTTGTGTTAAAACAAGTGAAAATACGCATTAGAATGTCACTTTCCGTGCCTTAAGTTCCGCAAATGTAAACACAAGGTTCTTGATATCAATTATGTCAATGTTTTCAGTAATGTCATGCTCTTTTTACAAGGTTGCTAGCCCAACATGTCTTTCTTACATCATTGAGTATCAAATATAACTTTAGCTTTGAAAAGTACTTTGGACACTTGCCACTGAAACAGGCAGGGTCAAGAGAATCTGCAGAGAAATACATTTTTAGGGGATATTCTCTGACAAATTATTATTGTATACAGGTTTGAATACATCCTGTGATGAACAATTTGGAACTCTTTTTTTCAATTACTTGCAGTTCATTGCACAAATCTGATGCATCAATGTTCTTAGAGTCCCAATTTTGTAAAGCTTTCTCTAGCCTCAAGCGGTGGTAAAAAATGTGATGTGCCACCTTACTATTCAAACTGTCTTATCTTTTAGAGATAGCCAAACACAGAAATATTTTGATGCATTTGAGTAAATCTCTCTTCTATAGATTGAAGGGCTATGTCAATGATCGCAAACACAACATATTTATTTTCCGCCTTCAATGGGTTCATCATCTGCTTTATAGGCAAACTGCTTCTCCTACCTCCTGACACTGCCAGAATGATCAGGTTTAAAGTGTTAAAGAATTTCCAACACTTCTGCAAGTTTACATTCATCGACAAGTGCATTCTAGAACCCATCAACACTCTTGGAACCAATAAGAAACTTCTTGGTTTCTTCCAGCTGCTTCTTGGCATCACATGAGTCAACTGTTTATGCCTGAAGTTGTTTGCTTGTCACATTTATCTAGAAGAGAATGTTATTCCAAACAACAAGAGAAACTACCAACCTGAATCTAGAAATACCCTTTGCAAGACCTTGGGCAACTATGCAAAAGCTACACCCAGATGATCCTGTTTGAGAAGTGGCATTGATATCTAAACTAGTTCATCAAAGCCATTACCCAGCCGATAGAGGAGAGGATTCAAGGCATGAATTAGACTTACCCACCTTGTGTCACTCAGTGGTTTCAATGCAAGATATTTAACATAGGGCATTAGAACTTCCCAGCAGAGTTTTGAACCAGAGAAATACACATAAATACAGAGCAAAGATTCCATAGAACAGCCCAATTGTGCCATTTCCTCACAACTCTCTAACGTTTCATTATTGTTTTGGAATTGTGGCCTCTAGAACGGGGTACATCATGCTACGCCCCTTATGGAGTTCTTGCTAAACCAGTTTACCTATCCCTAATGCTGAATGATTTGCCTACATTACAGACAAACATTCTACTGATTTGTATCTTTGCTCCGCTACACTGGTTGTAACATTTAGGCTCACTGGGTACCCACATTTACATTGAGTTTTTTTTTTAAATGTGTAATGTTTAAAGCACAGACCTAGCTCAACAGCAGCAGATGGCTATACAGAGTGTGGGTAGCCAGCATTTGGGATGCCATCTTTTAAAAGTAGCACAGTACTGAGGTCTGCGTGTTGGTATGTGCATCCATTGGAATTAGTATGAGTATAGGCTCAAAAAACCCTTTCCCATTTCCTCTACTGCTCCAAGATGTTTTTTTGCTCAACACCATAATGCTGTCAACTGCAAAGTAACACACACCCTATTCCAGTTCTTTTGCATTGCCATTAACAAAGGCATGAACGAGACTGGGCCCTTGCATTGGCCCTTGTTGTTCTCTGCTGGCCACCCAGCTGTCAGAAGGCATGCGTTCGTTTAATGGCTTCTACCAGCACTTTCATGGAGTTGACTAGACCCCCTAACTAACCTAAGACATATTTTTTACTTCATTTCAGATCACCCTTTCCCCCCTTTGCACCTGTTTTATTAATCATCTTTCCTTGCTAATTCGGCTGACCTAACACTTCAACCATCACTGTTGGGTGGGCTGCCTCTGAGACAGTCTTCAAATTGAGTAGTTGTAGAGGGAGGAAGCTATGGGGAAACAACGGATACCTGTGCTATGTTGGTTCAGGTCTGTAATCTCCTGCAGCCATTCAAAGGTTCCTGTGGGACGAAGCTCCTGAAATCCTGTGGGTTTGGAAGAAGAGGAAGGTGCTGGAACCCTGTGTTGTAATAGGCGCTGGGTATAGTGTTGATCACCGATTTATGGTATCTCCTTCAGGGTACTTTGAAAAGATGAGTCCTGAGCCAGTCATGTATGCGTGGTACAGGTTTTATTAGGCACAAGGTTGCTTGTGTTTAGCAACGTTATTGCCTTTAATATTAAGAAAAGCCAACACGTATTTCGACAATGGGTCTCTTTCAAGGCAGTGGAGTTTCTTGCATGAGGGATGGTCCTTGGTTAAGGTGATGTACTGCGGTATCAGGGATCTATACCCAGCACCTATTACAACACGGGGTTCCAGCACCTTCCTAGTCTTCAAATCGAGCCATGCCATATGATGATCATTAGATTTTGAGAATGTCCTACCCATTGTTGGCAGGACGAAGAATGATTTGCATATGGCTGGCCCTCTTCTGCAATGGCACAGCAGGTCTAAAAAGCTATGCGTGTTGGTTTGCCCTGACCATTGCTAGTGGTTAGGAATAATTCACAACCTTGCACCCATCACATTGTTTGGTCTCACTCCAAAACATGCCATGCTTTCCAAACGACTGAGAGCCATATCGAATATCATGCCATCAAGTGTGGCATGTGCTAGCAGCTGTCTGAATAGGCCTCCATTTTAGATGTCCAACTGCTGTTTTCTCCTGTCTGCAGTTGCCACAGGGCTTTTCTACTGTCTTGCATGTAAATCCATATATACTAGCTTTAGCATCAAATCAGTGCTGTAGTTCATATCCAGGTCAAACGTAATTTACAAATCTGTTACATGACAAGGATTGGTACCCCGATGGCGTAGCGTAGGATGTTTGCTTCCTCAGCCTCCTGGATCACTGTCTCCAGTGGAGTGTTGTCTCCTGTCGTCTCACCATCCGTGATCACGATGAGGAGCTTGCGGGCATCAGCGCGTGCCCCACTGTTTTTTACGAACAGCTCATTTCTGGAGGAAAAAATATAATTCTTTTCAAATTACCGAATGCATAATTCTGAATCTAAATTTTCAAAAAACTGACATATGATTAAAATTGTATCTGCTGCTCGTTTATTTGATATTTTAAATTGTTTTAGTTCAAATAAACAAGTTCATTTCTGTTTTTAAGACGTCCTTATTAGGCAGAAACCTGTGCAGTTCCCTCTGGGACCACTGCAAAAGATTTAAGACTACAGGTGGTTGGCAGTAAACCCAATTGGTAGTAGTCTGTACCACCCAGATTTACCTGGCAGCTGTGGCTGAGCAGTCAGACTTCTCCCAAGAAGAGTTAGGCAGTATACAGAGTATTCACAATAGGTCAAAAGAACACAGTAGAACAAGTAAACACTGACCAGAGCTTGGTGTAAAAGAGATATAATTATTTATTTAAAAACACATCTAGTAAAACACACTGGCACTAATATTAAGCAGTTCAAAAACACGGTCCCTAAAAGATATACACTCCCTTCAACGATTAGTTAGACAAGTCTTAAGTAAAGCAACACTTATTTTCAGACAGCGGTGAGCGCTTAACGAAGACGGCACTCTAATCAATCGGTTTAAAAGGGAGAGAAAGGCAGAGCAAAGATAGAAACAGATCCCAACACTTTCGGAAGAACACAGTAGGAGAAGGAGGCAGGTTAAAACCGTAAAGTCAAAGTTAACAATGCCGGACCCACTTTAAGAGGCTCCGGTCGAAATGTGTCCAAGGTCACACAGATCAAAGTGCCCAAAAGTCTCGCAATAAGTTCTGAAAGAGTTGGACCAAACAGAAAGGGACCAGTTAGATGGTCAAGGCGGCCAGCCCAGTACAGAAGGTTAAGGGATTATTGTTACCTTGTAGCAGTCTTTAGAATGGGAGGCCTGGCGGACACGGTACCTTAAAATGGTGAGAACGCTTCAGCGGGGGCAGTTGTTCCTAGCAGCGGGTGCAAGTCAGTGCTTCGTCCGGAGGAAGAGAGGATTTCATCGGGGAGGAAAGCAGGAGTCTGTTGCACTGCCAGGGAAGAAACCAGCCGCGGAGTTCTCAATTAAAAGGAGCGGTCCTTTTATTTGCGGTCCAGTGGTAAGTGGCTATCCGGTTGCCGGGGTGCTTGGCACGGGCAACTTGACCACAAGACGTCCTGGGTTGCGAGAAAAGAAGGTAAACTAGTTGTGCCCACCAGTCAGGGGAAGAAGACTCTCCACCAGGGAGATCTCCTCTGTCGTTGGGAAGTGGTGAGTCGGTTCAGCAGGGCTCCACCGGTGGTGTCGTTATAGCAGGCTGGCTCAGCTTCTCCCTCGTCGGATTTTCAGGTCCTGTGGCGACTTCTGAAGTTCCAGTTCCAAAAGCCCTGTTTTTATGCAAGAAACCCCCATTCATTCAGCCTAGCTGTCAATCAAACATGCTAAGTGGTGAGCCGGCTGGCTCACCACTTGGGCCAATCATACCAGAGTGCGACTTGATTTGCCAAGGCAACTCAGTCCAGGGTGCCTAAATCCCCTCCCACACCCCCTGTCGTACCCAGACAGAGTGGCACCACTTTGGAGGGCTTCTGTGCAGAAGCCTCCCAAAAGTGGAACAAAGGGCTCGACCTTTGGTTTGGAGTTACAGAGGCGAACACAAATGCCATTTTAAAACCGAGTTCTGGCAGAAAATACCAACCGGTGAATTAATATTAAATAAATAAACCGGCGGTATGTTAGAGAACAATACGAAAATCCCATAGAGATATAGTTGCGGTTGAATATAAAAAGTAGTATCCACTGCCACCAGCCAAAACTCGACGAGGGGGGGGCGGGACAGTACCCCCTCGAACAACAGACCCAGGGGCAATTGAATTGCCCCTACCAGTACGTCCACAATATGATGGTTTGTACTGGTTCTGTTAGTAATTTGGGACTAGTAAAGCCAATGGTGACTTTACATGCCCTGGGAGACAGTAGTCAGTCCCAGGGTATGGAGTCTGTGGTGGGGGGTCACTGCACGAAGGGTGCGGTGTAACACACATAGAAAAAAACATATGAGACCCTATGGAGTAAAAGACCCCATAGCCCATGAAACACATTAACCTTCAAAGGAACACCACACATCATGTCCAAGAGTGGGAGAAAAAGAGTCTCACTCTTGGCAGGAGAAAAAAAAACAAACTCCAGAAATCCAGCAAATCTGCTGGGGGACTCACTAGGTTAGGAAATTCAGCCTAAACAGAGAATTCTCCCTAAAAGTCCTATATATGTGCTCTTCACATTATTAATAAAAACAGGACAGAGTTCAAATGTACATCTGGTGGGGTTCAGGCCCTCCAACGAGAGAGAGATTAAGGGCCTGCATCAGCCATCTGCCATTTTGCCAACGTTCTGTCGTGGATCTCTGTAGCTGCCTCCATTGTTATGAGCTGCATGTGACCCGGGGTTTATCATCAAGTTAGAGCGAAAGGCTAAATTATGGAGCATCCGAGGGTGTTTATGGAAAGTCTTAAGAAGAGGCACTGAGGCAGCGAGGATGAGGAACCCCTCCATCAGCAATCTTTCCATTTTACTGACATTCTGCAGTGGCTAGTCAGTCGCCACTATCAGTGACAGTGGATGTGGGGCATTTCATTGGCTTGTAGCCCACGGCTGGACTTTGAGCAGTCAGGGGGTGCATGTGCATTAGGGCTGCAAGGCATTATAACTCCAGAAGAGACGCCAATGTAACTGCTTAGTAAGCTTCACCCACAAAGCACGATTAGTTGTCTGAGCGGAAGGCTGAGGGTCTGAAGGCCTCATTGCCCTCTCAACCAGCCAACCCATTAATGGGGCTAGTTTTGGGAGCCCGACTTCAGACAATGTTTCCCCAAGGGTAACTGGCATACATATGTTTGAAGGACACTGCACCAACAGCCAAGCACATCCCACAAAGGACCACAAAATTAGCTGAGCCATTTTTCAGGGCATCTACTCGCCCCGAAGATTCAGAGGCTCAGATTGGCCTGCTGGAGATATCTAGGATTTTTGGCAGTTCCGATTAGCCAACCCACCAAATCTCTCATGCGAGGTGGAGCAAGATTTTGGCCTGCCAGCAGGTCCCTTACGATGGCATGAGACTCCCCAATCCCAAATACAATATTCAGCTCACCCCGCGAGACCAGTCAGGTCGAGGTTTGCCCAAAGTACTATCGCAATGTGGGAAGATTGTCTTTGCATTCCTATGATGAAAGTGAATCCCATATGTTGGTGAGCAAGTGATTATATGTCACTTTTCAAAGAAACACTACTGGCAATAGTGACAGAAACTCCAACTTGGCATTCTTCAGACAGTGTGGCTAAGTATATTAGAAATGTCATTGCCTTGTATGAATTTCACCCATAAACCGGGAATTTCTAGCATCGTAACAGCATTATTATAAGATTTAAAATATTTAATTCGGAGGTTGATCAAACTTTCACATACAGCAATCAAATGGTACAAAGTTTCTTCCAGCAGGTTACCAGATAGTCTACAATATTTATGATTATAGATTGTCTTGTTCATCCAACTTGTTGGTAAAAGGGCTATCAATACATTAAATTTGAGGAGGATGTAAACTCGAAAAATATAGTGTTTTGGATATGCTAAAATGTATCGTGGAGTAAAATTACGATTTCTTCTATAATTACAATATTCGGTGGCAGATGTCAATGTTTCTAAATGATGGATATTTAGCGAGAAAGCAGATTTGTTTAATTTGCGTTTAGGCCAATATTTGATGTTGCCTGTAACATATATACAACTGCCTTCATATAGCCACTGATAGTGAGTACATTTCAGAAGACCAATTGTACCTAACGATGTAGAGGCATCCAAACTTAGGAAGGCCTGCATATATGGAGTAGTTATCTTATCGGTAGCCACAGTAGTCATCTGTTGGAAGAGCATTACACATTGAGATAGGTAAACATTCCAGATTCCTTTTATATTAAACTCCAGGTATAGATATTCAATACTTATGCATTTGGGTAGGCGAAACAAAATACAAAGCCATGTCTTTCAACAGGACAGTGGTCTTTGCAAAATACTTGGAGCGGGGTCTGAATTATATTCCTTCATTCTTTTCTTATATGTATAGCAACAGATGCACCGAGAGCACTCCTTAATTCGGCAGACACAAGGAAAAGGCCGTCAATGTCTTCCAGTTCTTCCTTGGCTGACTCTGTCATTTCGCCTAAAGCTTATTGAGGGTGAAAGTATTCATCAAGTTCGACTGCTTTTAATATCCAAAGCAGAGTGATATTGGCGCTAACGATTTTTTTATCTCTGTTCTTAAAGTTATAAAAAACAATGGATGAGAATTTTAAAAACCAGGCGACCTTACTTGCCATGATCCACTCTAAGATAATTTATATTGAATCCTTTATTACATCCTTACAGTGTAGGAGTGGACCATGAAGCACCTATGTCAAACCAGTTGCAAAGGAAATTGCAAGAGATTCTTGAAGCTGAGCGGGCTGATAAAAAAAGTCTATTGAAATCTCTGTTGGAGATTGTACATGAAAAGAGATCAGTCCAGAATGGTGACCCCGCCGTCCCCACATTACAGGCCGCCAGTGACATCTCAATTATAGCTAAACCGCCACCTAGTCGAATGGAGAACTTGCACTGCAGAAAATTGGATTCTCAACTGCAAATTGCCTAAAAAGAATGGCGAGGAAAAAGAACAAACACCAATTGGAGATTCTTCAAAAGTCACAGACAATTATACTACAATAGATTCAAACAGTGATCAATTGAACAAAATGACACAAGCTCCTGAACATCTACTGTCTTGGAAGGCTCTTTCAGAAGAACTACCCAAAGATCTGGCTTCTTTGGCCGTGGCCTTCCCTATATTCCAAAAAAACAAGAAAAGAAAATGATTGAGTGGACATGTTAAAGTTGTTTTGCAAGGGAGTCCAAGATGGCGGCCGAGCACGGAGGACGTGTGTGAGCGGAGCTCCGTCCCCCGGCTCGGGCCGCAACAGTAAAGGAAATATATTAAAAAAATTATATATAAAGGTCTTCGGTCCACAGCATTGCGCCACCGCCATAGGGGGAGAAGAGAAACAGGAAACCCTACCCGAAGGCGAATCGCGACGGCACGTCCCCACAGGAGGCGACGGGGAAGCTCCAGCAGCGCAGCAGCAGCGGGGCAAGGCCCCAGCGGAGCGAGCGACTCCCGCGGAAACCACAGTGGAGGCGGGCCAGAGGGAGCCGAAAGAGAGCAGCGGACACCGGCGGAGGACCCCCGGGAAAGACTGTCGACTGTCGGGCCCACCACACGGGAGGAGGAGCGGGGACCTGCCTGAGGACCCGGAATATCCACGAAGAGCGCCGAGGCTGCGACGAGCGGGCGGAGCGGAGGGAACACAGAGGACTGGGGCGCCCCCCCTCCCCTCCCTCCAGAGGCGGATTCCCAATGGCACACCGCCCGCAGGGACAAGAGGGAGGGGAGGGAGGAGCTCCCCCCCAGGCAACATAGCGATCTACCACCCTTGCAAGAGGGGAGATGGAGCTCCAATAAATGTAAAAAAAAATATTAATAAAAGAGAAAAACCGGACCACTCCCATCTCACAACACGAACAATAGCAGGGGGCAGAGCACCGAAGGAGAGAAGGAGATCAGAGTGCCTCCGGTGATCAAAAGGACCGGGAACACACTCCGGTAAGATCCAAGCCCAGGAGGGAACAGGGCAACACATATAACAGCCCCTCCTCCCACAGAAGAGCATTGGTGCACTGAATATTCAACAAGAAATAAGAGGGGCAAGCCACAAACCGTAGGGAGAACCCTCCCCGCCACACAAGAACATTGGAGAACAGGAGAGCCGGGGGAGCCAAACAACCAGGAAATAAGAGGGCACACCACATGCTGCAAAGAAGCGGAGGCCCACCAAAGACACGAACAAGAAGCAAATAAGGTTGAGGACCCCACCCCAAGAACAGAGTGTCGCAGAAAAGGCAGAATCACACATTGTGCAACAAACCCCCCCTCTTTCCCCGAACAACAACACACAAAAAGGGAAATGAGTCCCTATGAGCAACGGGGTCAAGGACAAACACCCAAGTGAACGTGGAAAGTCAACACAAACACCACGGAGAACACCGGGGGACAGTAAAGTAACGGAAGGCGCATACATGTCAAAATCCAGGGGTACCCAAGCACAACACACTACACAAACCCCTAACAGCAAACTAAAACAAGACCAGAACCTGGTCCAACTCTGGGGAACAGATTCAGGGGCGACCGGCAAAGCAATCATGCAGAAGTCCAAGGAAAAAGCCCCACTAGACCAGATGGAACGGACAGATTTGGCCACAAAGAAGGATATGAAAATGTGGTTCAAAGAGCTCCAGGACCAGTTCATTTCCACCATGCAAGTACAATTTAAAGACATGAAAGGGGAAATGAAACAGGCGATCCAAGAAATGAAAACGGACATAGGAAACCTGGAAGAGAGAACGGACACCCTAGAGAAATCAGTCCAGAACCAAGATGAAGAACTGATTCAATACGTGGAAGCCCAAGAACGATTGGCCAGACTGTCCCAAGAACTAGAAAACCAAAGCGAGGACCTAGAAAATCGATCTAGAAGATCAAACATACGAATTAAAAATATGTTGGAAACGGTTGAAGACAAAGACCTCCGTATGGCAGTACAGCAGGTATTCCAAAACATACTCTCAGATGACAGAGGGGAGGAGATACAGAGACAGAATACATAGAGTGGGCCCACGCAGAACGGGAGAACCAGGAGCCCGTCCTAGAGACGTCCTGGTAGCGATGATGCAATATACCCAAAAAGAACAAATATTGAGGAAAGCCAGAACCATAGACCACATTAGAATGAACGGGGAAGAAATCCTCCTCTTTCAAGATTTGGCCCAATCCACACTCAGGAAACGCAGGGAGATGGCACAGATAACA
Source organism: Ambystoma mexicanum (assembly GCF_040938575.1). Classification (NCBI taxonomy): domain Eukaryota; kingdom Metazoa; phylum Chordata; class Amphibia; order Caudata; family Ambystomatidae; genus Ambystoma; species Ambystoma mexicanum. The sequence goes on along the minus strand of NW_027182336.1, from coordinate 2,391,609 downwards.
AGACGCCTCACTGAAAAACAAATACGATACAAATGGACCTTCCCATTTGGACTCCTCTTCACGTGGGAGGGGAAGCATCACCACCTGTGAGGAAGACACCCGGATAATGAACTGTCAAGTGCAGGATGAAAGAACCTATGGAAACCAGAGAAAATAACCGAGGACGACGGGCCCCAAGAGGCTGGCAGACCGAAAAAAAAAGATCTAGACGCCAAACACGACACTCGAAGTAAACTAACGCCGCTGAAACGAATAGGGGAAATGCAGGAATAATAAGAATGGCGGCATCACATACTGAAGGATATAAAAGGAAGGACCAAAGACCGTGACGTAGGATCCCCCACGAAAAAAATAAAAAAAGTTATACCTGAGAGTTTAGAGGGCATGGAGCGAAGGCAACACGCCCGAGCAACCATAGGGCCCATGGCCCTCCTCAGGGAACAAGTTAAAGGGGGGGCGAAGGGAGGAAGGGGAAGGGAAGTTGTGGGACAGTTACAAGGGGGAAAAGGGGGAACCACCGGCATATATGGACATAGAAGCGAACCGACCCGGCAGAGACAGGGGAAATTGAAGGAACCAAACATACAAAAGGAAAAATGGGGCTGAAGATTCTAACATACAACGTCAGAGGAATGAATTCCCCAGTCAAAAGGAAAAAGATAGAACACTAGTTACATAAAGAGAAGTTCGATATAATAACGCTTCAAGAGACACACATACGGAAGAAGGGAAAAGGACAGACACGCCTAAAAGGATACAACCAGATCTTACAGGCAAATGACCCAGAAAAGAAAAAGGGGGTAATGATCGCATTTGCAAACCATCTCAGCGTGCACATTAAAGACACACAATCAGATAAACAAGGACGGTACTTATTTGCGAAAATCCAGATCAAAAGCAGCATACTGACGCTCTCAACGATATACGCCCCAAATACAGGCCAAGACGGATTCATCAGGGACACCCTGAACAAACTAGAAAACTTCACAGGAGGGGAAATAATACTAACAGGTGATTTCAATCTGGCATGGAACCCAAACGAAGATCGCTCAAATCTCAAACCCTCACAACAGGGGACCCCGACACCATCGCTAAAACGATGTATGGAGAAACTAGCCCTGAAAGATGTATGGCGGAGACTCAGAGGCTCCACCCCGGGATTCACATACCAATCACATGTGCACGGTACAAGCTCCAGAATTGACTACATCTTGGCCACGCCTGGCCTACTAGGGGAGATCCAGGACATTGAGAAGGGCACAATATCACTATCAGATCACGCGCCCCTGTGGATCACACTCCCCAAACTACGCAAACATTCAGGCCTATGGAGATGGGCGCTACCAAGAGAGGTTATACAAGACCCAGTCATGAGGGACATAATCAGAGAGGAAATAACAAAATATTTTGAACAAAATAACACGCCAGAGGTGACAAAAACAACGATATGGGAAGCATTCAAAGCAGTAATGAGGGGACAGATAATCGCACTAAAAGCACAGAAGGATAAGCAATCCCGGGAATGGGAAGAAGAGCTAAAAAATACCTTAGAAAAGATAAGAGAGGAAATGCAAAATAACCACTCACTAAAATTAAAGAGCAGAAAACCAACTCCTACATCTAAAACACTGGTATGCAATGAAAGCAAACAAAGCGGACAGACTCCTGGCAAGACAATTAAAAGGCAAACAACAAAACCAAACGGTAAAAGCACTAAAAGGCAAATATGAATGGATCAAAACACAATCGGAAGACATAAAAGAAATCTTCAGAGATTACTACCAGAAAATTATATACATCGGACAAACCGAAAGAGGAAGAACAGATAACCTACCTGAGAGATACAACACTCCCAACCATAACACCAGAGGAGAAACAACTATTAGATGAACCAATAACAACAGAGGAAGTACGAAGGGTAATCAAGGAACTACCGAAAAACAAAGCCCCGGGACCGGATGGCTACACGGCTATCTTCTACAAAACGTATGCGAGCTCCCTATTTCCAATTTTAACAGATCTCTTTAACACATTTAAAGATACAGCCAACGTTACAGCCTCCATAAATGAAGCAAAAATATTAGTATTTCACAAGAAAGGAAAAGATCCGGAAAATCCGAGCTCATATCGCCCCATAGCGCTAATAAACCTAGACGGCAAATTATACACAAAAATTCTGGCCAACAGACTCTTACCACTACTCCCCAAACTGATACACCATGATCAATCCGGATTCATCCCCAACAGAACTACACACGACAACATGAGACGCATCGCACACTTAATCGAGAAGGTGGGACTCACCAACATCCCGGCGGCCATCCTGGCGATTGACGTGGAAAAGGCCTTCGACCGAGTGGAATGGAGGATGCTGTTCACAGTTCTGGAGAAAATGGGCATGGGCAAGAATGACATAAAAATTATGTAGGCAAACTACAACTCACCATCGGCCAGGATAGCGGTGAATGGAGATCTCACAGACAAATTCAGTATAGAAAGGGGCACAAAACAGGGATGTCCCCTCTCCCCGCTAATATATGCAATCTTTCTGGAACCCCTACTGGTGAAAATCAGAGCAGCACCCGACATAACAGGCATTGATATGGGAGGGATCTCACATAAAACGGAGGCATATGCAGACGACATGATGATGGCCATGGCGGATCCGGTAAAAACACTGCCCCTTCTTATACGAGAAATAGATAAATACGGCACCATATCCGGATTGAGGATCAACAGGCAAAAATCGATGGTGATGGTCTTAGCAGGAGACAAACAAGAGATCCACAGGCGAGCGGAAGAACTATAGCTACGTGTAGAGGAGAAGGGGGTAAAATACCTCGGCATAACCATGACAAACACGACAAAAGGCCTCTATGCAGAGAACTACCCGAAAATAATAGATCAAGTAAAAAGAGATCTGGAAAGATGGAACCCACTCTCAATAACATGGTGGGGCAGAATTACGGTCATCAAAATGACCATTCTACCCAGACTGCTATATTATTTCCAAGCCCTCCCCATACGAATCCCAACATCATTCTTCAAAACAATCACCAAAATAATCACCAAATATATGTGGCAAAATAAAACCCAGAGGCTCTCAAACCAGGTACTAAGGGCGCAAAAGGTGGCGGGAGGAATGGCACTCCCTCACGGAAATATTATGAGGCAACGCAGCTATGGGTGTTGAAGGAATGGATCCCGAACACATCAGACAAACTTTGGGAAGCACAGGACAGGGCAGTGGCGAGAACAAATATGCGCCAGCTACTCTGGATAGCCCCTGAAAATAGACACCAAAGCGTTCGAATTAGCGAGATCATGAGTGCAACCTTAGAAGTATGGAACAAAGCAACCGAGAATGGAACACTGACCATAGACCGGCCCCATTTATGCCCCTATTCGATAACCCTGATTTCCAACCGGGCACAGAGAAAGGTGCATACCACAAATGGATAGGAGCAAACTGTACTAAAGTGGGAGATATGTTTGAAGATCAACAAATTAGGACCTAAACAGAATGCTGTGGCCTTCTAGACCTTACAGAAAAGGACAGATATAAATACGAACAACTACATCACTGGCTCTCGACCCCAAGAATAATACAGGCGGCAACAAGAACCCTGACGCCTTTCGAGACATATATCATGACGCAAAAAGGAGATAAGAAATTCATCTCAACAATGTACAGATTCATAAACACACAGACAGAAGAAACAAAGTGGCTATACATGAAGAAATGGGAAACGACATTAGGGAAAGAGATCACGAAAGAACAATGGACGTATCTCTGGCACATAATACCTGAATGGACACGGGTGATACAGACAAGGGAGGCGTGGACGAAAATAATGATCCCATGGCACTACACTCCGGAGAGACTTCACAGAATGTTCCACACAACCCCAAACAAATGCTGGAGAGGATGCGAAAGGGTGGGCAATTGGAGACACATATGGTGGGACTGCCCGGCGAATCAAGACTTCTGGTCGGAGGTAAGATCTCAAATGCAGGAAATGTTTAAGGGAGCAGAATACCTTGGGGAAGAGATATGGATGTGCGGCATGTGGGACCCCAAAGACAGGACAATGACCAAAACACAAAAGAGAAACTTTATGGGTCTCCTAACAGCAGCATGGTTAGCAATTGCTCAAAACTGGAAACAGGAAACACCCCCATTCAACCTAGATTGGCTACAGAGGGTCTGGTCATTTGTAGCGATGGAGAAAATCGCATACAATATACAAGGGGCACACCAAAAATGTACAACGGACTGGGGAATAGTAATAGAATACTTGCAGAGTGACTATATGCTACAATGGTGTCCTCATAGAATACGAATATTAGATATGTTTAAGGGTTGAGACAAAGACTCTAAGGGTGAAAAAAGGGAGACAAACATAGAAGCTGGTGGGAGGGGGGAGGGGAGATGGAGGGGAGGGTTAAGGACTATGTTTTAAGTACCAATGTTAATGTTTATGAAAATGTGAATAAAAATACCTTTAAAAAAAAAGTTGTTTTGCAAATGAAAAAGACAAACAATATTCCATCACAGAAGAATAGAAGATCTAATGCAGCAAAAAATGTCTTAAGGAATTTATCGCTACCTCCTGTCTCTCATAACCCGCCCTTTAAAAATAAAAGGATTACAATTCTGAGTTTAAAAAATGAGGCTGATGGTCAACAAGAATTTATTGTTGCTGAGAGTGACTCTTTTCTAGAGGGTGTTCATTTTTCGACTGAGGATAAAGATCTATTGAACCTATCCACTTATATGATTGATGAAGGTAGGGAAGAGGACTATGCCTCGGAAAATAATTTTCAGAATCAGTCTATTGCCCATCAACTTGAAGACAGAAGTATAGATCAGCTAGTTGATGACTTGGGAGACTCATCAATATTTAATTTCCATAATAACGGTGCCCACTGAGCTTTGAATTCCAGATCGGATAAAACCTCATTTACAACCTTGACTGATAAACAAGCAGCAGCAAATTTAAGATGGAAGCTGGCAAATAGTGGACGCCCTTCGACTGATCCTCAAACCGCTCAAAACTAAAATGGGATTAAACTTAATTTTATTCTATCAGATCAAGGTTTGGACTTGGCAAACAGTGACCATCTCTCAAAGGCTCCTTAAACTCTCCAAAAGTCAAATATCATTCATTCTAGCTGCAGCCAATTGGATTTGGATACAGAATTGAATTTTTTTAGCTTTGGCAGGAATGACACTAATAGTGTGAAAGAGAAGACTACGCAGGAAGCTCACACCTTACACTTGGAACGCTTGTTAATAGCCAATGATGGTCTAATTTTAAATCACTCAAATATAGTAAGGCTGTTTCATCATGTCCCTTTACTGCACTTTGTACATTCAGAAGATAGTAAATTTGTGGAATTTGCAAATGAAAGTCATCTTGATAAAGTGATTCTACACTTAAAATCTAGTGTGATCAGATCATCTTTGTTGGAAATTGCTAATTTGCTTCTGCCCTTAGGTTTTGAGTTAAGTGAGTTATCAACAAAGAACTCTCCAGAGAGATTAAAATTAAATATGACTAAATCAGCTTAATTTGATCCTCTTCTGCTGAAACAGACTAGCTATTAACCAGTACAGAACTACAACACAGCTGTGAGAGATGAAGATAGTGCAGATAGACGTACAAGGCGAAAACATAATGCCCTATTAATTCACATTTAAACCTAAAAGGCTCTCTAAAAGTGACATTAAAATGCCTGGACGTGAGTCAGCGTGAAGTCCGAGAAACAAGTGATCCAAGGAGCACCAAACTACACGTAGGAAAGCTACATTAAAAAAATGTTACAGCTTCATTGTCTAATAAGAACTAACAACGAGTGAATCCATGGACCTTTGGCTTTTGGAGCACCAGAGGCTTCTAACACTTAAATTTAGGTAAAGACTTACGATCTGGCAATTTTGATGTTATTTTGTCTACAGGAAACATGACTGCGGGAAAACCCAACACTGGATGGCTGTAGCTTCTATCTCACTCCAGCATATAGTGGAAGTAGAGTGCAGCCCTCTTCGGGGCTCCTTACATTTGTGAAAAATGGGGTGGACCTTCAAGTTGTGGAGGTTTGGCATCCCAATCCTTTTGTACAGCTTCTTTATGTGAAAGTAGATTTGGATTCCCTTTCCACTATTATACTTAATGTATATTGAAATCCGGAAGTGATAGCAACGGAGGCTTTTGTAAATTCAGTGACTGATGCTATAGATACATTTTACATGCACTAAACGTACATTTTACAGTTGTGGAAGGTGATCTAAATACCCCCTGTATTGACAATAAAGGGAGTCCCAGCAAGGCATTGGATTCTATGGGTATTATAAGTCATGAGAGAGCACTGACTTGGCTTAGAGCTATGAGATCTAGATGCCTCTATATGCTTACTGGCCTCATTCGGTGTACTTTTCTGGCAAGACAACATGGTCTAACGGAGCTCAGGTTAGCTTTTTTGGATTATGTATTTGTATCAGGAACCATAATTGATGAGGTCATAACGATGGAAGTGATAGATAAAAACACAAGTGACCATGCTCTTTTAAAACTAAGGTAGGGTGAGCAGAAGCGAGAATGATTAAAAAATGGCAATTTAATTTGGAGGCTTTTCAGAGAGGGACTCGCTTGTCTTTAAAATCTCAAGATATCTCAGTATTGTTTGGCAATTATGACAATCAGTTCGAACAAAATGCTGATATAAATTATGCTCCCCTGCTACTGGACTTTAAGATAAATCCCCAAACAGCCTGAAAACCATTTCCAGCGCATAGGCATGTGCAGGATGAATGGATCATTGCTGGAAAAAAACTTCATAAAGATCTAAAGGTAATTAACAGGATGGACCAGGATCATGTTTAGAGCTACAGAGGAAAACAAAGCAAAAATATAAAAATTGGCTAGCTGTTTACAAAGTGCAAATGATGCAAAAAGATGCAGAAGAGAGCCTCGCCATTTTGGCAAAAACATTTAACACAGACCTGGCAATTGATTAACTTCTGTGTCAAACGTTGTTACTGAAGATGATTGGACTAAACTCTATGAGGAGCTCTTTGGATTGAGAGAGAAGCTGGATCGTGAGTATCCGAAAAAAAAGAAAATGTCCATTGTCCTTCAGGTTGGACATGTTGGATCTGGAACTCCTAATTTAAAAATTAAACCCGTCAAGGGCCCCAGGTCAGGACGGACACACTAATTCTATGTTCAAAGATGCATAAAGCATGGGTGCATTTTTTTTTAGGCTGTTTACTCAGGTGATTCAATCTGGTGATATCCCGAACTCCTGGAGACTCGCTTTAATAATCCCCATTTTCAAGAGAGGCAATGCAATAGGACAGATCCTCCCTCCTATCCTCCTATTGCCCTCTTGCGTGTCTTGGGTAAATTATTGGTGACCTTACTCCTGAGACTTCTTCAAAAGTGGATTGTGGAAACAAAGAGAACAGACCCCGCCAAACAGGGTTTGTAATGGGGGTAGAGACAGATTTAAATTTGTTCCTGCTAAATTTTCTGAAGGTGAATGCCCTAAAAAGGCAGACCAAAACCTACTTGGCTTTCGTAGACCTGAAAAAGGTGCATGATAGTGTGGATAGGAAACTATTATGGCCATAAACGGAGGCTTGGGACTGTCGTAGTGACTTCCTGCCAGCCATAAACACCTTGTATACATCAACCAAGGTTCAAATCAGGTTAAGCGCACTGTGACACCTAACCAAAGAGATTACCACTCGTCGAGGCCTGAAACAAGGGTGCCCTCTGATGCCTACTTTGTTCAATTTATTTTGATCAGATCTTCAGGAGACGCTGGATGGAGTACGTGGTTTCCTACCAAAAATGGGTGGCCAGAAACTGGCATGGATTCTGTATGTCGACGATCTTGTCATGATCGACCAGACTCCAATAGGTTTACAGAGGAGTCTGGATGGGCTGCAGAAATACATGAATAAAAATGGTTTAGAAATGAACTCATTGAAAACTACCATCCTAGTCCTAAGTACGGTGAGAGGTAGACAGAAAATCCATTTCAATCGGCATTTAGACGGTGAGATACTCACTCAAGTCCCATATATGGTCTATCTAGGAGCTTATATAAATTCCAGTATAGATGATGCTCCCCGTCAAAGAGACTTGAAAATTAAAATCAAAAGTCTAACAGCTCAAGGACAGCTAATCCCTGAGAAAATATGGTAAATATTCCATTCTTCCTGTTCTGACCTTTGATAAAACCAAAGTGGTTCCCATGGTGACATACGGTGCAGAAGCCTTTCTATCAATCCCTTGGAATATCTGGGCCTCTTTAGAAGGTTGTTTTGGAGGAACATTTTAAACCTTCTTCTTCCCTTCTCTCTGGCCTTCCACCTTGGGCTCTCCCCCTTCTCTGTCTTCTGAAGCCAGAAACGTTGGAGCCATCTTTGACTGCTCTTTATCCTTCCCCCCTCACACGCAGGACATTGCCAAGAAGTCCTACTTCTAACTCTTCCTTCTCAAAGGAATTCTCCCATTTTTCACTTTCCCCCAGACGCTCAATGTTTCCCGAGCTCTGGTTCTCTCTAGGTTTGACTATTGCAACAGCCTCCTTCTCAATCTATCTTCTTCCACTCTGCGACCCCTTCAGCTACTTCAGAATAGATTAAGCCGAGGGACCGTATCTCTCCTGCCCTAATAAGCCCCCAGTGGCTCCTGGTTACTGCACAGATCAAATTCAAATCCCTCTGCATCATCCACAAGGGTGTCTGGGGATGGGGACCATACTATCTGCAACTCTATCTTACCAAATACTCTGCTTCTAGACCTCTACACTCCTCTGTCACCAACTCTCTGTGTGTAAAGTGTTTCGTTAAACAAAGAGCAGGAGGCTGCTCACTTTCCTCAGCTGGAACCCTCCTTTGGAACAGCCGCCGCCCCTACCCTGTAAGTGACTTCAATCCAGCAATCCGACTGAGTCAATGCTTAGGAGGGGATTCCCAATGGAAGCCATGTCAAAGTTCTTAAATCTGGATGATGAACCCTTATATAACGCCCCTCTCTTTGAATCCCCCCTGACCTCACTGAGCCAAGAAGTAGGTTTGTTTTGCAAATTAAAAGGTTTATTTGACGAATTAAACAATATATGTATATCACACTTTTATGGATAAAATAATATTTGATAGCACACTTACGAATATAAAAGGAATCAACAATGGGTAATATTACAATAGCACAATCTCTAATCTGAAAGGAGTCGGAAGAGGAAGGATAAGGTAGCAGAGAATACTTTTATGGTTAAAGGAAATGCAATAATGGGAAAGAATGCAACACAGAAATAAACTTGATATGATTTCAATCAAAAGATAATATGGTCACTTTTTCCCCTGTGACTACTCACTCCTCCTACTATGCAGTATGAAGAGATGGGAAGGAGGGTACACAGGTTTCAAGAATACAATCAATAATGTAGTTCAATTCCAGTTCCCCCCAGCAAGATTAGAGGAAACAGGTATGATTTTAAAACACAGGTCAAAATACTTTTGAATGTAATTGCAAAGGATGGGAAATATACTAAAATGCTTTTAATTCACTAAGGGATATTGAGGATAAGTGAGAGTTACATTGGATTAGTTCAGGTCAACACTAGCAATGATTCTTGAGTGATTATCAGATTGAAAACGAAATTCAGCAATTGGGAACAAGGAACAGCTGTTTTGACAGAAATGAATTCGAGCTGAAGCTTTTAGGTTTGTTGGAAATCCGAGGATCGTAGCTTTAAAATGACAGTTAAATTTCGCTTCTAGGACATACGGTTCAAAAGATACAGACGTTTTTGTGGAGGTAGATTTTCAGAAATAAAGTCAAGGTTTCAGAATGACAGAAGGCGCATTTACAGATTTGAAATCACAGGATGGTCACAAAATTCTAAATGCAGTTCTGGATAGGTTGACATGAACGGGATGAGATTACTTTAAACTAAGAGATTGGTTCTGTACAGTTCTAGACTAGATACTCACTCCTAGTTTTGGGATGGAATGGAAATGGGCCTCGTCACCGATCTGGTCAGGTTTGGACTTCACTCGCCACCGGACGGTCTCGGGCACTGGTTCTGCTCACAGCACAGCCTCTGGTCTGGGTCTGACAGGTCTGGATACAGCACTGCTCTCTCTGGGTCTGGATCTGGGTTCTAGCATAGGGTTCTGAGCTAGAACAGCAAAACAGCTCTGCCAGGCTGTTGGATTTTGAGATGCCCCTGGGAAGCTTTAGGGGTTAGAATCAGGTTGCAAAAGATCCTGAAGGCTTGTTGAAAAGAATTCAGCTTGTGAATCAGGCCTCTCTTCAGGGTTCTAGAGCTTGGTTCTAGAGTCTGGTCTCTGGATCTGTCTGGAGTCTGGATATTGTCTGGATCTGGTCCGGCAGAGTGCTGTGCAGGAATCAGTTGAAGAAGAAAAATTAGTGTGTCTCATCTGTCCTGAGCAGTCTCTTTTTATGTGTTTTCAAAGTGGGTGGGAAGGCTGATTCTACATGCCCAACCCCCTAAGGATTGATAGGTTAGAGGATTCCCTGTGACCTGACTGGAGAAAGGATTAGCGTGGCAGAATGAGTCAGAGTGATGCTGTGTTTTACAATTTAGTGAAGAAACTCCCCTTTGCTTTTACTTAGAAAATCAATTTTTCCCAAAAACATATTTCCCAGATACACAAGTTGTTGAGAATACATGTACACCTCAGAGATGAATTAAGGCAGGTCCCTGTTCAAGCCCCATGTTCCTACGAGTTTCGGTTCAGAAATTACGACTTATTTTCGTTTTTGGTGGGTTTGCCAAGATTGGTTCCGCACCAAATTTTACACAGACGTACACACCCTCTCTGAGCATATTACTGTACGTTTTTTTACGTTTCTAGCATAAACATTGCAGCCACAATATTAATAATTACGGGGTTTGGTCTCAGAACATCACGCAGCGTCCAGCTTAGTCTTGAACTGTGAGTGAATTTGTCATTTTAAGAATCTCCAAGTTTGGCATTTCTGTCAGCTTGGTAATCTTTGTAAATTGCAATTTTATAAAACATATATTTGCTCTCAATTGAATTCACATCTCAGTCTGGTCCGCCCCCCCCCAGAACTTGGCTCTGACTCAGAGGTCACATGGCCTGTTTCCTGCCAGGAGTTGTTGGCCAGTCACACCCAAATCAGCATATTCTATTCAGCTGAAAGAATCAATTGTCTCTTTTTCCTGCCAGCAAAGCCCCAGTCCAGGGTGCCACTCCCCAGTTCCTTTTCACACCAACTTGTGAATCTCTTGGCTTGGGGCAGAAGGAAGCTTCTTTTGTTCAGGGGGGAGGTGTGGAATCTGTCTGATCCCAGTGTGGGAACACTTTTTAACTCTGCCACCAATGTTACAATTTGTCTTTTCTTACAATATAACCCACATTTTTAATACATACATTAAACAATTGCTTCCTTCAAGTCATTTCAGAATATAGTTTTACATTGTTTCTACCCCTTAGGCTTCTGATAGCCAGTATTTCTTTGACATAGTTTGGGTTCAGTTGTTCAGTTTTTACAAGGAATTGTTTTAAAACGCTGGCTTTCTGGTAGAGGTGAGCAACGGTACTACACCCATTTTTGACAGCTGTCCTTACATCAATATCTTTAAAATGAGATTTAGCTTGATAGCATATGATTCTTGCTGACGTTGTGTTTATGTGGATTCTTGCAGTATAATGATGTGGAACACCCAACAAGGAGGTTGTATCTTTTTGGTGATTTGTGAGCCATGATTTTAGCACATTTTGACAATCAAGAAAATGAATTCCCAAACAGCTCTGGGTTGCTTTTGGCAATCAGTATTGCTATTTCCAAGTGGTTTCAGGCTACTGTGTGTGTAGCCCAATGGTGGTTTTAGGCAGTGACCTCCTGTGCTCACTAACATAGGCAAAAGTGGGTGGCAGCCTATATTTCCGTTTTTTAATGCACATTTTTGGATGGGTTTGAGCGATCAGCATGCTTTCCAGTGGCCATTCTGATGTTTCTGCTGCCAGCAATGCACAGTACTGTTGTAGGGCTTGGATGCTTGGGTTGAAACATCCCACAACCCCTACCACTACATCTTGAGCAGGACCTTCTGAAATTCCGAAAGCACCGCAAGATTCTCCTCTGTACAATCTTTCCTCCCTCCTCTTTTCCTCCTCCCTCCCTTCTTCCTTCCACTGCTAATCCCACAGTTGCTGTGATTGGTTTCTTGGACTCTTATGCATGCTCTGGGCCTCTGCCCATTCACACCCAACCCCTGCAACATCTGCCTTCCTCAGCACTTGCCTTGGCACACCCTCTGCACCAGAGATTTTCACTTTCCTCCTAACGCTGCTCCTGGCCACATAGCACTTACCATACCCTGCACTTCATCTGTGATTCACCCTCGAGCATGGACACCACAGCACCTACCACTCTGCCCTCTCCCTTCCTGCACTTGCACGTTCTGAATACTCACAAGGCATAGTAGGTTTGGCCGTCCCTTCCCCCTCTGTATTTTTTGTGTTTAATTGTAATGCTATCCCATGTTCCCTCCCTGCTGCCCTGTGGGCACTTTGAAACTGAATGTATTTCCTGTTACAGCACCTAACAAGCAAACAATAAATAAAAATAAATAACTAAACCTCTCCAGGATTGTACCAAAATCAGTTATCAGATTTTAACTTGGTCTGATTTCTCTCTATGCTACAACAACTTAAAAGACACTGTTTAGGAAATGTCATTTATCCTCGCCTGCCATGCCGTATGAAATTTTAAAATTAGAACTGGCCAGAGCAGAGAATGATTTATTGGGTCAGTGGACACGAAATTCCCGTACTGTACTGAAGCTACTGGGAACTAAAGAGGAAATGCTGTTATCAAACCCTGAGAAGGTTAAGAGAAAGCTCTGGGATTTTGATTGGATTCAGACTATCTACTGGCAAACTTGACAATTTAAAACAGAGCATATAATTGCTTACTAAAATATTTGATTTGATTTCCTAATGCTTGATACAGACGGCAATATATGAAATTTCGCTTGAATATATATCCAACAAAGCAGATCTTGAGGATATAAAAGCAAGAGCCCAAATAGATTTTATGCAATAAAAGGCAAGTGTGAAACCCTAAACCAAATTACATTATTCTGCATGGGGCTGACATCTGTTCGAACAAGACATGTTGGCAGACTGGTGCTGATCAGACAATCAGTGGTTGCAGAAGAACTAGGGGCATGGTTTTTAGCAGATGAAAACTTTGCAATAATGTTTAGTCTACTGCAGTTCCTGAGGGAAGTTTTTTGACCTGACGGAAAACAGATTCTGATCCCTTTGATAAGTTTAAAATGATTAGCAAAGCTGGAAGATAAAGTGAAAAAGTCTCTGAGGGGTGGTATGCAGAACTTGTTTAGTAGAGGCTGTTATGTAGGATTTCTTTTTTTTCTTCATTATTTATGGATTATTTTTGGCTTCTTTTTATAATGTATGAATTGTGTATGTGAGGTTAAAGATAAAGGTTTGTAATAAACCATGAATCTTAATTAAAAAAAATATATATATATATACATTTAAAGCAATGCCCAAAGAGATAGAGGGGAGGGCCTGCTGTGTTTAATGGGGAAGGTGGGGATTAGGAGTCAGAAGGTGGAATGGAGTGTATGGGCCCTGAATTAAAATGGTATGCCACAATGTCCTTAGCCTGCCACTCGCTCTGTTAAGTTTGAAATACATATAACCTGGGATTGAAAATTCTATTGGCTTCTTTTAGAACTGTTGCCAGGAAAGAAAGAACATCAATTGGTTTAAAATGCATATTTGAGGTGGAGGGAACGGTTTTTTAATCTAAGTATGATCTAAGGGGGTTTTAATGGATAAAGTAAAATGATTTGTGGGAGGAAAGATTGTACATATGAGAAATTATAGGTGAGGGGTGCTTATAAGTTTAAAAAATGTGCCTGAAAGCAAGCTTGATGGATTAAAACTGTTGATAGTGATTGTGATGAAGTATTCTGAAAAAGGCCAAAAGAAGAGACACTATTGCCCGAAAGATCTGCTGCAGCTTCCAATTATGAGGGATCCTACTCAAAGTGTCATCCTTTATTTTCCAGCATGCATCAACGTAAGAAGATGACAGAAAGAGGTTGTAGATGATGGCCCAAAGCCAAATCTGAACAGTTTATCAGCAGGAAGGGGACAACTTGCTCTCCTCTGCTTGTTGATGTAAAGCATTCTAGTAGTAGAATTGCCAATCAAGAACAACACTCTATGACTGCTCGTGGAATGAGGAAAGGCCCACAGTGCCAGTAATGTGGCCTTCAGGTCCACCTGTGTATGTGAAACTGGTGATCCTCCGGAGCCTAGGGATCATTACCTTGCAGGGGGGCAGGTTTGTACCCCATCTGTCAGTGGATGAAATAATATTAAGTGAAATGCAAGGGTTAGGAGCCCAAACTGGAACGATCTTCAGAAGATCATCTCAATGAGTACACCAAAATACGTGTTTCCACATCTCCAGAGCAAGAAGAACTAAAGCCAACCAAGTGTGTGAGGTCTGACTCTAGTGACCTTAAAGGTGAAGCTGGGTAATACACAACTGAAAATGTGAATGAGGCACCAAGAGCACAAAGGAGGACAGGAGGCTCAACAATGTTTTTAAAACCATGTGGCTCTAAGACTGGGATTCTGAAGAAAGGGCGAACATAACTCCTGAAAGGGCATGGACACTGAATGGAAGAACATTTGTGTCAACTGATGCAACCTTGGTGAAGACCAGTGTTGAAGCCATAGGTGAGGACCCAGCATTATTGACCCCATTTGCCAAAGAACACAGCTTAGGTGGCTAGATAGGCATGTGAAATTGAAATCTTAAAAGTCATTTTCACAGCAAGTATTTAAGCTGAAGGGGAGACAGGATATGAGCCAAAGCAACCATTTTGAACTTCTTGAGAATGAGACCCAGGATGAAGAGGAACAAATCGAGAATGAAAGGAAATCCTATATTCTTGTGCTTGAACATAGTAAACAAATGTAAGACAAAGTCACACAATGTCCCAGTGAGGGACTGCTTTGATAGGCCTTAGGGTCAGTAATTTCAGAATGTTCTCTTCCACACCCATTCAGAAGGCTTGTGGCTTGTAGGCTGGGGTGAGATGGAAGAAAGGAAGAGAGAGGAAGACAGTATCCATTCCTTTCCACTGGGAAGATCCAGACGCCTGGAGCATTCTCTGCTAGATCATAGCTGCATTCGGGGCATTGCCATTAATTGATTTATATTGCTGATATCTTGAAAGGTTTGTGAAGATCTAGACCTTGTACCTCTAGTAATAATAGCTGATTAAAAGGTAGAGGTACAAGTCTTCACTAATGAATTAAATATGGCCACAAAGGACCTTCATAACAAGATATCGCTTTTTAACTTGATTAGTTCATTATGGATAGATGCATCAAAAAGATAAATACTGTCAAAGTAGAAGTGCAGGAATAACTCCTTATTGTTGAGGGACTTGGTAGACCTGCGTGAAACTGCCCTCTTGGTATTAAGCTCAGTTCAAATTACTCGAGCCGTAGTCAACATGGTGGGCAGCTGTCTTCCGCATATCTATGGCTAATTGCAAGTGTGTCCGCCATACTGGATTGCAACTGTTGTTGGTTTGCAATGGGAGGATCACTGGAAATAGCTTCTGTTTAAGATGTTGTTCACATTAGTCTGCCTGAGCCATAGCAAACTATTTTGGTAAATCTGCTTGCTGTTCGGATCTACAAGCAGTTCCTGCTTGCCAGAGGGCGTAGAGGCTGAGGTGGCTGAGAATTTCCTTACTGCAGTGTCGCCAAGAACACATATGTTAGAGCATGTGGAATGAGTGTCAGACATGTCTTTCTATTCTAGGAGCAGCCTGCACTGACAGGGAGTGCAGAAAGGGGATTTTTCCAGGTAGTTATGATCTCCGTAATAACATCCCACTGGATATTGATGCGATTATGAGACAGGGCAGCCAATCCCCTGGAGGAATACAAAGCTTCAGGTTGATGAAATGTCCACACGGCCAGTACTGTAGCATGGATGCCAGTGCTGCGGAAGCTCTATCATCATCACAGAATGCAGGAAGCACTGCAACTAGGGTGGCTCAATAGATGCAAGAACAAAGACTGGAACTGCAGTGGGAGCAGGAGAGCATTAGCCAATAGGCTGAGGGCGCAGCAAGAGATGCAGCCAACAAGGATGGGACAGTTAGCAGTAGCACAGACAGTGGAGAAACTGGAGAAGTAGCAGGCCTCTCAAGGTACTAATCCTAAACTTGAAGGGTGTACATTTCCCTCAGAACATGCGAGAAATAAGACCTAACAGTGGGAGCTGTCGTCACAGTGTAGAATCATATCTGCTGTTATTGTAAAGATTAGCTGGGCACCCCATGTGAGGTAAATACCTACTGTATGTTAGAGACACAGCATGAGTGTGCTTAAATTGAACCCTATGGAATTGGCTACAATTAGGAAAATACGACTATGGCATCAAGTGCAGCAGGTTAGAAAAAGACCTATTGAGAAAGGGATCCTGTGACAAAATCTAACTCTGGCAAGAATAGTTCAGGGTGGCCGCACAAACGCTTCTATACACTATATCATAACACGTACTGCTTAGTTCAGAGGCATTGCATTCATGAAGGTAAACTAGATAGTATACTTCCATTCGCCTTTCTTTAGTAATATTGGCCAAGAGCAAGAATGTACAGAAAAGTCAACCTACAGGAAACTTCCAAATAATAACATGGTAAATACTAAACTCCAAGGACAGTTCAAGCAAGTCTCTATAATAATATCCAGTCGGCTAAAAACATGCAGGTTAACTAAAAACACTACACGCCCACCTCTGCAAGGGAAAATATAGCAATATGAGCTGAATATATATACATACTAATAGGCAGGTTGAGAAACAGGGAATTGTACTGCAGGGGGAATACAAAAAAGAGGCAAACTGATTAATAGTGCAAAAACCACAAAAATAACCCTTTACATTTCTTTGACCAAAGTAGGATTGTGGGGAGTTGGAGGGGGAGGGGGGAGCAAACAACCTCTAGGGCCGAAGGTAAGGCAAGGGCGCAGGTTGCCTAGATGCCAGGGAAGTATACCTAGCTCACGGTTTCCCCTGTTGATTGCTCAACAGTGTAAGACAGTCTTCAAGGTGCTATGCATCAGTTCAAATCACGGTCAATGATTGTGAGGTCTTAAAATCACCAATTGATGGCCTGTGGGTGCATAGTTGCAGATTCAATGTAGGTGTCTCAGTGGTGGTGAGGCGGTTCAACAGAGCTTGTTACAGTGATTGTTAACATGAGGGCTTATGAATTTCAGGCTTTCTAGAGAAATGATCATTATCTTATTTTTTTGTATCGATGGGATACAACTGCCAATAGTCATTGCTATGATATTAGACCATCTTCCTACTGCAAATTGGATCTAAAAGGAAGGCAATATGAGGATGCTGCCACACAGTGAAGACTCTGTGAATGGTTGGGGGCTGCTAAGAGTCTTGGCCAGTCATGAGGATGTTCAGAAGGGCCAGCACTGTCCTTGACTCCTTGAATTGGCCGGAGCATGCAAATATGCAATGGGCACCAAACTCAGAGTGAAACAGTGTTCGAAAATAAACTCCTGGAGCCTGTGGAAGCTTCTGCACTAAGCAAGATGACTTTGCAATTAATTAGCAATGCTCACTCAGAGGGTTTATATGCCAAATAAGCAGTCATCAAGATGGCCTCATTGCCAGATTCCGGAAATAGCAGGAATGACCATGACACCAGAAGGAATACCAGGTATTACTATGAGCTAGATCAATGCTGCTCATTTTATTGATGTTGGGTGGATAAAAGCATGACATCGCCTCCCGGGGATGTGAACATGTGACCTTCAGGTTCAACACAGATTGAATCAGGCAAGTTACCCACAGAGTTATATTTCCAGCATTCTAACCACAGGCCTGAAAGCTAGTAAATTAATTGTTTACTAGATAAATCAACCCAATTATGCTTCGAGGTATATACAATATACAGAAGGTGCACTGGATAAATCTTTTTTTTTTTTAAACTTTATTTACACAACATGTACAACAAAAACCCAAGACAATCAATGTACAACAAATAAAACACGGTAAACAATACAAGAAAAGCACAGCATTTTACACAGAGTGGATAAATCTTATTGACATGACTACCTTGCTAGAACTTGAAGACAGGATGCAATACATTTCTTTAGAATTGTTAGCTCTCTGGTATTGTTCTATTCTATTCTATCATACACCTTTTGAATACATTTTTAAGGTAACATTGGAAAATCATTTGAATACATGGTAGGTCATTACGACGCAAGGTCCTTAGTTCTGCACATGGCAGGTACATGGCATGTGACTGACCATTCACAGCTACACTGGTCCTCAGATGCAGCCGCCAGTTATGAATCATCCAATGATGTCATTATAAGCCAAGTCCTACCCCGAGCACATCCCTTTTAGAGCTCTCTTTACTAACTAATTACAAAGCATGCTACGTCTTTGTTCTGATTCCTCCAAGTGAACCTACTTTGCCTAGGTATAAGGTGTGAGTGGGTTCGAAAGCATTAGGCTGTGCTCTGTGCTGCTGACTTCCAACACTGTGGGCCACCTAGGACATGTTCATTACACCAAACAGACTCTAGAAAGGCTATCACTGATTCTCCTGTGTATGTGAAGGTTATAGAGAAGGCTTGGCATGAGGCTAAGGCTGCCATGGGTACCTACTGAACCACACCTGACTTTCTACCTCCATTGTGCAAACATCTTTTTATGACTTCCCTGTCCTCCTATTACCCCACTTCTCACCCCTGCTTCCATCTGTTGAATGCAACCTTATATCCATTTTCATAGAGTTAATATTTGTGAATATGCACTGGGATGAATCCAGGGTATTCGTCCCCTCTCCCCAAGGAAGGGATACCCTCTTTGGGACTAGGGTGTTGAGCCTGCTAAGCTTAACTCGCCCTAAGAGACAGGACAAATGGGATCCCATTGGGGATGACCCCCTCCTTAAAGGAAAGGAGGTCCCTAGAAAGGGGTATAAGTTATCCTCCGTATTCCCAAGACCCCAATGTCTTTGTTGGCTAAAAGGGAGTTGGACGGTATGAAGACTTGAAGCCTCAAGGAGGGGTACAAACAGAAATCTACCTCGAGAAAAAAAAAATCACAGAACTTTACTGATAAATAATACCAGGAATACCCTGACAATGGGAGAAAATAGATTAGATGATCCCAAGTGAGAAAAGAGGACAAGAGACATGTATTAAACTTGGTTGAACTGTGCAGACAAGAGAGTGATTGAAGAGACATTCAACCTACTTGCTTAGACAGTTCACCAGGGGCAATGAGTCCCATTGAGAAAGACACACCAGGGTGGGGGTCAGAAACTAGCCACTATTCACTTGCTAGGGCCAAGGGCCTGAGTGTACTGTTGAGTTCAGGGTTTGGCCACAAATGACTCTGACACTCCAGTGAACTGTTGAGTTATTTACTTAAGTTCAGGTACGTCAAATACAGTTCTTGGAGTCAGGTAAGTAAAAGGGGACATAGGACACCCACCGGCATCCTCTCTCAGGGCTTACATCCTTGCAACTAACAAACCTGGAACTCACTCATAGATAAACATTCTAAGCCCTGCATTCCATCTCAAGATTCTAGTCACTTGCACCAGATGAATGCAAAGTTAATCACAACACATCTTTCCCCTATAGGGACAACAACAAGAACAGTAAAGTATCGGTGGCAAGATCAATATTTCATCAAAAGATTTGTCCAGTGAAGTCCCACCTGAAAAACAAAAGATTATTCAAAGCATTTCATATATAACCACAACCAACTCCAAAAGGTTTAGACCCTGTCACCACTTCAAAATCTATTAACATTAACATCAATGTCCATCTGTGGATTAAAATTAAAAGTCCACCTGTGGAGAGAACATATTAATATGCCTACATAGAACAGCTAATGATGAACACTGTTATCAACTTAATAACTCTAATGAAGATTTAATAAACACTCAAAACCTTAATATCTTATTTCATTCACACATCACCGCATACATGTCTACCAACATATGCCAAAACAATGGCACCAAAGTCTAGGAACAACATTTCCCTTTTTATACAGACAGTGTAATGGACAGTAGTCCGCTCAATGGTTCACCACAACCATTGCACCTTTTCACACATGCAACACATGTAATGGACAGTAGTCCGCTCAACGGTTCACCTCAACCATTGCACCTTTTTACACATGCAACACATGTAATGGACAGTAGTCCGCTCAACGGTTCACCTCAACCATTGCACCTTTTTACACATGCAACACATGTAATGGACAGTAGTCCGCTCAACGGTTCACCTCAACCATTGCACCTTTTTACACATGCAACACATGTAATGGACAGTAGTCCGCTCAACGGTTCACCTCAACCATTGCACCTTTTTACACATGCAACACATGTAATGGACAGTAGTCCGCCTGTGGAGAGAAATATGTTAAACTACATAACTCAATTAAAGAGAGACATGTACCTACAACATCACTCTAATAAACTAATATATATCAGCTCTAGTATCTCAACTCTAATCGCCCGCACCTATGCATTCTCTCCTACTTCACCATTGCCTAGAGAGTAACGGAGGAACACAGAGCTCCCATCCCCATCAAACTTCATAACTGAGTCAGGCCTCCCGCTGCAGCACTCATGCCGAACTCCAGGACTCCACTCAAGCCAACCGCAGCAACCTTCGGTTCCAGTCAAAGGTAAGCGCTGACATCGGATAACTTTGTCAGTGATCTCAGCTGCCTTCACTATGACCAATAGCTTGTAGCCTTGGCGCAACAGATGTTTGCACAGTCCATGGGCCCCAGGCCCCTCCTAGATCCATTAACAACTTCCAACTCTTCTGAATGTTTGTACAGTCTCAATTCTCTTAAATGCTTTATGAGAGACTGCCACCTTGAACTTCACCATGCCAATGAATGAATGAACCTTGCTGCTCCAATGAACTTCACAGCTCCTTCTAATAACCATAAGTCTCACAGAGCCCACTGCACTTTACAGCAGACCGTTGTACCTTTCAACACTTGAACTTCTTGTCCCCACTGCCCTTTGCAGCACACCCTTGTCACTGAAGTGCCTCTTCACTCCCTATGCAGTGCCTCTTCACTGCCCCGTGCAGCACTTCACTGCCCTCGCAGCGCCTCACCTCTTCACTGCACCATGCAGCACTTCACAGCCTCTGCAGCGACCACTCACTGCCTCTTGCAGCGCCTCTTGACTGCCTCTTGCAGCACCTCTTAACTGCATCTTGCAGTGCCTCACTGCCCTTGCAGAATCTCTTCACTGCCTCATGCAGCACCTCTTCACTGCCTCACGCAGCACCTCTTCACTGCCTAACGCAGCACCTCACTGCCCCTGCAGCGCGTCTTCACTGCCTGTCGCAGCACCTCACTGCCCTTGCAGCACTTCTTCATGCAGCGCCTCACTGCCTCTGTAGCATCTCACTGCCCCTAGCAGCGCTTCACTGTCTCTGCAGCACCTCTTCACTGCCTGTTGCAGCGCCTAACTGCCCTCGCAGCACCTCTTCATGCAGCGCCTCACTGCCTCTGCAACATCTCATTGCCCATTGTAGCGCCTCACTGCCCTGGCAGAACCTCTCCACTGCCTCATGCAGCACCTTTACATCCATAGCTGCTCTGTTATTCCAGTGCCTTCGTAGCGCCTCTGTCTGGGCCTTTCTTGCCCCCTCTGCCTCTGTATCACCTCTGTCTGGACCTCAATTGCCCTCACTGCACTTGCAGTGCCTCACAGCCATCCAGCGCTCTTACCTGAGAGAGGATCACTTCTCAGAGGGGGGGGCGGTGGGTGTCTCCTTTTGGTGCTGTCCCCCCAGCACAGCCAGATCCCATCCTCGTCGCCAGTGTTGAGTTCAGGGTTTGGCCACAAATGACTCTGACACTCCAGTGAACTGTTGAGTTATTTACTTAAGTTCAGGTACGTCAAATACAGTTCTTGGAGTCAGGTAAGTAAAAGGGGACATAGGACACCCACCGGCATCCTCTCTCAGGGCTTACATCCTTGCAACTAACAAACCTGGAACTCACTCATAGATAAACATTCTAAGCCCTGCATTCCATCTCAAGATTCTAGTCACTTGCACCAGATGAATGCAAAGTTAATCACAACATGTACCTTTGTTGGATTCATGTATTTCTTTTATAGGTGGTAGGGACAGAACTCAGGTTGGTATAGGATTCCGAACAGATGGCCTTCTTATTTTGAAACAACATCCTGATGAGCACCCTTTTATAGTTTCTTTATACAGTAGGGACAATAACCTTAGAGTTATGGACAGTGTAGGTTTGTGATTGATAATAAAAGAAAGTCATCTTAGATGACACCTAGTCTGTCTATTTATTCTGATGTATCACATCACCTTACACAATGTATTACACCCCTCCTCCCCTTCTTTCACAAGTACATTCTTATTGGTTTTCAGAAAAAGTGAATTATCGTAAAGTACATACATGACTTTTCTAATAGCTGTCGGCGTGTGCGTGTTTCCTCTCTGATGTTTTATTCCACTTAAGAGTCTATCCGGATCTCTGATGCTTCTGAATTTATTAAAATCAAAGTGTACTTCGAACTGATGGGAGTACTGCATCAATGCAAACTAGAAGAAAATTAAACATGTTCAATACAGGTGTGAATCACGAACATAGAAACAAACAAAATTCAATCATATAATGTTTATTTGTTCTATAAAAATAGGCTTGGCAACCAGGTTATGACTGCTCTATGTGGATAGTCAGAAGCGGGCCTCAGAAATCTCTCAGAAAGAGCTTGCACAGCGGTAGTGGTAGCAGAAGGTCTCTTACTGACAGACTCTTGGCCTCAGAAAGAATGAGGCAGATAGCAGCAATTGATATCATGAGATGGGCACAGGGTATTTGGAAGGAAACAGTCAATAATACAATGATGATGTTAAAGGATTCACCAAGTTCAAAAGACACCATATCATTACAATACACACTCAGCCTGCTCTTATTTTAATCCTAACCAGCACAAGCCATTGTCAACAGATATCTTTAGTGATTTAAATAATTAGTATTAGTTCCTGAAATGCATTTGCCTATTTTACATTTTAAATTTTCTGTTAGAAACATAAAGTGATCTATCTTCATTCAGCCTCATAATGTGTGCTTGGATATTGGCCTCTGATCTATAGACACAAGCAGTGTTTTATAAGTGAAAATGTTTGTGCTCTTTAGGTTAGCCTGCTTG
This sequence comes from Ambystoma mexicanum, assembly GCF_040938575.1. Lineage (NCBI taxonomy): Eukaryota > Metazoa > Chordata > Amphibia > Caudata > Ambystomatidae > Ambystoma > Ambystoma mexicanum. The sequence continues at coordinate 2,368,269 of NW_027182336.1, read as the reverse complement.
ACAATGGCTCAGTCTCCACATTAGCCCCAGTTGACTGACTTGAGTGAGGATGCATGTGTAATGTATATTGCGTGATAGGCAGATCGGGATTCATGAAACAAAGGCCAGTAGACTCCTTAAACTCCTGTACTTTGCTTGTATTGCATTAGCATTGTTGACCGATACTTCTCTTAACATTATGGGGACAGTCTTACTGAGAAGATTAGATGAATAGCTTGCATCAAAACCTCCATTATCTGACTCTCCACTGGGGTTTAGATCTTCCTCGGGTACATCGGAACAGTGTCTGAATCTTGCTTTAATCATAGACAAGAAGCATACCTATACACTTCCATGGCCTCTCACCCGCCAAAAACCAAATCAGCAGTTTTCACCCACCGTGGGGACACAAAAGGTTGATAGCTATGAATAGGTAAGCCATCATCTTGGATCCCACTTCAGTCTCTGCTTGTTGCTGGCTCCAAAGGAGCTGCCGCTGTCTTCCCTCGTCTCAGGCTGGGGAATTTCCCTTCTCTGAATTTTGGTTTGGTGTCTTCTTGTGTCCAACAGCTCAGGGTATGATTGAGCATTACTCCTGCGGGGTGGGAGTTTGGAACAAGGGTCTCTCCTTTGTTTGGTGCAGTGTTGGTATGATTCCCCTTTCTTTTAAGGGAGGCTGCTGCTTCAGGTGATTCTGTGCCTTGTGCTGGCAATTGTGAGCGAGAAATAAGGTCTCTTCTTTGATAGTGTGGGAAGGAAGTGGGGCTTTGCCTTTGTGTCTCTTAACTATACGGGTGAGGACTGGGCTTCCTGCTGCTGCTCTGGATATTGAATGAGTGAGCTCTATGCCTTCCTCAGGACTGTCCCATTTGTGGGGTGGAAAACACTCCCGTTTTACCCCCCTCTTCCCTATTATCTCCCTCATTCAAAACTGTAAGCACGTTTTGGTAGTACAGCCCACATTTTCCTCTGTTGGGAACAAGAGATTACGGGAGATGTAGTCCTTTTTTGTGGGTTTGTTAATGTGGTTTGGGAAATCTGGCCCAAGGCCATTTTTTCAAGCCATCTTCCTAGCTGACTGGATCTTCTGTATGGTCCATCCCCTCACAGGTCTACATTACATCTCTGTATCCAGTCTGAGTTTTAGCTTTGTTTCATAGAGGACTTATGTGACATGCAGGTTTCTTAATTTGTTCTCTCCAAAAGGATTGGCCTATGCCCGGGGATATGAATTTACTACAGACAGCGGCTGTTGTGGTCCTGGGGATCCCATACCAGGTCGGTGTGTCAAAGTCAATGTGGTCACTTTGCCATAGAAAACATGTCTCCTTTATGATCAAACTAAGTTTACTAGGGTTTCTACCTCTCACTAGCTTGGTATCCGATATTCTGTATTGTTTAATTATTTCCCTTTTTATTTATTAGGTTTTAATGCACTTTGCAAATCACATAGAACAGAACTAGCAGCCATGATAGAGTTAAACCATAATTAGTTGCAGAAATCATCGCAAAACACATTATCAATGCAGCAATTAAGCATGCAATCTCATAAAACATGCAACAATACATTTCAATATATGTATCTGGTAACCAGCAACGCTGAGATACATTCCAAGCAGCAATTATTGTGGTGTGATTGTGTGTATCAGCAGTGGGTTGATAGGTATGCCATAGTTGCAATGTAGGATTAGTATATAACCCTGGAGGTGATTGTCTTAAATTTCAAACGCCATTGTGTAGAGTTCCGATTATACTGAGTACTGCCTTTTCGCCCCAACCCTTAGATTCTTTAGCTCTGAGGGGGAGGAGTCCCTCGTGGCTGGACCTTTATTTCTATTAACATCAGATCTCAGCAAGTATCCAGCAAATGGGTCCCAAATGTCTCTAAGCCTTCTCGTGGTTTACAACATATGATAATATTAACTGTACATGGGCAGACTAAATTCACAGGTTTTCCACCAAGATGAAACAGAATAATCAATTTATAATAAATCTTCCTATTTCTTCTACTAATAGCATTCTTAATACGGCTTCAAAGTTTGAGGCAAAAGCTTACAGCTTGGCACCTTATGCAGCAGTAGTTTAAGGCTTCTCTGCTCATGATAGCATCCCTATTGATGGGAAAAAATGTTTTACTTAACTTTGTGCATTGCTACATCACAGCAAATGAACATTTGTATGTTGACGCTAATACAAAGCCTATAACTTTATAACTAAAGCCTGCTCCATTATTGCAATGGATTTTGGATTGGTATAAAGAAAATATTATTAAAAGATGTGTTTTCCCTTAACAGCGGTCATCATGAACCCTGGATTCTTCTGTGATGTGGTTTTCCCCAATTTGTCAATAACATAACATGTCTCACAAGCCATTCAAAAACAGAGGTTATATTTGCTTCTCGTTTGGCCTATGATGAGAAATTGTCATCTTTTGAATCTTCTAAGTCTTCAGATAGGGTCTGTGTACCTTTTATATGTCACTTCAGCTAAACACAGATATTTATCTTTCTTGTGTCCAGAATGTAGCCTCTAGAACATTGATTACATGCTTAAGGTTCCGTCAAACTTCCTTTGACCCTTAATTGAGCCAATTTGAAACTGTGAAAGGGATCAAATGGACCAATATGCAAAGGCGATTCCATTTCAATAGAATCCAAAATTGAATTTGAATTTTTCTACATTTTGATCAAGTACCTTATTCACACTGTTTTTATACCACTGCTAAGGTTCGTAACTCATAGGCCATGTAGCGTGCCCTATTTTTACATCGTAATGGCTGACGACCCAGGAGTAAATTGGAGTCCCGAATGCTATATTTCAGCAGCACTGAGAATTAGATCTTCTAAGATGATGTCATCTATTGCTTTATAATACATTTCATTTGTAACTTACGAATTAAATGACAATTTCGTTTTTCAGATTTACAATAACTTAATATTGGTTTTATATATTTAAGATTGGTTTTAACTATGAATTGTGCCTATGTATTCTAATCCTAATTGGTAGCATTATAGTGTTAATCAAAACTTAGAGGGGTGGACTTGGCTGGTAATGGCTTGAGCCATGTAATGTCTGAGAGAAGTGAAGGGCCACTGTGAGGGCTTAAGGCCATTACTGGCCAAACCCACCTCCCAAACCGTTGATTATTGCTATTAGCACTCCAGGCTTAATCTGGGGTGCTCAATAAGTTCTTGTTTTATGGGAAGAGGCGCTGCAGTGACAGGACACTACACAACATAGAAAATTGCATAAGTCCCTTTTCTATGTTGATGATAGCCATTGTGGCAGGGAGGAGCATGTGGGGAGGGACCAGAACAGCTGCTGGGGGTAAGTTGGTGAAGAGGGAGAAGTAGGGGCTGGTGTTTGAAGTAATAGAGGTAGGAGGGGGAAAACAGGGGAAGCAGGCACAGGGGCGAGTGGGAAATAAATGGTGGCACTGATTGAGTGGCACAGGAGGGTGACTAAGTAGACAGGCTTATAGTAGCACTCCAAGCCCGAGCTCCTAGCCTTCTGATTAGCTGGTGCCACTCCAATGTTTTCTAATGATAAATGATTACCTCTGTTCATATGATTTTGGTAGGAACGTTGCTAGCTTTCTTAATTGTATCTGATTGTATTATGCTTTTTTTATCAATCTTAATGTGCCTATGAATGAATAATGGTTTATTGTTGTAATGAAATGTTTTTATGTTCCAGCCATTCACATATTATCTATATTGACTAGAATTTTGTTTTTGGTTCTGCAGAGCATTCGTCATTACTCTGTGACGCTTCTCCATCTTGGTACTGATGTTATCACTCTCAACTAGGTTACTTGGTTTCTTCTTCGTCCCAGTCTTTCCACATGATCACATAGGTAGTCCCTACTCTGCCTCGTCTCAGTACTTTTTAAGGAGGTTGGATTATCTCCCTTACACAAGTACATGGAAGTGTGCAGAACTATGGTACCCTGTATAGGGTAGGAGGAAGAAGGAGGTTGTGGTATAGTCTAGATGTACTGCGTTCTCCCCGGATAGTGAATCCTATTCCGATAGGGGGAATCCGTCCCCATGAGATCCATCTGCTGAGTACAAGTAATGCATAGCATCATTAAGGAAGGCTGCACACCCATCACACATACACATTGCATGGGTGGGATGCACGCATGAAGGCTAACAATGCCCAGATACATTGAGAAAGCAAACCCATGCATGAGCCAATTAACTGATGTCTGTATTCCACACCATGCAGGTGACTCTGGATATCCGTAGCTGGCGCAGCTGATGATCCCTGTGTGTGACCCACGTAGACCGCCCGAGACGCCTACAACCATGCCTGCAGCCATACCTGCGTACGCATCGAGCGCATCTTTGAACTCCTCAAGGCACGATTCCGGTGACTAGATTGCACTGGTGGAGCCCTGATGTATGCCCCTGAGAAAGTTGGGAAACAAAATTGGTGTGTGCAAAGCTACACAACATTTGCCTGAGGAGGAATGTGCCACTACACACCGACGCGGACAGGCCACACCCAGAGGAAGATGCAAACGATGAGCATATGGCAGGAGCCAGAGCAGATACTCACAAGGATGACGTGAGGGAAGGGGGGCAGGTCCGTCAGGCCGTAATAGACAATTACTTCTAGTACGATGGCTTGACTCAGTCCACTACTACCACAGCGTGAATAAAGTGCACAAGAACACACACACAAGAATGTCCTTGCATAATTGAAGTTCAACAGATTTTTATATGGCTTGTTTGATCAACAACCCCCCCCCTCTCCCGCCCTCCAACAGCCCTGCACACAATCCCCCCTCCCCCACCCTCCACCAACACCCAGCACACAATCCCCCCTGCCCCTGCCCTCCACCAACATCCCAGCACAGAATGCCTCCTCCACCAACACCCCCCACACAGTCCTCCCTCACCCCGCCCTCCAGCATGTCCATAGCAAGGCCACTCAGGGAAACATTAGCCATGCCATCTAAGATGGCCTTGCCGTCTTCTCCTGACTACCATCATCTGGTGAATGTGTGGGCAAATGGCGCAGGGACCGCCCACTACGGGTGCTTTGGCACGACTCCTCAGTTGGCGTGGTTGAGACGGAAGGAATCGATGCCACCCCCTGCAGCTGTTGCCATTTGGAGGGCATTGCTTTCACCAGATTTGCTCAGCAAGGGCTGAGACAGCCTCGCACATCTCTTGCACACTTTGGCCAAACCCTGTCAGTGATGCTGCGCATGCAGTGACAACAATGCGTCCTGGCATTGTTACGTGACATCCTACTTGTGGGTGCACCAGCGGCATGGTGGGTTCTTGGGGCTCTGGCTACTCTGTCTGACATGTGACGGGCTCTCGGGTGTTGAGGTGGTTTGCCTGCGCAGACTGTGGCCTGGGGTTTGGGTCATTGCTGCTTGGCCACCGTCACTGGTGCTTTCCTCTTGTTCTTCCAGTGACATGGTCGACAGTGGTGTGCCCTCTCTGGCGGTGTCAACTACGACAGAGGTGATGTCTGGGGCAACTGGTGTGATCCTGGTGGGGTGGGCTGGGGGGTGGGCGTGCACCTGCTGTTGTGGGCTGTGGTGGGATGGGACTTGCGCCTATTGGTCGCATGTCGGCCACTTTGCAGGGTGGTGGCAGTGGTGGTGGTGATGCAGGAAGGTGTTTTTCTAGATGGGATGGCTGCATCCTCATCTTCCGACTCATCTTGCCAAGCTTGTTTGCCTGTAGGCGATGGCGTTGGCACACATTCTCCCATGTGTATTGGCATGCACAACGGTGAATACATGGTGATGTGTGTGGCGCTGGGCAGTTGGACTGAGGCACAGGCCTGGTCTGTTTGCGTTTGCTTTTGGAGTTGCAATGATGGAAACAGGTGCAGAGATTGGGGGGGCACATAGGGAGTTATCATTTTGCCGTGGGGGGATGACAAGGGTAACTTGCTGGGCTAGCTGTTGCTTGGCTTGCATGCATCTGATCCCGATGCCTCGACGTTGGCAACTCATGTGATGGAGGGGGGTGTGGCATGGTACTTGCCACTCTCAGAGCCCTATGGGTCACTGCAGTGCTCACACCATTGGTGTGTGCTGCTTGGCGCTCGGATGTGTCGCTTGGCTGTCCTCGCACGGCTCTGACTCACAGGGGTGGCCTTGGTGCACTGGCACGTGTGCTGCGGTAGGTGCCTGTAGTGGCTCCCACACTCTGCCCACAGTCACAATGCCCGGGTCCCTCTGGGGGATACTGTGCTAGGCTGCTGTTATTGCATAAATATATTGGAGGGGTTGACTCACCTTCTGCCTCCTGGCTGTCGGCACCCGCCTCTGCACCTCCAAAACCCTCGATTCCATCCATGTCGAGCCCCGAGCTGCACTTTTCCTCCAACAGCGTGAGTGGTAGTTCCTCGGGCAAGCCTCCCCCTTTGTCCATGGTGTCCTACCTGTACTGGGACAGCAGTTCCCAGACTCGAACATGCAGGTCATTCCATCTTTTCCTGTTGTCTTCCCCGTCCCGGGGGACGCGGCCAATTGCAGAAACCTTGAGGCTTACGACTGCCAGATTTCGGTGCAGCACTGAGAAGAGGTTTTGTGCCGCCTTGTGCCGTAGAGCTCATCATGGCGGGCCACAACCTCAACAACCAGCACATCAAGCTCACCATCTGTACATTTTGGCTTTCGCAGCCGATCTTGAGCTGCCTTGCCCCTGACCCTCTCCTAAGACATTTATGCTGCTTGGGGAGTGTGGATGGCTGCCAGGGGCTTTGATTTCTGATGGATTGTGATTTCCAAAATGGCCGCCCGAATGCTTCTAGTTCCAGCAGTGATGCGTTTCCTGCTGGAGCTAATTGCACCAGTGCTAACGGCGCCAGCGGTAATAGCGCTGGTGGCGGTAGCGCTAATTACCCTGGGTTTTTGGGCAATAAGCCACTTACTGGCGCATTTTCCACCAGGTGCAATTTGCGTTACCGCTGGGCCGAGTGCGTGTGCTTGCATACTTGTGCTGCGATGCTATTTGCGACTTTTGAGCCATCATCCAAGTAGGTGAGTGTGTGCCCCTGTGGCCTGACCTCGTTTCAGGGATTTTTACTTTTAAAAGCATTTTTGCACTCAAGCACACTCGGCCGCAAGCCTTTTTCTGTGTTCCTCCCAACTTCCTGGTCTCTCAAACACACGCCTCCCAGCACTCCGTCCTGATTGGCCAGTTCCATCGAATTGAGCACAGCGAGGTACTAGGCCCTCCGCTGCTGCCCCAGCCACTTTTGAGCCACCATCCAAGTAGGTGAGTGTGTGCCCCTGGTGCCCCGAACCTGTTTCAGCATTTTTGCGCTTCAGCGCGCATGGCCGCAAGTCCTTTCCCGAGTTCCTCCCCACTTACTGGTCTCTCAAGTGCCCGCCTCCCAGCACCCCCTCCTTCCACCCGATTGGTCAGTTCCATCGCATTGTGCACAGCGAGGGACTAGGCTCTGCACTGCTGCCCCAAGCCACAGGCCCGCTTTGTGCGTTCAGCAGCCAGTTTCCAAGGCTGCTGGCGAGGTAAGGAAGCACCCTTGGTGGCTCATCCCCATTGTGGAGGCAATTTAAGCGTTTTTGGGAAATGTAGCATTGCGGCACTCGGTGCATGCTAGAATCCTCCTCCCTGACCCCATTTCCTGCATCCTAACCTGCTCCCTCCATCCAACCCCCCCCCCCCCGCTGCCCTGATTGGTCTGGAGACCCATTGAAACACAGCCATCCAGGGAAGCCTACCCGCCCAGGCAGCCCTTGGCGAAGGACCCCAAGTCAAAGGGTGGTTCCTAAGTTGCATTTGCTGCTGTACACCCACTTTTGGGCACTTTTCGAGATCTCCCAAATCTAGTTGTTATTGCATTTATTACTGTGCTCCCAGTTCAGACATCTCAGTTCTAGGTGTTGTTGCATTTTTTTAAAATTTGTTTATTTATGAATCAGCGCACAGGAAACAATGCATTAACAATGATTATCTCTCACAAAGCGTATCAGACAAAGGTGTCCCATCTCCCATGTTCCCGAATAGGCGATGATACGTGCCTCATTCGGCCAGAGCAGGTGGCGAGCCCTCTCCCATCGTATAGAGGGCTCTCCCGATCAAGCATGGTTTGAAGGTCAGGGCCGGGTAGTTCTGGTCATAGTCCAGGACTGGAGCCCAAATGTCGGTAAACCGGTGGAGCAGTCCCGCTTTGGCTGCCGTGACCTTTTCTGCTATCAAAATGTCCTATAATTTAAGCCGCCAGAGGATCATCAGGGGTCCTTCCGCGGACTTCCAGGTGTGAGCCACTGTGATTTTGGCAGCCAACAGGAATTGGGATATCAGCGTTGCTCTCCTTCCCGTTCTCGGGTACGCGTCCGGGAGTGGGATCCCCAGGAGGACCTGCTCGGGCGTCAGGGGAATTTCAATTTAGGTGATGTCCCATATGGTAGCCAGGCATTGGGTCCAAAACTCCCTTACCTTAGGGCATGTCCACCACATGTGGAAGTAGGAGCCTGGGTAGCCACAGAGGCGCCAGCAGTGGGGATCCAGGGCCCGCTGAAAGTGGTGGTGGCGTAGGGGGGTAGTACCAGCGCAACAGGAGTTTGTGGGCGCATTCCCGGTTGGTATTGCAGCGAGATGCTGTGCGTGTTCTAGTCCAAACGTCAACCCATATGTGGTCCTCAATCGCATGACCCAGGTCCGTCTCCCACTGGGCCATGTAGGAGGACCTGGAGTGGAGGGGGTCTTCCTGCAGCAGTTTATAGAGGGCTGAGATCCTTCCCCTGGCTGGCAAGTCCTTAACCGTGAGCTCCAGCGGGGCAAGGGGCCTTGTTGCGGCCGCCCGAGTTTGGGGGTGGGAGCACCAGTGTCTCAGTTGGGCATAGGTAAATCTGTCTGCCTCTGTTGGCTGGAAGATCGCTTTACAGCGTTCGAAAGTGAGGGGGCATCCCCTTCAAAAAGCTGCCCCAGTGTTTCAAGGCCTCCTGCCACCCAGTTCCTAAACTTCTGCGGGTGAGCTCCCGGGGAGAAGGCGGGGTTGAGGAAAATTGGGGAGGATGCGCTGAAGCCTCCTTGGATGCCTCCACATCTGCGGGCCCACTCCCATGACTCGTGGCGGTCAGCACACCTGGCCAGCTGCGGCGTAGTGCGGTGGGAATGAACGGGAGGAAGAGAAGGGGGAGAGGGAGGCGAGATTGTTCGATCTCTACCCATTTCGGGCGTCCGGTGGCGAGATCCCATGCTTGAAATTGGGCCAGCTGCGCTGCAATGTAATACCTTCGGAGGTCTGGGACCCCTAGACCTCCCAGTCCCGTGTTGGCCATCATCGTTCTTCGAGGGATCTGTGGTTTCTTGCCCTTCCAAATGAAGCCAATGATTTTCCTTTGGAGCCGTTGCAGAGGGGGGAGGGGGATTGTGGTTGGGAGGGCAGCGCAAACGTAGAGAAAGCGGGGAAGAAGTTTCATTTTGCATGTCGTTATGCGCGCCAACAACAAGATCTCCTGTGTCTGCCATCGAGCAAGGTCCTTTTCCAATTCCGTGAAGAGAGGGGGGAAGTTGGTCTGGTAGACCTTTGCTGGGTCGGCGGGGATCTGAACCCCCAAGTATGGCATCGCTTGGGTGCTCCATTGAAACGGGCTGTGGTTCTCTAAGGTTTCCTTTTCGCCCGGGAGCAGGCCCACTCCGAGGGCCGTCGATTTGTGGAAATTGATAGCGAAACCCGAGACCCTCCCAAAGGCCCGGATTTCAGCTAGGGACGCCCTTATGGAGTCTTTGATATTTGTGATGGTCAGCAGCACATCGTCCGCGTAGAGGGCAATTTTGTGTTGGGTAGTGCCGATCCTTAGGCCTGAGGTCAGGGGATCCTGGCGGACTCGCTGGGCTAACGGTTCCATGGCCAAGGCGAAGAGCAGGGGGGATAGTGGACATCCCTGTCGCGGTCCGCATGTGAGAGGAATCGGGTCCGACAGGCGGCCGTTGACTCTCAGCCAGGTTCTCGGAGCCTGGTAGTTTGCCAGGGTCATCCTCATGAAAGTCGGTCCAAAGCCAAAGGCCGCTAGGGCGAGGGATAGATAGGGCCAGTCCACCTTATCGAAGGCTTTAGTTGCGTCGAGAGCAATCGGGGCTAGTTGTTGGAAGTCTTGACTTGCGACCTCTATTAGGTCTAGTGCCCTGCGATTGTTGTCCTTCGTTGATCTATGGAAGATAAACCCCGTCTGGTCCGGGTCTATTATGCTCGGGAGAACAGGGGCAAGGCGGTTGGCCAGGACCTTGGAATAGATATTGGCGTCCAAGTTCAACAAGGAGATGAGTCTGTACAAGCTATTCTCCTGGGGGATCTTTCCGGGTTTGAGAATCAAAACAGTGGTGGACTCCTGCATTGATGGGATGACGGTGCCAGTGGCTGCAAACGAATTGAAGAGGCGGGTCAGAGGGGCCACTAGTTGAGGGCGGAAGAATTTGGCAAAGCGTGTGGAGAACCCGTCTGGGCCTGGTGCCCTCGGCTTTAGGCTTTTGATGGCCTCCTTAACTTCCTCAGGTGGCTCTAGACCCTCTCTCGCCTCTGGCTTGAGCAGCAGAAGCAATGCCTCCTGGATGTAGGAGTGTTGCTCGTTTGGGTCCCGCAGGACTGCCATCATTATTCCCGACTGGTGGGCGACCGCCAGCCGTAGTTTTTCGCACTCCGTGTAGTGGATCTTCCCTTGTGTGTCACGTACGCCCTGGATGAAGTTTCTGCTCTTCTCCTTAGCCAGCTTGCTGACCAGTAGTTTGTTAGCCTTATTGTTATGGGCGTAATACCATTGTTTGGTCTTGGTCAGCAGGTTCGCTGTAGCGTCGGCGTAGTGCGCCTCGAGCCTCTTCCTTGCCATTTGTAGAACCCTATAGGTTTTCGGGGACCAGCCCTTACGTTTATGGGTGGCTTCGGCCTCGTGGACCTCAGCTTCCAGGACAGCACGGGCCGCCCGATTCTGTTTGTGGTATGCAGCGCCCTGGGCGATCAGCTCCCCCCTTAGCACCGCCTTCATGGTGTCCCAGGTATTAGCCGGGGAGGTGTCCTCGTCGGGGTTTTCCGCAAAAAGGTTTTTGATTGTTCTGGCGATTGTGTCTCTCACTGCCATGTTCCCCAAGATAGGGTCGTACAGACTCCATTGGCAGCGGGGAGGAGGTTCTGGGTCGTGCGCCCGCAAGGCAAGCAAGACCAGAGCGTGGTCCGAGAGGATCCGGGACCCAATCGTGACATTGTCCGTAAAAGTCAGGATCTGGGGGGATGCTAGCAATAGGTCAATTCTGGAGAAGGTACGGTGAACGTACAAATAGAAGGTGAAGTCTTTCTCTTCTGGGGATAGCACTCTCCAGGAGTCAACAACGTTTAGCGTGCAAAATAAGTGGAGCAGGGCTGTCGCCAAATTCAGGTCCCTGGGTGTTGGGGGGTGGGATCTGTCCCTGAGGGGGTCTGGGACCCCGTTAAAGTCACCGCCGATAACTACTTGCCCTTCAATGAATGGAAGGAGGGAATCCTCCAGGTCTTGGTAAATTCCCTCTTGGTGCTCTTTCGGAGCATATGCCGAGACGAGGATGTAAAGTTGGCTGAAGATAGTGCATTTGACCACCACAAAGCGGCCCTCACGGCAACTCAGTGAGTCCAAGATCTGGGGTTTTAAGTCCTTAGCGAAGAGGATAGCGGTGCCTCCCTTCTTGGTTCCGTTGGAGGCCAGGAATTGTAGTGGATAGAGTCTGCTTCGCAAGCGAGAAAAGTCTCCAGGAATTAGGTGCGTTTCTTGTAAGAAAGCGATTGAGGTCCCCTCATTGTGCAGTCTTTGGAGGATGGATTTCCTCTTCGGGGTAGAGTTCAGGCCTCTGACGTTTAAGGTGGTGAGCTTTAATTTTATATGCGGGGGCTGGTGCTCCAAGTCCGTTTTCTGCGGGGGGGGGATTGGGAACGGGTGACGTCAGCCATAGCTGTGAGAGATCCGCTGCATTGGGGTTTCCTGTGGCTGAAGGATTTTTAGAAATGGTCTCCAACGGGAGATATGAACTTCCAACGATGGCCTCCAACAGGAGGACCGAACTGTGACCGGGGGGACTGATTTTGATCTGTCGGTGGCACCCCCGGGCACCCAGGCTGTCACTGGGTGACATCGCCAACATGGTTGAGATTCTCTCCAGGGGTAATATGGTGGCATCCTCCCTGGAGGAGGGTATGGACCGCATGGGGTTTGCGGCGAGTTTAAGAGAATTTTGGTGGTTCCTGCACTATGTGTGCCTCAGACATACCAGCCCGTGTTATCTGGGTTTACAACATCTCTGCACCCTTGACCTTGGGAGATGCGGCGTCCTGCACAAGGCTTGTCTGGCTTGAGGAGTGGAGATCAGTGCCCCCTGGGGAGTCCGGGCGGAGGATTGACGCTGCGTCGTCAAGGTGGCTGATGGTGTGGGGGGTGCCCTTGTACAAGAACTGAAGCGCTGTGGGGAACAGCCATTGGTAGCAAAATCTGTTGGTCCCGCAGGAACAGCGAGAGTGGGCGAAGCATCCTGCGCTTCTGGAGGGTTAGGGGTGAGAGGTCCTGGAAGATCTGCAATGGGGAACCTTGGAAAGAGAGTTCATCTTTTGAGCGGTCTATCGCTTCCTTGGTGGTGTAAAAGTGAACTCATGTGATTACATCCGGAGGGGGGTCTGTATCGGATCCCCGGCGGGGGCGCAACCGATGAGTGCGGTCAAGGAGGAGCTGCGTCTCATCTAGATCTGGCAGCAGGGACTGAAAGAAGTGGCTTATATATCCGGGGAGCTCCTTATCAGGGATCACAGAGGGCACTCTGCGGATGCGGAGGTTGTTGCGCCAGGAGCGGTTCTCCAAGTCCTTCTGCGTGAACTCAAGGATTTTGGTTCTGTCCATTAGTGCCTGAATGGAGCGTTGGACCCCCATTAATGAGTTAGAGTGATCTGTGGCCAGTTCCTCAGTCTCCCCCATCCTACGTTCGATGTTGCCGACCCGTTGTTCTGTTTGCTCCAGTTTGGTCGTAGGTTCCGCCATGCAGGACCTGAATTCCGACTTGATGTCAGTCATGAACGCTTGGAGGTCCTCTTTGGTTGCGAGCAACCCTTTATCTTGCTTTAGACATGGCTTTAAGGTGAAAGACTGTTCCAGGCGGCCCGGCTGGGGACTGCGCACGGGGGTCCTGAGCACCGGGTACAGGTTCCGGGGATGGGTAGGGCCAGGGAGGTGTAATGGGCCGTGGCGCCCCAGGAGGCTGCTCGGGCAGCAAGCGCCTCAATCCCCTCAAGGGCGATAGAATACTTTTGTGGCGCAGCTTCACAAAGTAAAGTGGTTGCAGGTCCGCTGGTCACCCTTCGTAGGCTAGTTCAGGTTGCAGGAGTCGCAGGCAGGCTGCCTCCAGCTGGAAAGGATGGGGGGGTGGGCAGGGGCGTCCCAGGAAATTAATAGCGTGGCTTGATCAGTCAGGGGGGGCGCTCCTGCGGGCCACAGAGAATTAGGGCTCTCTCCGCAGCACTCCTCCTCCCCGGGCGATGGTGATCCTGCTCAGGATCTGGATAGCTCCTTGTCACAACGGGCGATGAGCTGCAGGAGTCCAGGGATGATATGCGTCTCCTTGTTGTCTCGAGCGACAATGTCGGCCAGCTCGAGGATTTCAGCAGTCTGGAGTGCGGCCGCCAGAGGGACGGACAGCCAGCCCCAACCCGATCGGTACCGGCGCCGGTGCCACGGAGACGGTGGCAGCCGACGCCGTATGGGGGCCCCCCACCAGGGGGAAGCCCACTAGCTGACGAGGAGTGTTTCCCAGCTCCAATGAGGGAGATGCGGCGATCCTGCAGGTCAGGCCCAGCAGGGCCGAGGCCCAGGCAAGGCGGCCGGCTTCAGCGGAGGGAGGAGCCCCTGTGGGATCCCACAGGACTAGAGGCCCCAGCCGGAGGAAGAGTCAGAGGGCTGGCTCCACGACCGTAGGATGGGTCAGGCTGGCTCAGCCACTGGATGGGACAGGCAGCTGGAGATGCGGGCGTCCCCCGCACGAGTGCTGGGTGCGGGCGGCCCCGCGCTGATGCTGGATGGTGCTGTCGGGGAAGGCAGCCGGCGGGGAGAGGGAGAAGGAGCCGGAGCGCCTCAGATGCAGGCAGGCTTGTCTGCGTGGAGGTCCGCTGCGCTGCTGTCGGGTCATAGGACTTGGGCCATCCGGTGGTGAAGGTGGCCCCCACCCGGGAGCCAGGCGGTGCCAACGTCAGCGCACAGTCAGTGCGAGCTGGAAGGGGTCCGAACCACGAAGTCGGATCCCGGCAGGCGAGATGAGGATAACAAGCCATGGGGGGAGGGGCACACAGTTGCGGTCGCCATCTTGGGAAGCGCAGCGCCAGAGAATTGTCTTTGCTGCGTTCCTGCAAATCTGAGGGCGTTAAGCGCCCAGGTTGCAGCCGGCGACGCAGGAGAGCTTCCAGCATCTCCACTCAAGTTGTGCTGACAATTATCATGGCAGGAACCGAGGAAATCACAGAAACAGCTGCGGAGGCCATCAATGGAGCTGCCACATCGCTGGCGCTCCAGGCCACGCCCCCTCTAGGTGTTGTTGCATTTATTACTGTCCCCCATTTCAGGTGTTTTTCCATTTTTTTCCAGGTCGCTCAAACCTAGGTGTTGTTGCATCTATTACTGTTCCCCATTCTAGGTGTCTCAAACCAAGGTGTTATTGCAAATCTAGGTGTTGTTGCATTGTCTGCTGTTTACCCACTTTTCGTCAATTTCGTGATCTCCCAAATCTAGGTGTTATTTCATTTATTACTGTATTCCCACTTTAGACGTCTCAATTCTAGGCGTTGTTGCATTTATTACTGTCCCCATTTCAGGTGCTTTCTCCCTCTATCCAGGTCTCTCAAATCTAGGTATTGTTGCATTAATTACTGTCCCCCTTTTCAGGTGCTTTTCTCCCTCTTTTCCAGGTCTCTCAGACCAGGTGTTGTTGCATTTAATAGTGTGCCCCACTTTAGGCATCGGAAATCTAGGGGTTGTTACAAATCTGGTTGCTGTTACATTTACTACTGTGCCCCATTTTAGGTGCTTTCGCCTGCTATCCAGGTGTCTAAAATCTAGGTGTTGTTACATTTAATGCTGTGCCCCCATATTAGATGCCTCCCTCCACCAAGACACCCCTGACCAAGCAGCTCCCTACCTGCAGGGACCCACCCAGACCCTAACATCCCATCATGCCGCAATGCTCTCCCACATGACAAAAACGAAGCGAGAAGCAAGACCTCCCCCCACCCCCTCAAATCTGACCCAGCTACTACGCACCCACTCATTACAACAATCACGCACACAGCCACTTCCCCCACATCTCACAACCATCAAATGAAAAACTCACCGGTAAGCAGGTAAGCAACGCACCTAGCCCACCACCATCATCTTTCTAGCACCTTCTTTCTCGAAGCCCAACTACACACCACACCTCCCCATCCCTTCAATCCCCTCCGGAACCATCCTACACTCTGGCCCCCCTCTTCCTTTGCTCTCTAACAATACGGCCTACGCCCATCAGACCAAGCAAGACATCTGGTGCACAACACTCTGTCCACTCCCTACCCAGCCCCATCATGCTTACGAACTTGCTCCCCCCTCGCATACCACCTCTGACTCCCCCTAGTCAACCACGGAGAATGACCGCTGCCCTACTCCTCAACACACCACACCACCTCCAACTCCCAAGCCTGAGGAATACTCTCGCGCTTCAACCACATTCTCCAAGCCACCACTGCAACATCCTGCCGCAGAAATTCCACCCCATCCCACCAATCCGCCTAGATCTAATGCCCTCAGCCCTGCCTGCATCAACCAAAACCACCCACTGTGCTACCTCCAACTCGCAAGCCAGGCGAACACTCTCGCGCTCCAAACACAACCTTCCATCCACTACTGCAACATCAGCTCCTCCCTGCAATATTTCACCCCGTAGAGCAGCTCGACTGCCCTCATCCTCTTCTGCCCTAGCCAGAACCCCTTGACTCCCACCCCCTTTCAAGCCACACCAAACACTCACACGTGGGGAGTTCCATGTCACTCCACCAACCTACCTACCCTCCCTCCCTCACCTCAGACGTGCCGGTCTCACCACTTACCCCTTTCTAACCGATACCCAGGGTCCCACCAACAGGCCCAACTCTCTAACACCACCTCTCTCCCCTCCACTTGCTATGCCCACCAACCCCCCACACACAACCCCCTCCTCAGCACCCCCTCACCCTCCGTTGCCAGACCTCCCCCTTCAACCCCCTTCCCTTCTTTCAGCATGGCACGCCTTACTCTCTCGAGAACTATCGATGTATCCGCTTTCCCCTCCAAACTCCCCACCCTCTCCCACACATCTTTTGCGCCCAAACGGACAAAACTCAGAAAAAGCAACCGGCCCTCATCCTCAACTCTTCATGCCTTACCTAACCTGCATCACTCCCCCTTCCCCACCACCCACAACCTGTTTGCCAGGAACTCCCCATTAGCCATTCCCGCCTGTCCTTCTTCAAACACATCCTCTCACCTACCACCTCTACACATCCACCTCCCTCCAGAGCTAAACCCCTTCCATCAGCTAACCAGTACCCCCACAGCACACTGGCACCCACCCCCTCCTCCCTCTCTCAATCTACCCCCACCCATGCAAACCTGCAACCGCACGCTCACTCTTCCCACTCCCTCCTGACCTCACTCTTTCTACCCCCCTCAATCACTAACCCGGACTAGTCCGACTTTTCTGGACTCCCTGCCCACACCGCCTCCCACTGTTTTCAACACCTCCCCACCTGCCACCCAGACTTGCCATGTCCATCCGGCCAATAGCAACAGAGGAACCACCTCCTCCCACCAAGTCACCTGCCTCCTATTCAATGCCTGCTCCGTAGCCAAAAACAAACCCATTATCTTTGACCTACTATCCTCTGACAAACCCAATCTCATCTTCATCACTGAAACATGGATCAGCGACAATTTCAATCCAGTCGCACACGAGGCCTACGCTCTCATCCCCCACAATAGACCCACCAGAGACGGCGCAGTAGCCATCCTCCACAAACCTCACATCACTGTCTCACTCACTGAAACTCAGCCATGTACAGCCCACTGTGAATCCCTGCTGGTCAGACTCTCCCTGTTGCTCACTATCTCACACAGTTTCCTACTCATCTACAGGCCACCAGGAAACGACATTTTGACAACAATCTCTGTGACTCACTGGCTACCACCCTGGTCAACCATCTGAGTTTAGGGCCCTTAAATAGGTCGTGTGTGGTGCAGTAGATGGGATGCAAAGTAAGTGTTAGACAAAACAATCAAACCAACTCATGAAGAAGGCCTGAAGAAGGCAAAGTCGTTTTACTGTTTTAATATCAATTGTCAAAAACAGGGAGTTACAACGGACATCGCACACCATTTTCTCACTCAAAGCATTTCATAAAAAAACAACAGCTATGTAGTAAAAACTCATCATAGGTGACGTCATACTACAATGCAAAAAAGCAAAAACCTTTTGGCGGTTTGTGATAGGCTGAAGGGACTATCTAAGTATATTTTCTGTGCAGTATCGGGTTGTGATTGGGTCTCTACAGTCAGGTGGAAAACTCATGCCCACCCCTAGTGCAAGTTATCTTCATCAGTAAATAGATACACAGTTCATCATTGGCTATCAAACTCTAAGGCCCTTTGTTATACTGCCTTCTACAATTGGTTGGCACGCTTATGCCCTTCTGGAACATTCGTCTCACTAGCAGCACGTAAGTTTATACCCCAGGTGTCAGGATGTTGACTTGACCGTGTCTCCCCACCCAATTAGCCCAACATCTCTTATCACCCCTGCCTTCTGCCATATAGATTGCCTTTGAATTTGCCTTACAGTGTATTCTCATCCCTGGGAATATATGAGAGTGTAAGTACATGCTATCTTAAGTCTATAGCTGCATGCCCAACTTCCATTTCCATCCATAGCCCACGTGACAGGAGACTGCAATTCGGCCAATTTTCTAGCATTTAATTGTATTAAATGTATAAAACTTGGCACTCATGGTGTTCTTTCTTGCACTTTAATAAGGAATGACTCAGCTTCTCATGTCCACTGTTCTTCAAGGATAGATAACCAGTTCTTGGCTGCTTCAGCCCTTGACACCAGGCCAGACAGCCTTTCTCGGTCCTTCCACGATTCCAGCTGGTTCTGTGCTGTGACACAGAGTTTCTCCATGGGCTTGAGCTTACTAAATTTGTGACACTGATGTCCAGATACTATTTAATGCTGGCACCGCCTCGAGTCTATTCACTACGTATAGCTAGCTTCTATGATCACTTGATCTACTTGCGTTGCTGCATCTGTACAGTTATTAAATGGCTTGCATTTTCTGCAGTGCTCTTCACACGTGTAATCTTCATTTTCGCATATGAGAGTTTACTTGACTATTTACTTCGTCATCAGTTTCTATAAGGTCCATACATTCTCTTCTTCAGCCAGTCTTCTCAGTGCATCACACTCATCTCTTGTGACGTCACCAACTTCTCTTTCTTTCATCTTCATATTCCTTTGGGGATTTCCTCCATGAGGTTGTCATCTCTTCAGGGATACATCAGATAGGGTTTTCTTAGTGGATACCTTTTCTCAAAGACTCACAGTCACTGGTGTCAAGCATGGCACAATTTCTAGCTTCCAGCATATAGGTGGGAGAGGGCGGTACTCTCTGCTAAGGCATTCAGCTGCTCCTCTACACTCCCCCCACTGGTTGATTCATCGACCACACCTTCATTAATCTCCACATTTTGGTTTCTTCTCTTGAAGAAGTGCATCTTCTGTGTCCATATCTTCACTACTCCCTTCATGGATCCTGCTGATTTTACATGGTTATCTACACTCTAGGCCACGTAGCTGCACTGTCCATTCGGATTACAATAGACCCATTGTCCCACATACGTCTGGTGTTTTTTCGGATACAGGAACTTTGTTCCCTCAGGTGCTACGTTGCTGGCCTCTATATATTTTCTGATATCTTCATCTGTCAACTCCTTTGGTCCAAACCCTGATTTGACATTGATCATGATCTTCATTCCTACTGCCTTCTTCGTTGCCTTCTTGCACTGTGTAATTATTATCTTTATCATACAGAATCCAAACATCACCATCACTAATACTGGTCCACGGAACTTGAAGATATACGCCATCCATTGTGGAACCCATGAAAAGATGCATGCAAACCAACCGTCATCTATAATGGCCTCTGTCTCATCTTCCATCTGATTGTGTAGTTTCGTCAGCAACGTTATGACCTCTGTTAAGGTCCCATTCTAACCATTGTGAGAAGGTATGAACATGCAATATGATGGCCGGTTTTTGGCGTAAACTCCTCCATCCATCGCTGTGATCATATCAAGGACATATCTATTCTGTAGGGTCATCAGTCACATGGCCCTCAATTCTTCTTTGATAGCATTGAATCCCTTTATGGTGGTGTTGATCATCTGCAGGAGCTCCCATTTGGTTATTTGTAACCATTTAGCATTTGCCATTGTCTGGATTCCTGGCATGAAGATAGTCGTGAATACTGTAGCAGTCTGGCTAAACAACCTGTGCTCATATGGAATAGCATGAAAGGCTTCTACTGATTTTGCCTAGAAATAGTTCTCTCTCTTTGTTCGATTAAGAAATTTGAGTGATCATCTTCTTCTTAAATGGGCATCTGCTTTCGGAAATTCACCAATGTTCAGGTCACTTTGTTAAATCACTAATGCTGCAACATGGATGAGCACCAAGGAACACATCCCTCCCCAGTCCTTGGGCTGCTTAATGTAGGCTATGGACCCACAAGTCCAAAAATGATCCATCAGGACGGCTGTACCTTCCTTCATGCCCGCTATATCAAAAATGCAGCCTCACTGGTTATTCTCTCCAACTTTCCTCGTGCCATTATTTCTGAAACATAAGGATGCACTCTTCAGGAGTAGTATCTGTAATGGTCCTCCTTTATCGTCGGCCCATGTCAACAATCTTGCATTCTTCGGCCATTGATCTTTGCACTCGTTTTCTGCATTTGCCACAACTGCTTCCTACTGTCCGGTTAATGCTGCTGCCTTGCACACAACTAGTCCTTCAACCTCTTTCCCAGCATTCACGTATTTCCTTCCCATTGTTATCTTTATATTGCAGACTCTTGTTTTCTTCAATCTTGATTGCTGCTCCATTTATTCCAGGAAGTTCATATCTTGATTATTACTTGATGCTTTATTTCTGGCTTCTCTCTTGTCTTTAAATCTTGCACCTAATTATCTTCTCTTTGAGATGTCGCTTTATTCATCCACACTATGGATGCTGTTCTGCCTTGGAACTGTCTTCTTGTCATGCAAAGTGCGAGATGTGTCAGGCAATGCACTCTTTTCACTGATACTTCTGTGGCTTTGAATATTTTAGAGGTTCCCATAGCATAAGGTACTAGGGAACATATGTAGCAACTCTCCTTAGATGCTCTCTCTCCCACCTTTCTCATGTGCTGTTACCACATGTTATTATCCAACCAAGTGTACTGCATTATTTAGATATGTGTTTATCCCATCATTATTGTCTTCTGCATTTCTCTTGTGTCTCTGATGTACAAAGCAAGTGCTTGCATAGTAATCAAGAAGTATATGCAAAAGAGTTCTCTGCTTGGGGAGAATCACAGGAGTTTCTACCTTAGTGGAAGTAAACAATTCAAGAGCAGTTCCTGTAGTAGGAGAAATCATAGTAGTCTCTCTCTTAACAGGAGCATCAATATAATATGAAATGCTAAACAGGAGAAAGAGAAAGACACAAAGTATAGTTGCACATACGAGTGCCAGGGGACCACTCCGGTGGTGATAGTGCGCGGTACAAATGTCCTTTAACATTAACATTAACATACATATATCACGAACCAACATATAAACCCCCACCACTTGTGGCATTCTGGAATTGGTTGCGTTTGCTCATTCCCTAAAATCGCACCAGTTTCAACATTCCTCATGTTTACTACGATTGTTTAAGGAAAAAACACTTACTCCGACAACTGCCATATCTCCTCTATTATTGCTACAAGCAGGCTTCTGATTACAGGGCCATTCTTCGGATCCTGTAAAAAAAGTGTGAACATCAACGTTTCTTATGATGGGAGCCGGATAAGCTCGAAGGATAAATACACAAACATCAAATATAAGTCTGTGGACATCCCCATCTGTTAGGACCATAGGGCTAACCAAATAGATATTCAGTGAGAAACAAGTCTGGGTACTGCTCTCGTTTCCAGTCTTCGAATTCAAAATTGGGCTGTGGCATATTTGTGACACATCAATATTTTTCTAAAGTTCATTTTTCAAAAGATTCCTGTGACTCTCAGCAAGGGTTTGCACTCCCGCTATAATATCTATAAGGAGTGTCTGAACGAGCCACAGTCCATATACAAAATCTGCATTAATTAACTGGTCGCTTTATCGTCCTTCTTCTTCATCATTGATCGAGTCTGCACACACTGAAATTCTTCTTCTTTTCTTGCTTCAGAATCAGCATTTATGCTGGGAGGTACGGTCTCGCCGTTGTATAATTTAACATCATTCAAATGAAGCCAAGCTTGTCTGCCTTGGACTTTTACTGCTGAGGGAGTGATATTTTCAATGCAAAAGGGGCCATTAAATCGTGGCTCGTGCCACTTTCAAGTGACATTTTTAATCAGTACTGTGTCACCAACAAAAAATGTAGGGGCTGACAATAGTTCAGGAGATCCGGGTGCTCAATTATGTTCATCTATGTTCTGAGACTGACCCACCCCTGACGCTTGAGTTAATCTGAAATGAGAGAGATGCTAGAGGTCATACATGTCAAATAATTATGCAGTTCGTCACCTAGCAATTTCGCAGTACTCTGCGCATCACTTCTACCCCTCGATGGAGGTGCAAGAGGCATTCTCATTCGCCTCCATGTTAATAGTTCATGGGGTGTGAGGTGGTGGTCCGAACCAGGCTGATTCCTTAGGGCATATAAAGCTAAGGGCAAACAATACAGCCATCCCGTCTCCAAAGTTAGCTTGTGCTTGGCAATTCTTTCTTTAAGGAGGCCGTTGATTCTCTCACATATACCGTTCGCTTGCGGGTGATAGGCAGAAGAAAACGTGTGCTTAATGCTCAATAATAGACCTATCTGTTCGAACACTTCATTGGCAAATGTGTCCCATTATCGGATCTCAGCACTTCACGCACACCCCATTTTGGAAATACTTCACATACTAAAAACATTGCTGCGCAAGTGGCGTCAGGGTATGTACACGGACCTGACTCGATCCACCTGGAGAAGGGACACATCACCACTATCAGATACCTGTTTCCAGTACACACCTGCACCATATCAACATAGTCAATAAGTAAATGCTGAAAAGGACCATCCGGTCAAGGAATAACTCCTCTAATAGTTTTTAGTGTATGCCCAGCTGCAAACCTCTGACACATGATGCAATTCACTGCATAGAATGCAACATTCTCTAACAGATTCGGAACACACCAGTCTTCCGCAATCGTTGCAGCAAGACTCTCCCTAGTCCCATGCGCAGGGTAATGCAGTTGTTCTAGCGCAATCTTTAATAATGCCACTGGCATCACTGACTTTCCAGTGCTATCCTTTCACCATAATGCTTCTGTAAGGGATAAATAACACCCCCTTCATTTCCATAATTCCTGCTCTTCCAGCAGTGCACTGCCTTGAATCTCCATTAATTGCGTCTTTGGCAAATGATTAAACCCTTCTTGTATTATCACAGTCGTAGCTACTCCATCTCTTACACTTGGAGTATCAAAACTCGATATATCTGAAGAACATGCAATCCTTTTGGCTTCCACGTCTGAGGCTTCATTCCTGCAAAAAATAAAATCTGTTCACTTAGTATGAGCTGCGCATTTAAGTATTGCTATGGCTGCTGGAAGCTGTAGTGCCTTAATAAGCATGTCCAATAAGGATGCGTGTTGCACTGGAGTGCTGTCCGTTCGTCCGCTCGGAGTTAGCCCCTTCTTTTCCAACATGCTAGCCCTGTGTGTACGGTTGATGTCACATAGGCAGAGTCACTGTACACCGTCACTTTCTGTTCTTCTCAAGCGCGATAATAAGCGCCACTAATTCTGCTGCTTGTGCTGAAAAGTGAGATGGTAGCATTAAGCTTAATGCAACCTCAAATTCCCCATTTGATTTATGCCTCACTACAGCTGCGCCAGAATAACCAGGTTACTCACTGTAGTGACCACCTTACTCCTAGTCCATAGTCCCCTTTCCTCCATACTTATGGGGCATCTCTCCGTCCTGTGGGACGGGACCAGAGCACTTTGTAAAAAGCATCCAAAAATGTTTTTCAAAAATGTGTCCTTCCTCTCTTTCTTGCGCGGGGCCCAGCGCGCGGCCGTAACCCCGCCTACCTTGGCTCCGCATCGCCCATCAGTCTTTTCTATCGCCAGGTCAGAGACCTATTAGCAATAACAGAGGAACCTTATTAGAGGAGCCCGCGTTGGCGGGCGTATGGAGGAAAGGGGACTATGGACTAGGAGTAAGGTGGTCACTACGGTGAGTAACCTGGTTATACTCCTACGTCCCGTCCCCTTTCCTCCAAACTTATGGGAGATTCCCAAGCACTCCTAATCAGAACTACGGGTGGATGGAAATACCCCTTACTGAAAACGGTTCTTCAGCACAACCTGACCAAACTGAGCATAACAAGACAATAATGCTTACAAAAAGCAGATGGGGAGGCCCAAGTAGCTGTCCTAGCGATGGACTCCCAGGGGACATATTTCTGAAAAGCAACCATGGCTGCCTTGCCCCACACCAGGTGTGCATGAATACCCTTAGGAGGTCTCAGCCCTTGGACGGTGAAAGACTCCGTAATGCAGGCGGCAATCCACCCAGAAATAGTCACCTTAGATGCCTGCTTAACCTGAGGGTTACCAAAAGTCACAAACAGTTGAGAAGAACTCCTAAGCTCGGATGTTCTGTCCAGATAGAACTTAAGAGCCCTTCTGACATCGAGACAATGCAGAACCCTTTCTGCCTCTGAGGTAGGGTTCGGAAAAAAGACAGGCAGGGAGATCGACTGATTCAGATGGAATTCAGTTACCACCTTCGGCAGGAAAGCAGGATTCATCCGTAGGACTACCTTATCTTTGTGAAAGACCAAAAAGGGATGATCCATCGACAAGGCCTGGAGCTCACTCACCCGACTAGCTGACGTAACGGCGACCAAAAAGGACACTTTCCAGGATAAGTACTTGAGGTCCACCGTGGCCATTGGTTCAAAAGGTTTATGGCACAACGCCATCAGGACTACATTTAGATCGCACGGGGGGGGCGGACTACGAATTGGAGGGTAGAGGCATGTCAAGCCTGCAAAATGCCTCTTAACCACTGCATTACACAGAGAGTAAGAACATTGGTCGTCGAAAGATAAGCGGAGACCGCTGAAAGGTAAATTCTGCATGACAGAATGTGAACACCCGACTCTGCTAGGAAGGACACAAAGGACAGCACTGTGTCAATTGTACCCCCCCCCTTGGCTCCAACTGTTTTTCCAAACACCATTGACAGAACCTGAGCCATTTACTTCTGTATTGGGATCCAGTTGAGGGTTTCCTGGCTGCCTGGATAACACGCATGTTATCCGCAAACAAGTTAAGATGTTCTAAAGACTTGAACTCAGGCACCATGCCGCCAAGATGAGCGATTGTGGGGAGGGGTGCCACATCTGCTGTTCCCCCTGATAAAGAAGATCGGGGGTCACTGGTAACCTGATCGGCGGATACACCGACAGGTGTTGAAGTTCTGAGAACCAAAACCTGGCCGGCCACCATGGGGCTATGAGTAGAAGGGAACAGTTCACCGAGTTCTTCGGCTTCCAAATTGACCGATGGACTAGAAGCAGAGGCGGGAAGGCGTAAGCTCTCTTGTTGTGCCATGGAATCTCAAGAGCATCCCCAGAGAGGAGGCTCCCAGCCACCCTCTGGAGGCATACTGAGGAAGCTTCTTGTTTATCGCCGTAGCGAAGAGGTCCACCTTCAGTGTGCCCCAATGCAAGAAAATCCATGAGAGGACCTCCTCCTTCAACTCCCACTCGTAGCTGACCAATGTCCGCCGGCTGAGGGCATCCGCTGTGACATTCAGCTGGCCCGGGATGTGCACTGCAAGCAACCAAACACCATGAAGCACAGCCCACTCCCAAATCTGGATGGACAGGTCTACGAGAGTGGGAGACTTGGTTCCCCCGGCTTGTTGATGTAATACATCGACACCACATTGTCCGTGTGTATGCGGACCACCTTGTTGTCTATAATCGGTCTGAACGCCCTGAGCACTAGGAAGATCGCTAGAAGCTCTAAATGATTTATGTGGAGGAGCTTGTCCTGCGGCGACCAAAGATCCGAGACCTGAAGAGGATCCAACGTTGCACCCCACCCCAGGAGGGAGGAGTCAGTTGTGATCGTCACCGTAGGGGCTGGGTCCTGAAACCCTGCACCCACCGACAGGTTGCTGAGCGATGACCACCATTCCAGGTCCACTCTCATGGAACCCGGAATCATTATCAGCTTGGAATCCGGGTCCAAGGCCTGACGCCAAGAACTCCGAAGAGCCATCTGGGTCCTCCTCATCTTGAGACGAGCAAGAGGAAAAGCCAACACGCACGAGACCATGAGGCCCAGAAGCCTCTGGAACCACCAGGCCGACATTATCTCCGACTGCGCAAACAACTGACACGTGGCTAACAGATCCGCCATTCTGTCCCCGGTCAGGTACACTCTGCAGTCGATCGTGTTCCAGCAAAAACCCAGGAAAATCAAGTCCTGCGAGACCGTCATGGAAGATTTCCGCCAGTTCACCGACAGCCTAAGATGGAACAGGAGCTGAAGGAGAGACTGAAGATTGCCTGCTGCTTTCAACGGCAACGGACAAGGGCTGCGTAAGAGCCAGTCGTCCAAATACGGATACACATGGATACCCGGCAGACGAAGATAGGCCGCAATCACCGACATCATCTTCGTGAAGACACACGGTGCCGAGCTGAGGCCAAAAGGAAACACTCGAAACTGGAAGTGCTCCTCTCCCAAAGAGAAACTGAGATATCTCCTTTGTGGATTCCAAATCAGAATATACATGTATGCATCCTGAAGATCCACCACACTGAGCCAATCGCCCATCTGCAAGGAGGACCGTATCTGGCTGTGCGTGATGATCTCTTGGGGTAGGAAAAGATTGAACTGGGAAAGGTCTAGGATGGAGCGCAGGCCAGCCTGGTTGGGTTTGGGCACCATAAACAGCCGGGAGTAGAAGCCCTCTCCTCATTCCCGGAGGGGAACAGATTCCACAGCTCTGAGGTCCAGAAGTTTCTGAACCTCGGCTTTGAGGGAGGGCGAGCCCGAGAGCTGAAAAGGAGGGTTGAAGGGTGGGGTAGGGGTAAGCGGAAGCCCACCCGAGCGACTGACAAGACCCATCTGTTTTCGGTGATGGTCTGCCATGCCTTCCAATGAGACGCAATGCGTCCTCCCACCAGGGTCTCATGCGAGCGAGGAAAACTCTCATTTTGTAGGTTTTTCGGTGGTGTTGCCACCTGAACCTGAGGAGGAGGCTAAGGATCAGGAGAAAAACCGAGTCCCTTGTTGCCTACGGTGGTTATTCCCCAAAGGGGTATCCACTCTGCGAGATTTCCAGTCAAGGAAGCCCCTAAAGCCAGAGGAGGGTCGGCTTTGCGACAACGGTCTCTGGGTTTTGAAAGGGGTCTTAACAAGGACCGACAAGGACTTAGCTGTCTGAGTGCTATCCTTGGTCCTGGTGAGCTCTACATCTGTTGTAGAATGAAAGAGCTGTCATGAACCATGGTCATAGCCCCTTCTGGTCTTCCTGGTCCTGGTACAGACGGAGAGTGTGCTCCTTGATGCTTCCAACATGGCCGTGCCCAGTGCCGTGTTCCGTACTAGCCTGTACGTTGGACACGGCACGTTCTATAAATGGGCCACGCCCCCGCGCCTCCGCGCGTCTCAACGCTATCTCTAGGTAGTGTCTCGACGTGTGTGTGCTGCTCGGCGTTACCCTTCCAAGTTCCTGGCCAACTCCCTTATTCTTTCTTCCCTTTTCCCCTGTTTCCAGTATCTCTTACCTTTCTTCGATCCTCTTCCTGGACGTCCTGGAACACGCGACTTCCTGGAACTTTGAACGCTCGCGCTGGAGTCAGACTCGACTCGCGCGCACTTATACAAGTCCCGATCCGGCCGGGAGAAGGAGTCCTCTGCGGAACGCCACAAGAAGAGAACTCAGGTGAGCCGGGGGGAAACCTTTGACAGATTGAGAGGCCAAACGATCAACACTGATACCGCTATGGAGAAAGCGGTCCAGGACCTCATGCGCGGCATGCAGGAGCTAACAACCGAGGTACAGAACTTAAAGGCAGAGAACGCAGCCTTGAAACAATTAGTGCTGTCAAGTGACTCTGCCAATAAGGAAAGCGTGATACTGGGTGGAGTGGTAGACAAATACGATGGCTCACCAAAATCCTTACGTGGATTTCTGGATTCCTGCTTGGTGCATTTTACATTCAAGCCCTATTATTTTTCAACTTCCAGGGCCGAGGTGGGCTTCATAATCTCCCATCTTACAGGGAATGCGTTATCTTGGGCCACTCACCTAGTGAACTCTGGAGACGTCCTCCTGGACGATTATGATGCATTTATCCAGGCGCTCAAGTCTATGTTTGACCGCCCCGAACAAGTGTTCAGCGCCCAGGAACGCCTACTTGATTTTCGGCAAGGATCCCAGGATATGCTAACATTCGTTACCAGATTCAAACAGCTGGTAAAGGAGGCTGATTGGGGCCCTGAAGCGAGTTTCACCTTATTTCGCAGGGGTCTAAATGACGATATCAAGGATGAATTAGCCAGAGTGGCTCGCCCCAGTTCGTTTCAGGCTTTGGTAGATGTAGCCTTACAAATAGACTTTCGTATCCAGGAAAGAAGGGCTGAAAGGAAAAAGGCTAAGACTGCCTTTCAACGAACCCCTCTGGAGTCGACTGTGAAATCCGATCCTGCCTCAACCCCAGATAACGACTCCGAACCAATGCAAATAGGCACCCTTCGTGTGCCAATTACTCCACAAGAAAGGATGAGAAGAATTCACACCGGCCTGTGTATGTATTGTGCCTCAGACAAGCATCTCGTTAGAGAATGTCCTTTAGCCCCTCCATGGCGTTCAGGAAACGCCAGCTCCCGGCCCTAGATGGAGCGAGGTTTCGGGAGAAAGATGTCTGCTCCACATCAATCACATCCTTGAACTCTCCTGGACAGAATAACCTGGTGGTGCTACAGGCCTTTCTATCGCCCTCCAAGCACAAGACCTATCCCATACTGGCCCTGGTGGACTGTGGAGCTATGGGAATTTTCATTGATCAAGACTGGGTTATCAGACATAAAATACCATATGAGTCACGGAACATTAAACAGCCGGTAGAAGCAATTGATGGGAGACCTCTCTCTTCAGGACCCATAACCCTACAGACAAAAGAGGTCCGTCTCTCCATAAACCACCACCAAGAGCAGATTACATTCGACATCATCAAATCAGCCCATTACCCAATGGTTCTGGGTATGCCCTGGCTTCAAAGACATAATCCGTACATTAATTGGACAGCAGGGTCATTGTTTCTGGGCTCTGAGTTTTGTATGTCCCACTGTTTATCCCTGGATCTCTCCTTAACACCAGCTATTGAACATTCAGGAGAGCAAAAAACCTCACTCATGCTTTCCAACATTGCACAAGTCCCAGAGGTCTACCAAGGATATACTGATGTGTTTTAGACTGCCATAGTCCAGGCTTTACCCCCTCACAGACCTGAAGATTGTGCCATTGAGACAGATCCCTCGGCAGCAATTCCCTTTGGCAGAATGTTTATCCTTTCAGAACCTGAGAAAAAGGCCCTCCGAGAATACCTGGACATCAATTTGGAAAATGGCACCATAAGACCCTCAAAATCTCCAGCGGGTGCCTCATTGTTCTTCGTTCCTAAGAAGGATTCCAAGGAACTCAGACCCTGCCTCGACTACCGTGGTCTAAATCAATGCACCCTCAAAGATCGGTACCCTCTGCCTCTGATTTCAGATATCCTGAAAGCTGTCAGAGGCGCCGTTATATTCACAAAGTTGGACCTCTGGGGTGCCTATCACTTAATCCGTATCTGGGAAGGGGACGAATGGAAGACCGCCTTTAGAACGCCCTTTGGTCACTTTGAATATCTAGTCATGCCCTTTGGATTAGCTAATGCTCCTGCAGTTTTTCAACGTTTCATGGATAGGGTGTTTTCTGACATGCTTTTTCTCTTTGTCATTGTCTATCTAGACGACATTTGATTTATTCCAAGGATCCCTTGAAACATGAAGAACATGTCATGGCGGTACTACAACGGCTCCGTGAAAACAAGCTCTTGGTCAAACCTGAGAAATGTCTTTTTCACGTGACTTCAGTTCATTACCTTGGATTCATCCTCAGCCCAGAAGGAGTTGGAATGGACCCTTCAAAGGTAAAGGCCATACTGGCCTGGCCTGCTCCTACATCGGTGAAACAGGTTCAGTCTTTCTTGGGACTTGCTAACTTTTATCGAAGTTTCATTCCTACCTTTTCTGAGCTCGTCCAACCGATCGTTGCTCTGCTGAAGAAGGATGTTCCCTTCATCTGGTCTTCCTCGCAAGAGAAGGCTTTTCAACGCTTGAAGACATGATTCACGCAAGCCCCCGTCCTGGCTCAGCCTGACTTAGATCGCCCTTTCATAGTGGAAACGGATGCCTGCAACCATGCCATAGGAGCAGTCTTGAAACAGGTGTTTGAGGACAAGATGGACCACCCAGTGGCTTACCTCTCTAGAACCCTAACAACCAGCGAAACCCATTACTCCGTCCTGGAAAAGGAGCTGTTGGCAATCCGCCAAGCCTTCACAGAATGGTGGCATTTACTCCTGGGTCTTTGATATCCAGTCCATGTCCGTACGGACCATCGAAATCTACAAACTCTCCAATCTATGGAGTGCAGGAACAGTCGTCAGGCGCGTTGGGCCTACTTCTTCGCCCAGTACCAATTCCAAATCACTCATGTTCCTGGATCACAAAACGTGATTGCGGACGCCTTGTCCCGACGTCCTGACTATTTAACCACTGAAGATAGGACCTATCCTACAATGTTTCCCAACACAATCTTTATAGCTCAAGCGATCAACCTCTTGGAAGAGATTCGAGCCAAAACCCAGTCCTCTGACCTCTGGAAGGACGTCTCTAGGAAGAATCCCTGGAACTTAAGAATCAAGGAAGGATACTTATTCAAGGACAATGCCTTGGTCATTCCCACACCGAAACTTCAACATAAAATAATAACTCTGCCATGATACTTTTCATTCTGGACATCGTGGTGTAACCAACACACTCCGTCTTATACAAAGACAGTTTTGGTGGCCGGAAATGAAATGCAAGGTACAAGAGTACATCAAGACCTGTACTGTCTGGAGTCAGAATAAGCACGACAATAAGAGACCGGCGGGCCTTCTATTGCAACCTACATTGCCAACAAGACCATGGGAATGTATAGCTACAGACTTCATCGTGGAATTACCACCTTCCCGGGGTTACAGGACCATCATGGTAACCATAGACTTGTTTACTCATATGGCACATTTCACGCCTCTCTATAAACTTCCTTCCTCTTCAGAGCTCGCAGGAATTTTCCTAGAACACATTTTCCGTCTTCATGGACTCCCTTCCAAGATCATATCGGACTGAGGACCGCAATATATTTCACAATTCTGGAAACATCTCTGTCGTGTTCTAGGGATTCAACGCGCTCTTTCATCTGGATATCACCCACAGACCAACGGGGCCACAGAACGTGTTAATCAAACCCTGGAGCAATATCTTCGTTGTTTCGCAACCAAGGTACAGGATGATTGGTCCCTCCTTATACCCTTGGCCGAATTTCCCTATAACAATTCAGATCACTCAGCAATCAACGTTAGCCCCTTCTATTGCAGTCAAGGTTTTCATCCCTCCGTGTTACCTTCAGTTCTACCACATCCAACTCCAGTACCTTCACTTGATTCCTGGATTGAAACTCTCCTCAACATCCACAAGGAAGCCAAGGAACAATTGGGAAAGGCCCAGATTCGCACTAAGCGATATGCTGATTCCAAAAGAAGACCAGCACCCTCCTATTCTATTGGGGACCAGGTCTGGTTGTCCTCGAAACTATTACCACAACATCTACGCCCTAACAAGTTAGCCCCCCGATATTATGGTCCATTTTCCATAAAAGAAATCATCAATCCTGTTTCTTATCGGCTCAAGCTACCAGACTCCTGGAAGAGAATACATCCAGTTTTTCAGACTTCTCTACTCAAACCCTACATCCACTCCACCCGGAAAACCGGCAGACCCAGTCCTGTGATTGTGGACAATCAGCTGGAATATGAAGTATCCAGAATATGTGAATCCAGGTACAAACGGGGTCGGCTTCAATACCTGGTCGAGTGGAAAGGCTATCCTCCTAGCGAGAGAACATGGGAACCACTATCCAACCTAAACACCCCTCGATTGCTGAGAAGATTCCATCTCATACACCCTGGTAAGCCTGATGGGACGGGGTTTTGAAGGAGGCATGCTGTCATGAACCGTGGACATAGCCCCTTCTGGTCTTCCTGGTCCTGGTCCAGACGGAGAGTGTGCTCCTTGATACTTCCAACATGGCCGTGCCCAGTGCCGTGTTCCGTACTAGCCTGTACGTCAGACACGGCACGTTCTATAAATGGGCCATGCCCCCGCGCCTCCGCACGTCTCAACGCTATCTCTAGGTAGTGTCTCGACGTGTGTGTGCTGCTCGGCGTTACCCTTCCAAGTTCCTGACCAACTCCCTTATTCTTTCTTTCCTTTTCCCCTGTTTCCAGTATCTCTTACCTTTCTTCGATCCTCTTGCTAGACGTCCTGGAACACGCGACTTCCTGGAACTTTGAACGCTCGCGCTGGAGTCAGACTCGACTCGCGCGCACTTATACAAGTCCCGGTCCGGCTGGGAGAAGGAGTCCTCCGGGGAACGCCACAAGAAGAGAACTCAGGTGAGCCGTGGGGAAACCTTTGACAAGAGCTCCTTACCATTGAACGGAACGTCCACCACCTTGTCCTGCACTTCTTTTGAGAATTTAATGGCATGCAGCCACGCCCGCCGTGAGGTATCAACCCCCAGCATAAGGCCCTGAGCCGAGGTGTCTACGTGATGAGCTGCAGCCTCCAGGAGATCTTGAGACAAGACTCTGGCATCGGATAATCCTGCCTTAAAGTCTTCCAGCTTCTCGACTGGGAGGAACTCCTCAAACACATACAGACCTTTCCACATCCGCATATTAGCCCCCGCTAACACCAGTTCGGCATTGGCCCTCCTGAGCTGCAAGGCCGAGTGGGCGAAAATGTTTCTCCCAAGGGAGTCAAGGAGGTTATTCTCCTTTCTCAGAACCTGAGCAGCCGCCATGGAAGAGGATACTGCAGGCCTGGACTGCAAAGTGGCTGCAGCCACCACTGTGGAGGAGGGGGGGCGGACAAGATGACAGGGCCACCTCTTCTGAAGAATGGAGCCTGTATCACGCGTCAATCTTCTTATTGACGAAAAGTCCAGAGTGTGGCTTTTCCCAGACCCTGCAGAACGTCCTTCTGCAGGAACAGGCCGGTATGCTCCAAAGGAGACAGGGTGAAAGCCCCAGAAAGCACGTCCTCCTGCAGAGCGGGTGCCTCAGGCACAGAAACATCTAAGAAGCACATCATGTCCAGTACCCGGTCATGAAAAGATCTAATAGAGCGGGGTAGGTCCTCATTGTCCTGATCGTCTTGCGCGTCATCCGACAGGTCAGGATCCTGCTGAGCCGTGTCGGGTGCTGCCTTGTCCACTGGGGACAATGGGGCAAAGGCAGAAGAGTCGGGGAAGGCACTGTAGCCAAGGGAGGCGCCGGCAGAACCACCGGCGGAACCACTGGAGGAACGGGTGGGGCCAGAGAAGCGGGCGGACATATCTCCCTAAAAAGCCCTTTGAAATATTCCCTCATGGGGTCGGTACGCATGAGCGTTTGAAATTTACCGAAAAAGGCATCCTCCGGGGACTGCTTTGGAACCTGAGGAGGCCTCTCATGAGGAGGATAATTCCAGGGATGTAACGGGGCAGGGTGCCACACAGGCCCCTCCACCGACGTATCCACATAAATCAAAGGTGCCAAACCCACAGGCAACGAAACATTGTGTGGAAGGGGCATCCTGGCGTTCCAATCAAACTGGCCGATAAGGATGCGCTCAAGGGACTCTATGTTCACCCACGGAACCAAGCCCTACACCTGAGGCGATGGCGTAGTTGTAGGGGTAACACCTAAAATGGCCACCGCGGTCGTGGCGGGAACGGGCGCCATTTTGTCATCACCTGAGGGGAACTGCGGCACGTGAGGAAGTGAGGCAGGGGTCCCTGTCGATGGATCAGGGGTCTTAACATTAGCCTTAACATAAGGAACATTGGCAGAGCCGGTACTATGAGGCCTGGAATGTTTCTGCGACATACCAACCGCCAAATTAGCCTCCTCAGGAAGGACCTGGGCACTGCCGGTAAAAGAAGAAGTTTCCTTCTTTGCCTCCTCAACAGATCTGGTGTCGACGCAAGATCGGGAACGGTGAGAAACAGCCTTCACTGATAAGGCCTTGACAGGCCTCTCAGAAATGTTGGTAGCTTTAGCCTCTGTACGAGGGACCTCGGACCCAGGTCCGGTAACAGCCTTATCCGCGCGGGCCTCGAACATCCGTTCGGTGACACCAAGCCCAACCAAGGCCTCGGGGCGCACCCCCGTCTTATTCTTGAGGGAAGCCAATAGAGAGGCCTCAGAACGAGCTCCGGTACCCCATGACTCAGTAGAACTGGGTCTACAAACAGCCCCCACAGGAGGGGCCTCAGAGCGTGCTCCGGTATCCACAGGTCCTTTACGGAGAACCTTGGAGCAAACTCTGGTGCAATTATTAGGCCCAAGGGGCACCTCAGGGCAATCCCCGGTGACAGAGCGATCAACGCTCCTCCCAGCCCGGGAGGAACCTGGAAAGTTATCCCTCGGCCGGGGTGCACTGAAAAGTAAAGAACTTACCAGGCGATTCTTCTTTTCGACGATGAACGCCTGAAAATGCGAAGGAGGAGTTCGTCGGAACACCTCCTGCCACCGCTCCAACCGACGTTGAAGTGCCCGGACAAAAAGGGAGTTGCAGTAAAAACAGGAGTCCCAACGGTGATCCAGACCAAAAAACTCTAAACAAGAGGATGGGGATCCGCCCTCGCAAAGCGTTGGTGACACAATGAACAATCTGGAAAGTCTAGTTTGAACGACATAGACAGACTAGTACACGATCGCTAGCGAGAGCCAGAGAGGAAAAAAGGGAAGAAAATCTTCCGAGGATGCAAGTGCGTCCAGTCCCAAACGAGCAGAGAAAAGGACTGATGGGCGATGCGTGGGGCTAAGCCAAGGTGGGTGGGGTTACAGCTGCGCGCCGGGCCCCGCGCAAGAATGAGAGTAAGGACACATTTTTGAAAACATTTTATGGATGCTTTTTACAAAGTGCTCCGGTCCCGTCCCACAGGACGGAGAGATGTCCCATAAGTATGGAGGAAAGGGGACGGGACGTAGGAGTATGTCTTTCTCCACTCGCCTGATCAATTCTCGAAGAACCATCAATAAAGAGAATTTCCCCCCTGACAAAGCATTTTCTTTCACACGTTGTATATCATAAAAATCAACATAATTCGTCCAGTCATGCACATGATCACCCTCTGCCACTGGTTCATCTACAAATGTGGTAGGATTCACTATTTTACACATGACAATTTTGATTGTTGGATTCAAAATCATTACTTCATAAGCAAAAGCCCTCTGAGATGTCAATGTACATTTGGGTTTCTCTAAAATGGCAAACAAAGCATGTTCCACAAAAATTGTCATAGAGCAACCCATTACAACACTTGTAGACTTCTCTATTGTGAACGTGGTGGCTGCCAATGACTGTTCGCAAGGAAAGTGTCCTTTCATAACTGGGTCTAGAATCCCACTGTAATACGCTAGAGGTTTGTACCCTAATGTATTCCTGTGTAAGCACTGCTGTCATGAGTGTCTCATTTGTGTGCCTTCCCTGAGTCTATTCAATATGAGAACTGCTCCCTTTAGGATTCACAAAGTTTATCTGGTCAATTTGCCCGCCGAAGGTTAATGGAGATGGTCCTAAACAAATGCATCGACATGCATATGATGAAGAGACAATGGGCCTCATTACGAGTATGGAAGTAGCCATGCCGCTTTCAGCGGCATGGCTATCCCCATACCGGGTACAGGGTCCGGGTTCCATGAATAGGGAATTACCGGGCCATGTCGACTTTGGCAGGCCCGGTAATTCCCATTCTCGGGACCCGGACCCGGTACATCCCCATTCCCATTTGAGCCCCCACAAGGGTGGATTCCCTCCAACTATCCAGAATGGTACCGCTTTCCATAATTCGTTGGAATAATTGGGCTAGTTGGAATGGCAGGAATTCGGGGCCTGCTTTAAAGACCAAATTGGAGATAGAGTTGGGGCTCGGAGCCCTAGATGCTTTGAGTTTGTGGATCGAAGATAAAATGTTGTCCACATCCCAACTTGGAGTGGACTCTGCAATAAACCTCTCTTATGGCATTGGTACTAAGAATATGGTAACATCCCAAAATAGAGCGGAGAGGGGCTCTATGCACACTTTTTCTGAGATCGCATTAATTTCTGGGGAGGCTACATTCAATAGATATTTTCTGTAGTGTACCCAGAATGTTCTGTAATCGTTCGTTTTTAGAAGAGAACACATGAATTTCCAGTTGCTTTTATATTTATAGTGCTCTCGCCATTTGTGCCAGTTTTTTATACTTGGTGGTTAAGGCGGAAAGTAAGATGTATTTTCGATTGTGTCTATGGTGCTGTCTTTCTTAATCTTTGCACATCCTTTGCGATACAAACGTTTGCGCTGTTGAATGGTTATGTCATAAAACCCCTTCTATATGGTAGTGGAGGTTCCCTCAGGGGGTTCTGAGATTGAGGTATCGACCCAGGTGGGTAATAAAAGCACCCAAGTCCCAATTCTTAGTGGCATGCCAGGATATCAAGACGGACGAATCTGAGTGAATAAGGGCAGACATTTTTGCAACGTTCCCATCCGACCAACTTATGCAGTTCCCCTGCAGAGAAATCCCACCAATCAGTGACACCGGACGAAAAGTGACAGTGGCAAAACAGATTGGGACCATGTAATCCGGAAAATTGGTCGCTAATGCAATTTCGTAACAGTAATGGCACTCGATCTGGTGCAAAGGATTCAGTCTAAGAAAACATAAGTCAATCACTGACGAGTATTTGCCGTTAGTCCACGTATGGTTCAGCGGCTGACCCTCCAATTTATTCTTATTCAGGCAGACAAAATCAAAAGAGTTACACAATTTCCCCCAACCATGGTCAGCCTTATTCTCCCTTGGCGTCATGTAAAATAGGAAGTCACCACCAGCTTCAGAATCACAAGGACTCTGGGTTTCGAAAGAAAGATGCATGTTGAGATCCGAGCGATGAGAACATTGCCAACTGGGAACTGAAGGTACCATGCAGCTACTAGGATGTCTATCTTATCCTGGATTGACTTCAGGCCATCTGGGGGATCATTTACATTTATGATCAGCAAGCTATTAGTAAGGTTCCCAGTTGTCTAATACACAGGAAGGATGTAGGATGACGATAAATCACAAGTGAACAATTTTGATGTTAAAGTAGGTTTTTGCTCCGATTGCAAGGCCACCAGATGCATGTTCTCTACAGCTGGGAATAGCAGTTCAGTTTATAACTTGGTATCTGCGTGCTCTGAGCTGGTTTCTGTTCTTGAACTTTGCTTTCGGCACTGAAGGTAGAAAGTGTAGAAGAAATATGCTCCAGCCTCAATATTCTCAAAGCAACAGGGTCCCCGGCAAGTAGGCAATTCACTAAAATGCACGGCGCACACTGCGCTCCGCGCTGGTGTGTGTTCTTGAACTCTGGCACTGATATGATATGATATGGCATTTGTAACTAGAGAGACTACGTTCTAACTTCAATAGCCTCAATGCAACTGCTTAACTTATGAAGACAACCATGTTATTCAAATAATACAAAATAAAATCTCATTTAATTTACAAGTTCAGTTTGTCTATTTGTTTTTCTTACTCGTAAAGTAAAATGCTTTACTTTACCATTAAAACTTCAAAACAGGTATTGCTACTGCCACTGTGTGGTAATAGCCTTATAAACCTCGGGAAGGGTCATTATCGCTTGGGACAATGACACTCCCCCAATTTATGGCCACAGGCGAAGCTGCGGGCCATAACTTGGTTTGCAGGTCATTATGCCTTGATAATGATCCCTCCCTCAGTCAATAAGGCTATAATGACTAATTCAATCCAGGCAGTCATTCAAAATTAGATACCTGGCATTATTAACATGCTAATGCCTATTTCCCCAGCATACAGGGCAAACTGAACTATTACTTGGTACCTAAATAATAGGTACTTTTGCCAGTCAGCAGTACTCTGAGTACCTAAGAGCATATCTTATTTGCATGAAGGTCCTTTGTAGGAGCTTATGCTTTGGGTTATATTTTAGGCCTTGGATACGTTTTATTCTGATGTATTAAAACACTGACCATACATCCTAGCAGCAGAGTTCTGTTACAGCCAAAATTGTTTGACACATTCCTTACCTCAGCTTCTGTATTCTGAAATTTGACCATCACCTCCTTCACAAATTTTGTCATCAGGCTGAATTCAGATGTGCTAACGCTCCCCGATCCATCAATGAGGAAAACTATGTCAATACCAGAAAAGCACTCTGAAAAAGGAAAAAGGACATGAACGACAGATATGTAATGTTTGAGCATGGAGGGAAGAAGTTCTACAAACAAAAAGGACTACTTGAAATAAAAGTGCGTTGATCATGTAACATATTTTTATAAATAATGAAGATGAGGTCTAAAAAGGGCCTTCTTTGGAAAGCATACCCATGTTGTGTGTGAAATCCTGTGCCCAAAACATTAAGCCCAGTGTGTGTGTCCACTGAAACGCAGTTTTTAGCAGATCTGTAAGGTTTAAAGTGTTCCAAGAATGTGCCATGCTACATGTGAAAGGCATGCCCAGAATCAAAGCATTTATTTTGCTGGGGATTACGAAAGCCATTTAGACAAAATTTATACTTGGATTTCTACATGTGTCTTTCTAATGTGAATAGCACATTTAAAGATGATGTAATTACGGGGAAAAAAGTGTATTCCTGTCAATTGGAGCATATATAATATGTAGCAGCCCAGCTGAAGCTTCATAACATAAGAATGGAAAAACAGAATAATTCTCCAGCAGCACAAACAAGAAGAAAAACGACAAACCAAAACTGAACTGTAAGAATGTGGAAATCCATATTTTGTAAAAATATTTTTTTTGATTAAAAAAAAGGATATATATATATATCTTTTTTTCTGTTAGTAATTAATTCAGAATATATTGTTTGAAATCCAAAGATCCGGAGTTCAATACCTGACTCAACTGCATTTGAAGCTCTGTTACCACTTGTAGGCATACTGATGAGTTCAAGGCTTCAGTCCAGTTTGAACTGGATAGAAATAATCACGTTATAGTTAGCTGAGATAGCTTAAGACCACCCTAAAGTGATTATGATAACACTATAAATTGTTTTCAACTATGCAGTAATTGCACCATACAGTGTTATTTATTTATTTATTGTTCACTTGTTAGGCGCTTATACAGGAAGTAAATACTGTTTCAAAGCGTCCACAGGGCAACAGGGAGGGGACATGGGAATGAGACACATTAAATATATGGGGATATTAAATACAGAGCAGGGGAAAAAAGGACAAACCTACGACACCTTGTGAGGATTCAGAACATGCAAGTACGGAAGGAAGGGGGAAGTGGGGGTAAGTGCAGTGGTTCCTGTGCTTGTGGGTGAGCAACAGATGAAGTGCAAGGTATGGTAAGTGTTAGCCTCCTGGACAGGGGGTGTGCTGAGGCAACGGCTGAGGATAGACAGCAGCTGGGGGCGATTCGGTGTGCGAGGTCAGGGCTCCGAGGATGCATAAGGGCCCTGGACACCAATCAAAGCAACTGTAAAATTAACAGAGGGCAGAAGGGGGAAGGAGTAGGTAAAGAGGAAAGTCTTGAGGAGCTTCTGGAATTTAAGAAAATCCTGCTCAAGACGCAGACGGAGAGGGATGCTGTTCCATAGAAGGGAGCCAGCTGAGGAAAGCGATCGACCTCCTGCCCTCTGTTTAGCAAAATGCTTTACACACAAACAGTTGGTGCCAGAGGAACGCAGAGGTCTAGAGGGAGAATATTTTGTAAGACAAAGTTGCATATAGTGTGGTCTCCGGCCCCAGACAGCCTTGTGGATGAAATAGAGGGGTGAGAATTTAATCCCTGAAGCAACCGGGAGACAGTGAAGATGTTTTTGGGCAAGAAGATGAGGTCCCTGGGCTTGAGGCCAAGGATAAGTCTTGC
Source organism: Ambystoma mexicanum (assembly GCF_040938575.1). NCBI lineage: Eukaryota > Metazoa > Chordata > Amphibia > Caudata > Ambystomatidae > Ambystoma > Ambystoma mexicanum. Next base: position 2,328,705 of record NW_027182336.1, on the reverse strand, counting down.
TGCCCTATTCTGGATTAGTTGAGGGGGTTGCAGAATGGAAGAAGGTAGATTCAGGCTGAGGCTATTGCAATAGTCAAGCCTAGAGAGAATCAGGGCTCGGGTAACATTGAGCTTCTGGGGAAGGTGAGAAAAGGTAGAATTCCTTTGAGAAGGAAGAGCTGAAAGCGAGACTTCTTGGCAATGTCCTGAGTGTGAGGGAGGAAGGAGAGAGAGGAGTCAAAGATGACTCCAAGGTTTCTGGCTTCAGAAGAAGGAGAAGGGGTGAGCCCACGGAGGAAGGCCAGAGAAGGGAAAAAGGCAGGGATCCCAATGGGAAGGATCTACATTTTGCTGGCATTGAGGCAGAGATCACTGGAAGTACACCAAGCCTGGATGGCAGATAGGCAGTTAGGGATGATGGAAGGTGCAAGAGGGTCAGCAGTAGGTTTGAAAAAGAGTTGTGTTGTCTGCATAAGACTGGAAGTCGAGGGAGAAGGAGGAGGTGAGGAGTGTCAGCTGAGTAAGGTAGATATTAAAGTGCCAGGGGGAGAGGATAGAGCCCTGGGGGACAGCACATGAGGAGAAGGAAGTATGAGAGGAGAAGGTGCCCAGGATGACTTGGGAGGAGTGGTCTGTTAGGAAGGAGGTCAGCCAGTTCAGAGCCCGATATCAAGGATGTCATGGATCCTTGGTATGAGGATGGGGTGTTTGACTGTGTGAAAGGCAGAGGAGAGATCAAGTAGGATGAGGACAGCTGGGGAATTGGAATTAAGGGATGCAAGCAGTTCTTCATGGGTGTTCCGAAGAGCAGTTTCTGTGCCTCTGGATGCTCGGAATCAGTGTGAAAGTTAAGTTGGGGCTAGAACAACTTCTCCAGCAGTTTCCCCAGGAGATAGGGCGGTAGTTGGCTCGACAGGTAGGTTCTGCTGAGGGTTTTTAAGGAGGCAGCGCATAAGGAAGTGCTTGAGGGAGGTGGGAAAAGAGCCAGTGGCAAAAGAGTGGTTGCAGAGGTCAGAGAGTGCGCAGGCAAGAGAGACAATGTTGTCTTTGATGCTTCTGGATGAGCAAGGGGAAACCTGTTTGGAAGAGACCTTCATGGAGTGGACAACTCTCGTGACATCTTCCAGTGTGACAGGGGAGAAGGAGGGGAAGGAGGAGGGTGAGGGGCCAAAAGAGGCAAGGGGTTGTGGGAAGGGCTGAGAGGGTGAATAACAAGGCTGTTCAGGATATCCTGAGTTTTGGTGGCAAAGTGAGTGGCCAGTGTGTTGTAGAGGGCCTGGGAAGGAAGAGGAGAGGAGGAGACTGCGGAAGGGTTGGCTAGTTCCCTGCAGATTTTGAAAAGTTCAGCCATGTTGTTTGATGCACCAGATACCCATGCCTGAATGTGGGCCCTTTATCTGGCATGGATGGAGAGTCTGTATTTCCTTTGGAGCAGGCGGCAGGCCAGTTTGTCAGAGGGTGAGTCTGAAGTTTGCAGCAGGATTTCACGTGCTTTCCTTCACATTAACTGATAAACAGAATTAATTATCACTGGGAGGTCAGCACCTGGGATGTGTATTTTCGGTCATGTACAATTCATCTTGTCATGCATAATCAATTTTAGAATGTGTATTAGGTGACACTATTTTTTGGAGGATTTCTGTGACTCATTAGCCAGATAGGGCCAGGAAGACAGTGGGCCTCATTACAACTCAGGCATTAAGGGTTAACGCCGTCGTTAACCCTTAACGCCTGATTCCAATTTTAACGGCTGCTTTTAGCAGGCGTTAAAATCCATGGCGCTAAACCGCCTTGGTGCTAATTACAGCACCGTAATTAGCGCCTTCCCCACTCCCATTATGCCCTATGGGGCAAAAATGGGAATGGGGAAGGGTAAATGGGAATTTACCGCCCCACTCACCTTGGAAAGGGGCGGTAAATCCACCATCCACCATGGTGTAGTGGTAAAGTTGGTGTACTTACCGCCTGGGTCGTAATGACCCCAAGTGTTTTGTGCCCGCTTTCCTCCAAATTGCAGAATTGTCTCTGTGTCACCTTTCGTTTTATGATTGAATCACTGAAATGCTATTAGATGTATATATACATCCTCCATATCGATATATGTATTTATGTGTTTTTTTTACTCTTAACGTAGGACCAATGGCCTACGCAATAAATTATAACTATTTTGTATAAAATGACAAACACTGTGTATTATATGTAACATTCTGTGTGGTGATTCAAACAGCATATAGAATGGGACCTGGTATGAGCTAAAACTGGGCCATTAAATCAGTTGCTGAATGGTTCTTTTGGGGGACCCCCCTACGTGTGCTTAGGTCAGCATATGTGGTCAGTAACATTTAAAGGAATGGCATCTGCCAGCTGCCATGGATTAGTCAAGGTTACAGGTCACTAAAGAAATGTACAACCAAGGCCAGTTACTGGGAATAGCGAGAACATGGAGAAAGAATATTTGTAAAACATGTCATTTCTGCTCTCGAGGGAAACTGTTGGAAGTGCACACTAAAGAAACCAAGGCATTTTACAAGAACACAAATCTCACTTTCAGCCTTACATCATTAGGAATGCTCTGATTTAACTGAGTTTTTGATATGTTGTAGATAAAAGAAATCTCTATCAGACTATTGAAACTGAAGGAACAAGTTACTTACCTGTAACTGTTGTTCTCCAGCATGGGTCTGGAATGTATTCACATGCTCATGAATATTCCCCCGTTGTCAGGCTGGGAATCCTCGGTAAAGAAAAAATCAGTTAGTTTCTGAACTGTCTGTCTACTAATAACCAATCACTGGTCACTGGGTCATTCTGCCCCCAGCCAATGACTGCCCTCTACCTAAGCCCCTCCTCTGGCAGCCATCTTCAGATTTGGTAGCACGTAAAGTGGCAGTATGACCAAGTGAAGAGCCGCAGAGGGGAAGGAGGGAGGGTTCGCATGTGAATCCATGCCAGACCCATGCTGGAGAACAACAGTTACAGGTAAGTAACTTGTGCCTTCGCCAGCATGGGGTCTGGCATGGATTCACATGCTCATGAATATAAGAATACATAGCAGTACACACATGCACAACCACGGGAGGCGGCAAAAGGCTCAAAATTAAGCATTACATAAACTCAACATTAAGCAACTCTTACCTCCTCACCAGGCCCACCTTCAGGCGAACAGGTTGCGCAGCACTGCTTGGCCGACTCTGGACTCCTCCCTGGAATCCCTGTCGACGCAGTAGAATCTTGTGAAGGTGTGCGTCGACCTCCAAGTAGCAGCCCTGCAGATGTCCAGCAGGGGCACACCAGACAAGAACGCCGTAGTAGCAGCGATCGCTCTTGTCGAATGGGCTCTCGGAAGGGCCGGGCAACAGTCGGTTGGGTAAACCAATGACAGTGCATGATGCAGCCGGAGAGCCATCTGGAAATGGAAGCCTTCGAGAGAGCCTTCCCTTGATTCACAGGTCCAAAGTTCACAAACAGCTGTGATGTCTTCCGAAAACTCTTCGTTCGGTCCACGTAGAACTTAAACGCTCTAGCTACATCCAGCGAGTGCAAAGTCCTCTCGGCCGGCAACAAAGGCGACGGAAAGAAAACTGGCAACACCAAGGGCTCGTTAAGATGGAAGTCCCGACGGCACCTTGGGCATGAAAGAGGGGTGCGTCCTCAGCACCACCCTCGTATTGTGAAAAGTATGGAGGCTTGCAGGATAGGGCCTGAATCTCTGCCACGCGTTGTGCGGAGGCGATGGCCACAAGGAACGCTGTCTTCCACGACAGGAACTTCAACGGAGCCGAATGCAAGGGCTCGAATGGCGGCCCCATGAGCCTGGTCAGCACCACGTTGAGCTCCTATGCCGGGGCTGGAGCCTTCACCGGCGGGAACGATCGGAACAGTCCCTTCATAAATTCCTTCACCAGTCGATGTGACCACAAGGACGGCCGTCCTGTAGTTCTGGTTTATCGGGAGATCGCTGCCAGATGTATCTTGATGGAAGCATGAGCTAGTCCAGCTTTGGCCAGCAACAGTAGGTATGGTAGCACTTGAGGTGCCGTAATCCATAGAGGGTTGATCTTCTGTGCACGGCACCAGACAGAGAACCTCTTCCACTTATGTCCGTAGCACTTGAGAGTTGAGGACGCCCTGGCCTTTGCAAGAACCTCTCTGCAGTCAGCTGGGATATCGTACCCTCCAAACTCTAGTGCTGCAGGAGCCAGGCCTGCAAGTTCAGCGACTCTGGGTCGTGATGAAGAATGGCGCCTCCCTCTCCGGAGAGAAGATTTGCGTCCGTCGACAGCTTGACTGGTGGGGACGCTGAGAGGTCCAGAAGGTCCGGGAACCAGATCTGTCTCGGCCACGCCGGTGCGATGAGGATCATCCTGCACTGGGACCTCTTGAGCTGGCTGATGAGTCGAAGCAGCAGTGGCAAGGGAGGAAACGCATACAGGAACAGGCCGTCCCAGGGGAACGAGAAAGCGTCGCCCATGCTCCTCAGCTGGGGAAACCTGCTGGCGAACCTCTGGCACTTGGAGTTCGTCGCCGTCGCAAACAGGTCGATCTGGTGTTTGCCCCATCGTTGGAAGAGCCGATCCACTTGATCCTGGCGTAGTTCCCACTCGTGGCACGAGCACAGCTTCCTGCTGAGTGAGTCGGCGATGGTGTTTTTTATTCCTGCCAAATGGAAGGGAACCAGAAACATCCCCTGGGCGACGGCCCAGTGCCCAGATCCTGGGCCTCCTTGGATAGGGCTGGGGATCTGGTGCCACCCTGCTTCCGGATGTAGAACATTGTGGTGGTGTTGTCGGTGAAGATCCTCACGACCTTGCCCTTGAGGGATAGGAGGAACGACTTGAGCGCCCAGAACACAGCGTGGAGCTCCAAGATGTTGATGTGGAGAGACCTCTCTTCCGGGAGCCAAAGGCCTCTTGCGTGGAGATCTCTGGTGTGCGCAGCCCATCACTCCAGGGATGCGTCCGTCGTCACCGTCTCCTGACGTGCCGGGGTCTGGAAGTCCGTGCCCGCCGTGAGGTGTGCACGGGTGCCCCACCACTGAATCGCCCGACGAAAAACCTCGTTGAGCGGGATCTTGTCTTCGAAGCTGCCCGCCGCTTACATCCAGCGGGCGTCGAGGAACTCCTGTAGAGGACGCATCCGTAGCCTGCACAGGCGCACTAGGTAGATGCTTGAGGACATCATTCTGAGGAGGGACTTGATGGATCTCACCCTGGCCACGTCCGTGGCTAGCAGGCACTGCACTTTGCCTAAGATGGCCTTCGTCCTTTACTCCGACGGAGACACCAATCGTTCCACTGTATCGAGCTTTGCTCCCAGAAACAGTGCCGCCTGCGACGGGACCAGATGGGATATCGGGTAGTTGATGGAGAAACCCAGCTCCGTGAGTAAGCAGACGGTCTTCGCCGTGTGCTCGACGGCGAGTTCTCTTGTCCTTGCACGGATGAGCCAGTCATCCAGGTAGGGGTAGACGTGGATCCCCATGCAGGCACAGCCGCGCCGCCACTGGTGCTAGGCACTTGGTGAACTCCCTGGGTGGCGACTTCAATCCGAATGGCAGAGCTCTGAATTGGTAGTGGCGTCCTTGAACTACGAATCTGAGGAACTTTCGGTGCCCTTTTAGGATGGGGATGTGGAAGTAAGCATCCTCCAAGTCCAACGACGATAGGGACGTGCTGGAGAGTGACCATCCTGAACTTCTGTGCCTTGATGTATTTTTTCAACCGACGTAGGTCCAGGATGGGGCGCCAACCGCCTGTCTTTTTTCTGACGAGGAAGTATCTTGAGTATACTCCGGAGCCCCGGAGCCTCTTGGGGACGAGCTCGATGGCACCTTTCTTGAGCATCGCCTTTACCTCCAACAGCAGTTGAGGGACGTGATTTCCCTTCCTGGCCACAGGAGGAAAGCGGGGACACTTATTTTGGAATTCGAGAGGGTGCCCGTGGGCCAGGGCATCCAGCACCGAACGGTCGGTGGAGATGGACTCCCACACGCTGGCGAACTTCGCCAGCCGGCCTCCCACCGGGGTGCTTCGGTGGGGGCCCGACGCTACGGCCGGTTCAATCTTGCTTGGAGGTGGCCTTGGCACCTTGGCCTCCTTGGCGACGATGAGATCCTCGTTTGCCGTGACCTCTGTAGGCCTCCTGGGATGAGGAGCGAGCCGCCTGGCGGTACGTAGAGGAACCACCGCCTGATCCCTTGGAGGCCCCCTGTCTGCCTCCGGCGCTCCGAAAGGGCCGTCGTTGCTGAAGGACACCAAGGGCTCGGGCCATCTCTGTGTCGGCCTTGATGTCCAGCAGCGACTCATCCACCGTTTTCCCAAACAGGTTGTTGCCGTCGAACGGCATGTCCAACACCCTGGTCTGCACGTCCTGGCGGAAGTCTGTCGCCTTGAGCCAGCCTCGTCGTCACAGGCAAACACTGTTGCCTAACCGGCGAAACCCAGTGTCGGCAATGTCCGTTGCCACCGTTATGGCGTGGTCAGGCGCCACCTCACCTTCCAGCAGAATCTCTAGGGCCTCCGCCCTCTTGTCTGGTAGGAAGTCCATTAGGGGAGCTATCTTGTACCATAGCTCCCTGTCGTAACAGGCCACAATCGCTAAGGCGTTGGCCGCTTTAATTGTCATCGCCACCGACGAGATGACCCATCGCCCCATGGCATCCAATTTCTTTCCCTCGCCGTCAGGTGGGGAAGTGCAGGTTGAAGCTGTCTCCCCTGCCGCCTTCTTCTTGGCCGCCGCTGAGATGACCGAATCTGGCGTCGGCTGAACCCTGAGGCACAGGTGGGCGGCGTCAGGGACCCGGTTCTCGTACCGGTCCCTCTTGGCAGGCGTCGTGGATGGGTTCTTCTGGACCGCAAGTCCCTCGTCCCAGATATCGTCGAGTAACGGTACCGCGAGGACCGTCTTTCTCTTGGCCTCTCGTCGTTGATAGAGGAAACCTTCCTTCTTCTGTTCCTCAGGGCAGAGCTGGAAGAGCTCGGACGCCCTGGCGATCATGGCGTGAAAGGAGCCAATTTCATCGGGTGGGGAAGCCCGAGGGGGTGGTGATGGAAGGTCCATCCTGTCGTCACCACCGTCATCCGTCCCCATCGCCGTGTCATCCCTGGGAAGCCTTCACCTTGTGGGGAGGGTCACCGCCTCGCACCCCCTCGGCTGAATCCTTCGAGATCGACCGGGGCCTCTCCAGAAGCTTACCCGGGTTCTCGGATTTCCTCTTCCCCGAACCAGAGTGTTGGCTCGTGGTTGATGGTGCCGGGGAAGGTGCGCCCTGCCTGGTAGCCGAAGATCCCGACCGTTCGGCGCTCCCGGTGCCCGCGGACTCGCGGTGCTTAGCCTTCTGTTGGGCCCCCCGTCACGGGGCGCCCTCACAGGACTTCGAAGACTGCTCGGACCTTTTCTTCTTCTCACCTGCTGGGCCCTTCTCCAGCCAGCTGGCGAGACAGGAACGACGATCCCTCATGGTCCGTTCCGATAGGTTCTTGCAGAATGCACAGTCCTTCTCCACGTGTGTCTTGTCCTCATGAAGGCAGTAGAGACATCTCGAATGCTCGTCCTCCTTGAAAACATTCTGTAAACCGCATCCAGGGCAGTTCCTGAACAGCTTGGATCCGGGCGTCGAGCTACCCTTGTCCTGGGCCACATCCATGGTAGGCCTCAGATCTTCTGGAATCCTCCAAGAAGCGTCCCTCGATGAAAACTTCACCCTTGAGGGGTGTTGGAAATTCCAAAACGGGTCCCCGTTGATCGGAAGAAGAAACGGTGGAGCTTGAGGCTCGATTTAACCGAAAAATGAGAAAATCTCCTTGAAAAAGCGCGAAAACGCAGCAAAAGCTTGAGAGCTATAGCACGAGGACTCCCAACACTTGAACGTGCGGTAGAAATCTGAAGATGGCTGCCAGAGGAGGGGCTTAGGTAGAGGTCTGTCATTGGCTTGGGGCAGTATGACCCAGAGACCAGTGATTGGTTATTAGTAGTTCAGAAACGAAACTGAAACTGATTTTTTCTTTACCGAGGATTCCCAGCCTGACGACAGGGAATATTCATGAGCATGTGAATCCATGCCAAACCCCATGCTGGAGAATTATATGTTGTTGCGTTGCAAAATGCTAGCATTTGCTAAAAACACATACAATCATACAAAATCTGAATTCAATACTTCAGGATCTCAAAATGTTTGCCTTGACATGCAGACTATACAAACATATGTTTTATCAAGGTGGCATTGATGAGTCAGAAGTTAGAGCATAAAAACAAAATGTGCTTCTCTACAGAAGGAGAAGCATCCCTTTCCTTTTGGGTCAGTTAGCTGGGTAACCACACCTCTGCTAAGAGTAGGGGTGGGGTAATGGCATGTAAGAATAGCATACACAAAGGATAGACCAGAAGGAGAGGAGTCTTGATTCTGGAATATTGAGTGAGAAAAAGGCAGGAGAAAAAAACTGGAGATTGGAGTGAAAAGGAGTGATTCAGCCCGGAGGGTAAGACTTGTCCATTCTAAGAGGGAAGCCAGAGCAGCCCATAAGTAGATGTCCAGTTTGCACAAGAGAATGGACATCCAAGTTTGCTGCCTGAAGTGAGGGTTTTTGCTGAGGGAATGATGCCTACCTAACTGGGTCCCTGGCTGCCTACCCCAAAATCAGAATTTGCATCTTAAAAAGTAAATCAAAAGAAACCCCTACCGATTCCCTAAAATTGTCCAACTTTTATCAGGGTAACCTGTGAAGGGAAAATGACTAGGAATGCAGAGGGATTGCAATTTGAAATTAGGGACACAGGTACTAGTATCATGATGCCTGTGTTTTCTCATTTATATATTGAATGCAAAGTCAGAGATTTTTCTTTTAGGGTCATTCCACTTTGCAATGAAAAATGAAATACAAAACTGAAAATAACATTTGCCTTTCAATTTAAAGTGCCTTTGTATATCTAAGTATTATTTACAAAGATATCTACTGCGAAAGCTGGTGATGAGTCATAATAGGCCATAGTGCAGTGCATGCATTATTACCCGTGATGAGCCAACCTGGACCATAGTAAAGTCTGGATGCTTACGTGATGAAAAGCATGCTGACATAATTAATTCTATTCATTAAGAATGTGCAAAGTGGACACCCTATGCATTCTCCTGTCTGTAAGACCTAGGCATAGTCAGATGTAGTGGGGAGAAAAGAGAATTTTAACTAAATATCTGTTACTGAACAACAGTACATCTCCAGCACCAAAGTATGAAGAGTCTGAAATCCTTACATGCAGCCCTTTTAAAATTATGGATGTTTCTGGATATAAAGGAATCAATTCATGTGCAAGGAAATCCACACACACACATACATACAAATAAATGAAAGACCAAATCCTGGTTTAATGAAAGTCACATTTACATGTCTATAGAATGTGGCACACATACATGCAGGAAACATAGGTTAGATTTGGGTTCAGAATAGAACATATAGATTCCCAATGACATTTGTGAATGTAAACTTACTTCAGCCAATGCAAACAAGTTGCGTTTTGCATGTTAATGGTGTAACACAAAGCCCTATGTTAGCCAGGCCTTTCTTATATGTCAAGAAGTGTCCTCTAAATGGTTAATATATTCACTATCTCACACCTGCACATTGGTGTTTGTGCATATCTATATTCTGTTTATTGATGTAATTATTCTCTGGTGTGATACTTGTCTTGATGCTGGAGAAAATAAATGTTGAACTATATTTGCATAGTGTAGAATCTTTTAGTGAGACCTTAGTGATGTTCAAAAGTCAGATAAATGCTAAGCTGAAATGTCAGTAGGTATAGTATCTATTAGAATATAGCATATCTATGTTGAGATTGCTGTGATTGAAAGTGGTATAAGGGTTCAGTAATGTGATGCAGACAACTGCTTGTGTTTTTCTCAAAATTAAACATTTTGTTAGAGACAAAGGTTTCAAATACATCCTCGCTAATACTACCCTCTCAGGGAATTCCCCACCTACTCTAAATGCTAAGGGAATAACTCCTAACATAAACAAACTGGCCCTCAAAGTAAACAACAAAACATTCAAAGTAATTCATAAACAGCATAAAAGAGTAAACAACAAATAATGTGAATTTTGGATGACCTTCACCTGTGCTGGGTAAATCCCTTCCCCAGGATTGTACAAAGTCAATTTCCCCAAATGTCCAAAAGGAAAAATAAAGTCTTGAACCAAATAAAACAAAAGTTCATCAAACAAAATCCACTGGTAACAGTTCTTCAGCTTTCAGGTGAAAAGATCCCTTTCCATTTCCAGCCAAGACAAGAGCAACAATGGTAATTCTGGATATCCTCTATCCATGATTGTTTTGCCACAGTACAAAGAACAGATGAACAACTTCTCCTTCTACAACTTTACAAGTGTTTATGACCTCTGCAGTGTATTTGGTATAATTGTAAGGATGCTTATTCTTGGGTTTTTGCTTTCCTCTTGACAACCGCCCTTCTACTACTGTTACTGTGGGAACAGACTCCTTTGTTCCACAGTATACCACTACTTCAACCAACTTCAATTTAACATACACTGACAGTGTTATACAAAACCAAAGTTCAGGTATTTTTGCTTCAACTTTATACTTCAGGATTATTAGGCATATAAAGGCAAGGTAGGCAAGGCACTCTTCTTACCTATGCTCGAAGGAAAGGGCAGCCTCTTCGCCTCTTCTGTCTGCCTTACTGCCACAAGTATAACCTGCCTCTGCTTCAAGACTGACTTTCTCTGAACTTCAGCAGTCTCAGCATCACATATTATTTGTTCAGTCTTCTTTACAAACATCCAGCTCCCTTCTCCAGGTTTATTCACACCTTCTTGGTTCCCGAAGCTACCCTGAATCTGAATTGCCACAGTCACAGCTTTGGGTAACAATGACACACTTGTATCGGAGGACACTAGACCTTTAACAACTTTGCAGATCAGGTGGATAGATCTAAACAGGGCTTGCTTCACTATAGAAAGGGTTCGCCTATTGGCTTGGCTAATCCTTGTTCTTCTCATGAGTACAACTACTTCTGGGTTTCAATAATAATTGTTCTTAATACAAGTTTGAGTCTTCGAAGAAAAAACAGATGTAGTCACATGTGACCACTCTTTAAGGTAGATCTTTAACCTTAAACAACTGCAAGTGTTTGTATTCCCACGCAACATCACAGAGATGCTTTCTAACCCCTGTCGGTAATCACAATTGGCCACATGCGTCCTTCCTTTGATGCTGTATGTACTTGTAACAATTGTGAAAGTCAACGTTAGGGTTTTTGCAAGCTTCCCCCTTTAATTAGACAACAACAGTAATAGTTCAACAATGGAAAATGAGATGCTTTTCTTCTTACGCAAGCACTACGGCTTTCACTATAAGTGTGCGTGATACATTTCCATTGTTTGCAATACTTTTCACAACCCTTTTCACATTGACAAACAGTTTATACTCACCTCTACTCTTACGCAAGTCACTTTAGAGCTTGTAACAATTACCGGCAAGGTTTTCAGAATGAACCTGAACGCTATGCTTCACTTACCCGCTGCAGAACACTGTGGTTGCGGGCTGATTCACCTTCCTGACTTCTTCCACTTCTACTATGGCTTTGGGCACACTTGGGACCAACACCCTTCTGCAGCACGGTGTCTCAGGTCCGGCCATGCCAACTGGCAGTCTCCTTCACTCCTCTGTCCCTCGGCTTACTTTCTGCTACGGTCCTCGGGCTTCAGCACCGTCACAGCTCTGCAATTACAGCCACTGGGAACACGTGGGTAAACCTCCACTCTCAGCACATCTTTCTCAGTGCAGACACAGCAATGCAGGGTTTGCGAACACAGGACCCTCTCTGTACTTGCAGGTTGAATCTGCTGTCTCCACGCCCCGGCGTCCTTTCTGTGATCACAATTCCTCATGCTCATGCTCTTCTACTCCTGCTAATACTGCCAGCCTTCCAGCTCCTGCTCCAGCTCCTTCCTTCTTCCCTCTCCTGCTGCAGCCTTTTATGCATCATAGGTCGGGCAATTGGTTTCAGGTGTAAACCATTAATGTCAATTGCCTGACCCTTGTGAAGGCTGTTAGGCCTAATTGCCTGTCTTCTACATCTACTTGTTTCTTTAGTATTCTTCTTCGTCTCATTCCCTATAGGATCCTGGGACAGGTAGTTTACTTTCTCAAAGTTAGGTTTTTCTACTTCTTGTGTATTTTTAAGGGTTGATTTAATTCCCTTAGTAACAGAGGGGCTGTAGGTTTTAACTTTGTTAGAGGAAGATGATTTAGAGAAGACATTTCCGCCCTTCCTTGCAGTGTACCTTTGGTATTGCGGAGGACATTTGATTTTAGGGATAACAAAGATTATTTCTTTTGGTATAATAGGCTTTGGTCTTACAACCTTAGTGTTTACCAACAGATTTCATAGGAGGTTGGGATACATTAAAATGACAATAAGTCTTAACCTCTTCTGATATAGTGGTAAGAATCTCCCTGTCAGAGGAAAAATACTGTGTCTTATCCCACGCAATCTCCTCACTACCCTGGGCCCTGTCTCCACCCAGGTGATCCTCTCATAGTACACCACCCCAAGGGTTGGGATCAGGAAGAGTCTGCCTTCCACTGGACACATGGGAGGAGAATTTAGGGATGGTTTCAGTTAGGGATCCGCAGGATTCTTCAGTGGAGACCATTGTGGATTTATGATAGTGAGATTCATATAGGCAGGTCAAATTTCATTTTGGTTTAGATAATTGTTATATATCTGTATATATACACATCAGTGAAAAAACATTGTTAAAGGGACCTTATTATAGTAACAAGTAAAATGGAAAAACCCAAGAAATTCTCCAGTTATGGTAAGCTATGCAACCAAAACTTGTGCCACCGCCGTGCACTGCTAAGACTTACACCCAGGACATCCAAGATGAAATCACAAATGGCATCATTGATGACTTCACTTCCCACTCATATTACACTTCCATCAAAAAATGAGTCACCCCCACCCCTTTTCTGCAGCCATATTTTACTGTACGTGGACTTCTCTGGCAATTAAAAGGGGGTCAGGGGTTTAGATTCAATTTACTTTTTTTATTCTACATTTGTGGCTCTTAAAAGAGTCTTTTTTTTAAAGACTCTTTTTTTGCTTGTTTTGGTTTTATGTACCATACTAACCTTTATGTGCTACACCTACTAACAGATACTTTGCTTTATATTCCATATGCTTTCTTTTCTTCTTTTTCACAAAAACGGGTCTTAGGCATTCTGAACATTGGAAAGAAAAATCTAATTTCCAGTGGGTGCTGTTGCGCACGCGTGAGATGGCTGCCTAAGCTTGGGTGCTCCAATCCGAGGACAATCCTAATTCGAAATAAATCCATTTTGGGGCCACCTAACTACCGAAAATGTTGCAATACTAATAGATAAGGGACCGGAGCACATCCTGTGAAAGATTGGTGCGAAACCGGCATGTGATGGCCAAATCATCCCGATTACCAAGTGGTGCAGTGGCGCTGTGGTGAGCGGGCCGCCAATGGGATCTGGACCACATCTACTTGTGTCTGCAGGTGGAGCCCCATGAAAGGCCAAGAGGGGGAGGAGCAAGCTGCGTGGTTCGGCAGAAAGGAGATTGAACGGCGAAGCTTGCCCGCAAGTATTATACATATGATGGACTGAACTAAGGGACGTTCTCCCTCTGATGAGCGGACAAGTGCATCTATACGCACAAAGTGGCACAGTGTACGGGGGAGCTCATCCGCGCCTCTGCATACAGAACTGAGGGAATGCCCAGTGGGGTGAGACACAAGGGCAGGAATTCTATGCTGTGTGAAGGAGCCGCTACATAAACACCCCGTATATTACTGTCAGGTGGTAGTACACGGGTGGCCCGGTCGGCGGCTCCCTGCGGAACAGGCAGAGAATTGATCCGGAGGACACGCGGGTAAGGCTGGGACCAGTGACCAATTGCAGCCCTCGACCAAAAGTGGCAGACGGCTCCACCAGAAGGCAGGCGGTCCGGGCAGCATAGCCCACAACATCTAACGGGTAAGGCGGTGCCCCTGCTTCCCCAGCTGGGTGAAACAATACCCAGAGACATCCAAATCCTTCCCGCCCAGTGGGTGAAACCAGGCTGGGATGTGGAACCACCCGCTCATTGCCCGCATTGTGATCCAATTGGGGCCGCATGTTGTAACAGTGGTTAGAGCCCCCCGGCACCCATAATAAGGGCGGCTGCCTTCCCATACTGCCCTGATTGCGGGCCAACTACCGATGTGCACCCAGCCTAACGGCCGCTCAAATATCCTAAACAACTAGGCCTGCAGCGGAGAGACTCCGCGGGTGCGGCGCAGAAATATGCGACACAGGGTGGTGGCAATTGGATAGGAAGCACAAATTGGCTTGTGTTCGCTGAGCAATGCCCTCCTGGTGCTGCCCACTATAAACCACGCCTGATTGCATCTGGGAACCACATACGATCGATATCGCTGTGGACACTGCAGGGTGCATCTGATGCTCCCTGGCGTGGACCCAACATTGGACTGCTAGAAGTGAACACAAGTGAGGGGATACAGAGGAGGCATCATTACTCCGAGGTACAGACACCACACACCAAACTAACTTTGTAGTTAAACATACCAGCGTGCTGGAACTAAGCTTGTTGAGAATAGCGTTAGTGTGTGGTTGGGACGACATGCACACTACACTAAAAGCAGAATACAGCTGATGTCAAATATACTTGGCAGTGTATGCACATCTCCGCGCAGATTGGACACACTTGCTAGCAGCCCTCACTACGTGGGAGAACACAACCCATCCTACCAGCCGTACTACAGTGGATTCACTGGCCCGGGCCACACAGCAGTGCAGAACAAACTAAACCCGGACAACATACTGCGCCCGTTGCGGAGAGCACAGAAGAGTACACCAAGTAGTGATCTGCCATTCATGTGATCATGCTGGGAAAACGGATGGGACCGATATATGGAGCACACGAGGACAATCCTAAGTCACACAAAGAAACTGCATACTCAAACTGTAAGACTAGAACACATAAATCCAGCAACTACTGGATTGGAAGAGGACTCCACCTAGAGTAACACCCCCAAGGTTATAGAAATAGAGTGACAGCAGGAGAACCACACAATTTGCGGATACTCAAATACACCAATAAACAAATCTCTGCTGCTTTAGCCCATCCCATCTTGCAGTGGGGGACACAACGGTCACCAACATCGAGGCAATGACGAAAGGCACAGGTGCAAAAAAGAAAGGCCCAATGGACTCCTTTACAAATTCCCAGCCTCAGTGTTCAATGGCGACAACATTGGCCGTGGCCAACACTCAGACAGAGATGCCTGATGACTCCAGAGATGACCGCTTGATGGCCACTGTAGAGAACAGATTCCTTGCAGTCAACGTCAAGTTAGATGACATAGTGGCGACCATTGGGTCACCTAAGGCAAGGGTGGACAAGGAAAGCGCTCTGATCACTGAAGCAGAAGGCAGGATCAGAACAAATGAAGATACAATAACCCAACATGGCCGCGACATAGCACAACTAAAAGGAGACTGATCCAAGATGCAAGGCAAATGCGAGGATCTCAAATCAAGATCCAGGAGGAAAAATATCCGGATTGGTGGGCTCTCGGAATTCCTCTGCAAGGGCCTGATGGAGGAGCAAGTGGAAGCCCTTTTGAAATCCCTATTTGGCAGGGAATCCTTCTCTGAGCACTTCCTTATCGAAAGCGCACCCTAGCCCCTATGTCCAGGCCAGGAGCACTGCCTCGCACAATAATCACACACCTCCTCAACTATAGGGACAGAGACATGATCCTTAAACTGGCCAGGGAAAAGGGCACGTTACACTATGAAGAGAACAATAAACATATTTACCTGGATTTCGCCACCAATATACAAGCACAAAGAAGGTCCTACAAATCAATCAAGTGACAACTCTATATGTGCATAATCCCTTATGCCTTGATCTTCCCAGCCAAAATGAGGATCCAACAAGGGGGAAGGGTGCATTTCTTTGACACTCCTGCTGTTGAGGCCTACATACCTCTGCCACCCAGGGAAAGCGAGGCAGATCAGAACATGAGACCCCGACCCGGCGAGGAGAGACACGATCCCGCAGACTGAACAATGAATAGGTTGATATCCTTTTCTTTGATTGAATAGTTGTGCTAGTGGGTGGCTCTGCTCACCATTATTGAAACTGGATAGTGAACGCTTCGTGCGGCAGCCACATAGCTGCAACATGCTCACCTCAGGAAAGTTCCAAAAGTTTGAGCGGGAACATGATTGAGTTGGGGGGGATGGTGCGGGAGGTGGGTTGTGGGGGGAGTTGGTCATTCTCTGACACACGTGTGGGGGGTGGAAGAGGGTGCGAAGACTGGGCCCTGTTTTGGGAATTAAAGTTGTTAAAACGTTTGTCATGCCGCCACAGGCAGTACCTCAACAGAAATGGCATACACAGCTAAAGTCATTCATGAAACATGCAAATGGCACATAACAATTCCATGGGCAAAGGGCTAAAAAGTAAACTTCTGTCCTGGAACATACATGGGCTCAATAACCCTACTACAGGCAAGAAAAGTGGGAACATACATAGCTAGACATCGTCCACACATAGTGATGTTGCAAGAAACACATGCACTCAAGAAGGTGAACACCGACCTCTTTTCACATTGGGGTCCACACAGGTACTACACGGAATATTCCACCCAGGCAAGGGGAGTACTCCCGCTAATACACCCATCAGTGGGATTCAAATAAACAGACCACAAAACTGACCCCCAGGGTGATACGTATTGGTCTGGGGCAACATAGCCGGACAGTCAGTTGTTCTAGTTAATACTTATGGACCCAATGTGGACGAACCCGATTTTTATATAAATATTCTAGATATGCTTACCCAATCAGACGATGCTAGGATATTATGAGGGGTGGGAGGGTGACTTAAACACAATCCTAGACACCACTCTGGACAGGCCCTCTGCAATCCCCCAGGCACCCACCAGAGCAGCCACCGCAATACATCAGATAATGCTACAAGTTTGCCTTGTCGATGCATGGACGGTTTGGGCACAGAATTGTATAAAGAATACCATACCAAACTCGTCCCTGTACTGTTAAATGTATGGGAGGAAGCGATGGATTGCGACGTCCTTCCAGAGTCTTTGAGGGAAGCCATAATAACAGTTCTACTGGTGCCTAGACGTCCACCTCACGATATGTCCTCATATACACCCCTTTCATTAATTAATTCTGACACAAAGATATTCGCTAAGGTCCTAGCCACAAAACTCCTTCCTAGTATGCCCAGAGTGGTCCACCCTGTATCAGTGTGGCTTTATACCTTCGCGGTCCACTACGCGGAATCTCCGCAGATTATTTGGGGTCATGGCCCATCTCGATCCCAAAGCACATGCAGCAGTGGTTTCCTTTGATGCCGAAAATGCCTTTGATTCCATATTGTGGGAATATCCATTTGCGGTGCTGAAATGTTATGGAATGGGCCCCTACTTTATTAAATGCATCCGGCTGTTATATACCAATCCAGGAGCTAAGGTCCTTACCAAATGCACTCTCTCCAAATAGTTTTCATCAGGCAGGGGCACTAGACAGGGCTGCCCGTTCTCTCCCATACTATTTGCCCTAACGATCGAACTGATGGCAGCATTTGTGAGACAGAACCATGTCATAAGGGCATCAGGATGACAGGTCCGGCCCAATCTATATTGTTATATGCGGATAAATACGCTGCTTTATGTCCGAGATCCCGAAGTAAAACTGGGCCCCATAATGACCGGAACACATGAGTTTGCAGAGTACTCGGGCTACAGAATTAATAACTCAAAGTCTGAGATATTCCTGCTTATGTCCTGCTGACACTTGTGGACTCAAGTGGTCACCCACACATGTTCGCTACCTGGGTATAATTGTATCCAAGGAGAGGCTGCTCACATTATACATTGATAATTATGATCAACTCTTGCAATCGCTTGCCATTAAATTACAGATATGGGCTAGGCTTCCCATCTCCTTATACGGCCGGATTGCAATACTCCCTAAACGACTCTATCTCTTCAGAAACATCCCTATTTGGCCGGGAAGGGTGTTCTTTGCAAGCCTCCAGTCCATGGCTACCACGTTCATATGGAACTGGGGAGCGGCCATGATGAATTGGGAAAAGCTGGTTGAACCGAACAACACGGGGGGTATTGCAGCACCGGATTTTGAGTTATATTATCGGTGGCACAAGCTCAATTTGTCAAGCACTGGTACGACCCGTTAGATACTGCACCACACATCCCAATAGAAAAATATGCTGCCTCCCGACCAAACTCTGTTCCATCTTATTGAGCACACGAGATAAGGACCCGTGTAAATTCGACCCGGTTAGCACCACTGTCCATGCGTGGGCCGTGATATATAAAAGATTAAATATAGAGACTACTTACAACCCAGAGGTCTCACTATGGAATTTCCCTGTTATCTCACACACATTCAACGGCACTCTGCAGAGAACTTGGGACCCCATTAGAGAGATTAAAATGCGGGATATGTTCCCAAATGGGAAGTATGTGGACCTAGATGACTTTAATACAGTAGGGGGAGGACAGCTCAGATCACTTCAGTATCACCGTATGAGGACTGCATTCAACGCTAAATGGCCATTATTCCCTGATGAACCACCTACACATGAATCTCTGTGGGTCATGACCTCCGGGACTGGACCCGGAATCTCTACATTGTACTCTATGATACAAACACACTCCCCTTCATTAAACACAGTCAACGCAACATGGGAGGCAGACATGGGGGTAACGATTACTGCAGAGAAATGGTCAAAGTACTGTCAACTGTCCAAGTCTGTATCATTAAATGCTGTCCGCCGATTGATTCAATTCAAGATCCTTAATAAGCTGCATTACACACACGGCCAAGATGGCAAAGGTCTATGCAAACTGTACCGGGGGCTGTCAAAAATGTGGTCATCCACAAGCGGACTCGTTCCATATGTGCTGGGCCTGCCTGCTGGTTGCTGGGTTCTGGAGGGAAGTATCCGATATTGTTGGAAAGATAACACAGATTCCGGCCACACTCACTCCCCAGAAATATCTGTTTGGGGACATTGGAAAGGCGGCAGAGATCACAAGAAGACTGTTTAATGTATCCTGTGTGATAGCAAAAAAATGTATATTGCAATGTTGGAAAAGCCCTCATGGACTACAGATTGGACACTTTCTCAGAGAGCTAACGTTTGTTAACGGATATGAGGAACAATATGTGATGACATTGCCCAGTACATGCCGTCCCAAGGACATTTGAGCTCCACATAGAATGTACCTATGTGACATGATACCTGACGATGATATATCTCCTATGCCAACACCATGATTCTATAAAACTTGGTTGTATCGCGCCTCTCAAAATGCCAATTCGCACTGCTTTCATTTAACTGTGCTGTATGTGGATGACATGACCAGCAATAAATAAAGTTTTAAAAAAAAGATCAAATTTCCAACATCTGTCAAATTAACTCCATCTCTACGAAAAAATATTCACACCATCAAACTTTATGTTCTGAGTGTCAAAATATGCCATTCCTACACCTTGTAAAAAGCACATACAACTTTATTAACATTCCACCTGGCTTCTTCCATTTGTGACCAAAACAAGTTTGAACGTTTCCACATTTGCCTTGATTAATTTGTGAAAAAATAATCTTTGAAGCTGGAAATAGTTCCATTAACCTTTTAAACATATCCTTCATGGCAAACTGCAAGGATACTCCAGTCACATACCCAAACTGTTACCTCCACAATGTACAATAAGTCTGGATGTTTAAACTGATGTTTACACTGAATCATATTCTCACAGAACGGTAATAATGCCACCCAGTTTAACCCACAAACTCCATACCAGGAAACTTTCACTTCTTCTAATCCAAGATTAGCAAAGATGCCACATAGTTCATTGTAAACCTTCAACCAACGGATCCATGAATCTCCCAGCATTCACACACTGCTTCTTCATAGCCATCTTTCCACCACTTCACTTTACACAAGTAAGAAAACACTTGCTACCGTGTGCTACTGTACACTTTAGCTCCTCCTCCACAACCACAAATCCTGATTGGCTAATCCCCCGATGTCGGCGGACATTCGCAACTGTCCGCAGTCTCTGCAGTCTTATTTCCATGCCAGCCATCTTTAAAAGACCTGTATGGCACGTGCAAGCCTGTGGACCATCACAGATGCCATAGCACAGTGCAGCCCTTCTACCCTTTTTACTTTTATGTTTGTAACACTCCCTCATTGGCTACTTTCAAGCAGTCAAACATCCATTCACCAATCACATCCAAAAACTCTACATGTAACACTGTCACCTCACTTCAACACTTCAGATGTACATTTCAACTCTCAGAGTACATGTCTCCTGTCATTCACAGCCACCTGCATCAAAAACTACTGTCAAACTTTGCAAGATTTCTATTAGCAGATTCAACTATAGCTACATCTAACAAGATATAGGGCCTCTTTATAAGCATGGCGGTCTGGGAACTATGGTAACGGTAAGCATGCCAGTACTGTAGTTCCCGGACCACCATACTATGAGCTGTGCTTGTGGGTGCCTGTCAGCCTGCCAAGTCTGGTCTGGCGGGCAGAGCAGCACCCGCGAGTGCAGCGTGTCGGATGCACCGGCACTGACGTCCCCATTCCCATTCAGCCCTATGGGGCCTGACAGGCACCGGCATCCGGCAATGCAGGATTTACTGGGTCCGGCAATGTCGGAATTACCCGGTAATTCCTCATTGACGGGTGCCGGAAAAAATGCAACTCCGACAGTTGCTGTGCCTGTTTTACAGGCACGGCTACCGCCAGGGTTATAATGAGGCCCATAATACAAGTATGCTTGTATTTTATAAAGACATTTTTTTCAACACCTTTATAAATATATATACGGCCCTATTCATAGAATCCAGCGCAGAAGCAGCGCAAGCGCCACGTGCTGCGAAGGAGCGTGCGCCAGCCGTGGCACAAAAGCAGCAATTGCGCGTCACGCGCATTCATGGATTTCCAGATGCATCAGTAGCCGTGGCACAATGAACAGCAAGCAGCGCTAGTAACACCCCCAACACTGCCATGTGCGCTGGGCCCAGCGCCATCCGTGGCCCAGCATAAAGCCCCCCGCCATCGTAATTGTGTGAAAAATTCAGAGTGTACCCCGCTCGCGCCTGCCAAAACGCGTGCAAAAACCTGTGAGTGCCCCATCTGCACCCCCGCGAAATCGCATACCTCGCTCACGCCAGCCAAATTGCGTGGAAAGGGCCACACGTACCCCCGCGAAATCGCATACCCCGCTCACACCGGCCAAATCGCGTGCAAAAACCTGTGCGTGCCTCGTCTGCACTGCCGCAAAATCGTGTACCCCACTCACACCAGCCAAATCGCATGGAAAGGGCCACGCGTACCCCGCTCCCACCAGCCAATTCATGTGTAAAGGTCCACTCGTACACCCGTGAAATCGCATACCCCGCTCGTGTCAGCCAAAACGCATGGAAAGGGCCACGCATACCCCGCTCCCACCAGCCAATTCACGTGTAAAGGTCCACTCGTACACCCGAGAAATCGTTTACCCCGCTCATGCCAGCCAAATCGCATGGAAAGGGCCGTGCGTACCAACGCGAAATCGCATACCATGCTCGTGCCAGCCAAAACAAGGGGAAAGGGCCGCGCGTGCTGCCATCAGCCGAGAACACACCCTGCAAGCAGCATACACCACAAGGGACTCTCCCATCACCCGTGACCATACCCCGCAGGCAGCCCACACCACAAGGGACCCCCCATCACCTGTGACCATACCCCGCGGACAGCCCACAACACAAGGGACCCCCCCACCACCCATGACCATACTCCACAGGCAGCCCCCACCACAAGGGACCCTCCCATCGACCATCACCATACCCCGCAGGCAGCCCACCCGTGACCATAACCCACATGCAACCCACACCAAAAGGGACACCCCCGTCACCTGTGACCATACCCCGCAGCCAGCCCACCCCACAAGAGACCCCCCCCATCACCCGTGAACATACCCCGCAGGCAGCCCACCTGTGGCCGTACCCTGCAGGCAGCCCAAACTACAAGGGACCCCCCCAATCACCAGTGACCATACCCCGCAGGCAGCCCACACCACAAGGGACCCCCCCATCACCCGTGACCATAACCCGCAGGCAGCGAAATCACATACCATGCTCGTGCCAGCCAAAACAAGGGGAAAGGGCCGCGCGTGCTGCCATCAGCCGAGAACACACCCTGCAAGCAGCATACACCACAAGGGACCCCCCCCCATCATCCGTGACCATACCCCACAGGCAGCCCACACCACAAGGCACCCCCCAATCACCCATGACCATAACCTAGTGATTCAATCGACAACCATGCCTCTAAAAAAAACATTGAATGCATTTTATTTTAAATGGGGGGGTTCCTCTCCAACCCCCCTTTTTTTAACATTAAAACACATTTTTACGAAACTAAACCCTTTACCATTTAAAAAAAAATGCATTCAATGTATTTTTTTTTATGCATTTTTTTCCAATGGTATGGTCTGTCGATGCTTTGGATTCGATGCAATGACCGGATACCCCTGCAGGCAGCCCACACCACAAGGGACCCCCCCCATCACCCGTGACCATACCCCACAGGCAGCCCACACCACAAGGGATCCCCCCATCACCCGTGACCATACCCCGGAGGCAGCCCACACCACAAGGGACCCCCCCATCACTGTGACCAAACCCTGCAGACAATACAAACCACAAAGGACCCACCCACCACCCATGACCATTCCCCGCAGGCAGCCCACACCACAAGGGACCCCCCATTACTGTGACCAAACCCTGCAGACAATACAAACCACAAAGGAACCACCCACCACCCGTCACCATTCCCCACAGGCAGCCCACACCACAAGAGACCCCCCATCACCCGTGACCATACCCTGCAGGCAGCCTACCCGTGACCATACCCCGCAGGCAGCCCACACCACAAAGGACCCCCCCATCACCCGTGACCATACCCCGCAGGCAGCCCACACCACAAGGGACCCCCCCCATCATCTGTGACCATACCCTGCAGGCAGCCCACCCGTGACCATACCCCGCAGGTAGCCCACCCCACAAGAGACCCCCCTTCACCCGTGACCATAACCCGCAGGCAGCCCATCGGTGACCATACCCTGCAGGCAGCCCACACCACAAGGGACACCCACCATCACCCATGACCATACCCCGCAGGCAGCCCACACCACAAGGGGCCCCCACATCACCCATGACCATACCCTGCAGGCAGCACACACCACAAGGGACCCCCCCATTACCCATGACCATACCCCGCAGGCAGTCCACCCGTGGCCATACCCTGCAGGCAGCGCACACCACAAGAGACCCCCCATCACCGTGACCATACCCCGCAGGCAACCCACACCACAAGGGACCCCCATCACCCATGACCATACCCCGCAGGCAGCCCACCCGTGACCATACCCCACCCACAGGCAGCCCACACCACAAGGGACCCCCCCAATCACCTGTTACCATAGCCCGCAGGCAGGCCTCGACTCATGTCCCCCCCACCCCCAGTAGTGATGGCAACCTGCAGGCGGGCCCCGACCCATGTCCCCCACACCCAGCAGTGATGACAACCTGCAGGCAGGCCCCGACTCATGTCCCCCCACCCCCAGTAGTGACGGTAACCTGCAGGCAGGCCCCGACTCATGCCCCCCCCACCCCCGGCAGTGACGGCAACCTGCAGGCAGGCCCCGACCCATGTCCTCTCACCCCCAGCAGTGACGGCAACCTGCAGGCAGGCCCCGACCCATGTCCCGCCACCCCCAGCAGTGACGGCAACCTGCAGGCAGGTACCGACTCATGTCCCCCCCCACCCCCAGCAGTGACGGCAACCACCAGGCAGGCCGGACTCATGTCCCCCCACACCCAACAGTTATGGCAACCTGCAGGTAGGCCCGAACCATGTCCCCCCGACCCCCAGATGTGACGGCAACCTGCAGGCAGGCCCGACTCATGTCCCCCTACCTCCAGCAGTGACGTCAACCTGCAGGCAGGACCCGACTCATGTCCCCCCACCCCCAGCAGTGACGACAACCTGCAGGCAGGCCCCGACCCATGTCCCCCCCACCCCCAGCAGTGACGGCAAACTGCAGGCAGGCCCCGACTCATGTCCCCCCACGCCCAGCAGTGACGGCAACCTGCAGGCAGGACCCGAACCATGTGCCCCCACCCCCAGCAGTGACAGCAACCTGCAGTGAGGCCCCGACCCATGTCCCCTCCACCCCCAGCAGTGACGGCAACATGCAGGCAGGTCCGACTGATGTCCCCCCACCCCTCCAACACATTGGCCCAACAAGCAATCATATAGAATATGTCCACTAAAATGCCATCACACGCTGCCCCCCACCACCCCCACATTGCACCACAACACCCATCCATTGGTTGTACTCCCCAGTACATGCCCCATGGCATGGCAATCACAAATTCACACATTTATGTTTGCACCCACATGAACAACATAGCTCAACAGCAGGGACACGTAACTGAGCCAAGGAAGAGTGAGACATGCACCAAACCATTGAGAGCAGACACCACTTTGATTGCAAGGTATAAAAATGTATTAAAGTAAAAGACAATCAGTAAAATCAACATGAATGTAATCCAAACGAAAATGAAATAGAAAAAAGAAATGTGATAGAAAAAAATGTAAAACACAAAAAAGTGGTCCATGTCCAATGATGCCTCTCAAATTGCAAACTGGAATAATAAAAAAACTATTTCTCCATGGTGAATAAAAACGTCCCAAAAAAGTTTTGGTCCAACTATATACAAAGCTACAGGGTCCATGATCCCAAAACATAAATCCAAATCCGAAAGAAACACATGAAGAAAGAACTATTTACAAGATGCAGAGCAAAGTCCATGAACTCCAAATTGAAACAAAAAAAAAGGAAACCTAACCCTAATGAGCTATTTACAAAGGCAGCGGGTGAGTCCTACGACTCAGCATTTCCCCCTAAGAGTTTCAGCCAGGCATCATCAAACTCTGTGTCTGTTTCCCTGAGGCGGGCCTCTGCTCTCCCCTCGAGGGCCTGCAGGGACTCCAAAGTGATCCTGTCAAACTCCCTGCGAGACTCCGTGAGGAACTCGGCCCGCCTCTCCGCCCGACGCAGAGTGTTCTCTGCCCTGGCGATGTTGAGTTGTGTCCTCGGTGCCCGCTACCGCTCTGCTCCGATTTGCTGACCTATTCACTGCAACACAGAAGACATCCTTGTGTCAAGGTCCACATTTCCCACCTGCCCGATGGCCGATACCTACCCCCCTGATGTTGAGGGCCCCCGAGTCCTGTCGCCTCCCACGTCGAGCTTGCTGCCGCTGCCGAAAAGCCTGATGCCTGCGCCTGCGGGACAGCCTCTGGGATGATGACAACCCCCGGGGCTGTCGTGCACATGCCCTGCTGCTTGGTGCCTGCACTACCTCCATTGCCATTGGTCCTGTTGCTGCGGTGACCAGCTCTGCTGATCCTCCTTCGACTCCCGACTGTGGCAGGGATGTGGTCTCCACCAAACTGGCCGCCGTGGTCGGGACAGGTACACAGGGGGCCCTGGTGGTATATGAGCCTGAAGACGGCAGGGAGGACGACTGGCGCACAGTGGAGGACGTGGAGGAGGGGGTCACAGCAGTGGACAGCACACGTAAGAAATTCATGACTATGAGCTGAGCTAGCCATTTCATGAGGCGACAGACCTCACTGTGAAGATGTGCAAGGTCCCGATTGAAAGCCTGCACATCAACACGAATGGCAGCTGTACGCCTCACAATACCGGCTAGCATCGGCTCAACCCTGTCACGAATTGCTTCATCTGCAGATAGTGGAAGATCAGTTTCCGTGGATGCATCCGCTACCTGCAGACGGGTCTGGCCTAAGGCATGCCCGCAGGTGCATACTGATGCAGTTGCAGAATCAGGGACAAGGTCAGTCACAGGCTCCTCCACAGTGACCTGCACTGCCTCCGGTCTCTGATCCTGGACTGCACCAGTCACACCTACCTCATCACCCCCGCCAGGCCCCATGTGATGGGCTCATGTGGCCTCCTCCTCCACCTTGTCCACCACCAACATGAATGACTCCCCACTGTCTTCCGCATCGGATTGCCCCTGTGTGGTCTCATCTGTCCCTCCCGCTGCCGAGGAGCCCACGACAGACTTCCCCCTCTTGGGCCTTCTCTCAGCAGCTGCGGCCGTTGTTGCGGACGCAGCACCAGTCTCCTCGCTCCCGAAAGATGTTGTTACCTGGGAGGATGACTGGGCCCTGCGTCTCCCCCTGGTGGAGGCATCCCTAATGCAGTGCTCCACAGCGTCAATTCCGCCCTCTTCCTCCGCCGTCGCTGTGGATAGAAAGACATTGAACACAAGCATCAGTGTACCGAACAAATGTCTGCTTGACACAAAGCAAATTCACATGAGTGGCACTGTCAAACGTCACAACCATCATCACCCGCCCCAACACACAGGTCAATGCAAGCAACACACATGCACAAACATGCATGCCATGTGCAACAAACATTCACATCCATGTACAAGCCACTGCGGGCACATCAGAAGAGGGGCTGAACCTCACATGCATCATGTTACATGCACATCACATACACACACATCACCTGACAGTCATGCATCAGGCCATGTAGGCCTCCCGTCACAGTGCACTTGGGGACAACTGGGCCACATGAGTCAATCACGCATTGAGATGCTCATGTGTCATGCATCCATGGGGTTGGCCAGTCACACACTCACTACTTAGACACACGCACATGTACACCATGCATGTGCATGACGGTGACATGAGCACCCATGTTTCACACCTCTCACATGCTCCAGTCCAGACACAGGTATGCAAACATGTCCACCTCGTAACATGCTGGTGTGCATCACGCATTGCAACACAGACACCATTGATGTGGGACATGCCTGAATGGACTCACATGCAGCACTGTCAGGGACATGCACACAGACATCTGTACAGGACGCATGCCAGACATAAGTGCAAGGTGCACACTCCAGCCACACATCAACATGCACTATGGTGGACAAGAACACATGAACACTTACCAGTCGACTCCAGACAGAGCAACAACTCCAAGACCTGGGGGTACAGCGCTGGGTAGAAGCGCTCCAGGACCCTCATCTCGTCGGTGGCCAACCAGTCCGGCTTCTCGCTCTATCATCAACTGCCTTGAGGAGGCGCTGGGCCTTGTTGTGGGTCCTGGACTTGAAGTCTTCCCAGCGCTTACAGACATGTTGGTAGTCGCGGGGTGCCACCCCCTCTGCGTAGATGACTCCCACGATGTCCGCCCAGAGCTTACTCCGCCCTTCCTTGTCGACTCGAGATGGTCCATGGAAGAGGGCATCATAATGCCCCAGAACTTGCTCCACCAGGATACCAACTTCTGTGGAAGAGAAGCTGACAGCCCTCTGCCTCTCTGTCGGGGGGTTGCCACTTGCCTCAGATGGAGAAGGGTCAGACATGGCAACCCCTGAGGCAGGTGTGGGTGGACAGGTGGTCCTGGGGCTGGGCTATGGAGGGATGGAATGGCAGTCGGCAGTCTTCAGGATCAGCAGAGGCGGTAACAGCAACAGCATCACTGGTAGTGGCTTCAGAGCAGGCACCAAAATGCAGGGCACGTGGGCAGCAGGCACACAGAGTGGGCTGGCAGCAGCAGATGGCTCTAGGAGGCAGCCCGGGGCAGTTGGAGGCAGGTAAATGGCCTTGTTGGCAGGAGCGTGGGTCTTCTGTGTTCTTTCGCATGGCCAGCCGGAAACAGAGTGACTCCGCATGTGCGGAAACAGCATGTTAGCGTGTAATCAGAGGAAAGGCCCTAAGCGCATAAGTTACATGATGCGCGCTGGACGTTGCCGTTCAGTACAGGTGAAAGGTCCGCGTAGGACAACAGTGCAATGTACGTGCTTTTCGTGGAGACTGACGCGGGAGATTCATCATTTTTGTGGGTTCACACACAAATTGTTCACCACTGTGGCAGTGCGTACTTCTTGTTTTGGCGGGAAAGTTGCCTACGCACACGTGTGTTTTTCTTCATTTTTCCAGGTAGACGGTGAGTCGCGCATGCATTTTTCCCACTGTGGTTGCCCCTGTGTGTCGCGTACCCCATTTTCAAGGTCATAGTAGCCTACGTGTTCCACGTGTATGCATTTTTTGTGTTTCTGGGTGCAACAGCGTACTGCGGGACGTTTTTTCCATCGCACATGGGCTACAGAGGGGTCGCGTGCATGTTTGTTTTTGGGGTGCCTGAGGGTTGCGTGACCCGTTATTATTTCACCAGGGGTCACATACAGCCTTGCTGGAGCACAGTGGTACGCTTTCCATCACATACCCTGCCCCCTCACTCCAATTGCCCAGGACAATGGTTGTCTGCACCTTGCACTGCGCTAGTCCATCAGTGCCATGACTGGGAGGGCAACAAGTGGTAAGGGAGGCAAAGCTCGGCGACCTCCCAGAGGTGGCTGCGGTGGGCGAGGTGGCTGCGGTGGGCGAGGTGGCCGGGCTGGCCAGGGTGGCCAAAGTGGGTGACGTGGCCAAGGTGGACAAGGTGGGTGACGTGGCCAGTGTGGTCAACAAGGGCAAGGTGTCCAGGCCCATGCAAGGATAGCCATGCCCCCACCCAAGCGGGTCAGGGAGATGCAGCTGCTGCTGACATCCCCAGCACCCATCAGACCTGACAAACAGTGCCATCAGCTGTTCCGAGCAGCCAGGGTGTGGAAGCTGGAGGGGCAGCTGCGGCTACCACCACCCAGGCTTCGGGTCAGCCAGTCCGGACTGCAGTGGTCCTGGAACAGGCACAGGGCGACTCAATGGATGATTTCTGTGTCCAGAAGGCCAAGGCACGTGTGGGGCAAGTTGCTGTCAGCAGGACACGTGGATCTGGAGCAGCAGTGTCATCTGCTGTCCCAAGCAGCCAGGGTGTGGAAGCGGCAGGGGCAGCTGTAGCTACCACCACTCCTGATCTGGGTCACCCAGCCAGGGCGGGATTGGTCCCGGCCCTTGTCACCAAGGCAGGTGCGGCGCAGGGTCCTGGCAACAGCACCCAGCTGCCAATACCTGCAGTCTGACCTTCGGTTGTCACATCATTGCCTGATTCCATTGGCCAGTCCACCTGCACTTCAGCCCCTACTGACCAGAGCGGCACAAGCCACGCAGGGTCCGCACCACCTCGCAAGAGTAAGAAGCGTGCTCCAGCAGTACAGGCTGGTACCCCAGACACGGCTCAGGAGTCCCACACGTCAAGGAAGAGGAGTTTCTGTGATGAGGAACTGGACACACTTGTGGACTACGTGAGGGGTCATGGCCGCGACATGCTGGTGTGGGCCGGGAGCACACATACGCCTGCTCAGCATAGGGTCCACTGGCAGTGCCTCGCAGACCATATCAGTGCCTTGGGACATGAGAGGAACACTGCAGATGATGTTGTTAAGCGTTGGAATGACCTCCGACGCTGAGCGAAAGACAAGCTGGCAGCACATTTCGCCTCTACTCTGGTGACTGGCAGTGGGACACCACCAGTGGACGATGAACTCACTGCACATGAGGAGATCTGTGGGGATTTCATCGCAGTGGAGCAGGTCCAAAGCATGGGAGACCTGCCAAATGATGAGACAATGTCCAGTGAGTGGTGATGCGTGTCTGTCCAGGCCATGTGTATGTTGCTTGGGTGATGCGTTATGATTGTCTGCCAGTTCAGTCTACATTGACATGACTGCCATGTGAGACCCAGGTGATGTTGGACTGATACGTGCTTGTTGTCATGCAGACTGCATACAAACCATGTCCTGCACACTGAGGCAATCCTCATCACCACACCTGCTCCCTTCATCCATGAAAATCTCTGTGAAGCCTCTGTGAAGCCTCTCTCGGCCCTATTCTTGCTCCAACCTATGGTCACGGATAGCCTGTGATGATCTTCCAATCACCACTCACCTTCTATCGTCACATGACTGATGTCTCTGTGAGGTCACCCTGCAAGCTGTTCCTCCTCAGAGGCATTCTTCCTTACCTCTCCATCCCCCAGCAGCTCACTGTCTCCATGGGACTGGTGATTCCGATGGCGGACTACTGCAACAGGCTGTACCCGAATTTCTGTGAATATACACTCTTCCCTCTGCAACTCTGCCAGACCCGGACTGTGTGGAACGTCCTTTGGCCTTGGTGCAGGGTATCTCACTCTGACTGTGCGGATGGCACAGGCTCACAGTGGCTATGAGTGTTCATTCCTGGACCCTGTGCATTCCCAGCAAGTCCATATGGGTCCTGGCCAAGCAATTCATTTAACTCCATCTCCAGTATTTGATTCCTTCTCATTGTATTTGATCATCCCTTTCCTGCTCACTCAGGGTCAGTTGCTCCTCATGGCCATTAGTTTGGGGTTCTCGTCTGTGTTGAACAGAAGCCTCCCTCTGGTACAGCCTCCCTGCCTCTATGCAACTGCTGTTGTAGCTTCTCTGGGTCGGGGGCACTTCTGATGCTTCCTCATGTGTTGTACTTACTGTCCTCCTCTCCCCTGCTGAAGTCCCAGATGAGTGAAATTTACCAGGTTACTCACCGTAGTGACCACCTTGCTCCTAGTCCATAGTCCCCTTTCCTCCATACTTATGGGACATCTCTCCGTCTTGTGGGACGGGACCAGAGCACTTTGTAAAAAGCATCCAAATTGTTTTCTAAAATGTGTCCCTCCTCTCGTTCCTGCGCGGGGCCCGGCACACGGCCGTAACCCCGCCCACCTTGGCTCCGCCCCACGCATCGCCCATCAGTCCTTTTCTATCGCAGGGCCATTAGCAATAACAGAAGAACCTTATTAGAGTGGACGGCGGGCGGGCGTATGGAGGAAAGGGGACTATGGACTAGGAGTAAGGTGGTCACTACAGTGAGTAACCTGGTAATACTCCTACGTCCCGTCCCCTTTGATCCATACTTATGGGAGATTCCCAAGCACTCCTTACAGGAACTATGGGTGGATGGAAATACCCCTTACTGAAACAGGTTCATCAGCACAGCCTGGCCGAACTGAGCATCAGCTCTAAAGCTCATATCAAGGCAGTAATGCTTACAGAAAGCAGATGGGGAGGCCCAAGTAGCCGCTTTAGCGATGGACTCCCAGGGAACATACTTCTGAAAAGCAACCGCGGCTGCCTTGCCTCGCACCTGGTGTGCATGGATACCTTTAGGAGGTTTTTGGACGGTGAAAGATTCCATGATACAGGCGGTAATCCATCTGGAAATAGATGCCTTAGACGCCGGCCTGCCCTGAGGCTTACCGAAGGTCACAAACAGTTGGGAAGAGCTCCGAAGCTCGGAAGTCCTGTCCAGGTAGAACCTAAGAGCTCTTCGGACATGCAGGCAGTGTAGAACCCTTTCCGCCTCGAGGCAGGGTTCGGAAAAAAGACCGGAAGGGAAATCAACTGATTCAGATGGAATTCGGTCACTACCTTTGGTAGGAAAGCTGGGTTTGTCGGAAGGACTACCTTGTGAAAGACCAAGAAAGGGTGCTCCACCGACAATGCCTGGAGCTCACTCACTCTCCTCGCTGACGTAACGGCTACCAGAAAGGACACTTTCCAGGACACATACTTGAGGTCAAACATAGCCATTGGCTCAAAGTGTTTATGGCACAGCGCCGTCAGGACTACATTTAGGTCCCGAGGCGGGTGCGGACTACGAACTGGAGGGTAGAGGCGTGTCAAGCCTGCAAAATGCCTCTTAACCACTGGGTTACTTCAAGAATAAGAGCATTGGTCTATAGCAAGATAAGCAGAAATCGCTGAAAGGTAAGTTCTGCATGACAGAACGGAAACAACCGACTCTGCTAGGGAGGACACGAAGGACAGCACCGTGTCAATCGTAGCCACCCTTGGATCCAACTGCTTTTCCAAACACCAATGTCAGAACCTGAGCCATTTACTCCTGTATTGGGATCTGGTCGAGGGTTCCCTGGCTGCCTGGATAATACGCATGTTATCCGTAGACAAGTTAAAATGCTCTAAGACTTGAACGCAGGCACAATGCCGCCAAGCTGAGCGATTGTGGGGAGGGGTGCCACATCTGCTGTTCCCCTTGATGAAGAAGATCTGGGGTTACTGGTAACCTGATCAGCGGAAACACCGACAGGTGTTGAAGTTCTGAGAACCAAACCCTGGCCGGCCACCACAGGGCCATGAGCAGAAGGGAACAGTTCACAGAGTTCTTCCGTTTCCCAATTGCTCGATGAACTAGAGGCAGAGGCGGGAAGGCATAAGCTCTCATGTTGTGCCATGGAATCTCGAGAGCATCCCCCAGAGAGGCGGCTCTCAGCCCCCCTCTGGAGGCATACCGAGGAAGCTTCTTGTTTACCACCGTAGCGAAGAGGTCCACCTCCAGTGTGCCCCAACGCAAGAAAGTCCATGAGTGCACCTCCGCCTTCAACTCCCACTTGTAGCTGACCACTGTCCGCCAGCTGAGGGCATCCACTGTGACATTCAGCTGGCCCGGGATGTGCATTTCAAGCAGCCAGACACCATGAAGCATGGCCCACTCCTATATCTGGATGGACAGATCAACCAAAGGTGCCCACCCCGCAGGCAACAAAACATTGTGCGGAAGGGGTATCCAAGCATTCCGGTCATAAACTGACCGATAAGGATGCGCACAAGGCCGAGAACCCAGCCCTACACCTGAGGCCGATGGCGCAGCTGTAGGGGTAGCGTTCAAAATGGCCGCCGCAGTCGTGGCGGGAACGGGCGCGATTTTGTCATCACCTGAGGGGAACTGCGGCACGTGAGGAAGTGAGGCATGGGTCCCCGTCGATGGATCAGGGGTCTTAACTTTAGCCTTAACATAAGGAACCTCGGCAGAGCCGGTACTATGAGGCCTGGAATGTTTCCTCGACATACCAACCGCCAAATTAGCCTTCACAGGAAGTACCTCGGCGCTGCCGGTAAAAGAAGAATTTCCCTTCTTTGCCCCAACAGATCTGGTGTGGCCGCAAGAGCAGGAACAGTGAGAAACAACCTTCACCGATAAGGCCTTGCCAGCCCCTCAGAAATGTTGGTAGCTTTAGCCTCTGTACGAGGGACCTCGGACCCAGTTCCGGTAACAGCCTTACTCGCGCGGGCCTCGAACATCCATTCGGTAGCACCAAGCCCCACCGAGGCCTCGGGGCGCACCCCGGCATAAGAGCCAGTCGTCCAAATACGGATACTCATGGATACCCTGGAGACGAAGATAGGCCGCAATCACCAACATCATCTTCATAAAGACACGCAGCGCCGAGCTGAGGCCAAAAGGAAGCACCCGAAACTGGAAGTGCTCCTCTCCCAAAGAGAAAACGGAGGTATCTCCTGTGTGGGTTCCAAATCAGGATATGCATGTACGCATCCTGAAGATCCACCACGCTGAGCCAGTCGCCCGCCTGCAACGAGGAGCAAATCTGGCCGGACGTGATAATCTTGAATTTCTCTTGGGGTAGGGAAAGATTGAACTGGGAAAGGTCTAGGATGGTGCGCGGGCCAGCCTGGTTGGGTTTGGGCACCGTAAACAGCCGGGAGTAGAAGCCCTCCCCTTGCTCCCCAAGGGGAACGGGTTCCACAGCTCTGAGGTGCAGAAGTTTCTGAACCTCGGCCTTGAGGGAGGGTGAGCCCGACAGCTGAAAAGGAGGGTTGAGGGGTGGGGTAGGGGGTAAAGTAAGTGGAAGCCCGCTCGAGCGACTGACCAGACCCATCTGTCTTCTGTGATGGCTTGCTACGCCTCCCAATGAGACGCAATGCGTCCTCCCACCAGCGCGGAAAACCCTCATTTGGCAGGTTTATCGGTGGCAGTGCCACCTGAACCTGACGAGGAGGTTGAGGAGCGGGAGAAATACCGCATACGCTGTTGTCTACGGAGGTTATTCTCTGCAGGAGTATCCACTCTGCGATTTTTGCGGTCGAGGAAGCCCCTAAAACCAGAGGAAGGTCGACCTTGCGACAACGGCCTTTGAGCCTTGAAGGGAGCTTTGACCAGAACAGACAATGATTTGGCCGTCTGAGTGCTGTCTTTGGTTTTGGTGAGTTCTACATCAGTAGAAGAGTGAAAAAGCTCCTTACCATCAAATGGAAGGTCCAGAACCTTGTCTTGCACCTCCTTCGAGAACTTAGTGGCATGTAGCCATGCTTGCCGCGAGGTATCAACCCTCAAGCATCAGACCCGGAGCCGAGGTGTCTACGTGATGAGCCGCAGCCTCCAGGAGATCCTGGGCCAAAACCCTGGCATCGGAAAGGCCTCCTCTGAAATCCTCCAGCTTCTCGACCGGAATGTGCTCCTCAAACTCCGACAGACCTCTCCACATCCGCATGTTAGCTCCCGCCAAAATCAATTCTGCATTGGCCTGTCTGAGCTGCAAGACCGAATTGGCAAAGATTTTCCTCCCTAGGGAGTCCAGGAGCTTGTCCTCCTTTCCCAAAACCTGAGTAGCCGTCGCGGAGGAGGATGCTGCAGGTCTGGATTGCAACGTGGCCGCAGCCACCACTGTGGAGGAGATAGGCGGACAAGACGACAAGGCCACTTCTTCCGAGGAATGTAACCTGTACCTTGCGTCAATCTTTTTATTTACAAAAAGTCCCGAGCGTGGCTTTTCCCAAACTCTTCTGACCTCGGCCAGAACTTCCTTCTGCAAGAACAGGCCGGTACGCTCCAAAGGAGACCTCGGGCACGGGAACATCTAAGAAGCTCATCATGTCCAGTATCCGGTCATGGAAAGCTCTGGTAGAGCGGGGCAGGTCCCTGTTGTCCTGATCGCCTTGAGGGTCATCTAACAGGTCAGGATCCTGCTGAGCCGTGTCAGGCACTGCCTTGTCCACTGGGGA
Organism: Ambystoma mexicanum; assembly: GCF_040938575.1. Lineage (NCBI taxonomy): Eukaryota > Metazoa > Chordata > Amphibia > Caudata > Ambystomatidae > Ambystoma > Ambystoma mexicanum. The sequence goes on along the minus strand of NW_027182336.1, from coordinate 2,293,784 downwards.
CAATGGTGGCACAGGCGGAAGCGCAGGGGGAGGCACCACGGGCAAGGGAGTCGCCGGCAGAACCACCGACGGAACGGGTGGAGCCAGAGGCGCGGGTGGACATATCTCCTTGAAAAGCCCTTTGAAATATTCCCTCATGGGGTCGGTGCACATAAGCCCTTGAAATTTACCGAAAAAAGCGTCCTCAAGAGATTGTTTCGGAACCTGAGGAGGCCTCTCATGAGGTGGACAAATCCAGGGACGTAATGGGGAAGGGTGCCACACCGGCCCCTCCGCCGACGTATCCACATAAATCAAGGGAGCCGTCCCCGCGGGCAACGAAACATTGTGCGGAAGAGGCATCCGGGCGTTCCAATCATAAACCGGCCGGTAAGGATGCGCACAAGGGACCTTAGGTTCACCCGAAGGACCGAACCCTACACCAGGGGCCGATGGCGTAATTGTAGGGGTAGTACCTAAAATGGCCGCCGTGGTCGTGGCGGGAACGGCCGCCATTTTGTCCTCATCTGAGAGGAACTGCGGCACGTGAGGAAGTGAGGCAGGGGTCCCCGTCGATGGATCAGGGGTCTTAATTTTAGCCTTAACGTAAGGAACCTCGGCAGAGCTGGTACTATGAGGCCTGGAATGTATCTGAGACATACCAACCGCCAACTGAGCCTTTCGAAGGAAGAGCCTCGGCACTGCCGGTAAAAGAAGAAACTTTCTTCTTTGCCCCCTCAACAGATCTGGTGTCACCACAAGAGTGGGAACAGTGCGCTGTCACCGACAGGGCCTTGCCCGGCCCCTCAGAACTGTTGGTTTCCTTAGCCTCTGTACGAGGGACCTTGGACCTAGGCCCGGTAGAAGCCTTATCGGCACGGGCCTCGAACATCTGTTCGGTGACCTCAAGCCCAGCCAAGACCTCGGGGGGTACCCCGGTTTCGTTTTTGAGGGAAGCCGGAAGAGCGGCCTGAGAGCAAGCTACGGTACCCCACGACTCAGTAGAACTGGGTCTACAAACAGCCCCCACAGGAGGGGCCTCGGAGCGTACACCGGTGTTCACAGGCCCCTTACGGAGAACCTCGGAGAAAACTCTGGTAGAATTATTAGGCCCGACAGGCACCTCAGGGCGAACCCCGGTAACAGAGCAATCAACGCCCCTCCTGGCTTGAGAGGAACCCGGGAAGGTATCCCCCGGCCGGGGTGCTCTGAAAATTAAAGAAGTTACCGGGCGTTTTTTCTTCTCGTCGATAAACGCCTGAAAATGCGAAGGAGGAGTTCGTCCAAACACCTCCTCCCATCGCTCCAACCGACGTTGAAGTGCCCGGACCGAAAGAGAATCACAGTAAAAACAGGAGTCCCAACGGTGTTCCGGACCCAAACACTCTAAACAAAGAGGATGGGGATCCGCCCTCGCGAAGGGACGGTGACACGATGAACAGTCTGGAAAATCTAGTTTAAAAGACATAGACAGACTAGTAAACAAACGCTAGCGAGAGCCAGAGAGGGAAAAAAAGGGGAGAAAATCTTCCGAGGATGCAAGTGCGTCCGGCCCCGATCGTGCGGAGAAAAGGACTGATAGGCGATGCGCGGGGCAGAGCCAAGGTGAGCGGGATTACGGCCGCGTGCCGGACCCCACGCAGGAAAGAGAGGAGAGACAAATTAAAAAATTAAACGTGGATGCTTTTTACAAAGTGCTCCGGTCCCGTCCCACAGGACGGAGAGATGTCCCATAAGTATGAAGGAAAGGGGACGGGACGCAGGAGTAAATGCGATTGACACCTGCCCACACTGTCTGCTACAACACGGTACTCTGAGCAACCATTTTGAGCTATGCACTGCCTCAAAGCTGTTATGCAGAAACCTGTGCAGTTCCCTTAGGGACCACTGCAAAAGATTTAGGACTACAGGTGGTTGGCAGTAAACCCAGTTGGTAGCAGTCTGTACCACCCAGATTTACCTGGTAGCTGTGGCTGAGCAGTCAGACTTCTCTCAAGATGAGTTAGGCAGTATATAGAGCAGGGGTGCACAACTGATTTTGCCAAAGGGCCAAATGAAACTTACATACTGCCTATAGTGGGCCGAAATGTAAGTGTGGGTGGGGCGGTAGGCTTTTTCAAACCCCTATTTTTATTTAACACCTCAAATACGTTTTTTGGGTGTACCAGTCTTTATTTGTGTTTCAAACTTCAACTTTGTAGTAAACATTTTCCATTTTTATCGTTTCCTTCTTTCATAAGGACAATTGGCAATAATAGACAAAGTAGGCAAATCCTTCAGGAGAAAAACACTGGAAGTTAGGAGAGAAGGCAGAGATCAAATGGGCTAGGGGGCAACGTAGATGTTGAAAAGCCAAGGCGAGGGAATAGAGCCCTGATGGACACCACAGGTGGCAAGTGAGATGTAGGAGAGAAAAGGCCCAGTTGAACCTGGGAAGGTCGGCCCGAGAGGAAGGAGGTCAACCAGCCCAGAGCCAGGTCCGTGATGCCAAAGGTATCACGGAGCCGATTTATAAGGGTGGCATGATTGACCACATGAAAGGCCGAGGAAAGGTCAAGAAGGATGAGAATGGAGGCGGAGTTGGAATTGAGATTTGTGAACAAGTCTTTATGGGTGTTCAGGAGTGAAGTTTCCGTGCTTCTGGCCGCTCTGAAGCCAGACTGGTGGCCATGGAGACAACCAACCAATTCAGTGTGGTGGATAAACTAGGAGATGGCTAGCTTCTCCAAGAGTATGCCCAGGAAGGGGGTAATGGAGATAGGGCGGTAGTTGGCCAGACAGGGAGGGTCACACGCCTGAGGGGAGCAATGGTTGCTCAGTATACAAAAATAGATTAGGGAGAATATTGGCCAGGATAGCCCAAGACAAAGGGGGTGGGGTTAATCAGGCTGTGCAGCATGGTTACAACCTCATTGTATGATGGGCTTCCAGCAACCACGTGGTTGCTGGCAGCGCATTTCACTGAGATAGGCTGCTAAAGGGCACATCTCAGTGAAGTGACTGAAAAAAACAGCATTCCCATCCCTGTTTTGGGGCGGGGCTCCATTTCAGGCCCTGGAGACTGGCTAGGCCACACTAACCCCTTTTGTGGAATGGAGGTTGAGGGGAAGCGATGATTGATATTCTGGTTCCTAATCCCATGTCACCTACTATGATATTTCTGGAGGCAATTAAAAGGTGAGAGAGACAGAGGAGGTTGGCAGGAAACCCAGTTGTGAGCGAAGGGATGGGGAGGGGGGGGTCTGTTCTTTGCTGAAAACTACAAAACAGTGTAAATGGGACTCAACAGAGACTCCTCTTGGAGTGCCTTTTGCAACTTTCCACAATCTGGGACCGGGCAGGATTCAGCCCACCTAATAGCCCCAGAGATAAGGAGTGCATCGGCCACTTTTACTCCCTAACAATGGTCAAATCCTTCCAAATAAGAAAAGGAAGGAGTAAAAATACTTCCAACAAAAAATAGTAAACAGACACATGGGAAGGATTCTGTCCCCCTGCTTTCACAGCAAGAAACTATTATTATTATCCGATCTGAGGAGGTAAAACAAAATGATCCTTTAACATGCCAATTGAAGAGTTCAACTCTGTAACCAGGGACTTGCAAATAACCCAGTGGTGGGCTGTGGACCAGCCACTTTTACTCCCTAAGAGGCAAATACTCTGAACATGAAAATAGGGAGTACAAATATTCTCGCAGATTTTGCCCATGCTTCCAACTACATAGCATCCCAAATATGGCAATAGCTCATTATTGGGTGCATTAGAAGACACACAGTGGCTAAACATGCCACATAATGTGAGTGTTGGGCATGTGATGCCAAAAAGCAGCAAACAGCGAGTGTCATGCACTGGAAAATGAGCTCAATATTTGGGAACAAGATAGCAAGCAATAGCTTGTAAATGATGCAGCGACTTGGCTAGACATTTCTAAACCCATTTAACTGTTTTAAGTATCGGTCCATGCGAGAGCAATACCTGGCATATGGTGTAAATGGGCATAGAGTAGCAATAGCTGGCAAATGGGGTGTGCATCTGGGCATACATTGTCAGAAAAAGTGCCACCAACCCCTTATATATGAGAAAATGAATTGGACATGGTTTAATGTCCTGGCAGTACCCTGCAGTGATGCGAGCACTTCGCCAAAGCATGGCAATACTTCACGTAGTACCTGGGCACAGCATGGCAATACACTGAAATTGAAGGCAGTCTCTGGGCATGGGCTGTGAAGAGTCAGAAATTGTTTGAATGCCAGTTCATACAATGTCCCCCACCCGACCACACAGTACACATGTTCATCATTGAAATAAATGCCAACGAATTGGTTTTGGCAGAACATATTTCACTTTTACCCACAATGCAGTGCTCACATTAAACACATCACCCTGGTAAAATGGCTGTGGTTTGATTCAGGCATCAGCTGGTGGTTCGCAGGTTTGCAGGTATAAATGCTGATACAGGCAGCTCCGTCTTTCATCCTGAAAATAGCGATAATGTCAGGGGTAATCGGCAGGCTTTTCCCGCAGCAGCTGATCGTCACGTGGGTTCAATTAATTAGCACAGTAGTGGAGAGAGAGGGGGTACTCGGAGGGGGAGCAAGACAGCTGCTTACACTGGGAATTAATTTCATGCCTTGATAACTAACCAGCAGAGACCATCACAGGCTCACCTCCCTTTCTTTGCTTGCAGAGGATCTGTAGGACACCGTCACGGCTGTTTACTAGTGCTACTGCAGGGAAGGGGCCAGGTAACAAAGAGGAAAGAGTTGAATATTAAAAAGTTAATAGACATAAACTTTATTATGCATCCAGCGCTTTCTACGAACACGGCTACAAAACACCTCAGAGTCAGTGCTTTATTGGTAAGGATAAGGGTGCTAACACAGCAGTGCATAGTCCCCCCCAAAAAATACACTTACCTAGTAGGCGTGGAGGCAGGCAGAGGACCTCTTTCAAAACTGGCGCTTCGGTTGGTGTGGCGAAGCTGAAATGGCTTTCTGTCAACAAGCCGCTCCATACCAGCCCAGTGCTGGCCCGCTATCAGTGGAGCACACGCACTATTTGACTCGCAAGAGCATCATAGTGAAGGCACTGCACAAATAGAGGGTATTTTTCCTGGCCCGGCAAGTCAAACAAAAGGCTTTTCTAATGGATGGCAGGCATTGCTGCTTTCGGGCTGCACTCCATTAGCAAAGTGTTTGATCCTGGCGGGCCGGGAAAAACAACATGCCGGGCCTGTAGTGATACACAAGATTGCAACCTTGCCAATCAGGGCTTTAGATGACAGCATTAGCCGCTGAAAGCCAATAGTGTATTCAAAGTATGTGCTAAAAATGCTGACAGTAGTCTGTTGTAGCACTTCCATTATGCAGTAGTGAGCTACAAGGAATATGCAGGCCTAGTATGAGTGATAGGTCACATTATGCATTGTTGATAGACAGGCAGGGAGAGGGCCCTAGCTCTGTAGCTAATAGGTATTTTTGGAGTGTTTGGAACATTATGGCACCTATATAGCGCTTAGATAGCCAGTCTTAAGCGCTATAAACACTAAGCTATGAGTGCATGCCTTTTAGAGCTTGCAGATGGGGTTAATACATCCCTGCTTCCCTTAGAATATTCTGCCTCACTAACGGTAGCCCTGCATGGCCCCAAGCTAATCTCCTTTTCTCTGGGAAGGCACTGATAAGACATTCCTGAGCTTTGGCAGATGGGCTCCAGGGAGCCAGGGAGGGGCTCAGAAGAAGGAGCAGTGGAAATTAACAGAGTTGGGTTTTTTCCATGAGCCAGCCTATATTTTGCACAGGGAAAGTTCTGGAACTGTGCGTCATGGACGGGCAGCACGAGATTATAAAATACACATGCTCACATGACTCGGGTGGGAGATCGTCCTGTGGACTTGGTTCGAGCCAGATCAAGTGCCCGGAATTTCAAGCTCTTGACGGCATCCTGCAGCGCTGTTCTCTGAGCGGGGCTTGTTATAGCTAGTTTATGAGGGCCAGGGTCTCCCAGTGCTGATTGAAGGGGCGTAAGACTGTGTTTCTCTATGTTTCTCTATGTTTCTCTATGTTTATCTAAGTTCTATGTTTCTCTATATTTTGCATTTCTCTAAGTTTTGTGCTTTGTAATCTTCTCTAACTTGAATACCAAATGTATATGAAATTCACTGTTTAGAATAAATACTAAAACTTATTGAAGGTGTCATTTGTTACTAGCATGAGATCACTGCTCAGCACAATAGAACCTGTATTTTGGGCTGAATTGGGTAATTATTGCTCCCGAGGGCTGGTCCCGAGGACGATTTGGCCCATATCAAGACATTTGGTGGCAGCTTTGTGGGATTTGTGCAGAGCAGTGCCTTGCTGTGAAATGACAAATTGTGTGAGAGAACACAGTGTAGAGTGAGGAGCAGGCTGTCGCATTTCCTTGGTGGTCTCACTGCAGCTCTGAGACTTCAAAAGACAGCAGCGTTGTGTCGGCTTGCCGTGGCCGATAGCTTGTGTGGTTAAGACTCCCTTCAGTAAATCAGTCGTGACTGACTTATTGCTTGGGAATGGAGCCAGGGAGTACAAGGCGATAAACAAGCGGGAAATGGCTTTGTTTAAAGCGCTCCGATGAATGGTCAAGAAAGATATATGTTCAATTAGGAAAGAATTTTATCATGCGGTTTCCCCAGTTTAAAGTTGTAATTTGAAATGCAAAGTGAGACGGAGTTCTCATCTCTATTCTGTCATGAGGGCAGGGAAAAATAGTTGCAAGGATTTGACATGCAAATTGTGAATAGTAATCTAACCATTGACTCAGCCCCAGTGTGCTAGCGAGTGGGGGGCTGTAATGTTCGGAGGCGAATGTTCGCTTTTTTGATGTATGCTTTTGAAGTGTTGACATTCCTGAAAAATAACGTGGGGAATGAGCCGTGCTTAGGAGAAAGAGTAACATCTGTGCTGAGAGCCTAAAGGGTTTGTTTTTCTTTTGGCAACTGTAAATTCCATGTGCTGGTGGCGAATTCTGTTTAAAGGAAACACACTAAAATGGTTATATTGCATTTTAAGCTGTGCCATGCTTATAATGGGTGAGAGACTCACTTAAAAAAGAAAGTGAGTGATGTTATTTGGATTTTCGATTTTTGTGTATTGATTTGAAATTGCAGAATCAGTTTGCAATGGTTTGGGGGGAAAAAACAATTTATATTTTTCTAAATTGCCTCTAAATTGCCCCTGGAGTATTTTTGACTGTTCCCACGCTATGCCATGGATTTGTACTGTTGCCTTATAAGTGATGTATGTTTTTGGAAATAGTGACCTGTTGACTGTGATACATGGTGAAAAATGTTGTTGACACAATAACAGCCCACAAGCAATATAGAGTGTGGGTTGCTCTTGCAGGGAAACCGTGCAGGGAGCTGCACTAAACATGGCATTTTTTAAATGCACTGAAATAAGTGGTTATATTCTGGCAATGGTACAACAGAATGAAAAAATCTGTGTGTGATAAGATAGCACAAAGATTTAGTGGGTTGCGGGTTCTTTTGAAAGATCGCACATTGCATTGGAGTGAGCTCGTGAAGCCAAACTACAAGGTTACGAGGAAAAAGGAGAGAAAAAAAAAACGTATGCTTTTAAATGAGACATTAATCAGTTTAAAACAGGCTAAAAGACGCTTTGACATTTTGCTAAATTACATGGAGTAGAATCTGATGAGAAGAGAAAGTGCCTCTTTTGAAAATAAGAGTCTTGCTGTGTGTGCAGAGCTTGTGCCTTGAAACTGTCTTGGGCGAGGTGCAGGAAGGCAAACAAAAAGCAGAATACTGCACTCCTGTTTAATGCAAGAAAGAGTTAATCTGGATGAACTGTCTGAAACGAGTGCCTTTCCATTGAAGCCGCCACAGTTTAAGAGTTATAGAGCAAAGAGATAAGCTTGCTGCACGAAAAGATAAACATTGACATTCCTGCATTCCATCCCCTGTGAGAGACACCCAGTGTGAGCAAAAAACTGAGGAGAGGGGGTGCAAAGACAGAAATGCTGATCAGAGGTAAAGAATTTGCCCAGTAACACTGGAAGGAAAACAAAGGCTGCATGCAGGATGGCAGACGGGCACATCACATCTGAACATTGGGGAACCTGTGCATCTGTGAATGGGCTAAGAAAAGACAGCTGCCCATTCCAACAGACATTGCCATGCAAACCGCATTCCCATGCACCATGTGATGTGATGTGAAGTGAAACGCTACTGCTGTGCAAGCTGCATCCCAGTGCTCCATGTGATGTGAACTGAAGTAAAGCGCTGTGCACTGGAGAAGAAACCTCTAGGCGCTTTGAGAAGAGAAAATACACAGCTGTATGGAGAAAAATAAACAAAGCTGCTTGTGCAACTGCAGGCGATATTGGACTGAAAGACTTTACCTTTGAAATATGGAGTGATGCCAGCAGGGCAAACTAAATCAAGATCATGAGACACTGGAAGCAAGTTGGCGCCTGGCATTCGTGATCGCTTTGGTGAAAAAGAAAAGCATTGTGCGACCTGGGTACTTATTATATGGCTTTTGTAAAAGCACAGATCAGTCTGAGGTACCATTGACCAACTATGATTGCATTGCACAAATGAGTTTGTGATTAGGCAGTTACACCCCGTATGGTTGAGTGTAAATAAGCCCCCAGAAACATGCAGAAGGGTGATAAATAATTGCAGTAGCAATGATAAAGTGTGTAGTTACCTGGTGAGACTTCTGAAGATAGGGGTGGATAACGCTGATATTGATGAATAATGACATTGTACTTTTGATGAAATCCTAACATTTCTGTTTGTATTTTGCCTAGGCAAAAAAGCAAGACAATAGCGTGCCATTATTGGCAGATGTTTTCAATTTGCGGGTGACACTGATCAGTCAAGCAAACTGTGCTCAGAGAAAGCGAGTCAACTTTAAACGTGTCCTGCACCGCACTCAATGCTGCTAGCATGCATGACCTATGAGGACATTTGTTCTGCAACCTGCGAAAGGTGTCCAACAGAGTAATAACTTTTGCTGAACTGGCATGGTGCAGACTTGGCTAGTTATCAAATATTTGATGCTACACATTCAAATGATTCAGTTGCTGGAAATAACTTAATTGACATGTCTTGCCTTTCTTGTTTAAAGGACTATGGACAATGAGTTGTGGACTGTAAGATCATGCACCACAAACAGCTGTGTGACACAGCACTTGAATGCTAACACATTGAAAAAATGTTTTTTAAATGCACTTTTTGAGATGAATCTGAAAAAACGAAATGGTTTTGCTCTTCCAACTGAATTGCTTTAACCAGAGATGCTTTGCTTTTTGAAAAAAAAAAACTTCTACGTTGCACGTAGGCAGGAAAATGATTTATGAATTGTTGGGGCAGCAGAAATATGCAAGCAGGAGCGTAATTTATTTTGAGATAAAATGAGTGCGCACATCAAAGTCACCTGTGCGTAGGTTAAGATTCTTAATTTGAAGTAATGCTGCCAAGTGTGTGAGCTCTAATTTGAGATGGTAACCTTTGAAACACTGGATACTTTACAGCCAGCTTAAGGCAGGTAAATGAAACCATGACTGACTTGATGTTTGATTTTATGACACAGAGTGTGACACGGTTTTTGTTAAACCAACCAGTTTCATGTTTTTGTGGGGACAGCTGTCTCCAGCACACTAATGCAAAGAGTCACCTTTTTGATTGTAGACATTTGGAATAATTCTTTGGAAAAGCGCTACAAATGAGTATCCACATGGAATTGCTAGCGTACTGGCCTGGCACATTGTCAGACATCTTTTGTCACTGACTCATATGACTGGTGTCTATGAAGTCATAGGCCCAAATATTTCAGTGAATGGATACAAAGATTTGTTTAATTTGTTTAATGTGATGTTTTTCTGACCAAGAAATGCAGCGAGTGTTCTCGCCAAGATTTTATGGACTATAACTCGACTAAATGCATTTTACACAATGGTGTGATGAAACAGCCACTGCCGGAGGGTAGTATGGTGTTTGTGGCTAAAACTAATATTGTATATGGTAGATATCCCACTTGAAGAAGGATATTCTCCAAGTCACAATAGGTAGACACTGTGAACATGTTAGATTTTCCAGTAGTAAGGCAACATTTAAATTGTAGGCTGGTAATGCACACCTCCATTATTACAGTGATACACTTAGACATAGATTTATCATGAGGCAATGTTTCCTTAGTACTACCAAGCTGCTACAAATGGAGTCCATTTCTATGGCCCATCACTAGAGTGCGCGTAGCTAGGGAGCTAGATTCATTAATTGCAGGAGCTTTATATGCTTGTGACATAGAAACTGTGCACAATAAGCTAGCCACTATGGGTTCTGATGCCAGCTCTGCTATATAGAACTTCTAGCCTAGTGGGGTTCATTGATACGCCCAACACTGCTACAAGTATTGGCAACCACTGAAGATGGCAGAATTTTAGGTATGAAGACATTTTTTCTGCCATAGAGCAGGTCAACAAGACTGCTAAATACACATGATGCATTGTATGGTAAACATTGTTAAATCAGCAGGTGTTGGCTTTTTACTGGGTGGGGGCGACCATCCTCCACACACTGGCACACAGAGCTACAGTTACCAGCATACATATGGATCAAATTGCTTGCTTTTGATTGCATGAACAACACATGCCATGCTTGATGTAAATTAATAGAATTGTTTTTATTTAGATAACCTGGTGCCCATGGGTTCACCTTGTTCACGAAATTAGATGGTTTCTGGTTGGGTTCCACATACATGGGGGAAGTGTCTAGTCACACAGCCCATAGTCACGTTTGAATGCCCTGGGATCAGGGGGAGGGTAGGCCCTTAGAGTTAAAGGCTGCCAGGTTTTAGAATTGATAACCATACATAAATGCAATAGTGCATTGTAGATTAGACTACACTGGATTGCCTTGACATTCTAACTGCATGCTGCTTTTTAACTGACAATCAGTTATACAATAATTATTTAGGTATTGTTGTGTAGGCCAGGTTTTGGCTAGAGTAAATGTCCATGTTCACTTTGTGTAGGTATTTTTGTGTAGGCCAGGTTTTGGCAAGGGTATATGTCACTGTTCACTTTGTGTACATTTTTGTTTAGGTAGTGTTTTTTACTGACCTTGCATGCCACGCTAACTAACCGCTAGAAGATAGTTTGCTTAAACCTCTTGCAAAGCCCCAAGGTCTTTATCACTGCACTAAAATACTATATTGATAGGTATTAGTCAGCATTTGTCGCACACATGTTGAATAGGGGTGGAATGTAGTGATACACAAGATTGCAACCTTGCCAATCAGGGCTTTAGATGACAGCATTAGCCGCTGAAAGCCAATAGTGTATTCAAAGTATGTGCTAAAAATGCTGACAGTAGTCTGTTGTAGCACTTCCATTATGCAGTAGTGAGCTACAAGGAATATGCAGGCCTAGTATGAGTGATAGGTCACATTATGCATTGTTGATAGACAGGCAGGGAGAGGGCCCTAGCTCTGTAGCTAATAGGTATTTTTGGAGTGTTTGGAACATTATGGCACCTAATAGCGCTTAGATAGCCAGTCTTAAGCGCTATAAACACTAAGCTATGAGTGCATGCCTTTTAGAGCTTGCAGATGGGGTTAATACATCCCTGCTTCCCTTAGAATATTCTGCCTCACTAACGGTAGCCCTGCATGGCCCCAAGCTAATCTCCTTTTCTCTGGGAAGGCACTGATAAGACATTCCTGAGCTTTGGCAGATGGGCTCCAGGGAGCCAGGGAGGGGCTCAGAAGAAGGAGCAGTGGAAATTAACAGAGTTGGGTTTTTTCCATGAGCCAGCCTATATTTTGCACAGGGAAAGTTCTGGAACTGTGCGTCACGGACGGGCAGCACGAGATTATAAAATACACATGCTCACATGACTCGGGTGGGAGATCGTCCTGCGGACTTGGTTCGAGCCAGATCAAGTGCCCGGAATTTCAAGCTCTTGACGGCATCCTGCAGCGCTGTTCTCTGAGCGGGGCTTGTTATAGCTAGCTTATGAGGGCCAGGGTCTCCCAGTGCTGATTGAAGGGGGCGTAAGACTGTGTTTCTCTATGTTTCTCTATGTTTCTCTATGTTTATCTATGTTTATCTAAGTTCTATGTTTCTCTATATTTTGCATTTCTCTAAGTTTTGTGCTTTGTAATCTTCTCTAACTTGAATACCAAATGTACATGAAATTCACTGTTTAGAATAAATACTAAAACTTATTGAAGGTGTCATTTGTTACTAGCATGAGATCACTGCTCAGCACAATAGAACCTGTATTTTGGGCTGAATTGGGTAATTATTGCTCCCGAGGGCTGGTCCCGAGGACGATTTGGCCCATATCAAGACAGGGCCGCACTTGGCCCGCGGTCCGTATGTTGTGCACCCGTGATATAGAGTATACACAATAGGTACAGAGACACAGTAGCACAAGCAAACACTGACCAGAGCTTTGGTGTAAAAGTATATAAATATTTATTTAAAGACACTTTAAATTAAACTAGCACACAAGAGGTAAATAAATTAAACACACAGTTACTATTATATATATACAACCCTAATTACTTATTAGACAAGTCTTAATGAGAAACACCACTTATTTTCAGAAAGAGGTGAGCGCTTAACATAAGATGGAACTCTATTAAGTTATTAAAAAGGGAGGGGAAAAAAGGCAGGGTCAGGAAAGCACACAAATTTCAATACTTTTCAAAGAACCACAGTGAGGCAAGTTAGGCAAAGTATACTGGAGCGCAAGGAAGTTCAAATGCCAGGCCCACTCTTAGAGAGAGCAAGCGAAATGTGTCCAGGATCACACAGTAGGGTTATGCCCAAGGAGTCTTTGTAGAAAGTTCACAAAAGATTGAGATCAAGTCATGAAAAGTTAGTTAACAGGTCCCAGGCTAGCCCAGGTTAGAATGTCGAGGATTTACTGTCACCCCGAACGATCTGTCGCAAGGGAAGCCAGGCGGGACACAGTACCTGAAAGTGGGAAGAATGCTCCAAGCGGGGGCAGTTGTTCCTGGCAGCGGTTGCAAGTCAGTGTTTCGTCCAGAGGAAGAGGAGGTCTCGACGTGGAGGAAAGCTGAAGGTCGTTGCGCTGCGAGGGAAGAAACCAGCCGCTGAGTTTCCCGGTTACAAGGTACCACCCTTTTCTTCGCAGTAGTGGTAGACCATGGTATTCCGGTTACCGGGGTGCTTGGCACGAGCAAGGCGGCCACGAGATGGTCCAGGAAGGCGAAAAGACGGGCAAACTGGTTATCCCCACCAGTCAAAGGAAGAAGACTCTCCGGGCTGGAGATCTCCTCTGTCGTCGGGAAAAGTGGTGAGACGGTTCAGCAGGGCTCCACCGGTGGTGTCGTCGTTGCAGGTCAGCTCGGCTTCTCCCTCCTTGGATTCTTTAGGTCCTGTGGCGACTTTTGAAGTTCCAGTCCCCAAAGCCCTGCTTTTATGCAGAAAACCCCCATTCAGCCTAGCTGTCACTCAAATATGCTAAGTGGGGAGCCGGGCGGCTCACCACTTGGGCCAATCACACAAGAGTGCGACTTGAGTTGCCGAAGGAAATCAGTCCAGGGTGCCTAAACCCCCTCCCACACCTCCTGTGGTACCCAGACAGAGTGGCACCACTTTTGGAGGCTTCTGTGGAGAAGCCCGCCAAAAAGTGGAACAAAGGGCTCGACTTGGGTTGGAGTCACAGAAGCGAACAGAAACGCCGTTTTGGAACCAAGTTTCGGCAAAAAATACCAACCGGTCAATTTATATTAATTTAATAAACCGGCGGGAAGTTCGAGGCTATTTTAAAAAGTGGTAGCCTCGAACAATGGGAAAAACCCATAGGAATATATTCGCGGTCGAATATAAAAAGTAGTATCCACTACCACCAGCCAAAACTCGGTCGGGAGGGGACTGGACAGTGCCCCCTCGAACAACAGACCCCGGGGCAATCGAATTGGCCCGGCTAGTACATCCACAATATGATGGTTTGTACTGGTTCTGTTCACAATTTAAGACTAGTAAAGCCAATGGTGACTTTACATGCCCTGGGAGACAGTAGTCAGTCCCAGGGTACGGAGTCTATGTTTGGGGTTTGCTACGACACCCCTGGGTTACGGCACAGAAGGTGCTGTGTAACCCACATACCAAAAACACATGAAGCCCTATGGGGTAAAGGACCCCATAGCCCAAAAACACATACAAAGTCAAAGGAACACCTCAAATCATGTCTAAGAGTGGGATGAAAAGAGTCTCACACTTAGCAGGAGAAAAAAACAAACCCCAAAAATCCAGCAAAGCTGCTGGGGGACTCACTAGGTTTGGGAAATTAACCTTTACAGAGAATTCTCCCTAACACTCGCCCCCCCGCCCCCAGACTAAGGGACTGGAGGATTTAATCCACTCCTGGATGAATCTCATACCTCTAGTCGATGACATACATCCTAGAGAGACCATCAGCATTTTAGTGGTGACACCCTGACCTGTGCTCAATGGTGAAATCAAACCCTTGCAGGCAGATTGACCATCTCAATAGTTTTGGATTTTCCCCTTTCATTTGCATCAACCATCTCAAGGGTTGGTGGTCAGTCTGAATGACAAAAGTAGAACCATACAAGTATGGCCTAAACTTCTTCAGTGCCCACACAATAGCAAAACATTCTCTTTCGATAGTTGCCCACCTTGTCTCAGGATCCTTCAGCTTTCTGCTGATGAAGCAAATGGGGTGCTCCCTACCTTTCTCATCCAGTTGGCTAAAAACTGCACCTATACCTACATTAGAAGCATCTGTCTGCACAATGAAAGTTTGGTGGTAGTCAGGAGCTCTCAATACTGGTGCTTGGCAAAGAGCTTTCTTCAGGTTTTCAAAGGCCTGATTGCATTCCTCATTCCATTTGACCTTCTTAGGGAATTTTGGAGAGGAGATTACATTCAGTGGAGAAGCTATGCAGACCCTCCAGTTTATAGCGATTTAGCGATCCCGCAAAAAGCCGCGAAAACGGCTGTTTTGCACAAAATGCCGCAAAAACGGCCGTTTTGTGCAAAAACAGCATTTTTTTAAAAAACTTTTTTTAATTTTTTTTTTTAGTAATCTGCAAAAATTACTGTTTTTAAAAAAAATAATACTCCGGGTGCCAGGTTCTCAACTTTTTTTTTTACACAAAAAATGAAATGCGCTAACACATCTCATCACTTGCACCCCAAAAAAGTGCACCCCAATCCACAAGGGACACATGAATGGGCACATTTTATATGCGCGCCCATTCAGATTGCCTTTTTCATCTCCTTGATCAAATAAAGTGGCGTTTCTGTCAATTTAAAAGCGCATCCCTCATTTCCAAGCAAGATGCACTTTTAAATGTGCAGAAATTGTAGGCAACCCTGCGCGCACGGGATGTGGGGCTGCCACTGCATGACAGGGTCTTTCCTGACCCTGTCATCCATTTCTTTTAAGGTATGAACCCCTGCTGTGTCGCTTGCATTTCTGTTCCTCAAACAGGATAAAAATGCATTTTTTGGGTCACATTTTACACCTTGAGGGCCTGTCCCTGTGAAAGGCACTGGGAGCTTGCACAACACTGTTGGGAGAGCGATTCTATTCAAAGTACTGTCCATTTTGATGACAAAAATCTATCGAATGTTACAATTTGACCTATTTCGTCCAGTACTATTCGATCAATTTTTATAAATACTGAAAATGTGCTGCGAGGGTGTCACCTGCTCCCCATCTTCAGTATTTTTGGTCTAGGGTGGTTGCAGACGTGTTTTCCCCTTTTTCCTCAAGATTGGAGGCGGGGACAGAAAAAAAAGAAAATAACGAAAAAGGGACCCTGCGGAGTTGGCTCTGACCCGCGTTATAGGGATGCATCTGGCACCGCAGGGTTGCAGGGGAAGCGGCAGTGACCAAGCAGTTAAGTAGGTCACAGTTAAGTAGGGGAGAGGGTGGGGTGGTCGTGAAAGGTACATTTTGGGTTGTTTGGCTGAAGTGCAAATCAATTTGCAGCGAAATTGACTACGGTCAATTCTGCCGCAAATAATTACACTTCGGTCAAACAACCCAGACCACCATTCAAGGCAGCTGGCCAGCGCACGATTTGCGCTACAGCTCAAGCCTGTGGAAATGCGCCGGTGACCTGCTCATTTCCAAAAATGGGTTGTCTAAAAATAGCATATCCTCTGTTCTTTTTTTAAATGCCCCATTATTTGAGGAACTGGGTCAAAATCTACATTTAAAATTTATTTTAAAAAATGGTTACACTATGAGAGAGAGGGAGAGTGATGGGTGAGATGTGAAGTGATAGGCAAGAAAGCAGAGGGATAACAGTGGGTCAGAGGAGGAAGCGTTGCACAAGAGAGCAGAGGAAGCAGTAATGCGGTAGGCCAGAAATCTGAGAGCGAGCAGAGGTACAGAAAGTAGAGAGAGCGTGTGGTCAGTGAGCCAGAAAGCAGAGAGGAAGCGGTTGGCCAGAAAGAGGCAGTGAGCTGCAGATTGGGGAAAAAGGATGAGGGAAGAGTGCGATAGAATGGGAGAAAGGATGCAAGATGCAGAAGCAGCACAAAAGAATGAAGGACTGTAAATTGCGGGAGGAATTGTAGAGTGTAAAGGTGTGAGTTGGGAGTATGATTTGGAGTGTGGCACGGGCTGGGCAGTGCATATTGTGACTTGACAGTGTGACATAGCACATGAGCATTTGTATGACAGAGTGAGAGGTTAAGGAATGTAAGTTGTGATGGAGAGTTGGTGAGATGTGTGTTGGTCAGAGTGGTGTGTGGGTGTTTGGGGAATTTGAGAACATAGAAGGGGAATATTTTCAGCATTACAATTGATAATGATGAAGTTAGTTAATACTATTAAATAGGTATGAACATTAAACCAGAAACGTAGCCAAATCAAACACTGTTCTGCCAAGCCAGAGACATCTGGGACTCTTCCTATTAAATACAAAAGATACATAATAATGATACCCTGGCTCTCTTGTAGCCTTGCACTCTGCCTATTTCCTGCAATGTGGCAATATTACACTCTCCAGTTAATACAAAATGTCCTGCAAAAATGCCGCAATAAATAAAGGTTGTGCCGCAAAATTTTCCATTTCATGCTGCAAAATTTACCATTTCATGCCGCGAAATCCTGGAAGGTCTGGCTATGGTCCCATAGTTCTCTATGAAATTCCTGTAATACCCAGTGAGGCCTAGGAAGGCTCTCACCTGAGTTTGAGTAGTAGGTGTTGTCCAATTTTGCACAGCTTAAATCTTACTGAGCAAAGGCCTTATTTCTCCACCTCCTACCTCATGCCCAAGGTAGACCACCTTACTCTGTCCAATCTGGCATTCACTTGCCTTTATGGTCAGATTGGCTTGTCCAAGAGCCTGCAAAACATGTCCTAAGTGGTTCACATGTTCTTCCCAGGTTTGGCTAAATACTGCAATGTCATCCAAGTATGCCATGCAGAAGTCCTCCATCCCATTCAGAACTTGGTTCACCATCCTCTGGAACGTAGCAGGTGCATTTTTCAGTCCAAACGGCATAACCTTAAATTGGTATAGACCAACTGGGGTAGAAAATGCAGTTTTCTCCTTGGCATGGTCTGTCAGGGCTATTTGACAATAGCCTGACGTAAGGTCAAATGTGCTGAGGAACTTGGCTGAACCAAGTCTATCCACCAACTCATCTGTCCTTGGCAAAGGGTGGGCATCAGTCTTAGTGACTGCATCAAGAGCTCTATAGTCCACAAAGAATCTCAATTCTTTGGATCCTGCCTTTGGTACTAACACAACTGGGCTAGACCATGGACTAGTAGAGGGCTCTATTACCCTGAGATCAAGCATCTTCTTGACCTCCCCTTTGATGTGGGTCCTTACATTCTCTGATATTCTATATCCTCTGCTTTTGGCTGGCAGACAGTCACCAGTGAGTATATCATGCTGTCCCCACGGGGTCAAGCCTGGTGAAAGTGAGAACAGAGAGGCAAACTGATTTAACATAGCTTTGCACTGTTCTTGTTGCTCAGGTGTCAGATTTGAAGAGAGATTTACTCCTTCAATCTTTTCGTCCAAGGGTAAGCCTCTGAAGTGATCAGGGAGAGCTTCACTCTCTTCTTCCTCTTCTGTTGAAGCTAGAAGCAAGGCTCCAACTTCAGGCCTGTTGACATACACCTTTAGTCTGTTGGTGTGGAAGACTCTGGGAGCCTCCTTGGGATTGCCCACGTCCACCAGATAGTTCACCTCTCCAAGTTTACCCACAGACTTGAAGGGTCCCATCCATTTATCTTGCAGGGCCCTCTGCCTTGTTGGGATCATAACTAGAACTAGTTGGTCTTGAGTGAACTCAACCATGTTAGCCTTTTGGTCATGCCAATGTTTGACCAAAGCTTGCCCAGCTTTCAGGTTATCACTTGCTTCTGCCATCATTTGTGACATTCTCCTCCAGAGACCTATCACATAGTCAGTCATTCTGACTGGCTTGGGGGAAGGAGCAGTCTCCAACCCTGCCTTAATCAGGGCCAATGGGCCTCTGACTGGATGGCCATAAAGAAGTTCAAAGGGAGAATAACCTACTCCCTCCTGAGGGACTTCTCTATAAGCAAAGAGAAGGCATGGCAATAGAAGGTCCCACTTTCTTTTAAGGGGATCTTCTAAAGCACCTATCATGCTCTTCATGGTTCTGTTGAACCTTTCTACCAACCGATTTGTCTGAGGGTGGTAGGCGGTAGAGAACTTGTAAGTAACTCCACAGGTTTTCCACATGGCTTTCATGTAGTGGGACATAAAATTTGACCCCCTGTCAGAGATTACTTCCTTAGGAAATCCAACCCTGGTAAAAATACCAAGGAGGGCCTTAGCCACAGCCTGAGCTGTAACAGTCCTCATAGGAATTGCCTCAGGGTACCTAGAAGCATGGTATACTACAAGGATAAACCTGTTGCCTGAGGAGGTTGGGGGATCAAGGGGACCAACAATGTCAATCCCTACCCTCTCAAATTGGACTCCCACAACTGGGAGAGGCACTAAAGGTGCCACATTCTTGGATCCAACCTTACCAGAAGTCTCGCAGGTATGGCAGCTCTTGCAAAACTTATCTATCTCAGCCCCCATCTTTGGCCACTTAAAAGTAGAGGGAGAGCCTTTCCTTGGTCTTCTTGAAGCTCAAGTGACCAGCCAAAGGAATCTCATGGGCCAGTTGCAAGAACTTTTGTCTGTTTTCTTGAGGTACTACAAGCCACTTGTAGTCTCCAGGTGCAGACTCAGTTGGTTCACTTTAGAAGAAGCCATCTTCCCAGTGCAACCTATACTTTCCAGGCTCTTGCCCGTCAGCTTGAGAAGGTACCTGTTGGCGAAGACCTTCCAGAGTTGGACATTCTCTCTGTCCCTTACTGAAGTCTGCCCTGTTGGGTCCACCTTCTGCCAGTAAAGACTGCTGCTCAGGATGGTCAACAGGATCCAGATCTCCAATGAGTTCTTGGCCTTCCACTAGCTCTTCTTCAGAGTCTAGCTCCACCATACAGGGCTGTACCTCCCTCTCAGCCTCAGCTGGAGGTGGAGTTACAGGTGTAACTTTGGACAACCTAGGGGAAGTCCTTGTTGGAAGCACTGGAGTGCTTGCTGTTGGCTGTTTCTTGGAAGTCTTGGGTTTCCCCTTTGCTTCTTTTTGGTCAGTGATAGCAAGTTGTAACTCCAGTGCAGTAGGATTGATATCTTTCTTAATCATCTTCTTGGGAGTACCTCTCATGGTTCTCTCCCTTGCAGGTCTGGTGAGCTCCTGTAACCTTTTACTAGGAGGTCTGGGGGTATGTGACACTACTCCAAGAGTTTCCAGGTCGTTACCCAACATAACCCTTCCTGGTACCTCACTTTGTATGCTGACAGGTATCTTCACAGTCATGTCATTACACTGGATGAGAACTGGTAATTGGGGAAGCATCTGCACAGGCCCTCTAGCTAACTTGGTGAGGCGCTTGGGTGCCTTAGCAACATCCTCAGCCTGAAAAAAAGATTTATCCACCACAGTTATGCTGGCTCCAGTGTCCCTAATGGCAGGAGTCTCCTGACCATTCACCTGGACACTGTCCTTATAATACTCTTTAGTATTATCTGGGATAGAGTTATAGACATCTAAATTCTGTTGTTCCTACAGACCCAGAGACACTAAAGAAACACTGGCTGAGACTCCAATGGGTTCATCAGCCAGCAGTAGAAAGTTTCCACTTGCCATTTGTACTTCCTCCTCTGGAGCGAAGGCTAAGGAGACAAGCTGGACCCCTGAAGGTTTACTCTTACATCTGGGATCTCCTTTCACATGGTCAGGCGAACCACAAACATAGCATTTACCAAATGCTTTCTGGAATGGTGGCTTGCTCGGACCTCCTTCTGGTTTACCACCAGAGGGTACACTACTCTGATTTGGCTTCCCTTGTGGCTTACCCTTATTGTTCTGTTTGGGGCCCTCCTTGGGTTTGGAATTATTAGAATTCTCTTTGGAGTCCTTTTTTGGCTGTTTCCCCTCATCCTTTTTCTGAGTTACCCCAGAGTCCTTGTGAGTAGCCGTGTTGGCAACCCACAAGTCAGCAGCCTTAGCTAGTTTCCTGGAATCTAATTCCTTTGAATCAGCCAAGTGCTGTTTGAGCTCAGGAGAGCAGGCATCATAAATTGACTCCAACATCACAAGATTCTTCATCCCCTCATAAGTGTTCACTTTGTAACCCTTAATCCATCCCTCTAAGTTCTTCAAACTTTCACTCACCCAGGTAGCCCAAGGGGTACCATCATGCTTTTTGAGGGTCCTAAACCTCTTAAGGTACTGGGAAGGGGTCTTCCCAAATCTAGCTATCAAAGCTAGTTTCACACATTCATAATCCTTCTTATCCTCCTCCCCCAACTCCATTACCACATCAGTCGTAACAGGGGGGAGCCTAGAGAACAACCAGGAAAGTAACTAATTTCCTGTAATGTTCTGGAGCCCATGATTATATTCAAACAAACTCAACCAATCCAACACATCCAACTTAGGCTCCTACATACCCACCAACTCCTTAGGCATCTGGGGTCTTTTGGGACTGGAAATCCTAGAGGATTCGGAGAGAGAAGCACTTTCCACAGACAATTTTTTAATTTCTAGCTCATGGTTGAGCTCCATTTCTCTGAGCCTTAGTTCTTGGTGCCGTTGTTCTGTTTGAGCATTAATTCTAATTCAAGCTTCATTTTTTCTAGTTCCATATATTGAGGATTAAGTGTGGGACCTGGTAAAGGTCCAGTAGGTACAGCTGGCAGGGCAGGTAGAGGCCCAGGGGAGACAACTCTAACATCTTCCCCCTCCTCTTCTGCTTCTGACTCAAAGTTATCAATACTAACATTCATATCAATATCATTGCTGTTATCTACAGTTGCTGGAGTGGTAGGTTCCTCTGAACCACCATCCAGACTTTGGTTTGCTAACAACCTTTCTATTAGCTCCATTTTCTTGCCTTTAGTCAGGAGATTCTTATGCTTACAGAGAACTCTTAAACAATCAGCAGTTTTTGTAGCAAGGGACTCTTGACTCTAACTTTCCATAGTTGACATGTTTTAAAAAATAACTTCTGTAGTGCTAAGCTTTGTGGTTAGTTGCACTAAGGTATCTATAAGCACACTAAAATGGTTACTCAATACAAATCCCACCGCTGTACACCAGTGTTAGGCAGAAACCTGTGCAGTTCCCTTAGGGACCACTGCAAAAATGTAGGACTACAGGTGGTAGGCAGTAAACCCAATTGGTAGCAGTCTGTACCACCCAGATTTACCTGGTAGCTGTGGCTGAGCAGTCAGACTTCTCTCAAGATGAGTTAGGCAGTATATAGAATATACACAATAGGTACAGAGACACAGTAGCACAAGCGAACACTGACCAGAGCTTTGGTGTAAAAGTATATAATTATTTATTTAAAGACATACTTGTAAATTACACTAGCACACAAGAGGTAAATAAATTCAACACACAGTTACTATTATATATATACAACCCTAATTACTTATTAGACAAGTCTTAATGAGAAACACCACTTATTTTCAGACAGAGGTGAGCGCTTAACATAAGATGGCACTCTAATAAGTTATTAAAAAGGGAGGGAAAAAAAAGGCAGGGTTAGGAAAGCACACAAATGTCAATACTTTTCAAAGAACCACAGTGAGGCAGGTTAGACAAAGTCTACTGGAGAGCAAGGAAGTTCAAATGCCAGGCCCACTCTTAGAGAGAGCAACTGAAATGTGTCCAGGATCACACAGTGGGGTTATGCCCGAGGAGTCTTTGTAGAAAGTTCACAAAAGATTGAGATCAAGTCAGGAAAAGTTAGTTAACAGGTCCCAGGCTAGCCCTGCCAGGGAAGAAACCAGCCGCGGAGTTTCCCGGTTACAAGGTACCACCCAAGGTACCACCCTTTTCTTCGCGGTAGTGGTAAACCGTGGTATTCCGGTTGCCGGGGTGCTTGGCACGGGCAAGGCGGCCACGAGATGGTCCAGGAAGGCGAAAAGACGGGCAAACTGGTTATCCCCACAAGTCAAAAGAAGAAGACTCTCCGGGCTGGAGATCTCCTCTGTCGTCGGGAAAAGTGGTGAGATGGTTCAGCAGGGCTCCACCGGTGGTGTCGTCATTGTAGGTCGGCTCGGCTTCTCCCTCCTCGGATTCTTTAGGTCCTGTGGAGACTTCTGAAGTTCCAGTCCCCAAAGCCCTGCTTTTATGCAGAAACCCCCATTCATTCAGCCTAGCTGTCACTCAAACATGCTAAGTGGTGAGCCGGGCGGCTCACCACTTGGGCCAATCACACAAGAGTGCGACTTGAGTTGCCGAGGCAACTCAGTCCAGGGTGCCTAAACCCCCTCCCATACCCCCTGTGGTACCCAGACAGAGTGGCACCACTTTTGGAGGCTTCTGTGGAGAAGCCCGCCAAAAAGTAGAAAAAAGAGCTCGACTTGGGTTGGAGTCACAGAAGCGAACACAAATGCCATTTTGGAACCAAGTTTCGGCAAAAAATACCAACCGGTGAATTTATATTAATTTAATAAACTGGCGGGATGTTCGAGGCTATTTTAAAAAGTGGTAGCCTCGAACAATGGGACAACCCATAGGAATATATTTGCGGTCGAATATAAAAAGTAGGATCCACTGCCACCAGCCAAAACTCGGTCGGGGGGACTGGACAGTGCCCCCTCGAACAACAGACCCCGGGGCAATCGAATTGCCCCGGCCAGTACATCCACAATATGATGGTTTGTACTTGTTCTGTTCACAATTTAAGACTAGTAAAGCCAATGGTGACTTTACATGCCCTGGGAGACAGTAGTCAGTCCCAGGGTACGGAGTCTATGTTTGGGGGTCACTACAACACCCCTGGGTTACGGCACGGAGGGTGCTGTGTAACCCACATACCAAAAACACATGAAGCCCTATGAGGTAAAAGACCACATAGCCCAAAAAACACATACAAAGTCAAAGGAACACCTCAAATCATGTCTAAGAGTGGGAGGAAAAGAGTCTCACTCTTAGCAGGAGAAAAAAATAAACCCCAAAAATCCAGCAAAGCTGCTGGGGGACTCACTAAGTTTGGGAAATTAGCCTTTACGGAGAATTCTCCCTAACACAAGCCATCCCACGGCCTTGGGGGTGGGGTTTACTGTATCCCTACAACCCACTATCAACACTAAACACGGAATGACTGCACTTGCCATTACACTGCCATCAGTCCACGACATTCACAATACCGTCTCTGTGTTCTCAATAATAGTTTAGGCCGTACACATGAACTGCACTGCACCCACACACTTCAGAACCCTGTTCTCCCCTTCCACATGCCTATTCACTTGCGTAATGTCAAAGTGACCTGCTGATAATTAATCCATGTGCCTTCCTTCACTGTATTTCAACACCCTAGCGTTGTTGCAGCCTGTGACACGTGTGTTTTATCATAGTGATTTCAATGAAATGTCAAATGGCATGCATTGTACATGGCTCATGGACAGTACTATTGAGCTTCCATCTGGGTCTGGTTGACAGTTCAGGCATGTCTATGCTACATGCCATTTCTGTGTTGGCATCTGTCATATTTGTGGAAGGACTATGCCAGTCACAAGCTTGTGTGTGATGCAGGTGCTATGCACCATGCAGTACATGTCTTATTTTGCCATTTCACACTCATCCATGTCTTCTTTCAGGCTTCCCTTACATTTCATTGACACTGCGTGCCTGGGTTTATGTCGTGTGACATGGCTGGTTCATGTGTTGGCTGTCAACATTGTGATACCTATGTGTGTGGCCTATGCTGTTTTGATTTTCTGCAGGTGATGAGGCACTAGATGCAGTGGAGGAGGACGTGGAGGAGGAGATGGTGGAGGGGGTGACGTATTCAGAGCCCCAACCAGGCACCAGTGGAGGCTGTGGTGTGGTGGCGCATGAAAATCCATTAGTGCTCCAGACCATCCTGACTAGGGGTGTCTCTGAGTACACCTCTGAGGAGCCCAATGGCTCTGGTGCAGAATCAGACATTGAACCCTCATTGCTGTTGCAGGTGAGTGATTCTGCTGTGGATGCTGTTCTGTCTGACACAACTGCAGGGGGTAGAACCCTCACAGGGCCAGTCAGTGTTGGTACGTCCGTCTGTGGTGGTTACAGATGCAGGGTCACGCTCCGCACTATTTGCTGCTGTTCCTGGGGCAACTCAGCAAGGGAGGAATGTAGTCCTACAGCCACAGGCAGCGCCAGCGCAGCAAGGGCCAGGTATCCTTGGGCCCGACAGGTGTGGTGTCCGGCAACGCGGTGGCCGTGTGCCACCCAGGAATACTGTGTGGGAGAATTCCATGTATGCCATTGCACAGCAACAGGGGGCATCATGTAAGATGATGGCTCAAGGCGTGGAAAGGGTGGCCAATTCCATTCTCACCCCGGAAAGGCAGATGGAGCTCCAGCAGCAGACAGTGCGGTCCACATGCCGCTCGCACAGGCTGGACATGTTGGTCGCCAACAGGGACAGACGGGCTGAACTGGGGGCTCTGCACACAGCCATCGCTGCACAGGTAGTGGCCTACAGGGATGCCCTGAGGGAAGAGAACACCTCCCACAGATCTACTCTGGCTGCACTTGAGGTGGCCAGTAGTAGACGGGCAGAACAACAGATGGAGCAGCTGACACACAACATCTCTGCTGAACTGCGTGCAACCCGGGAGGTCTTGCAGGCAGAGCTCTGTGCTACATGTGAAGTGCTGCATGGGGACCTCTGCACCATCATTATGCAGAATCGGACCTTTCAGGCCTGCAAGCTTGCTGCCATTGAGGAGCATACCAGGGCTATGCATGGTCAGCCTTCCTTACCACGCACACCTTCTAATGTTTCACCAGAGGGTGCAGACAGCGGTGACACCTCTTCCACTATAGGCTAGCCGTGCAGGCCATGAACCCATGGAGTTTTGTTCTTTTTTATTCTCAACATCCACGCATGTGGGTGTTGAGGTGCACCCTGCATCTCCACCCTCCTGGGTGCCCCCCGTCCACCTGGTCCACCATGGCCATTTCTTTTCTTTCTTTTTTTTGTCTATTGTGCATTCATGTAACAGTGTGTTGCTTTGTGTGGCATCCGAAGGTATCCACTGTGTGTTCCGGCTGGGCCCATACAGGCTCGTCTTGAGTTTGTGGCTTGGGGTCCAGACACATATGCCACTCCTGCTTCCCCTTTCCATGGGCTTGCAAGGAGGGCAGCGTGTGACAGTGACTTACACAGAGGCATTGGGCTTCTGTCATTTATGTGGCCAGTCTGAAGTCCAACCTGTGTATACACCCCTAGTGGGGATTCATGATTGTTTGTCCAGTGCATGGTAAGCATGCATTTTGTTTTGTATATTGGTAAATGGGCATTTTTTAATGTTACATCTTCATGTAGCACCGCAACATGCTGCCACAATGATCCTGCACACTACCGGTGGTGCATATAGTAGCTGTCCACCGGAGTGGTCAAGGGAGCGGAAGCGTGACTAGCACTCCAAATGTGCCCTCCACTATTGCCCTGGTGTCATACCGCCGAGTTCCTGGCGTCTATGGAGCCGCTGGCGACGCGGAACTTGGCTCCGTTCGCTTCGGCCACGCCCCCTGTTTCCTGGTGTCTCTTCCTCTGA
Organism: Ambystoma mexicanum; assembly: GCF_040938575.1. Classification (NCBI taxonomy): domain Eukaryota; kingdom Metazoa; phylum Chordata; class Amphibia; order Caudata; family Ambystomatidae; genus Ambystoma; species Ambystoma mexicanum. The sequence continues at coordinate 2,267,675 of NW_027182336.1, read as the reverse complement.
TTCTTATTGGTTGGGCGCTCCGCGGCCCGGTGTTTTAACCGGCCACTTCCGGGTCACGGATGCGTCGCAACGCTTCCGGTTTCGTCCGTTAGCTCTGAGTTGCTTGCTGCCTGTGGCTATCTTCCGAGTTTCTCGCTTGTCTGCTGGTCGGGTCCTCGTACCCTGTCCGGCCCCTTCTGTACTTCCTTCCTCCTTCCGCTAGTCCTATCTGCCTTTCTCTCACTTCTTTGGTTTTGCTTTCATTCGCCCGTCTCCCTTGCCCTCCTTTCAACTTGCTTACCCTCCCTCCTTCCCATCTTCACTTACCGCTTTTTCTCCTCTTGTCTGTTCAGCTTATTCCGCTCTTCTGTTTCCTTCTTCCTCTCGCTCTGCTCAGTTCCTTCCGTGTTCCAGTACCCTGCCTTGTCCTGTGGTCTTCCCTCGTCTACCTTCAGTATTGCTTGCTGTGACCTTCCATGTACCAGACTCCGGCCTGTTCCCCTGGACTGCCTTTGCTTGCTGTATTAGTTACTTCCACTTCTAGCCTTGTGTACCAGATCCTCGGACCGCTTACTGGACTGCCTGAGTTCTGGAGTATTCACTCCACGTGTTGCCTCCAGACACTTTCCACCAGCTCTTACCTTTCAAGTATTCCTGGTTCCACGCCTCCAAGACACCAAACGATAATACAGGGTTTTTTTGTGCCTAAGGGCTTTTTCCCCTCTTGGTCGATCCCGGGGGTGGGGCCCCCTGGTCTCCCCTCTTTGGGGGGCACGGTGGCTTACTTCCGGGGTCGTCCCTATCTACATAAAAAAAAGGTGCCAGCTCGAAGAAAGGAAAAGAAGGGTTCTTGGAAGGAAGAAGAAGGTGAGGAGTCAGGGGAGGGGGAGATTTCAGAATCTACACTTTCGGACGAAGATATCACCGACCCCGGTGACACCTGGTTGCAATATAGGCTGCGTTGTATCTTACCTGAGGTGGTGTGGTGGGGTTCCGTATTGGCGTCATCATGTAGGTGCTCAGAGGGCAGGCACTGTCCCCTAGGGAGGTGATAATGGTTGTCATTAGTTGGGTTTGTCTATTTGTGTGTGACATGCATGCATGTGCACAGGCATTTGTACTCACCAATGAGCCATTTGTTGCCATGCCTCCCAGCTTCCAGGTCCCGGTTTAGGGGTGACATTCTGAATATGAAACTATCATGGGTGGACCCTGGATAGTTGGTATAGAGAGAGGTGATGATTCCCTTGGCATCACATACAACCTGCACGTTGATGGAATGCCAGTGCTTGCGATTGTGATAGATGTGCTCAGTGGCCATAGGTGGACGTAGGGCCACATGGGTGCAATCAATGGCACCAAGCACTTTGGGGAAGTGTGCCATCCCGTCAAAGTCCTGGACCACGGCCTGCCTTTCTGCGGGTGTTCTGGGCATGTATATGTGCCTGCGGACTGAGGGGTGTGCAGTCATGATTGCCAACACCTGGTGTAGGCAGCGTGACTGCGTGGGCTTTGAGATGCCCCGAACTATGACAGTTGTCTGCTGAAATGACCCAGTGGCCAAAAAATGCAGTACATTGAGCACCTTTTCCAAGGGGCTCAGTGCTTGGGAGCAAAGGGTGGGTGAGTTGAGGTCATCCTCCCACTCAGTGACCAGGTCTAGGATGATATGAGGTGGAAATCTATACCTGCCATAGACCTGGTCATCAGGCATCCTAAAAAGGCTGGTCCTGGGTAAAAAAATGCGGGGCCTGGCTATCCTCCTCCTCCTGCGATGTCCCACGATCACTGCTGCGAGCAATGAATGGTACATTCATCGTAGATGTATGCACGCGTTTGTTGTTTGCACGCACTTTTATGCATTGTTTTTGGTGGCGTACATGTTTCTGGGTTTGCGCGTCTTTTGCTGCGTGCCGGTGAGCCCTGTTCGATTCCATGAATACGTGTTGTTAATGCGTGTGTGGGCGTTGCGAAGATTTTACTGCGGTGCTTCCCCGTAATGCCCACATTTTCGCATGTTGTCCCCCATTCCACGTGTTCCGCCCCCTTTTTAGGTGTGTGTGCTGGACGGTGTATGCCTTCGCTGGGCATATCGCGCAAGGCGTTCGTGGTGTCGCAGTGATGTGTTGGACCCACGCAGATTCAACGCAGGTCTCAGGTAAGCCACACGCAATGTGTTCCATGAATACGTAAACGGGCGCTTGCACACGTTTTGCATGCATGCGTCCCGTTTTCGGCGCACATTTATTTCCATGAATCACCACCATAGAGGGCTGCTGCCACTTACCCTGTAATAAGCATTTCAATAAGCATATCCTCTTTTTTAGCCACTGCTGTCAAATGCTATGTATTGCAACATTCAGCACCTGGTCACATGAAGTGGCAATTACTTAGATGTACTGCCAACATATTGGACTTCCTCACATCAACTGCCACTTATCAGTGTTCTACAAATCTTTTGCAACTGCATTTCCCTTACTTGTATAAAAAATTGCAAATACTGGACTTCTACATGCACATATACATATTTCTATTTTCAACAAAATGCTCCTAAAAAGGAACATTTTTATATCATTATAAGAATTGGTTATTTATAATGCACTTAAGACCCAGAGGTTTCTAAGCATGGACCTAGGGATGGAACCTGTGTTGTTCTGTGTCGTCTTGCTTCTAAGGAGAGCACGTTGCCCCTGAACTATTCTCCTGAGACTTTTAAAACAAGATTTTTTCTTGTGTATAAATATCATATTTTCTGACCTTTGCCATCACATACCTTAGAGTGCCACCATTCACCACTTGCTCACATATATGTGTATAGTGCCAATGCATGTACACATTTCCCCTTTCAATAAATTCCTACTACAAATAGGGAAAACTTGCATGCAACACTTTTCCTTACATAACAAAGACTAGTGTTTTCCAATCACTACTACAAAACACCATAAACTAACAATATACACAGCTGAAACTACAAAGTACCACTAAGTCATAATTAGCCCTACTTCTTAAAAACGCTGCAACACATTACAAATCCATTGCACCACAACAACTGCCCTTTCCATATTAAAAGTAGGACAAATATTGCCCAACTGCACAAAAAAAAATGTTCATGCATTTTTGAATCAATGCAAATGTTGCTGTACAGCTAATATCATCCCATATTAGCCCTAGTGCAAACTTTCCTGTGCTGCAAAAATCAACTAAATATGCATCTTTTTTACACTACACCAATTTTTACCCTGTTGCCTTTTTTCCTCCAATATCTCCTCCTACCTTAATAAACAACAACCTAAGTTAGCGAAAATACTTTGGCATTACCACATATACCAACTAACTTTCTTTTACAATTACAGGAAACAAGATTGACAAAGACAGCTACCGAACAAAGAAAACTGTTTGCATCCTAAAAAGTAGGTATATTAATCTAGCATGCATATCTGTCTAATTGTAACAATGCACTCTCTTTATATATATATATTAGCCTAAAGTATTTGTTCTACTCAACAATATTGAATTTCACTCTTACTCATTCTATTGCATCATTCACACTCTTTCTAATCGTATCTGAATATTGCTCTTGAGTCAATACACCACCAATACATTACTGCCTAACAGCCATCTCTTATCAACTTCTATATCACAATTTAATTTCTGTATTCTTCCATACCACTATCCACCTCAAGTCCTCAATTCCAACCCAACAACTTTCACACTCATTGCATTCCAAATTACTAACACAGATTAGCACACATAGGGCCTCATTACACGTTGTGCGCTAAAAATCGTAATTTACCGGCATGGCGCTAGTAACGTGTGCGCCTTGGCAAGAGGGCGCTAATAGCATACCATTACGAGTACGCGGACATGAGCATAGCGCCATGCCGCAATGACTCTACCACCATGCCGCTAAAGACCCCAAAAAAGACCCTTAGCGGCACCAATGAAAGCGCTGATAGCACTCCCGCAACATGCAAACAGCGGTCACCGCTAATAGCGGCCATCGCAATTAGCGGTCACCGCAATTAGCGGGCACCGTTAAATAGCGGAACCGGAAATAGCGTCATCGCACAGGAACGGCAAGGAGCACGGCGGCCATCTTTAAAAGCACAATCCATTGCTATCCTCTGCCCCCTGGACCTGTTTTGAGAACTTTGCTATTACAAAGCCACAAGGATACCCTCGCCATGCCTAAGGCTATTAAAAAAACAACCGACCGCTAGCACAAGGAGAGGTTCACCACTGAGGAGCTAACAATGCTCACTGACACCCTTGCAGCGAATGCCGATGTGGTATTTGCGGCCGACATACGGCGGGAGACCCTGATCCGCAAGAAGGCTATCTGGGCAGAGGTTGCCCTGAAAGTGAGTGCAGTGGGCACCACCACCCGCACTGTCCGGGAGTGCAGAAAGCGGTGGGATGACCTCTGCCTCCGAGTCCGCAGCATCCTGTCTGCGAACCGCAACATGGCCACAGGAGGTGGAGCCGATTCGCCTATAAAATTAAAGGAGTGGGAGGAGACCTGCGCCAACATGATCGGTGTTGAATCGATTGAGGGAGTTGGGAGCATGAAGCATGGTGTGGCAACTACATCAGATGGAGGTGAGTGTACACATGAAAGTATGCACTGTGAATGTTGAAGTCCCCCCCAAATGTGAGCCCAGAATCACCTCATGGATGCGCAAACATCCATACATGCATACAACCCTGGGCATGTCAGTGCCAAACCCAAACACACACACATGCACGCAACACCAGAGACAACTGCCACACAGAACCATGCATGGATGACCCACTCAACAAACACATCACCTGCATCCCTACCAATGAAGTTCCAATGCTCACAAAAGCATGAATAATGTATTCTGCATGAAGTACATTGAACCATCACCAATGCCATCCCCCTCTTGGTCCCCGACAGGCTCACATACAGACAGTGAAGAACATGGCACTGAAACTCTGGCACCCCCTGCCACGAAAAAATCAAGGCCACAGGACACAAGGGACACCCCCACTACATCAAGGGGCAAAGGTAGAAGAGTTCCCATGCTGAGTGCCAAACATCGGCGGAGCACCACTGCGACCATACCGCTGTCCACACTAGCAACAACTGGCCCACCTTCAGAAGTGAACCCCCCACCACAGATTCCAGCCACGGAGGGCCCACCGTCTGCTGCCACAAGTTCCACAGGTGAGGCGGCAGCCACAGCGCCGCTCTCAGATGTGGAGGAGCCGACAGATTTCCCCATGGAAATGCACACCCGAACCCCCCCCGGAACCCCCGAGGCAACACCACAGCAGACACCTGGGTCCAGTGTCCATGGCCAGTCTGGCGAGGACAACATGAGAGGGTTCAGTAGCCCACCGGTGGCTTCACCAGATGTCCTGGTTACAGAGGAAGGTGCAGCAGCCACACCACGGGAACGCCACAGTGCCCTTGACCTGGCCAGCATCAGGCAGCGCCAAGAGGACATAACTGTGCTGGTTGGGCAGCATGTGGAAGAGGCTGCCCGTCTCAGGGGGGAGATAGCAGAGACTGCCAGGCACTCAAGGGAGGCGATTGAAGCCTCCACCAACAGGCTGTGTGGGGAGATTTGCCAACTCAGCAGGTCCTCACGCGGATAGCGGACGCGATGGACCGCCAGTTCCCACCACCACCACCGGGACAGACAGCCACATCATCATCCGCCAGTTCGTGGCAGACAAGCCCCCTCCGCCGCTCCATACGCACCACCAGGCGCACGTCAACCCAGCCTCCTAATGCTGGTGGTGGCAATTTCGGAATATGGACTGCAGGGTCAACCTTCCACGTGTGTAGCTGGACAACAACATTGCGCCAGACAATTAAGGGACTGTTGTGGGGGGAGGGGGGAAGGGTGTTTTGGGACTGTTGTGGGGGGAGGGGGGAAGGGTGTTTTGGGACTGTTGTGGGGGGAGGGGGGACGGGTGTTTTGGGACTGTTGTGGGGGGAGGGGGGAAGGGTGTTTTGGGACTGTTGTGGGGGGAGGGGAGAAGGGTGGTGGGATGGTTGGGGACATGCACTTATACATCTTAAAATTCCTTAATACACTGGTGATTAATCAAAACACAGGCTTGGACTTCTTCATTGTGTATGTGTACTTTATTGGTGACAGGGTCCATTGTGCGCTTCAACACAGACACCAGTGCATTACTACGCATATCCATCGTACAGGGTGAAACCGTGTTACTCAGAAAATTTGGTTGATCAGATGCTGTCTCACATCACGTCCCTCCTGGCCATCGCCTCTTGCACGACCTGCATCCCCGTCACCTCCGTCCTCATCACCATCATCATCCTCATCAGGTGGTTGCATTTGAACGTCAGGGGGCAGTGGCACATTCCGTCTGATACACATATTATCTGATACACATATTGTCTGATACACATATTGTGTCTTCAAAAGGCCAAATGTCTGCTCAATCACGACACGGGTACGGGTATGTGCACGATTGTAGTCCTCTTCGTGCCGGTTCTGTGGGTTCCGTACAGGGGTAAGGAGCCACCTCTTCAGGGGATAGCCGGCATCGCCTGTATGGGGGGAAGAATGGTGACCTGTTACTGTTCACCTCTGGAGCGGCATGTACATGTCACACAAATTGCCTTTGCATTCAGATTGAAATCCACAACTACCAGCATGCATGCAGACGATCTGTGTGACTGCAATGTGAAAAGGTGTGCTTGACCCTGCAATTGGACATGCCCGATTCATGCCTTCGACAGCAGTTGACATGTCCTGGGTGAGGCCATGTTTTAGGTGTCCCTGAGCCCAGGCATATTTGGTACCACACTGCTAGTGTACTGCCATTCCGACATTGATGTTGCCATGCTGTGTAGCATCACTTCAATGGTGCTATAGGTGTGTGGTTCAATGCTATGGCTAGGGGTGATCCCTTTGCATGCATTCAAGGGCACATTTCTGTATTGATGTTGTGCTGTGCTAATACTGTATTACCATCTTGATGCCATGTTGCTGATTTGTGTATTTTGTGGTGTGGCCTGATGTGCAATGTGGATGTGGATGGATGTGTAATATTCATAGACCTGGATTGTTCTCTATGTTGTGTAGCTTATAATTGCATGTTGGTTCTTCTCAAGTACATTGCGGCCTTCCCTGATGGACATTGGCGTACATCTGTATGTCCATTTGTCCTCCGGACAACAGGCTACACCCAGTTGGAGTATGTATCTCTCCCCCCCCCAAATCACACCTAGTTGGAGTATGCATCTCCCCCCCCCAATCACACCCAGTTGGAGTATGTATCCCTCCCCCCCAATCACACCCAGTTGGGGTATGTATCTCCCCCCCCAATCACACCCAGTTGGATTATGTATCTCCCCCCCAATCACACCCAGTTGGAGTTTGTATCTCTCCCCCCCAATCACACCCAGTTGGAGTATGTATCTCTCCCCCCCAATCACACCCAGTTGGAGTATGTATCTCTCCCCCCCAATCACACCCAGTTGGAGTATGTATCTCCCCCCCAATCACACCCAGTTGGATTATGTATCTCCCCCCCAATCACACCCAGTTGGAGTATGTATCTCTCCCCCCCCAATCACACCCAGTTGGAGCAGGTATCTCTCCCCCCAACCACACCCAGTTGGAGTATGTATCTCCCCCCCCAATCACACCCAGTTGGATTATGTATCTCCCCCCCAATCACACCCAGTTGGAGTTTGTATCTCTCCCCCCCAATCACACCCAGTTGGAGTATGTATCTCTCCCCCCCAATCACACCCAGTTGGAGTATGTATCTCTCCCCCCCAATCACACCCAGTTGGAGTATGTATCTCCCCCCCCAATCACACCCAGTTGGATTATGTATCTCCCCCCCAATCACACCCAGTTGGAGTATGTATCTCCCTCCCAATCACACCCAGTTGGAGTATGTATCCCTCCCCCCCAATCACACCCAGTTGGAGTATGTATCTCCCCCCCCCAATCACACCCAGTTGGATTATGTATCTCCCCCCCAATCACACCCAGTTGGAGTTTGTATCTCTCCCCCCCAATCACACCCAGTTGGAGTATGTATCTCTCCCCCCCAATCACACCCAGTTGGAGTATGTATCTCTCCCCCCCAATCACACCCAGTTGGAGTATGTATCCCCCCCCCCAATCACACCCAGTTGGAGTATGTATTTCTCCCCCCCAATCACACCCAGTGGGAGTATGTATCTCTCCCCCCCAATCACACTCAGTTGGAGTATGTATCTCTCCCTCCCCAATCACACTGCCATGTGCTTGCCCTGCTACTCACCAAGTAGCCACGAACGTTGTCCGGCTTGTCGCTCCATGTAGCGTGGTATGGTTGAGTTCCGCAGGACCATGGAATCATGGGTTGATCTGGGAAATCGGGCACAACAATGTGTGATTATCTTGTTAGCGTCACATACCATTTGGACATTGATGGAGTGGAATTGCTTCCTGTTTCGGTAGACTACTTCATTGTGATGTGGGACCACCAATTCCACATGGGTACAGTCGATGGCCCCAATGCAACTTGGGATGCCTGCCAGTGAATAGAAGCCAACTTTGGTGTTTGCAATCTCCTGGGCAGTCCGTGGCATGAATATGTGTTCAGGTGCATGCATCAGGAGGGCATCGAGTACCTGGTTCAGCGTGCGTGAGAATGCTGGTTGTGAGATGCCATGCATCTGCCCCACTGTATGCTGGTAGGTGCCTGTGGCCAGGAAGTGGAGCACAGTCACCACCTTCAGTAGAGGCGGGATGGCAGTTCTGATGTCTATGAGGCTCACAATGTCGTCATGTATCATGTCCATGATGCTGGTGATGGTATCCCGCTGCAGGCGGTACAGGGTGTGTATCTGCTCAGGGGTTAGGTTAAATGGACTGGCTCTGATCCTGGGGATTGGTGGCTGCCTCTGTGGTATGAATAGGTGCCGTGGTGGTGCTTGCTGCGCCTGTCTTGCCCTCCTCCTCGTCCTCCTGCGTCTCCTCTGTGCTGCCTGTTGTTGTTGCTCCTGCACTGCAATCATGTCCTCCAGCCCATGTAATGCTGCTAGTATTGAGACCATCTTGGTGTGGGAAGGGGTGTGTGAAGGGGTGTGGTGTGCTCCTTTTGTGCTGCCACAGTCTCCATTGCCTCCACCTGTGCTGATTGTGTCCACCTGTGGCAGGTGGGAACACTGCTCAGTTCTTATTAACGGGTGGTTCGCGATGCCGGTATTTGCGCCATGCCGGTAAGGGGGTTTTGGGGCTTTACCATGCCGCTATTTGCATGTCTGCATGGCTTGCGATGGTGTGCTATTACCGGCATGGCGCTATTTACGGGATGAAGGGTCGCGCGCCCACGAACTAGCCGCTATTAGTGGCACCGTACTTAGCGGTGCCGCTAATAGAGGTATTCCGGGTCGTAATTGGCATGGGGATTTAACGATACCGGTATTCCCTTACCGGTAACGTTAATCCCTTACTGCACAATGTGTAATGAGGCCCATACACTCTTCCTCGCACTTTTTCAATTACACCCACACAACCCTCATACCTATACACTAAATCACATGATTACAGTAACCGCTGTTCTCCTCAACACATCATAATATTCCTAGTTATTGCATCAAACTACCACTCCCTTACTCACTAAGAGCAGTACCCTCAACACATTCTACTATCAATACTTTATTACCCATTCCCCATCACATGAATATACTTATTTTATACAACACCCGATTTCAATGTCATGTTTACCCAAGCTCGTCACACCTATACAGCTTCTTACTCTTACAACCTTCCCAACTACATCTATAAGGCCACTACACAATCAGACAGCACTCTATTCATCACTACAATAACACCCACACATCCACGAATAATACATGCATAAACATTCCACAAATTTATTTTTTCCCAACAGACAGAACAAATTGCCTACTAAAAACCAACTCCATAGAAAACAAAGAAAATATAGAGTAGATCAAAATAAGAACAAGCCATATAGTCATCCACCTCTAAAACTATTTATAGAAAACATTAAACCAGAACAGCTAGTAACCTCACTCAACGAAAGTAAACCAGTCAGCAGTAAATAAAGTCAACCTCGTCTTGCAAAAATTAAAAGAAAAATATATGTACAAAAGCAGACATAAAAATGTTCCTAACACTGTATCTACACATGTTAAAGTAGCCACAGTAAAACATTCCAGAAAATCAATTTTACAAAATGTTTTCTTAACAATCTCATTAAAACATCTAGAAAGTCACGCTCTATGCTTTAAATCTCCCACATAAAACTAATCCTCGAAGCTCTAATTGACAGCGCATTTATACCAAAGAAAATGTGGTTTATATTAATTGTAAACAGAATAAAACCACTAACTAAATTAATCAATAAATTACAAAAAGTACTTTTAAACATGCGCAATGTCAATATAGCTACCTTTCAAAATTCTGTGAAGGTGAATGATTTCACACAAGCAGCACAGAATCATATTTCAATGAAGTGGCTTATAAACAAAAAGAAATGAACCCAATTGCCCTAGACAATAATGGGCGAGGCTATGAAGTAGTAGGAGACATCATTATGGCAAAAGAAACCCTTATAGAAAATAATTCCCAATAAACTTGCAAACAAATGTTCCTTTTGTCCAAACAAACCGTGCAGTGTACAAATGCCAACAATTCTTTAAATCTTTATGACAATTCCTCAATCGCTATGTGAAACTAAAAGACAACAGTAGAATCAAAACATTACAAGCCATGGACTCCTGCCCAGCACGCTTCCACACTGAGCTGTGAGGACATCCATTAGCCTGCATTTCAGGAACTTCTTGCAAAAGCACCTTCCATCACATACAAACTGTTAGCAAGACACCATTCCGCTATACAAAACCTTGCTCATAGATTGTAGTCTGCAAAAAGTCCTGCTCTAGAACTGCAAAACTTACATAACATTCTCCTGCATGGAATAGCCAAAGAACTCCTTCAAGAAATAGAACACATCCAAAGTAAATATTTTGGAACTGAAGTTGACTTAGAAAATTCAGTAACTTTAGAAAACATTAGCAAAAACCTCACAAACACCAACCTCCTTACAAACACATAGAAAAATAAATAGCAAAGTTTCAAAACACATCTGCTGAAATACCAAAGTATGTGTCTATTGTCGCAGAACATTTTATAAAAAGAGCCCAAAAATAGTAGATATGGCCTACAGATTAGAGGACAATGAGGCATCCCAATGGTTCCAATTAGCTTTATATCTAACAGCAGAAATGAAATACAAAATAACTGGCCCCTCAATGGTTTGCACGTACTGTAATACAAAGCTTGACAATAATCAAATGCCATCATGGGCTATCACTAATAACTTGGAAATCTTCCCACTTCCAAAAGCTCTCCAACAACATTATTTGTATGAGAGCATTATAATCCAAAAAGTACACCCATTTCAAGCTATAATACACCTTCAACTCAAAACTGCCAAATTGACTCCACCCGAGTTACTAAAGGGCATTTGTGGCAAAGTAGTATACTTGCCATTAGATCTTAAAGAAAATGTAGAAACGGCCAAAACAACAATCTTTGATTGTACTAGTTAATGGTGTACCAACAAAAGACAAATACATTTGGCAACAACTAGTCGACTTAAACAAAGTTAGACAAGCCCTACAATGTCTCAAAAAAAAACAATGAATACTACAGAGATATAAACAGAGGAAAACCTAAGAGAAATCATCAAAATAATTGAACATTCACCACAAACTGGCCAGTTTGAACGTGTGGATCCTATTACTGCAATCAGCATTTTAGAGCAATATACAATTCGCCCACTGCATTCCAAAGATACCAAAGAAGATGCATTAGAAACATATCAAATGCATCAAGCCAAAGGATTCCGAATGAGCATATGGGAGAAAAGGGTAGAAGCATGTTCTTTTCCTCTACTCATTCCTACAGGAAAAGGGGGAAGATATGATGAAAGGTCCACACAAATTAGTTCATCTGAATATTGCTCTTTACAAATGTATTTTAAAAACCCAAGATTCAAACAAAATGTAGAATACATTTTCCACCTCTTGTTTGAAAGAGAACTAGCAATTCTATGTTATGGAGTTGCACACACATGAAAAACAGGTTCTCATTTCTTAAACATTTCAGCTTGCCAACTGTTTCAAAAGATACAAGACAAAGATTAAAGTTTTGCAGTCAAGCTTCACAGTTCTCTTGGCAGAGATGCATGGTAAAAAAAGAATACTGGTTCCGACGTCACACTGATGTAAATTGTATGCCAAGGAACACAAGGCCTAGTAAGATAGTTGTTTTGTCCACCCTTTGTTTCCCCCTCCCTGTCTTGTCACGCCTAGAAACACTTGTGTACAGGCGCATTATAAATGCCATATGATATCATAACATAGGTCCACCCACATGGTTTGTTACATTAAGTTGTGCAGATTATGCATGGGGTGACTTGCATGACTTCATACGCACTGCAAACCAAAATAAAGAGGGAATATATATGTAAACACCAGGAGAACTCTGTTCCCTTGACCTTGTCAATGTTTCAAGATACTTCCACCATCAATGAATTGCCATGCTGCACCTCCTCTGCAATAAAAACTACCCCTCCACTCGGAGAAGTAGAACACTTCTTTTGGAGAAAAGAATATCAATGCAGAGAAGCACCAAAGATCCACATGCTTTTGTGGACAAAAGACGCTCTCAAATGTGGCCATGACAGTGATGCCACTGTTTTACGATTTGTTCAAAAATACACCACCTGTAACATCCCTTCAGAAACCACAGATAGTGACCTATGTACACAAATCTTACACTTCCAAAACCCTAAGTGTGGAAATAAAAACAAAGGTAAATACTACACCTAATAACTGCCACCTGAAGGCGTACAGACACATGCTCAAAGGAATCACTGCGCACAGGTAAAAGTGCATGTTGGATTTAGCGGTGCGTGCATGTTTCAGGCTTGTGATCAAATTTAGGGGTTCACGTAAGCAGTGAAGCAGGGTGCAGGCATGGTTTACGGGGTTCACATGCAGATCCACCGATTACTTGAGTTACAGAACATGGTACGCTTATTGTCAAGGTGCCATGCACAGTTACGGGGGACCCTACGCAATGTCGCTGGGGTACTGACTTGGTTGCAGGGGACCCCACGCAGGATTACTGGGGTACATAAGTTCACGCTCGAGGACCGCGCACAGGTAGACATTGATGGTTGTATCTGCTTTGCGGAGGGGGGAGTCTTTCGGGGGCTTTCTGGACGCAACTTCCGCGTAGGGTTACTTTGCATGACAGATTCCATGAATATGCAGAGCGCGCACAAAAACTTCTGAGCGCAGGGACACGCAAAGCAGTTCTTGCCGTGCAAACTTTGCAGGATCTATGCACACTTTTCCATGAATTGGGCCTTTAATCAGTTTGAATTACGCCACATCACTGCTGCTATAACTGTAAACACACTTCAGGGTAACACATGGGGCATTACTTCATTACTCATCTGTAGGCTTTTGTGGTACCGTTGTTTCAAAGGGAAAGATGGCAAGAACATAGCCATAGCCCCCTCTATGAATCCTGTGAAGGAAGAACATTTTCTACGCAACTTTGGTCCTATCTACCAATTACTCTATTGCCCTGGGTTCTATCGCACATAAAGAAGCACGGACCTAATGTGCATGTGGCGTAAGTGCTCCTTTTAAAACTTTAATTCAAATGCTATTACATATGTATCTAATGCCAAGTCTCACTGGTATATGAACTCTGTGAAATATCTTTTTTCAACATTACCTGCCATTTTCTCTGGATATTCTGTCAGCCTCTGCAAATTCTGGTCCAGCAGGAAACATAGGCCATTAATGTATGTGTTCTTGCCACATTCCCTCTTCAGCGTTGGACCGCAGGCCTAATACCAAGGAAATATAAAGCAAGGGGGAGACAATGAGCACAATACATTGTTCTACAGTGGAGTACTGCAGGTGTGTCTGTTCCATGTCATTTCACTGACAGAAATGACTTCATGGTAATTTACAACCAAGTAATTCCTTCGAAATGTTACATCAACTATTTTCATTTTTTATTTTGGGTGGTCACCCTCTCATTCCATTCTACCCATCCATTAATACCCCTATCCAAATCCACAACCCCTTTTTACCCCATAACCCATAAATACCCATAGATTTCGATGTAATTTCGAAGTAATCACTTCTTAGAAAATTACCACAAAGTAATTACTGTCGATAAAGCAACGGGATACCGTTGTGTCTTGACACTGAGGAGATGTCATGCAGAGGCTACATTTCCAGCCTTCAAACTTTACTACCAGTGTATGCAACCCGCAGGCTTGGGATATTGTAAATCTTTTGCTGCTGGAAAGTTCAAAAGTCAAGAAAGACTAGTTGCACTGGTGCGTTCATGTTTCTGATTCACAAAGTTTCCACCATAGGCTAGAATTATAAACATCCAACCCCTGTCAGAGTGAGAATACCTGTCCACTATCTTAAGTACAGAAAACTGAAAAGCACCTTTTTCCATCCAGACCAGAGGTTTCATCACCAACATTTACCCTCCAACTTAAGACCAGGGGGACATTAAACATCATATTTAATAACTGCATAATTTCATGACAATCATGATGTAAATACAAGGAAACATATAAATGATCTAAAGCAAAACAATTTTGTGAACATCTTCAAAAAATGCTCAAGTCCTGGAGTGTAGCAGGTGAGTGTAGTGCACAGCCCCTAGGGCACAACCACCCCCCACCACCACAAACACACACAAAGACACAGACATATTTTATGTAAAGAAATATTATTTAGGAAACTGCTATCGGGATATCAGAGCCATTTGTGACCTGCATACTTAACAACAATAATAATTCGTTTTGTATATAGCACTTTAATCTAAAGCGCTTTACATAGGACATTTTTACATGAATATTATTATTACCCAAGCGAAATTGGTACTCATTCATCGACCTCAGAAGGATGAAAGGCTGAGTTGGCCTTCCCGGGATTTGAAGCTGGGAAGTGCAGATCACAGCAACACGCGTTTAACCCACTGAGCATCTTCTCAGCATTGGAGATTTACATAAAGGTCATATGAATAACTTACTTTTATAGGAGAAACATTAAGATTTTGAAATAAGAGAAATGTACAGTACATTTAGGGCGAAGTTCAAGTTGAGCCAGGAGTTGCAAAGGGATATTCATATCTGGGTGACCCTTGCATAACTGAAGTGACTAGAGATTAGATTCTGATATAATGCTTCAGAGCACTCATCAGGGACATATGGATACACATCTTAGGTATGGAGAGATGATGCATGCACCTCATCTGATCACCAGAAGAACTTGATTACCTAAAAGTGTTGCCTGGCCGAGTGGTTCGCACCACTTATGTCAGTGTCCTTTATAGATAATAAAGTATCCGTCCGCGAAAAAAAAACATGAAATATAGTCCCGAAGGTGATAGGATAAACAGTGTCTTGCTTACCATGGCCTGCCCTCCCATTGGTTACACAGTAATTGGCCGGCAGCTGCCTCTGTAACTACTAGTACAGTGATATCACTGTGACATACTAATCTTGCAGCTTATTATCATTTCCGTTGGCACATAGGCACGTGAGTCAGGGCGTGACTGCTTTGCATTCTTCTTATGTGGCATTTCATCTATTTAAAAGTGCCCTCTCCAGGAATTATATTGGGGTGTGCACACAGGGATTAACAGGGACATATGGTGGGGGGCTGCCGTATATCGTAAATAATGAAACACAGACCTGTCTGTTTGAGTGTGCAACATATATAATACACATATATAGTACAAATAATACATTTTAATATTCTGATTCACTGTGAAAGCACAGTCATCAGACTGACATTCCATAATCTAGTTGTATTCAGCTTCAGACACGCCATTATATAGATGAGATTGGTTTATATCCTTACAGTACCTGTGAAAGCGGTTCCTGCTGCTCCGTCATGGCTTAGGTAAGTGTCCATTTTGCTCCCCCTGCATTTTTGTTTTCTTTGCCCCTTTATCTTTTTCATTTTCCCTGACCCACTCCCCATACTTGTTTTACACCTAAACCCCACTGTCCTCCTCCCGCCCTCTTCCCGCCTCCCCGCACCATGATTGCTGGCCGCCAATGGAAGACAAACATCCTTGCTTGCTCGAGACCAGGACGGTCTTTCCAGCTGCAGCAGGCCTGGAAAAGCAGGTCCTGCTGCTGCGCGCTGGCCTAGGTAAGTGCCCCTTCTGTGTCTCCCTCCGTTTTCATTGCCCCTTTTATATTTTCCATTTGCCCTGATTCGCTGTTTCATGCCCAGACCCATCCCCTATCCACCTCCCGCCCTCTTCCTGCCTCCCCTCCCCGTGATTGCCCAGCCTCCCTTGAAAGTTACCCTCTTAGCAGAGGAACCCAGGGCAGCCTTGCCTGGGCAGCTAACTAAGGGCCACAGCAAAGGGCAGCTCCTTTCTGGGCAGCCCATCTCCCTGTTTACCCCTGTTCATCACTGTTCACCCATGGACACCAGACATAGCACTCTAAAGCAACAACTAAGGTAAGGTGGTACAGGTGATGAGAACTGCCATTCCTGTGCTCATTTTAAACCCTGCTACTTTTTCATCACTACCTTCAAATCAGAACACTGTGTAGACGACCTGCTACACTCCTTAAATAGCCTGATAAATGTATTTCGGAGGGCAGATGTTGTGTTGCACATGAGGTATTTTGAGGCCGAGTGGTGAGTTACACTTACATTTATTTGGACAACAGGAAATGTCTTGCACCTAAATGGATTGGGGGGTGGGCAATGTATTGCACCTAGGTGGATTTTGGGTGTAGGCAAGGTATTGCACTTGGATGGATTTGGGTGTGGGCAATGTATTGCACTTGGATTTGGGGGTGGGCAATGTATTGCACTTAGATGGATTTTGGGGGTAGGTAACGTGTTGCACTTGGATGGATTTGGGGTGGGCAATGTATTGCACTTAGATGGATTTTGGGGGTAGGTAACGTGTTGCACTTGGATGGATTTGGGGAATAGGTAATGTATTGCACTTCGATGGATTTGGGGGTTGGGCAGTGTATTGCATTTGGACAGATTTTGGGGTTAGGCAATGTATTGCACTTAGATGGATTTGGGGTGGGCAATGTATTGCACTTAGATGGATTTTGGGGGTAAGCAATGTGTTGAACTTGGATGGATTTTGGGGTAGGCAATGTTATGTTATGTTAATTTATACCATGCACCACTACCACCCAAGGGCAGTCTCCAGATGCTCACGTGAATCTGCAAGAAAGGCCAAGAAGGCTTGGTGTGTTAGTGGGGATAGGATGATAGGAAAGTTCAGAACCAGGAGGAAATGGCATCTGTGAGCGTTGTCTTGCATGTGAGAGTTGGTTCGGGAGGTCCTGTGTGTTGTAACCGTATGGGAAGGACTCAGTGCCTCAGATGTGTGCTAGTGTTTGTGTTGGGTGTGTGTCGTGTGATGCTAGGTTGGGGTTTATGGTCGTGCACACGGGTTAGTTGTATCCATAAGGGGTCCAATGTTGCGCGTGGCTGTTAGGTGTTTGAATATATAGTGTCAGTGTGCATGTGTGTTGAGGCGATGGATTTATGGACTATGTGCAGTGGTGTTCCCTCTAGTGTTGTTTCCAGAGTCTCAGAGAGTTGTTAGGGTGTGAACATTAGGTTCATTTTTACTGTGTTCATGTGTAGTGTGGCTAGCCCCTAGTCATGCGTAGTGGCGTTGGTTATGTTGGAGGAGCAGGAAGGGAGGAAATGGGTTAGTAAGTCGGCCAGTTTGACGATGCCTCTTGTTAGGAAAGATTTCTCTTTACCGCACATTCCCTTCCATTTCTATGCCCCCCCCCCAAACGTTTTGCTTTTATTTTTGATTCTGACCTGCTGTTTTAGCTGGGAAGCCTTAAGATTTACTGCACTTGTGCTTGCTCATTTGTCATGGGGAAACTGATATGTCCTTCAGGCTGTCACTACTGGAAAACCTTGTTTTCCTTAGTCGTGTTACTTTGTGGCCACTTTTGGTAACTTGTTACCACTTTGGTAACTTTTTATCATTGTACAATGCTATTTACAATGCAGTACAATGGGGTACACTTTTTGTTTTGCCCTAGACTAACACTCAAAGGGTTTTTGTTTGCTCTAGGTGTGCCTAAGGGGCAAGTTGGTGGCAGCAGTTACTTTTTGCTATTTTGGCAACCAACTGTGGCTAGTGTCCAAACATGGCTGTGCCACATTGTTTTTCATTCGTCCATTGGACAGCAAAGCAGAGGCTTTTCACAGGCTACTGCAGGGCAACTTCTGTTTGCTGGCAGGAAATGGATTGGGTCTGTCTGGTCCCAATCCACAAACTGTTTTCGGTGTGGCTGAGTGGTATTCGTGAGTTGTGCCATCAGTGGTCCTTTTTGGACCACTGCTGGTGTGTGTGTGGGCCATATCTTTGATTGGCTAGTGGGAGTTTCAGCTCTTACCTGGCTATTTTCTTTATGAGAAGAAGACCCCTCCACCCACTCTGGAGAGATCCTGGAAGAAACCAAAGGAGCCAAGTAGCCTGTCCAGCTGCAAGACCTGCAAGGTCTTCACTAAACTGCACTGATCCTGCAACTGGACCACTCTAAACTGCCTTTGGTCCTGGTCCCAGTCACTGATCCCCTGGAACCTCTCTGCACTACGGGACTGTCTCTTTATCCCTACAGCCCCCCCCCTTCCCCAGCACTTGTTCTGCACTTACCTTGCACTTGCCACTAGCTGGCCCTTTTTTATTTATTACTTTACGCCACTTACCTTTACTGCACTTCCCCCCCTCCCCTTCCCCTTGCACTTTTTCCCCCCTCCCCCACCCCTGCACTTGCGCGATCTGAATGACACCTGGCCTAGTAGGATCGTTTGTTTTGTCTCCCCTTGTTCCTCCCCCCCCTGCCTCGTCGCGCCTTGAAACACCTGTGTATAGGCGCGTTACAAATACCATATCATATATCATATCATACCATGGACCCATTGGAAGAAGGCCTGGTGACCAATATCTGCTGCTGTCCTGGAAAAGCCTGGTCATGTTGAAGATCTCCAGCAGTCCTGTGAAGGAGCTGCTACCCTTGGAGTGGAAGGAACATCCATTGTCAACGTCAGCTCAGAGTTCTATGAAGAAGAGCCTTCGGTGGTGGCCCTGGACCGCACAGTTGCTGATCAGCTCAGAGTTGGGGCTACCCTGCTACAGATGCCACAGTTCCGAGTTGCACTTAAGACAGATTTGGGGGTAGGCAATGTATTGCACTTAGATGGATTTTGGGTGGTTGGCAATGTATCGCACTGGAGGTAATTCTGAGAGTGACCAACGTGTTGAACCTTATCATTAGAGAAGGTGGCCATGGCTTCTGCTATAAGATGATTTATAAGTGCAGCCAAGGTTTTTGCACCATGAATATCCATTAAGGTAGCCAACATGGTACACTTAGAAGTTTAGTGTGGTTGACCATTGTTCTGCACCTGGAATAATTCGGGAGGGCGTCCTTGGTGTTGCTCTCGAAGGATTTGAGAGGGTAGCCATTACATTGCACTGACTCTAGCCTTTGTACCAGAGGATCTCATGTGATTGCCTTTGTATAGCACTGGAAATGGTTGTGCAGTTTGACCAGGGTGATGCACTTAGTCGAGTCCAAGGGGGGGACCAGGTTATAGTTTTAAGCGATTGTAGAATGTGTTCCACTTCCTGTAACACAGGTGTTGGCAGAAGGCTACCTTAGCGGTTAAGTGGGGGTCTGAATGTAGCCACCTAATGATAGCTGGATGCATGCAGAATACATTCACTACAATTTATCCACATCAGTTTACTAGAATTGTGTAGACCATACCAACTCTAGGCTGGAACTTGATTATAACCAATTCATTTTTCCACTTGCATTCCGCACACATCTGCTCTCACATACTACTCAAATGACAATCTGCACAACACTGCTGCCATAAGAATGTATCTACCTTTCATGACAAAATTTCGAACTGTAGCTACGCACATAACTGACTATCATCTTACACACACACTCCTGCTTATTTCCCTAGTTTACCTCTCTCCACCCATACACATGGTGGCTAGTAGGGACTCGGACAAACCCTCACAACCTTTAACGGCCTGTATACACACACGCATACTAGCACCTCCCAACTTTCCAATACTTTGGACTTCAGTCCTCATGAGAGGGTTAAGCGTATAGCACGTTAGGACCATACCCATTGTGAAAGGCGCTATATAAAATGATGAAATGAAATGTGAAGGGTCTGGGAATCCTGGATTCAATGTCTTTCATAATACTGCATCAAAGAGTTCTTATGAGTTTTGTGGAAAAGGACTGATAAGCATAGCATTTTATAAAGTTCCTTGTATAGCCAACTTGTGAAGCGCATCTTTTCTCTGTTCATAAAAAGGGAAGTATAGCCAACCTAAATAACTGCAGGCTAATAACTCTGCTTGGTGGTCATGGGCAAGATTTGTGAAATATCAAATCGGGGAAGTGAAGTCATGGTTTGAGGAATGGAAACTGATTCCTTCAACCAAATCTGAGTTTTAAAAGGGGTCAATAAACTCTTAACAATTGTGATGCATTAATGCTATTGGTTAAAACCCACGCACAAGGAAAAAGCAGGCTCTTTGTGGCAGGCATGCAGACTGCAAAGCATCATTATGTTGATATGTTGATATGTTTCTGGTCAAAGTTGATTCAATGAGCAATGGAGGCTGGGTTACGTATTGTCTCTGTTGATAGTCCTTTCTGAGAAAACCCTGGTTTAGGTCAGATCAAGTTCAAATAGTTATTGATATACGGAGTGGAATAAAGAATTAGGGGAGGTACTGGAACCCTTGTTTTTATGTTTTGTTAGCAGATCTTCCTTGGAAGCTGTCACCGAGGAGATGGTTTCCTATAAGGTTGGCAGGGGTTGGGGGGGGCTATGTCATGCCTAACCTATGATGAGTGCGCTTCCTTACTTGATCACAGTACTACCAGAGAGGTAATTTCCTATTGTATTACTATAAGGAACGCATTTAACAATTAATCAAAGGATCCTAAATTAATTACCTTTGGTACAAGATGGTGGAAATTTGGATCCGGTCTCGACGGGCCTTAGAAGTTTTTGCCAGGTATAATTATTTCAGTATCATTGTTGATAATAAATGCAAATGAAGGGCATACCATAGGGCGAGCTGATTTTCAAACATGACAAGATTGCTAAAATGTAACTGTAATTTTGACGGGTACTATATCGCAGCCTCTGTTAAATTGTTTGTATTAATGATAGTGTCACAGATTATCTATAGAGCAGAAGAACAAGTTACTTACCAACCTTACCAACTGTAACGTTCTTTCGATTCGATGTTCATCCCACGTATTCCTCATTTTAGATATATCCTTACCTTTAGTTTCGCCTTTTTTTTCTCTCTCTCTCCAGCAGAGGGCGCTCCACTCGAGGCGGCGACGTCGATGTCCCTTGGCGGACTCCGTCGAGTATCAATGTCATCTGTTGTTTAAAGGCCTTGAGCGTGCTCGTTGGCTTCAGTTCTGTTTTTTTCCATATATCAGAGTCCATGACCATTGTTAAAAGCGTGCCTCTTTTGAACCCAGCCTAAAAAAAAATCAGAGTGTAAACCACGTAAACTGTACTGTGGGGTAGGTTGGGAGGGTCGATGAGGAATACGTGGGAGGAACATCCAATTGAAAGAACGTTACAGTTGGTAAGTAACTTGTTCTTCGAATGGATTGTGTCCTCCCACTTATTCCTCATCTTAGATAGACTCCCAAAGCAGTTTTCTATTGGAGGCGGGAGTATAAATATCTTTTTAGTCATGTAATGAATGTAGCACAGATTTGGCAAATAGACCTCCTTGAGAGGTAGTTGAGTCCAAAGCATAATGTCTTATGAAAGTATGCATGGATGACCATGTGGCTGCTGCACAAATATCTTGTACAGGGACACCCCTTTTAAGTGCTGTTGAAGTTGCCATGCCCCTAGTTGAATGAGCTCTTAAACCCTCAGGCGGATCTTTTCCAGCTAGCCTATAACACTCTATTATGGCTAGGATTATCCATCTTGATAAGGTTTGTTTAGGTACAGGTGGTCCTAACTTTCAACCAGTATATCCCACAAACAGTTGCTCACACTTACGTATTTTTGACAATCTTGAGATATAAAAGCTAAGAGCCCTTCTAGGATCTAGCCTATGTAGTCTTTCCTTTTCCTTACTTGTGTGAGGAGGAACGTAGAACGTAGGTAGAATTATTTTCTGTGACAGGTGAAAGTCTGAAACTATTTTTGGCAGAAAAGAGGGCTTCACTCAAAGTACAACTTTATCTTTATGAAAAATGGTGTGAGGAGGACCACTCGAAAGTGCCTTCAACTCACTTACTCTGCGGGCTGATGTCAATGCAATTAGAAGTATAATTTTAAGAGTAAGAAGCCTTAACCGGCAAGAATGCTGAATCGTAGCAGCAGAATCGTAGCAGCGCCAGGAGGAGAGGGCTGGAGCCTTCTCCCCTCTCCAACAGGACCCCACTGCACCCCCAGGAAGAAGTTGAGACCCTAGACGCCTCCTACGCTCGGAACGAGCAACGTGGCCTCACCTACAATCTTTGTCGGTTTTTGGCAGCATTCTCAAGGGTATTTGCAACCACCCTGTAAAAGTGCCCATATTTCAATTTTGGGGCATAGATCAGCTCCAAACTGCCCGGGGCTCCATTGGCCGCCATTCCACACAACGTGGTTAATGGCCGCCGCATAGTTCGACAACCGTCACCAGCATCGAGCCTTGCAGCACCCGCAGCCTGTGATTGGCTGTTCCTCCATACACCCGCCCCTGCAGCCCACCGATAGGTGGCAGCCGAAGGGCAAGCCTAGAGCCAGTCTGCATCCAAAGCCGCTGCAGAATCGTAGCAGCGCCAGGAGGAGAGGGCTGGAGCCTTCTCCCCTCTCCAACAGGACCCCACTGCACCCCCAGGAAGAAGTTGAGACCCTAGATGCCTCCTACGCTCGGAACGAGCAACGTGGCCTCACCTACAATCTTTGCCTGTTTTTGGCAGCATTCGCAAGGGTATTTGCAACCACCCCTGTAAAAGTGCCCGTATTTACAATTTTGGGGCATAGATCAGCTCCAAACTGCACGGGGCTCCATTGGCCGCCATTCCACACAACGTGGTTAATGGCCGCCGCATAGTTCGACAACCGGCACCAGAATCGAGCCTTGCAGCACCCGCAGCCTGTGATTGGCTGTTCCTCCTTACACCCGCCCCTGCAGCCCACTGATAGGCGGCAGCCGAAGGGCAAGCCTAGAGCCAGTCTGCATCCAAAGCCGCTGCAGAATCGTAGCATCGCCAGGAGGAGAGGGCTGGAGCCTTCTCCCCTCTCCAACAGGACCCCACTGCACCCCCAGGAAGAAGTTGAGACCCTAGACGCCTCCTATGCTCGGAATGAGCGACGTGGCCTCACCTACAATCTTTGCCTGTTTTTGGCAGCATTCTCAAGGATATTTGCAACCACCCCTGTAAAATTGCCCATATTTCAATTTTGGGGCATAGATCAGCTCCAAACTGCCCGGGGCTCCATTGGCCGCCATTCCACACAACGTGGTTAATGGCCGCCGCATAGTCGACAACCGGCACCAGCATCGAGCCTTGCAGCACCCGCAGCCTGTGATTGGCTGCTCCTCCATACACCTGCCCCTGCAGCCCACTGATAGGCGGCAGCCGAAGGGCAAGCCTAAGGGCCTGTCTGCATCTGTCAGCGTCGGGCAGCACGCAGCGAGAAGTTTGTTCTCACTGTAAGTACTCCTCTGTACTTTACATTAACGCTACTAAAACTACCAGCACTATCCCCCTCCCTGACCATTTGCGTACTGCCACCAACACTTTCTACATACTGCCCTTTGCCTGACAATCTCGTTCACAGCTACCTCTTGATATGTACAATCCTTACTACATTTGCCCGCATCTTGCTGCATGTCCGCCTGCCTTCCCAAGCCTCGGATGATCCACAGTTAACTCTCATATGGTATACCAAGTAACTAAGCATTGTATTGTATTTCGCCGATTACATGCCTTATATTACCCCCTGTCGGAACCTTTGCTGCTACTGTTATGAAGTGTTATGAAGTACTATGAAGTTACCTGCTATCACTCCTCGACTTATGAAGCATGTTATATGTGCGCGTCCGTGTCCATAGCTCCCACGCTACCTAGCCACATCAATGCAAGTTATATCATGCTGTTATAAACCGTGCTTATCTGAGTTATATCTTGCTGCTCTAAATTGCGCTTGACTGCTGATGCTCTGCATTTTTAGATAATCTGCTTCTTAGCCCATTGTAACCCTCACATCTAGATGGACTAGTTGACCACAGTTGATTGTGTTATGCTTTTTGGTCATTAGCAGACCACATTTGATTGTGTTGTGCCTTATGGTCGCCAATATACCACATTTGATTTGATTCTGTTATGCCTTATGATCACTAGCAGACCACATTTGATTGTGTTGTGTCTTATGGTCGCCAACAGACCACATTTGATTGTGTTATGCCTTATGGTCACTAGCAGACCATATTTGATTGCGTTATGCCCTATGGTCACTAGCAGACCACATTTGATTGCGTTATGCCTTATGGTTACTAGCTGACCACATTTGATTGTGTTATGCCTTATGCTCACTAGAAGACCACATTTGATTGCGTTATGTCTTATGGTCACTAGCAGACCACATTTGATTGTGTTATGTCTTATGGTCATTAGCAGACCACATTTGATTGTGTTGTGCCTTATGGTCGCCAATATAGCACATTTGATTTGATGGCATTATGCCTTATGATCACTAGCAGACCACATTTGATTGTGTTGTGTCTTATGGTCGCCAACAGACCACATTTGATTTTGTTATGCCTTATGGTCACTAGCAGACCACCTTTGATTTTGTTATGCCTTATGGTCACTAGCAGACCACCACTGATTGTGTTATGCCTTATGGTCATTAGCAGACCACATTTGATTGTGCTGTGCCTTATGGTCGCCAATAGACCACATTTGATTTGATTGTGTTATGCCTTATGATCACTAGCAGACCACATTTGATTGTGTTGTGTCTTATGGTCGCCAACAGACCACATTTGATTTTGTTATGCCTTATGGTCACTAGCAGACCACCTTTGATTTTGTTATGCCTTATGGTCACTAGCAGACCACCTTTGATTGTGTTATGCCTTATGGTCATTAGCAGACCAAATTTGATTGTGTTGTGCCTTATGGTCGCCAATAGACCACATTTGATTTGATTGTGTTATGCCTTACTAGTAGACCACTTTCGATTGTGTTGTACCTCATTGTCATTAGCTAGCTGCTACTCTAAACCTACCTACTAGTCGAGCCTACAACTTCCATCATCCCTCTAGTATCCCGCCCCGATCCTATATCTGAACCATGCCAGCGTGGCTAGTACTCATCATGCTACCCTTCTGCATTTTGCCCGATTGCACACCATGCAGCAGAAACAGCTATATCCCATTTAGCAATGGACTCGCCAAGCTTGGCTGTCCAAGACACCACCTCATTCCCTGCCCCACACCTTTCCTGCCCTCCCAGCCACCTTTCCCCCACATTGCTCCAACAGACCAAAGTACTAAAATTAGCATTACTCTAGGTAACCCTCCACCTAACCTCGTCACAGACAACCACTCTGACAATATCCCGAACGCACGTAATTTGCTCGAACATCGCTCTACAGCCCACCCTAACCTTATGACTCGCAACAATAGACTATGTTGGAGACTCCCTACCTTACTTAACAAAATGACCAACAATCTTACATCTAAAGTCACTAACAAAAACATCATTGCAAACACTATACCACTCAAAGGAGCCTTACTCAATGTCAGATCCCTTGTGGCCCACCCTACGGAAATCGCTGACATCATCCATTCAGCGAATTTGGATTTCCTCGCCGTCACAGAAACCTGGCTTCATGCCGCAGCAGGTCCCTCCCTAACCATTGCGGTTCCAGACAACTACTCCATCCTTAGGGCCGACAGACCTATTGCCCGTGGAGGAGGTGTAGCACTTATATTCAAATCCTCGTTGGATATTAGATCTGTGACCTCCCTTCCTCTAAACTCCTGTGAACACCTATCCATTAAAATTCAAACTACCCCTAAAAATACCATCACCCTAGAATTAATATACAGACCTCCTGGTCCCATAGGTTCCTTCAAGGAAGATATAACGTCCCTCATAGCTGAAAAAGCAAAACCCTCATCACAGAACATTATTCTAGGTGACTTTAACTTGGGATACAACGATCCTCAGGACACTCCAGCATCCGTCCTTGCCAATGCACTGGGCGAACAGAACTACATTCAACTTAACACCCTACCCACACATCAGAAAGGCAGAACCTTAGACTGGCTCGCTGCCCATAATTGCAACATTATCTGTAAGGACCCCCAACCACTCATATGGACCGACCATTTCCTACTCTCATTTGACATTAGCACTAATAATCCACACTATATACCGTGCCCACCTGCACCAGCATGCCTGATGAGAAATAAGCGGAACATCACCGCTGAAGCCCTCATTCCACTGGTTCTACCCACTCTAAATATGATCCCTAACTCAACGGACCTTAACCTACTAGTAGACACCTACAATAACGCCATGACCAAAGCCATCGACCTTGTCGCCCCTCTAAAACTACGTAAAGGTAAACCTAAAGCACATCTCAACTCCTGGTACACTCCTGAACTTAAAATACTAAGAAATAAAAAGTCCAAATTGGAAGCCCTTTGGAAAATGAAACCATCTGAGGAACATAAAATCAATCTCACAAATGCATCCTCCCTTTATAAAAGAGAAATAATTTGCACCAAAAAGGAAGCCTATAATATAAGAATAAGTAATGCTAGTTCCAGTACCAAAGAACTATTCACCATCCTGAAGAAGTTAGAAAACCCTAATCCAACCACGGACACGTCCGTGAAGGACTAACTCTGATGCACTAGTATCCAAGATGCCCTTGCGAACAAAATCACTGGCCTACAAACTAAAATTGAAAACAAAAGACTACAACTCTCTAATAGCAGCCCCACCCCTAGCCCCCCTATCCCCAGCTCACCCACCACCCCTAACACTATCCCTAACCCTATCCCTAGCCCACCCACCACCCCTAACACTAACCATGGCTTCACCTTTAAAAAAGTCACTGTTCTAGAAGTGCAAACAATCATAACCTCCCTCAAACCGTCAAACTGCAAAGGGGACAGTTGCCCTGCACAGATTATAAAAGACGCAGCAAGAGATCTCGCCCCCTTTATCTCCAAGCTCAAACTTGTCTTTCTCCACTAATTCGGTACCTAATAATTTAAAACAGTCAAGGGCCCTCCCGCTACTATAAAAACAGAACTTGGACCCAGCCATCCCTACTAATTACAGGCCTAACACAACCGTTCCCTTCCTGTTAAAAATTCTTGACAGAGTTGCTTATTTGCAAATTCAGCATTACCTAGAGTCTAACCAATTACTTGGATTGCGTCAGTCTGCCTTCCGGCCTCAGCATGGAACAGAAACGGCCCTTGTTGATCTTAAAAGCCAGATTGACGAAATTAAAGATAAGGGTAAGGCTACCATCCTACTCCTTTTAGATCTCTCAGCCGCCTTCGACCTGGTTGACCATAAGATTCTCTGCAATCACCTCTCCTCTGCCGCCCACTTCTCCCCCTCTGCTGTCGCATGGATGCAGTCCTTCCTGGCCAATAGAACCATGAGAGTCTTCTCTCCGGTGGCATCAGCAGACCCTATCCCCATTACTTGCGGCGTCCCACAAGGTTAATGTGTTTCACCGACCTTATACAATATTTTCACAAAGCCCCTCTTTGATAAACTGGACCGTCTGGGTGTCACCTACACAAACTACGCGGATGACACCCAGATACTCCTCACTATCTCGGGCAACTACAAAACTGATGTAACTAGGATCAATGAAATCTTCTCCGTCATTCAGGCATGGATGGCCACACATGGCCTCTGCCTGAATGATGAGAAGACTGAACTGCTCATTGTTGGTTCACCCAACAACTTACAAAAACTAAGTCCCAACTATTCCAACATCATAATCGATGGTAATACTATCCCGGTTGCCAAAAATGTAAAAACACTTGGCTTTTACCTCAATGCTAATACCAGCCTCGCCAAACAAGTCAACTCGACCGCTTCAGCCACTGCCTATACAGGAAAACTAATTAGAGCTTGTAGACCATTTCTCTCCTCTAACGGTTGCCTCACACTAGCTAGAGATCTTATACAATCTAAGTTAGACTACTGTAATAGCCTCTACCTAGGTGCCAATCAAGCGATAATTAGCATACTCCAAGCCCTACAAAATAATGTGCTACGGGCAGCACCAAACATTCCCAGACGTGAGCACATCTCTGCCACTAGAACCTCATGCAAATGGCTCACCATCCAACATAAAATCGATCTAAAAACCCTCTGCCTTACCTACAAAGCCCTCAACCAGCTAACCCCTCCCTACCTTACTAACAAATTCACTCTGAAATCTTACCCTAGAACTACGGGATCTTCCAATACCCTATGTCTCACTACCTAGATTTACCTCTGAAAGAGCCGGATGTTCGAGCTTCACTGTCCTCGCCTCCCAACTTTGGAACACCCTGCCACTGAATATTAAGTCGTCCAAATCCTTCCAATCATTCAGGAAGCTTGCCATTGGGTGGCTTCTGACAAAAAGTCAACCTTCAAGTTAGACCTAAGCTATAAATTGTACATATTGCACATGTCTCATTTCTGTCATTATTGGTTGCTATTACCTCTACTGTCTGTATATTCTGTTTATTTACTATGGATATTTGTTGATCTACTACTACTACTGATTATTACCATGTACTGTACTAAGCGCCCTTATACTCCCGGGTCCGGAGCGCTATAGAAATATAATAAACAAACAAACAAACAAACAAGAATGTAAAGGCTCAAAGGGTGCACATGTCAGAAATTTCAGTACCAAATTTAAATCCCACACAGGAACTTGAAAAGGTATTGGTGGAAAAACATTGTTTAAACCTTTTAGAAATTGTATTATTAAAAGGTATCTTAAAATAAGATTTTTCTTCTGACGAGCGCTTGAAAACAGATAGCGCTGCTGCATATCCTTTTATCGTCCTAACCTGGAGCCTCAGATTAGCTAAATGTAACAGAAAAGATAATACCATTGGAATATCACATTCAAATGGATCCACATTCTTATCCCTGCACCAGTTACTGAACTTGTTCCAACGACACCGGTACAAAGATTTTTTTGCTGGCCTTCTGGCCGAAAGCAAGATCTCCATAACATCATCCGGAAGGTCCCAATCCTTGTATCTCAACCTCTCAGAAGCCATGCGTGAATGTTGAGTATGTTGACCTCTGGATGGAGAACGTGACCTCCCTCTTGCGAGAGAAGATCCTCTCTTTTTGGAAGATGTATTGGAGGGCAGATGGACATGTCGAGAAGGTCTGGATATCACGTTCTCCTGGCCCAATCCAGGGCAATTAGGATCATGGTTTTCCCGAACTTCCTCAACCTCCTGATTACTTGAGGGATCACAGGGACTAGAGGTAACGAGTATAGCAGTGGAAACTCCCGGTCCACTACAAATGCGTCTCCTAGTGCTCCTCTCGGGGGAAATTCCCTTGAGCAATACAGTTCGCATTTCCTGTTGACACTGGTCGTGAACAGATCCACTTGAGGGGTTCCCCAAAGGGTGAAGATCTCCAGAAGGACTTCCTGAGCTAACTCCCACTTGTGGGAGACTGTGCTCTGCCTGCTCAGAGCGTCCGCCGCTATGTTTTGCTCTCCTGCTAGGTGAATGGCAGATAGAGAGATCCCTTCTTTTATTGCCCAGAACCAGAGCTGCATTGCCTCTCTGCACAGTGGTAGTGACCCTACACCTCCTCTCTTGTTGAGGTAGTACATGGCCACTGTGTTGTCCGTCATTATCAGGACATTCTTTCCCCGTACAGCTGGCAGGAAGGCCTTCAGTGCTAATCTGATTGCCCTCAGCTCCAATAGGTTGATATGTAGTTTGGACTCCGATGGAGAGCAACGGCCGCTGATCGTCAACTCGTTGGTGTGAGCTCCCCATCCCATAAGGGAGGCGTCTGTCACTACTGCTATCTCCGGCCATGGTTGCCAAAAAGATTCCCCTCTGAGGATGTGTTGTCTGAAAGTCCACCATTGTAGATCCTGTGCCACCCTGGTTGGAACTTGTAAAAGATCTGACATTTCCCCTGAGAATTGGGACCATTGAGTCCTGAGAGCCCATTGAAGAGATCTCATTCTCAATCTGGCCTCTGGCACCAGAAAAATGCAGGATGCCATGAGACGAGCAACCTGAGAAAGTCGAAGGCCAGTAGATACTGGGCATTCTGGAATTTTATTACCATCTGCAGAATGTGGTGAGCTATCTCTTCGGGAGGCAAGGCTTTGCCCGAACAAGTATCCAAGACTGCTCCTATGAACTGGAGTTTCTATGATGGTATCATGTTTGACTTTTTTAAATTCAGAGAAAACCCTAGTTTGTGAAGGAAGTGGCAAGTCTTGGATAGATGGTCCCGGGCTTGTTCTGGGGAACGTGCCCTGATCATCCAGTCATCCAAATAGGGGTAGACATGAATCCCCCCTCTTCTGAGACTTGCTGCTACTACCGCCATCAACTTGGTGAAAACTCTTGGGGCGGAGGTCAACCCGAATGGCAGAACTCGAAACTGATAGTGAGAATTGCCAATCGCGAACCTCAGGTACTTTCTGTGCTTGAGATGCATTGGCACATGAAAGTAAGCATCCTGAAGGTCCAATGATACCAACCAGTCTTGAATTTGGAGAGCCTGAAGGATCTGAGACAGAGTGACCATCTTGAACTTGTCCTTCCTGATGGGTCTCAGTCCTCCGTCCTTCTTTGGAATGAGGAAATATGGGGAATACCAACCCTTGTTCCTCTCTGCTACAGGTACATGTTCTATTGCACCTTTCTGTAGCAGGGTTAAAACTTCCTGCAACAGGAGCGGGTCTGGATTTTTGGTAGGGTTGTATTCCGGTGGGTGATTTTGAGGTTTGTTTAGAAAGGGAAGGCAGTAACCTTGGGATACTGTTTGGAGCGCCCAAGCATCTGAAGTAATGCCCCGCCATTCTTTCAGATGCTGCGAGATCCTGCCTCCCACTGGGGTCTTGTGAGTCAAAACCTCAGAGTGGTTTTGCGGCAGCTCCAGCAGCGGCTGAAGGGACAGATGCCGCTGCTGGGGCAGATCTAGCACCTCTTCCTCGTCCCCGAGGAAATTTCCTTTGCCCTCTTTGACTGGCCTGTACCCTTCCTCTCCCAAATGAGGAGTAAAATCGAAAGGGACGACCCCTCCAGGAAGATGAGCCTGTGTAGGGGCGTTGCTGAGGTTGTCTTATAGCGGCATTGAATGCCACTGCCTTGGAGGTCTGCAGCTTCTCCAAACTTTCATCTGCCTTGCTGCCAAACAACCTCGAGCCGTCAAATGGCATATTGAGAAGTCTAGATTGAACATCTGGTTCGAAACCTGACTTCCTTAGCCACGCAAAGCTGCGTAGCACTGCGCTAGACGCCATGGACCTGCTGATATGGTCAGCTGTGTCCAAACCTGCTTGAAGGTATTCCCCCGAAGCCTCCTTGCCATCCTTTATTATGGACAGGAAACCATCCCGTTCCTCTCCTTCCGGGATTTGTTGAGCTGCCGCTGACATGCAGTCCCACAGAATATAAGTGAATCTCGCCAGAGTGCAAGATACATTCATGGATTTTAGAGCCATGCTCCCTGATGTAAAAACCTTTTTTCACCATGCATCGATCTTTTTGTCATCCCTATCAGGGGGAATTGTAGGGTATGCAGCATTTTTTGTTGATGTGGCTGCCTGAACTACCAGGCTCTCAGGAGATGGATGCTTACTCAAATACTCTGGATCAGTTACAAGATCTGTATTTTGCCACATATTTTTTATTCACTGCTGGAATGGATTCAGGTTTTTCCCAAGCAGCATTTACTCTCCTTTGCAGGGCAATATGAAAGGGAAGTATGGGATCTGGTTGAGGACCTCCTGACAAAATATCTGTCATATCATCATCCTGGTATACAGGTGAGTTCCTACCCCATCCCATAAACTCTGTTACCTTGTTCATACGTTTTCTACAGCCCAAATCAGCATGTTCTGCTGTATCTGGTTTTTCAAATTCGTATTCAGGGGACGTATCTAGTCCACTTGCAGATTGTAAACATTCATACAGGTCTTGCATTTTTGATTGAGGATCAATTAATTCCTCAGGGACCTCCCTTGCACCATATTTTACCCCTGCTGATGAAACTTCAGGTTCATCTTCTTCTTCATCCTCCACATTTCCTGAAGACATTTCTCCATATATAGATGACATAGTTTGGAAAAAATCATGTCTGCTTTCTGGGTGAAATACTTTTTCAGGAATAGGTTTCACCCCTGTAATTGGTGTCGATGTCGACAGAAGCGTCAAAGTTGTGGCCGTTACCTTCGATGTTATCGAGGCATTCTTCGATGTTTTCGAAGGCCCTACAAATGCTGTCGAAGGAATCTTAGAGGCAATCGACTTCGCCGAAAGGAGCCTTCGAAACAATCGATGCCGTCGACGGAGTCTTCGAGGTCGTCGATAAAGTACTCGACGTAACTTTTTTTCCGGCTGGGTCGTCGACCCCTTATACTCAACAGCCTTCGACTGAGGCTTCAAAGATGTTTTCGTCGAGGTTCTTAATGACGTATCAACGTCTAAAGCCTTTTTCTTAAGGTCTGCCTCCTGTTTAGGCACTGGAAGGCTTTTCTTTTTAGGTGTTTGGGAAGAGTCCCTAGAAGACACCCTCGACAATTTCTTGTCGGATTTCCTAGTTTTAGACCTTCCCCTGTCACTTTTTTTTGTGCGTAGAGGCATGATCTTCAACAGACATTTTTGAGGGGGTCTGGACCGCATTCTCAAAAATGTTCATCATTGATGCTCTAAATGCTTCCCACTTTTTAGGGGAGTCATGTTTTGTTGGACAAGTAATAACTTCCTACGATGTAGTCGAGGAAGAAGAAGAGGGAGACAGTGTCGTCTTTTCTTCGCTTTTTGGACGAAGAAGATGACTTCCTCGATCTACTCCTCGATCTGGACTTTTTATGGCGTTTTGCCGAAGACTCAGCCGAGTCTTTCTTCCATCTCGAAGAAAACTTCAAGGATTCCTCCCCCACCGCCAGTTTACCTCGTCTTTCTTTCAAGGCCTTATGGGTCATAGATTGACAAGAACCACAGTCATCGATCCGATGTTCGGACCCGAGGCACCAGAGGCAGTTACGATGTGACATTTTTCTTCCACACCTTTGGCATTTCTTAAAACCCGTTTTTGGAATAGACGGGTTCGAAGAAGACGACATAATTCGCTGTGACTAAAGCGCCGTTTTATCTCGATCTGAAGCGAAGCTAACGAAAAAACGGAACTGAAGCCAACGGGCACGCTCGAGCCCTTTATACAACGGATGACGTCGATACTCGATGGAGGCCATCGACGTCGCCGCCTCGAGTGGAGCGCCCGTTGCTGGAGAGAGAGAAAAAAATGTCTGAGGCGAAACTAAAGGTAAGGATATATCTAAGATGAGGAATATGTGGGAGGACACAATCCATTCGAAGTATTGTTATCATATATGAGTTTGCTGCTTTGTAAAATTGAAGTTTAGTGTTTTCAAGTAATGCCAGGAATACGCTCATGTACCCTTGTCCAGGGAAATCTATTGCAATTGGGTATTCCGTGCTTAGTAATTAAAACCAAAGCATCTGTTAAAGGTTTGCCGATTTCATGATCTTGGGCAACTTGAGTTTCTTTTCATAGGCCCGATACAGGTATTCTGGCACCCTGGCGAAGTGACATTTTGCCACCCTACTTCCTTGCGTATGGGGTCACTTAGGCAGCTTATAGTGGCACTATGAATTCTCCCTGGGCTAGCCTAGCAATGGCTTTCCCTAGAAATGCCCACACCATACTGGCACAGATACACTAAGATATGGGACCTTTAAGAGTATGCTACGTTTAGAAGTTTAGGCAGTATCCACGTACCCCTTTGGACCCTCCCTCCCAATGCATCTATTCTGTTATTAGAATACTGGATTTATTACCACATTTTGCCAATCTAAGAGTTTCAAACTTGAAACTCATCCACTCCACCTGCTTTTGTGTTCTGGTAATTACCACTACACAAAAGCAGAACCCTTTGCAGTAGTGACCACATGTGGTAATTACCACATGCGGTAAAACAAAATTCCATGGAGCCCAAAATGTGGAATAACGTAGGGGTCTGAATGACTTGGAACTTCACGGACCCTTAAAATGACTGCATGCTTAGCGTATGCAATCGCAGTATGTCCACTTGGGAAGGTACCGCCAAATGTGCGTTCAGGCCCACAGTCCCTATCATGGGAGGCTGACACGCCCCCCCCAGTGGAGTCCTGTCCTCAGGTCTACCGTGAGTGGGCTGGGTATTGTGTGGTTCTCCTGCCTCAAACTGCATGGCGCTGGCCCCAGATGGATCCCTCAAGGGTGGGGCCTGTGCCAGAGTCACACATTATCTGAACCTCCAGGCTCTGATCAGAAGGAGCAACAGCAGAACATATTAACTGTGAGTTCAGCAAGAAACACTATCTGGAACCACAAGCATAACTCTAGAAAGTGCTGGCATTTTTGGCTATCATTTATCACCTCTTCTGCCGACAGGCCATTGCCCAGGGCAGCCAGTCCCTCCCAGGTTCTTTCTAGGCTACACCTCGTGCAGGTGTCCAGACATTTGATCGACTGAAAACTGGTCGACATTTGGTCGACGCAATTTGGTCGAAAACCAAATGGTCGATTTTTTTTTTAATTATATATATATTTTTCGGGTTTTCGTTTTTTAAAAAAAGGGTTTTTTAGAAAAAAAAGGGGTTGGGCCCCCCCCCCCAAAAAAAAGGGGTGAAAATAAAAAACAAAAAAAAATTCGACCATTTGGTTTTCGACCAAATTGGTTTGACCATTTGTCCAGTCGACCAATTTTTTTCGACCAAATGTCTGGTAACCCCTCGTGCACCCATACCCACATCACAATGCTCTCATAGAGGCTTTCTGGAGCTGAGGCAACCTACAGGCAGGTTCACACTTTAGGCACCAGCATACTCAGACACTCAATTTGAAACCATGCACGGTGGCTCATAGTGAAAAAGGTTACGAACCCCAGCTCATTTATTATGTCAGTTTTGTTTGAAAAGTCTAAGCTTCAAATTACATCAAAAATAGCCTTAAGACCTATTCACAAACAAATGTAATTCTTAGAGATTTGCGTAGCACAGGCAGTTGGGTAACATATTGTGCTTAAATTACTACCAGACCTGAATATCTGGCGATTCCCATAAGTAAGTCAGGGAGTTGTGTGTGTCAAAAGGGTGTGCGATTTTGGAAACAGCATACCCCGACAAAAGTGTAACTTCACCTGCATTCACACAGCTTGAGAATTGCCTTAGAAATGTTTGTGAACACATTTATTTCACACCTGGGCGTTCTATGTATAGGTGTTGGATGAGCGGTATATGTGTGAAAGACGATGTACTTGAATGCCTGGTATGTCTGGACCAAGAAGGGATATGTGATGACACACTATTATGGATTTAACAAAATAATACATTGCAATGTTTTTGTGTATTACACTTTTTTCCCTGTTTGTAATTAGGTGCAACTGACAGATTTTGCAGTAAGTGTAAGTTAATTGACTTCTTTGTGAATATCGTTTCAAGTGTAAATTACGATCTGATGATGGAGTAATTTATGTCTGGATTAGGTTACACCAAAAACAGGATTCTAAGTGAATCTGCCCCATAGTGTTGTGTTAATAACTCACCAAAAGCCGCCCTGGTGAGGTCTGCGCAGCAAGAGATAAACCAAGGTGGATGTCCACTGCTTCTGGAGGCTCTGCATAGAAAAAGAAATCAAGGTGAGATCCAGGGCAATTACTAAGTTCTTTGCTGAGTTAGGATAAGACAAAGCCATTCCATGTCGACCATTCATGTAATGCAATTCAAGACATTAACACCCTGGTTTCCTGCTGCAGCCAATCAGAGCACAGAGAGGGGGGATTTATCTTCCAGGACAATCCGCGTTCCATGTGTTCCCTGGCTGTCCCGGTATTCCTCCACCATGGGCCTAATTCATGGAAAGGTGCACAGAGATCCTGCAAAGTTAATCTCTGCGCTACATGTATTAATGAAATTGTACATGCAAAGTAACCCTATGCGAAAGTCGCGACCGAAACGTCAACGGGCAGAGTCATATCAGCCATGCAAACAGACCTTTGAGCACTCCTCATGCATGATTAAATGCAGCCCGGAAAAACAAACTGCAAAATCCCAACACCAGGCCAGCACCCCGCCATGTATCGTAAAAGTGATAATATCCCAGTACACATGGGTTTGACACCCGTAAACCATTCCTGAACCCTGCCACACTGCTTACGTGCACCCCCAAGTCCGACCAGAACCCCCACAGCATGCACGCACCCATAAATCAAACCTCCGATCTTACCTCTGCACTGTGATTCCTATGTGCAAGTGCCTGTACGTCTACCTGTGGGTGGCGGATAGATAGAGTGCTGTGCGTGGCCATTTCCCTGACGAGAGGTTGCACAGACAGTTCCATGAATACCCTTGGGTATGCGCATTTGTGGGCGTGTGATGGACTGCCAGTGGGCCGTCCCTCATAATGCCCACATTTTCCCTTGTTCTTCCCCATTTGCGTGTTCTGCCCCCTACTGCGGTCTATACGTAGGTCATGCACACACTCTGAGAGGTGTCTCGCACAAGGCACTCGGCTGCACGCAGAGATGTGCCAAGCCTGCCCGAAGTCCCTGCAAAGTACAAAAAAGTCCTGCACAGTCGATTCCATGAATCGACGAAAGTAGTTTTGCATGCTGTAGGGGATCAGCTGTATAAATCTGCAGGAGATCCCGCCCCCCTACCTCCTCTATATTGGAGACATGAGACCGTGCCGTGTTTGACATTAGCCGTCGCGCCGATACCAGAGCGAGTGTTTGGAGGAACATACCCATGAAGAGAACCTTATCGAATGTACCCCCAAAGTGACAACAACCTGCAGGAGGAACTCCCTGAAGGAATATGAGAAAGAGCAAAGAAGAGGAGTGATGTCATAAAAAGTGTGTACAACGTCTCGAGATACTGGTTGAAGATGACGTATAAATCATAAACGCTAAGGACAAAATAAGGATCGACTGAACTCTCAAGTGAAAAGATGATTACATGTGCATGCAGTACTACAGAAAACAATTGTGCAATAAATGTACAGACACTGAAACGCAAGGTAGATTAAGTCATCATAGAAGCTAGCTATGAGTAGTGAATACAAGCACAGGCGAAGCTGCCATTGTATAGAAACTGGACATTGGTATCATGAATTAAACCAGAAACCATGAAGCGGGAGAGTGGAAAACTGTGTTGCAGCAAGAATAGCAGGCTCATGGAGCTGCGTGGCGAGGCTGCCTGGCCTGAAGTCAAGATTCTAGAAATCAAAGTCAGCTATCTACTCTAAAGAAAAACGAGTGTGCGGAGGATGAACCTTCCCGCATTAAGGTGCAAGACAGAACACAAGAGATGCCAAGGTTTAATTCATTTAGAGCATTTAAAAATCTGCAAAATGGACCAAATCATGGTCTCCTGTCATGTGAGCCAAGGATGGAAATAGAGTTTGAACTTGGAGTTCCAGACACAATAGCGAGTTCCCTCACTCCCGTGAATTCTCAAAGATAAGGATACTCTGCAAGGCCAATTTTATGGCAGAAGGCATGTGTGAAGAGAGATGCTGGGCTAATTGGGTGGTGGCGTACGTGCTGCTAAATTAACCGAATGTTCCAGACATGGCACACGCGTGCCAACCAATTATATTAGTCCATATAACAAAGGACCTTATAGTTTGAAGACCAATGAGAGACTGTATCTAATGTTTCTGAAATGACATTTTTAGAGGTAGGCATAAATTGTTCACCTGATAACGGGCAGCCAATAACCATCCTAGCTACTATAGAAATGTATACTTAGATGTATCCCTTAACTAATCCCGACCCTTGATAGTTTTTTTTACTATTGCCTGTAGTATGATGCCACTCTGACGCATTTTGTGTATAAGAACCATATTTTGTGTGGAGATCATTGAGAGCTGAGCGTACGGCCGTTGATGTTCGTTGTAACCTCCCTGTTTTAGATAATTGTTAATAAAACAGTACTTTGCTATCTTCCTGAGTTGGTTCGCGTATTTGGACTCAGAATTACTCTGGTGTAATACCATCCATTACCATATGCACGTTCCTAACAGCCATAAGCTCAATGCGATTTGGCGCGCAATGTCCCTATTTAATGCACAAAAAATTCCATGAATCAGCGCCCAGGTCTGTTACCTGCAGTTCACTCCAATTTCTATCGTCCTCTCGTTTCTCCAGTGCACCGCTCCTATGTCTCCCTCCACCCCTACTGTTTTCCCATGTCCCTGTGCTGTTTGTCCTGGTCATCATCATGCAGCTGCTCTTCCACCTCTGTGCATGCTGGTACTGGCAGACCACCACGAACAAACCCACCCTTCATTTGCACATTGTTGTATCTTTTCAAAGTAGGCAAGTCCATTTCACCAGCATCCCACAGGTGCTAATGGCTAGAATTGGCCTCAGGGGTGGCATGTAGCTCATGGCAATGACCCACCACCCCGCGATAATAACCCCGCTGCACTGAAGCCATTACCTTGGATGGGTGGGCTTTAACCACGTGGTACAGCTCTTGCCCAACACCATAATCGCTTCAATAGCAATGTGCCCGCAGCTGGCATATTTGCTTGAAAGAGTATGTATGGGTCTGCTTGTGGAACCGCTTACTGAAGACCATTATTACAACAGCAAATCTTCAGTGGTTAGCAGTCATTAATGTCTGCATGTCTATTAATACCAGCTGATGGTGCAATATTAAAAGATAATCTTTGGGATAAGCGATCTATTAATGTATTCCTTTTGCATATTGCACAGTCATGCAATAAACAATTCAGGTTTAAAAGTGCTGAGTGCAGGGACAAGACATGGTGATGCAGCACTTACATGTAGGAGCTGCATAGAGCTCTTCATCACAGAATGGTCTTGACGGCGCTTGAATTATCAGAGAGTATCTCAAAGGCCAAGTGCATGCCTGGGAGGAATCATTTATACAATAAGGGAGCCTGCAGTAATGGACAATGTATAGGGCTGGGATAGGCAAATGAATTTACAGCAATTCCACACCCTTATCTCTACTAATTACGTGCAAGGACTGGGTCCTAGCCTCTCAGTTAAAAGGAACTGTTATTCTATCTTTTCCAGCTTGGAACAAGCCTTCTGCTAGATTGATTCATATAATATTCGTAGTGGGGCACTTGGCACCTTGGTGAAGTCTTTGCAATAAGAGTAGATAGGAAGGCAGATGATTCCATAGGCACAGGCTAAGATTTATCTTAGAA
Source organism: Ambystoma mexicanum (assembly GCF_040938575.1). Classification (NCBI taxonomy): domain Eukaryota; kingdom Metazoa; phylum Chordata; class Amphibia; order Caudata; family Ambystomatidae; genus Ambystoma; species Ambystoma mexicanum. The sequence continues at coordinate 2,228,078 of NW_027182336.1, read as the reverse complement.
GTAGAGGCAAGTCGCATCGCCATCTACTAATATTGAAAGTTAGGCATTAACACAGGTAGGAGACACCATATAAATGTATGTATTTATTATTTATTTTATTATTTGTATTGGTTTATGTAACCTTTACAAAACAATTAAAAAAACAGAAGATTGCAAGTAAAAAAGAAAACAATCTATATAGAATAATATAACATAACAAATACAAATTCATCACTTACATTCATTAGTTATGTTCATAATGCAAATCTTAATTACATATTCCATTTCAATTACCAGTACATATGTAGTACATCTCACTCTGATTCAACGTGTTCTTCTTCTCTCATGGCAATCCTCATAGAAGGACATTGATTTTTATTTAAATCAATCAATTTAAAAATATCAGTTTACAATCTCAATACAGTCAGCTTAGGTGAGGTTGACTTGCCATGAAGCATCTTGAACCATAAGTTTTCTAAAAGCACCCAAACTAAGACATTAACAAATTTGCTAAAAAAAACCCTCAATATGTTGCATTCTAAGCTTTGGACAATGTATTACCAGGTGTATCAATGTCTCAATCTCAGTACTACATCTGCAAAAGCGACAGGTAGGATCAGATTTTAAAGTGCTGTCTCGAATGTGTAAAATTTCATGTGTTAGTAAAACATTCATTCTGAATCTCATAAAATTATTCCTTGCCCTCTTATTAGGAAAACAACATAAGTAGGACTCAGACGATCCTCCTTTTTGCCAGCAGATGATATGCCTGTAAAGCCAACAGTTACGCAATTCCTCCATGGTATTTGCCCAATCCCACCTTTGAATAGATTTTTTAGCTTTCTTTGGTTGGGTGAGCAAAGTTTCAAGCAACAAATCCATAATCCCCAACTTCTTTATACAATCTTCATGAAATTCGTAAATGAAACCCTTTTTTCAAAGTGCCCCCACACACCTCTCTATTCAATTTAGTGGATAGACTTCTCTCTGAACTTGTATAAAATTTCTTTAAAAGGGACAGACTTCGGCCATTTCATATCTAATTGCACAAAGCGGAACACACTTCGGGAGATAATAGAAAACAGAATGCCATAATATGGCTTCTATTGAACTCAATTCTGACAACATCCATGTAGGAAAGAATTCTAATCTGTAACACAATTTAGGCTTTGCCAAATAGAACGTCCTTACTGGCAAAGCAGATCATTTTCTGTATTTCCCATCTTATTTTTTCATTTGCATGTGTGTCTTATCTTTCAAGTAATTTCTGTAAAAGGCCCTTAGTTTATTTAGATATAATTGGATAACCCAAATATACCATTGAGGATCTGGTTTACAATCTACAGTTGCCTAGCGACCATTTAAAAGCAGTACCTTGTTTTTGTTTTGCTAAGCATTATTATCACTGACTTCTGCAGATTCACCATGAGATTATTGGATTTCATATATTGATCAAAGGTGGTTAGTAAACGCTGTAGACCTATGGGAGTTTGATCGATCAGTAGAAAATCATCTGCATAGGCTACCCAAGACATGTTTGCCCCTCCTATTTGCGGTGGTACTAAAGAAGCAGTAACTAGAGCAGTAGCCACATCTGCAACATAGATTTTATATAGACAGGGAGCAACTATGCAACCCTGCCTAAGACCATTTTCAATTGGGATAGGACGGCATAATAGGTCCTGGTTCTTTAACCTCACCTGTATGCAAGAGCCTTCATGCAGATATATCAATTTTCATAATAAGGGCCGGGCAGACCCAATTTTGCCCAAAGAGTTGGATGGTCTACCCTGTCAAAGGCCATAGAGAGATACCCGGATGCTATATTTTTTTTTATTGTTTTATTGGATAATTAAAACTTTTAACAATTTACATAAACTTTCAAATTTTATAAAATAGGAATCATCATGTTTACAATCAACATACATTTTTCCTTAAAATATATAAAATGAAATAGCTATAAAAAATCATTCAAGAAACTAAAATCACAATTCTGCATTAATGTATTAAATTCTACTGTGTATTACAAACACATGTAATCACAATTCCTACTATCTACCGAAATATCATTTTCATAAATTCAATATCATATTTGTAATTCGTTCCCATATGTGGTATAGCGCAAAATTTGAAATAGCACTTTGTCCAGAGTACATGTGTCTCCGCATTTGATCTGTTTGGTAGTCATCAATAGGGGATCTTAAATTTGAGTAAACTTTTATATGGACATCTTGTAATTTAATGCATTTTGTAAAAAGGTGTCTAGTTGTCTCAATCGCCTCACCACACAATCTTAAGTAGATAGTTCCCAATTCAAAGTGTATAGCTTCCATCGAGGCACTTCAAGATAAGCCCAGAACTCTTCTCCAGAGTTTCCCTTCAATTTTCTTAATCTATTCAGTTTCCTTTACTGTATATATTTCCAAGCCATAGCAAATACTAGGGATCAAACAAGTTTTGTAGAGGTGCAAGAACCCTTCTATTGAATACCTGCCTCTTCTTTCTAATTTCAATGATACATATCTCTCAATTTCCTTCATCTTCATTGAGTCTGAGATCTGCAGGCCCACGTATACATAGGATTGCACAATTTCAATATTTTTCCCCCCCTTTCTTCCAATTCCATCCAGGCTTTTTCCTTTTCCCTGGTTGGATTACCATAATATTTTGATTTCTGATGATTTATAATTAGACTATTTCTCCTTGAGTACTCGCTTAATGGGTCCATACTTCTCTGTAAGCCTATTTGTGTCTTATCTATTAGTAAGGTATCATCAGCGTAACCTAGCCAGGCAATTATTTGCTCATTTATTTTGGGGCATGGGGGGGGTTATGGCAGAGCTCCAAATGAAGAACCATGTCAAAGACATACAAATTATATAAGGTTGGTGCTAGTGGCAGCCCTGCTTTAGGCCGAAGTTGGTATCTATTTTCTCATTCGAAAGACCCTCTTGGTCTAGCCTAATTTGAACTTTAGTGTTTGTATAAAATTATTTAATAAAATAGAGGATCACCGGGTCCATGTTTTGTTTTTCTAGCTTCAACAACAAGTTGTGATCAACCATAATGAAGGCTCCTCTGAAATCTATGAAACATATAAACAGCCCACCGTTTTTCTTCCTCAGATAGTCTTGCATTAAGTAAGTCAGGGATCACAGATTAGATAACACCCCCATGTTTATCCTAAATCCACTCTGTTAATTTGAGAGGAGATTGTTACTTTTTATCCACTTTTGCGTTTCTGATAACAATAATCCCGTGAATATTTTTGCACAGACCTCTGTCATCGCTAGCAGTCTATAATGTGCTGGGCTGTCTCTCACCCCCTATTTGAACATAGGGATTAATATCAAAGCTTTCCAGCTAACTGGTATGATTCCAGTTTTGACAATATTCGTGTAAATATGTGTCACACCGATGCGGCCATGGAAGCTATGGGCAAGATGGAGGCGCTATTAGGACTCTACGGCTTGTCTGTTAGCGGTCTAGCCTTTTTTTTGCTACGGGCATATATGGAAGCCACGCCCCCTGCGAGTCGCGTTGCAACTCGCTTTCGCTGACTTTTGTTTTGTTCCTTACCAGTGCCTTCCTAGATTTCCTCCCGTCTCAGCATTTCCCCTTTTGCTGCTATATATTTCCTCTGCTGCCCTATCCTGCTCGCCGGAGCTTGGTTCTCTTCCTTTGCCTTCCTTGCATATCATTCTGTTTACGTTTTCCGGCTTTGTCTAGTTCTGTTTCTGCTATCTGCTTCGCGCTGCCGCAGACCTGCCTTCCCCGGCGGCCGGGTTCCGACTTGTCGGCTCCCACCCGCTCGGGGTTACTTTCACTACATCTCTGTTCTCTCGCTCTCTCACTCTCTCGCACTCAAGCTCACTCGTTCTCTCTCACTCTCTCTCACTCAGACTCACTCGCGCTCTCTCGCTCTCACTCACTCATTCTCTCTTGTGCTCTTTCTCGTTCTGACTTCTGGCTCTCTCTGATCTTACCTGTTTCTCCGGTAGTACTATTCCCGTGCTTACCCTTCTTTGTCCGCTTCCGTGTGTATTGCGGAAGTCCTCTTCAGCGACTCTTCCTTACCTCTCCTTCCCGGGCTCCTTCATCCAGAAAAGCCCCGCATCAGTGCCGCTATCCTTTGGAGTTACAACCAAGATCATTGTAGAAAGTCCTCACCTGCCTCTGGACCTTCTAATCTACCCGGCCATCGTCATCTGCAGCTACACAGGGTTTTTTCTGCCTTTCAGGCTTTTTCCCTGTTTGAAGGAGCGGGCTCCCCAGGGTTCACTTGACTGTTTGTTTTATTAACGGTCAAAGTGGCCTCGGGAGGAGACCGCCCCTATCTCTTTGAACGTAAGAAGGGGAAAGGATCTCTAAAGAAGAAAGGGGAAGAAGAGAAACCTCCAAAGGACCGGAGAAGGAGGCAGAAGGTACTCAGCCACAGCGAAGATCCAGGTGAGGCGATCCCTGGGAAAGGAGCCTTGGGCAGTGACAATATGTCCCAGCGTAAAAGCCCAATAAAGTGGATCTTTTTTGTACACCAAGTTGGGTATCCCATCTGGACCGGGTGCACTTGACATTTTTAGGTTAGTGATTATTTTTTCAACATCATCATTGTCCCAAAAGATACTCCTCAGTGAATTTTCAGCAAGTCACATGAGTATCGATTAATCCGTCCCCAACATAAAGTTTCTGAATATATGATCTTCACTCATGCTCAGTTATCCTGTTTATTTCCTTTTCCCTCCACTTTTGTTAGTAGTGTGTTCTTTATATTTCACCCAAAAAATGGCGGAAATACGATCCTCTAAGCATACCCCGCATGATAAACCAATTTTTAGCAAATATAGAGGCTTTGTGTATCTGAACAACATTTTTGTATCTTGTTTTACTATTTGCTATCTTTTTATTTCGCAACGCCATATCCATATCTTCCTTTTTCAGACTGTGTATCTCCTTACCTACTAATCCTTTATCTTTTCAATTATTTTATCAAAGGCTTTTTGTGGAAAGGAGCTTTTTCCCAACGTTTTCTTTTTTTTTTCAATGACTTGTCTGGCAGTTTTAGATATTCAACATAGATCTTGCACCAACGGGGCACCAAGAGGTCAATGTCTATTTGTGAGTCTCTCAAACTACATCCTATACTCAGCTATATTTCTCACAGACCAATATATTCTATTCCCTGCCCCATTAGTCATTGTCTGTCCAAATGTTGCATCTTTGATATATGTTTCCAGTTTTAAGCAAAAATGATTAATCGCATGATCACTTAAACTATTTTTAATCAAAACTAGTTTCCCCATTATTTGGAAGACCGGCACTGGGAACAATATATAGTCGATCCATGATACCTTACCACCAGCTGATCAAGTATACTGTTCATCCCGGTTTGTAGACAGCTGGTATAAACAATTTGCACTAATAAATATAGACCATCGATCCTTCATCAGAGTACAGTCATCCATATAGTGAATTATTGTGGACCCTAACATATTGAATGATAACACAGTCTGGTCAAAGCCACCATCAGTATTTTTATTGAATCTTTGGTATTTAAGATCTCCCATTATTAGGAACAAGGCCTCAGGGTGATTTGCCCACCAATCATCAAGTATCTTATCTAGTGCTTCTTTAATTTCCACAGTGGCTTTATTGTTTGTGGGATTATAGACATTAATAACCAATACTCTTTTATACTGAGCCGCTCCGGCTGGTTGCACAATCGCTGTTAATACATAAGAGCAATTTTCGGCAGCATTATATTCGGTCATTTTAAGACTTTTTTTAGCCCCTAACATCAATCCCCCAAACGGACTGCCTTTTTCACCTCGCATGGCTTTCTTCTGTATTATATGATATCCATCGGTTTCTAGATCCCTCATTAGCCATGTTTCCTGGAGGGCAAATGTATCCACCTCCATTAAATATCTTAACCCATCCAACCTAGACAAAAACAAATGGTAGCCCCTCGTATTCCATGATAGAATTTCCCATTTATCAGTTGCTACAGTCTTTAGTCAATCTACCTTGTCTGTAGCAGTAACATATTTACTGGGTCTAATATCTTTTAGCTTCATTTCTGGGTGTATTATAAGTTCTCCCACAATGCATTTGACCAATTTATCCAAATCCGGCATACAATCCTCCATAGGATTCCTATCTACTTTGCTATTTCCTTTGGTCTCATTTCTGGGAGCTTTAGTAATGTTCTTTTAGGCCTCATAGCCCAATTCCCTAAGCTCCTGTGCATAGATCAAGATTAATTCCGCATTAATGGGTGAGCCCAGATGCAATATCACCCAATTCGCATCTTGCGAAGACCTTGGTAATTCCAGTAAAGCTATGTCTCTACTCGTTAGTGCCTTTAAATCCAGAATTTGATTCAGTACTTCAAGTACATTGTGCCTGTTTAAGAATAGGCTACAAGAAGAGGCAAATGTATCCATTATTTTAATTGATGACGTATTAATTTCAATACAATTTAAAATGTCTGTCAACAAAATATTTTTTTATTGGGATTTCATATAGCTTGTCGCTCATACATTTAATCATTTCCTATATCCCAATCTTCAAATTGTAAACCATCATCATGCTCAATACTCATCCTTGAGCTCATTACCACCTCCTCCAACCTATCCTCTTCATCAGTGGTCGTAATTCACCCCCCCCCCCGCCCCATTGTTTGACTTTCTCTGGACCTATGTGTCCAATTATTTTTGGCTATCATCTTTTTTATGTATTAGTTGTTTTTTTGGCTTTTTGTTTATTTCCAGTCAAATGGTAGCTCTCCGTAACATCAGATTTATTCACTTCCTCATCTTCTTCCCTAGCCCTAGGATTTAACTTTCCATTAGTAGTGGTGGATATAACATCCACCAGAATCGCTAGGTCCTCTTTAATTACTTTTTCCTCATTCAACATTGTGTTACACAAGGTAAACAGGCTTTGATTATTTTAACATTTTCTGGTTCATAAGGACTATCTTCCTCACCGGACTCAGAAGATGAGGAAGACTCCTTCCTGGCCGGTGATCAAACATATGCTCTATTTGCTACTGCAGTGAGGTTGCGTAATGTTTCCATATTCGTCAGGACAATATCTTCATTTAAGACCACAACTTCTCCCACAATACCATTACATTACCACTCAATATTGTTTTGCCCTGAGATTTAGCACCATGTTTAACAAGGATTAATTTTCAATAGGGTTTGATTCCACATTTCTATCCATCTCAGAGGCATCTATATCTTCCATGACTGGGGGCTTTGTTATCGTAATGCTTCATTTACCAATTTGTTTCAGGAAGGTTGAAATTCTTTCCTGACCCATCTTTGGGTCGCCACTCTCTTCCCAAACTGTCTTAATAATCTCAGCTCTCTTGTTTTTTTAATTGGGCACTCAACTTGCTGTTTTTGTCTTTTTTCCTTATAACACTTTTTTCATGCTTCTTGTTGCTACCACTGATGTACCTATATGCACACTTTTGGCCCCACTTCTTAGGTTATATTTCCTTGTAGCTGTGGGCAGACCCCGGATCTTTAAAAAGGAAAAATATTCTACTGAAATAATTCTATTAAGAATGATGTTGCTGTCAAACAAGTTGTTATACATCTCCTTATATTGGACCAATTCTAAATGCCAAAAATAAGCTCAAAGTACCACCACAACAAGTCACTCGCTGCCAGCCGAACACCCCAAAAGCAGTCACCAGGGCACTCCTCAGGTGTGCCCGTTTTTTAATGCTGTTTTCAGTGGGCATGGGGCATGGCCTAATTCAAGATAAAGAAAATCCTTTTTAAAATGTCCACCAGGATAACAATATGCGTGGCTCTAGAAAAATGAAACAGTACTATTAGTCCATTGTCTACTGATATTTATCCAACTTTGATAACGGCAGAGCAAAAAAACACTACCTTCAGGAGGTGAGTTCAGGGATCCTCCACAGAATACACAGCCCAACAGCACTCGCGAGGGCACTCCTCAGGTGCGCACAGCACATTTTTGTATGGCATTTTCAGTGGGCATGGCGTAATTCGAGATTCAAAAATAAAATGAAATAAAAAAATCCTTTTTAAAATGTCCAAACAATGTCCACCAGGATCCACAATATGCGTGGCTCAAGAAAAATGAAACTGTACTATTAGTCCATTGTCTAATTATATTGACTCCAACTTTAAATGCTATGCCTTCAGGAAGTGAGTTCAGGGATCCTCCACAGCATATGCAGCCCAACAGCACTGTCCAGGGCTTTCCTCAGGTGCGCACGGCACATTTTCTTTATGGCGTTTTCAGTCACAGCATACTCAGCCCAATAGCACTCGCCAGGGCACTCCTCAGTAAACGCTGTAGACCTATCGGAGTTTGATCGATCAGTAGAAAATCATCTGCATAGGCTACCCAAGACATGTTTACCCCTCCTATTTGGGGTGGTACAAAAGAAGCAGTAGCTAGAGGAGTAGCCACATCTGCAACATAGATGTTAAATAGACAGGGAGCAAATATACAACTCTGCCTAAGACCTTTTTCAATTGGGATAGGATGGATAATAGGCCCTGGTTGTTTAACCTCACCTGTATGCAAGAGCCTTCATGCAGATATATTAATACTCGTAATAAGGCCCGGGCTTCCAATTTTGCCCAAAGAATTGGACGGTCTACCCCGTCAAAGGACAAGGAGAGATCCATGGATGCTATATAAATTGAAGTTGATTTCCCTGGCCATACTGATTGCTGGAGGCTAGATAACACAATGCCCCTGCAATCTGTGCCCATGTTTTTACAAAACCCAATCGGATTGCAGACCAAAATGTAGTTAGAATCACACCATAGTTCTATGTGCTCCAGTATCACTGCAGCAAAAATATTTGAGTCTGCATCCATAATAGCTATTGGGTGATAGTTAAGGGGAGATGATTTGTCCCCCTTTTTAAATATGGGTACCACATAGGAAGTTCTCCAAGAACCTGGCATGGACATATTGGCAATAATGTTCTTAAACAGAATATTCAAAATTGATGTCCATAAAGGTACATTCTATTCAAATACTGAGTTACCGATGAGATTAGGACTGCAGGCATTAGAAGATTTTGCTGTAATAATTGCACAATCAACATATCTCTACTCTATCAATCCCTGCCAACCAGGATTTATAACCACTTTAACACTTTCAATGGGTTTAGATGGTAAAGGTTTGTAGAGATTTACAAAATGGTCATACCATGTTTGTTCTGATATGGGATTTGTCTGAATAACCATTTGGTTTATCTCCATTTCATTTAATAATGACCAAAAATTAGCTGCCTTGTTATTTTTCTTTTGTATGGCTTGCATCATAGCCTCAGCATCCCTTTGAAGGGTTAAGTGACGATGAGAATTCAACCCGTTTTTCATCTTCTGCTTCAGGCATGTAATCCCGACACCATATAAATGGAGTTAAGATCTGAAAGGAGAGATATGTTTGTAAGCGTGATGCTTTCACATCGTCATTCACATCCTGATTTTTTTTTTTATAGAACTTCTCCATTTCCCAGGAGAAATGGTTTCTCTATTAAAAATGGAACTGTCATAATGAGATACTCCTTGCCCTGTGTTAGGGTGGTATATTTTTATGAAGCCAAACATTAGACAATATTATATAGGGCAAGATAGCTCATGCCAAATGCAGCCAACTGTATGTCTCAGACTGTAGACAATGGGGGTCATTTCGAGGTTGGAGGTAAGGGATAAACGATACTAGTAAAGGATTACCGGCATCGCTTACCGCTCCGGGCTATTCCGACCAGCCAAACCGCTATTAGCGGCACCGTAAATAACAGTGCCTCTAATAGCGGCATGGGTGCGGCACGCGGGCCATCATACCGGCAATAACGGCATGCCGTAAACTGGAGGACATCACAAGTGAAGCGGACATGCATATACCACATAAAGGAGCTAAAAGTGGATTCCGGCATGCTGTAAATACCGGCATCTCTGACCAACCGTAAAATGCCATGTGCAGTGTTCCCAACTGCCACAGGTGCACACCATCAGCACAGGTAGAGGCAATGGAGACTGGGCCTGAACAAAAGGAGCACACCCATACACCACACCCCTTTCCACACCAAGATCAATCCAATAGTTGCATCAACACTTCAGCTGGAGGACATGCTTGCATTGCAACACCAGCAACAACACCAACACCAACAGCAGGCACCACAGAGGAGACGCAGCAGGAGAAGGAGGGTGAGACAGGCCCAGCATGCCCCACCAGTCACCAGTGCAGCCAACGTAACCATGCATGCAGCCCCCAATCCCAAACATCAGAGCCAGTCCCTCCAACCCAACCCCGGAGCACAACCACACCCTGTACCGTCTGGACCGGGACACCATCAACACAATCGTGGACATGATACACGATTGTTAGCCTCATTGAAATACGCACCGCCATCCCCCCTCTACTGAAGGTAGTGTCGGTGCTCCACTACCTTTCCACAGCCACCTACTAGCACACAGTGGGGCACATGCATGGCATATCACCACCCATATTCACTTTCATCCTGAAGCAAGTGCTGGATGCCCTCCTCAAGCACACAATGGAATACATATCCCTACCACAGACTCACCAGGAGATTCCTGAAACAAAAGGTGGCCTCCAGGCCATGTAGGTGGGTTACCGCAATCGCAAGCAATACCACTCCAAACAGGTGTAGATGGAAGGCGACGCAAGCAAGATCATCACACATTGTTGTGCCCGATATCCCGGATCAACCACAGGAATGCTGCATGTCACCATGTCAAAAATCAGCGCAGAATGCCTAACATTGCAGAGCCTACTGCCAACGCTCCCCAACAGGAAATCCTCAGAACACAACACGTCACTAAATTGACACAAACACAGCTGTATCCGTTCACAATGCATGAGCTACAAAATGCATGAGCTACAAGACGGCCGAGCACACCGTGTTTCATCTTGAAGATGCAACCGGACACATTGAGGGCCTAAAAATGGCATGCATACAACTAGGGACATGTGCATGTGACCAACGATAATATGCTGTCATGTGTGACTAGTACAGCTGTCCATCATCAATTGACTGACATATAGCTTGTTATGCCTCCCATGCAGGTGACAGTGGCTATCCCTTGATGCCGTGGCTCATCACCCCTGTCCGAAACACACAGAACAGGCATGAGGAGGACTATAATCGATCCCACACCCGTACCCGTGTGGTCATTGAGTAGACCTTTGGCCTGTTGAAGGCATGATTTCGCTGCCTGCCTTAGCCCATCAGGTGGGGCTAAGAAGATGGCCAAGATCATCATGCCATGTGTCATGCTGCACAACATGTGTATCCGATGCAAAGTGCCCCTGCCCCCTGACATTGAACTGCAACCACCTGGTGATGATGAAGGGGATGAAGAAGAAGTGGCTGCACATCATTTCGGTGCTGATGCACAGGAGGGCGTGCTGTGCATCAGTCAGTGATTGCACAATATTACTGACACACATGGCTACAGAGGTTGACATGATATTTTGATAGAGGCCACTGGGTGTGTGGGTACATGCACACTATGCACTGTATATGAATAAATGGCACATGCGCAGTGATGAATGTCTACTCAGGTCTTGCTTTTGACACAATAGATGTATTAAATTTAATAATGAAAAAGTGCAATAACCCTCCACTACCCTCACCTCTCTCTCCCTCCCCCCACAACTCCGCCATAAACCCTCGACCCCCCCACCTCCCCACACAACTCCCCCACAGACCCTCATCCCCCTCCCCCCACAACTCCCCCACAGACCCTCACCCCACTCCCTCTCCCCCCACAACTCCCCCCTCCCTTTCCCCCCACAACTCCCTCACACATGTCCCGTCAAGTCCCTAATGCCTACATCAGGCTGCCCAGACTTTAATTAGCACTCCCTGGACCTGGTGGCGGCATGTCTGGCGTGATGCCCTGCAGAGGGGGCTCATCTGGGTAAAGCTAGATGAGGATGGTGTGGCCGCCTGCTCAAATTGGGTTGCCGGACACCCTGACTCCATGGCATCGGCTATGCGGCTTAGTACCTGGTGCAGGGCGGATACCTCCTCGCAGAGGCGGCTAGTGTTCTCCGCAAATATTTTGCCCATGGAGGTGGTGTTGTCCGAGATGGTCCTGCCTAGAGAGGCGATGTTCTCCCGCCGCTCCTGCCTAGTCCTCAAGGAACTGCCGCACAAGGGCAGTCAGCTGTTCAGCACGCTGCGGCCCTGCGGGTGCACCTGTAGAGGTTGATGGTTCCTTGGTGTCTTGCTCGGCCTCACTACTTGCCACTATCGGACTAAAGTGCCCTTCAATAAGCTCCCGCATAGACTGCTCTGGGGTAGTGGCGTGGTCTGTCTCAAGGGATGATATTTGGGGGGCTGCCTGTGGACTGGGCGTGCAGGCAGTTCTGAGGAATCGTCCTCAATGGGCACCCATACCTCATCCTGTGCCGCCTCCACAGCCTGGGGTGCTGTGGCTGCCACCTCCCCAGCCAAACTCAACTCCTCAGAGTGTGGTGCCTCGGCTGGCCAATGGGTGTTTGTACTTCCGCCTTTATGGCCCTTGGCAGCACCAGTGCACTGGCAACCTAGGGTGTCTTCACTGGTGGTGCACGGCGGCCCTTGGGTTGGCCCTTCGAGATGGACAGCCGGTTGGCCTCATCCTGGGATCTCTTCCGGGGTGTGGTTTTCGCTGTGGTTGGTCCCTGGGCATCACTTTCATGGTCAGAGCCTGTGGGGGTCGAAGAGAGGGACGGCATAAGTGATGTTTTGATAGGCATCATACATACATTTGTACAATTGATCATCCACACAATCCAGGGTAATAGTCATTTGAGTTTGGATGATCACGTTGTTTGATACATGGGTGGGTTATGCAGGCATACTTTGGGGTCACTCATGTTGGCCAAGACCTATGCTATGTGACATGCATATTTGTTGGGGCCTGCATGCTGTGTGATTTATGGCATTTACATTTTGTGTGGTATGTGGCAGGTACGGTATTGCCTTGCTGCAGGCATCTGCATGTGTCTGTGATGTGTCCAGCTACTTTCCTGGGAGTGTGTGTGTATGTGTCGGGCCATGGCTTGCCTCTTTGGACGGACATATTGGTTGACTTTCATCAGACTCTGCATTACAGTGTTTTCTTAGGACACTCATCTCCATCGACCGATGTTGTGGCGCCACACTGCATGTCACCGACACCTTCGATCCCCTCCATGCCAATCATGCTGGCGCAGATGTCCTCCCATGGGGTCAGCTTGATGGGGGAGCTGGCACCTCCGCCTGTTGCCATTGACTGGCTCCTGTTGACGGAGAGTATGTTCCTTCCTCTGAGCCGCAAGTCGTCCAAGCGCTTCCGGCAGTCTTTTGTGGTGCGTGGGGTGTTTCCGACTGCACTCACTTTCTGCGCCACAAGTGCCCAGATCTCTTTTTTCTTTACGATGGCCTCCCTGTTTATGCTGTTGCAAAAACAATCTCAGCATGTTCCTGCAGTGTCCCAGCTAGCATCTCCAACTCGTCCTCGTTGAAGCGCTCTTTGTGGTAGCGGGCAGCTCCCTTCTTAAGGGCCTTGGGCATTGTGGTGTCTTGGATGAAGGTTTTCAAACAAACAGCAGAGTCCCACAGGTCCTGTGTACTGAGGATGGCAATGGATTGTGTTTTTGAAAATGGCCGCCATGCTCCTTCACGTTCCTGTGCGATGACGCTACTTCCGGTTCTGCTTATTTATGGTGACTGTTATTAGCAGTGACCGCTGCCGCATTGGTTCATGGCGGTAGTGCTATCTGCGCTATGCATGATGCCGCTAAGGTCATTTTTCGTGCCTTTAACGGCATGGCGGTAATGCCCTTACCGGCATGGCGCAAAGCTCGTGCCCGCGAAGTAGTAAAAGCCCTCTATTAGCTGGCTATTGACTACACGGACACGCTATTTGTGCCATGCCGGTAAGGACCGTTGCTTACCTCCAACCTCGGAATGACCCACAATGTGTTTGCGGCAGATACCCGGATACTTGGATCAAATTAGAAGTGTCAGAGTTTGAATGCAGACAATGGCCGAATAAACATCCTGGTGCCTTCCTGGTTGCCGCTCTTTTCCCCTACTTAAGCAGCCCTCCAGCCTCTTTTCCTTTGAAGATGGGGAGCAGGTGCAAGTGGATCTAGGTCACCTGGCCTAAGCCCCGCCCACCTTCTTAGCCCTGCCTCTTTCTTTTGCTCTTAAGTCTTAGATCCAGGGCGTCTCTTGCCTGGGCGTCCGAAGAAAAGGGCAATTCTTGTTTGGGCCTGTTCGGACCAGAAGGACCCAGGGTCCGAACCCCTGCCCAGACAAAAGATAAGCATGCACCAACATGTGTTTACTCCCTCTGTCCCCACGGGCCATCCCCACTTCTGGCCCCCTGTGATGTTCCGTTGTGACCCCTACCCCTCTGGCCCCCCTTGATGTTCCACTGTACCCCCCTCCCCCTCTGGCCCCCCCTTGATGTTCCACTGTTCCCCCTCCTCCTCTGGCCCCCCTTGATGTTCCATTGTTCCCCCTCCCCCTTTGGCCCCCCTTGATGTTCCACTGTCCCCCCCCTCTGTCCCCCCTTGATGTTCCATTGTTCCCCCTCCCCCTCTGGCCGCCCCTTGATGTTCTGTTGTTCCCCCTCCCCCCTCTGATCCACCCATGATTTTCTGTTGTGCTCCCTACGCCCTCTGGTCTCCCCGTGATGGTCAGTTGTGCCCCCTACAACCTTTGGTACCCCCGTGATGTTCCATTGTGCCCCCTACCCCCTCTGGTCCCCCGTGATGTTCCGTTGTTCCCCCATCCCCCTCTGGTCCCCCCGTGATGTTCCGTTGTTCCCCCATCCCCCTCTGGTCCCCCCGTGATGTTCCGTTGTTCCCTCCCTTCTTGCATACAGGTGTTGCCTGTTTTGCTTGATTCTTCTACCCTGCTTCCCCTCCACCCCGACAGTGCCCCCCACCCCCCACTCCCTACATCCTACCTCTGCAGGAGTCTGTCCTGATACATTCTGGTTTCAGCATCAACGCATTTTGCCAATGCTTGAATTTGACTTTTATAGACTTCATGGACTCACAGTGCGTCAACCTCTCTCAACTCTCATGCTGGACTTCCCCTGGATCTTTTACTCACGGTGGCCCTGAATCATGCTGTTCCCATTTTCATCTTCAATCCTGGCTTGTATTTGCTGTTCTCTCGCAACATTATGGGCCTCATTATGAGTTTGGCGATAGCCGTGCCCTTACCGCCAAACTCGCTACCAGCACCCGCGAATGGGCCATTACCGGCCCATTACAAGTTGAATGCCCATTCGCGGGTGCTGGTATGGCTGGTCTCCCGATCCCCATTCTGCCCCACAGGGCAGCATGGGGGTGGGGAGCATGGTTTCACTGGCACGTTTACAACGGTGCCGGTGCAATTACGAGTTCTGCTCGCGGGTGCCGCTCTGCACGCCTGGTCTGACCAGGCGTGCAGAGTGGCACCCGCAAGCAGAACTCGTAATGTGGCGGTATGGTAACAACGGCACCGGTAGCACTATTGGCGCCGTTGTTGCCGTACCGCCACATTCGTAACGAGGCCCTATGTGTTACTACTGACTTCTGGAATTGCATTCGCTCTCCCCGCTTGCTTTGGCACTTTTTCACTGCTCACTCTGTTATCTCTTCCTCTCCCTTTCTCCCTTTACCTATCTCCTCACCTCCTCCCCTTACTTTCTTCTATGCACTTTATCAGAATTGTCCTTGACCTAGTATGATAGCAACCTTGTTTGTCTCCTCCCCATCCCCTACTTATTTTCTCCCTCCCTCCTGCACTATTAGTACTTTAGTCGCTGGTTTTGTTCCTCCCCTCCCTTTCTGCACCCCTCTCCCTCACCTTTTGTTAATCTCAGACTCTACCAGAAATGTCGTCAGGACTAGTACAGTAGTCGCCTGTCTGTTTCCATTCCTTCGCACCCCCCCCCTTCCTTATCTATGTCTTAGCTAGCTCTTGCACTATCTGAAATGTCGCCAGGCCGAGTA
Organism: Ambystoma mexicanum; assembly: GCF_040938575.1. NCBI lineage: Eukaryota > Metazoa > Chordata > Amphibia > Caudata > Ambystomatidae > Ambystoma > Ambystoma mexicanum. The sequence continues at coordinate 2,212,079 of NW_027182336.1, read as the reverse complement.
CGATAGTTAATTTCACATTCTTATTGTTCATGGCCTGTAAGAATTTAATTGTATTTTCCCTTGTTCCCTCCCTTGCCTTGAAGCGCTTTGAAACACTTTGTGCATAGGCGCTATATAAATACACTATCATATCATATCATATCCAGTGACTAGTTATCTTCTAACGACCAAACTCCCAAATGCACTAGGATTTTACTTAACATAATGCTGGCAAACTCTGGTGGAGCCTGTTAGGCATACTGAAAACCTATAGGTTTTGACAGAAACATCTAGAAAAATTGTTGGGGCAACATTACGAGTAGGAACACTGATTCTGTCGCCCGATATCCCGGGATATCACAAGTGGTGGTGGAACGGTAAATCTCCATGGGAATAGGGACACTGAAGCACCGGCACCGTTGCCAACGGTGTCAGTGAGAGAAATGCTGGTAGACGGCATGATTAACCAGCATTCTCGTAGTATGTCGGTCTGGAAAGGGTGCCGGTGCATTGCTACCGACACCCTTAGTTCCGGACCGCCGTTCTTGGAATAAAGCCCATTGGGCCTCATTACGACCCGGGCGGTAAGTACTGGTCATTACCGGCATGGAGCAACTACCATGTCCGTGCTGCCAATAGACCGATAAAAGCGGCCTATTACGAGAACGCGGGCACAAGCTTTGCGCCATGCCAGTAATGACCCCACCACCATGCCGTAAAAGGACGAAAAATCTCCCTTTCCGGCATCGTACGTAGTGTAAATAGCTCCACCGGCATCCAAACCATCGGCATTAGCAGTCACCGCTAATAGCGGTCACCTCTAATAGCGATAACCGCTATTAGCGGTCACCGCTAATAAGCAGAACCGGAAGTAGCATCATCACACAGGAACGAGAAAGCGCACGGCAGTCATCTTTAAAAACACAATCCATTGCCATCCACCACAACCAGGAGCCATCTGACCCCCAGAACTCTACCACACCTCCAACACTACCTGCTGCATCTCACCATGCCGAAAGCTGTTAAAAAAAACACAGATCGCCTGCGCAAGGAGCGCTTCTCCATGCTGGCGGAGACGCTGCAGGAACATGCAGATGTTGTGTTCTCCTCCGACATGTCCCGCCCTGCAGTGCAGCGCAAGAAACAGATATGGGCGGAGATTGCCCAGAAAGTAAGTGCCGTTGGCACCACACCCCGCACTCCCAAAGATGTCCGTAAGTGCTGGGGCGATCTGCGTTTACGCGTGCGGAGCATCCTCTCCGCCAACTGCAACCTGGGGATGGCGACAGGCGGAGGTGCGGACTCCCCCATCAATTTGCAACCATCGGAGGAGATCTGCACCAGCACCATAGGGACGGAGGAAATTGAGGGAGTGGGGGACATGGAGCGAGGAGCCCCGTCATCGGCCGATGCAGGTAGGTGTCCCAAATGAAACAATGCTAATACCAACATGATGATGTCCACCTGAACTGACAGTGCAATGATGTAGAGCAGGGTCCCCCAGACACATATGTACAAGACTGCCTACATGCAGTGCACAGCATCATCTTGTACATATGTGTCTCAACCCAGACGCCTCCATGCATCACCCACCCAAAAGACAAGCAACCCGTATGTCACTCCCCCAATGTTAATCAACTGACATTCCATATGAATGCAGCCACCCCAATGCATGCCCGATGCCTGTAGACCCATCACTAACCCTCTCCCTCTATTGGTCCCCCACAGGCACGCATTCAGACAGCGGTGACGAGGACACTAGAGAGGATGATGCCACACCACAAAAGAAGGCCAGGGGCGAGGAGGGAGAACACCGCCCCTCGAATTTAAGGGGTAGAGGCCAACCTGCACCACTGCGGAAGCCCAAGAAAACCCCAGAGGCCACAGCACCAATGTGCACTACGGCCACCACAACAGCACCCACACCAGCCACCAGCACCCAGGAGGCAGTGGCAGAAGGCACTGCATCGGCTGCCAGCAGCACAGTGGGTGAGACAGCTGCTACATCAGCCGTGTCGGACGATGGGGCAGATGTTCAGCTGCATGGCGCAACACCCACCACAGCCCCCCTGCACTCACCACAGCTCTCCCCGTGCAGCTTGCAGAACAGCAGCATGCACGGGCTGTCTCCTGGTGATTCATGGCCCGCAAGTTCCAGCCCCATGCCAACTGTGCATGAGGAACAAAGCATGTTGGAAACCCCTCACACATCCACCACAGTTCCAACCAGCCAAGAGGGGATCAGGGCTCTTGGGTGGAGGGCTTGTGCACTTTGTTATATTTCATTAATACACCTGTTGGAAAATCATAATTCACATGTGCGGACATTGCTTATTGTGCACGTGTGCTTTATTGGTGAACAGTCTACAGTGTCCATGTCCCTGACACACCCTGTGCCCTGAGTGCCACCTCCATGTCACACTCCCCGTCCATGTGTGCTAGAACCATTGGTTGATCAGAGTCTGACGCATGGCACTTCCCTCCTGTGCTTCGCTGCCTCCCTGAAGTGCAGCCCCATCTCCACCCTCCTCACCCTCAACGTCAGGTGGTTGCAGTTCAGCATCAGGGGGCAGAGGCACATTCCGTCTGATGCACATATTGTGTAGCATGACACATGCCATGACGATCTTGCCCATCTTCTCATGGCAGTACAGGAGTGCCCCACTAGACCTGCTGAGGCAGCGAAACCGTGCCTTCAAGAGGCCAAATATCTGTTCAATCACCACACGGGTATGTGTATGCACACGATTGTAGTCCTCCTCGTGCCTGTTCTGTGGGTTCCAGACTGGGGTAAGGAGCCACCTCTTCAAGGGATAGCCTGCATCACCTGCATGTGGGCAACAATGTATATGTGTAAGTCATCACATCATATGGGACCTGTATCAATGACACCATAGCATGCATTTATTTCCTGATTGCAACCACATTTCCATGCATGAATGGAGACACATGATGTGACTGCTATGTGTGTATTCCTCTTATGGACAGGTGTGCGTGCCATCGTCTAGTGGGCGCAGGGGGTCCTGTTCCTTGTGAGTGCTCATGCACTGTGTTAGTCCACGCCGGTTGTTACCATGATCTGGCTGATGTGCAGTCATTTGTATGCTTTCATCCTGTCACCGTTGATGGCAGCCTCGTGATGATCTCACTATGCACAACAAATGGTGACATGCAGTTTTGTTGGACCTATGTGTCAGTGTAGTGGTGTATTAATGTATTTGGCCCTCATGTGACTCCTTTGTACGCAGTCATGGAGGACTGTCCTTTCTGTTGATGGTATTTGGTGCTGTGTATTGGCCATACTAATTGCTTGTAGCAGCATTGTGTTGCGGGGGATACGGTCTGATTGACTACAGTGCACATGTAGATGGCTATGGAATGGTAGTGACACTGCATCGTTTACATGTTAGGGCAGCTTACATCTTGCATTATGTGGTCAGGTGTCAGGTCTGGTCTGGCCTGCTTTGGGGTATGAGCATGGTCCATTCTCTCAGGCACTCGCAGCAAGGTGAAGTATGCATCTCCCCCCCATCTCAGCCAGGTGAAGTATGCATCTCACCCCCCCCCCATCTCAGCCAGGTGAAGTATGCATCTCCCCCCCCCCATCTCTGCCAGGTGAAGTATGCATCTCTCCCCCCCCATCTCAGCCAGGCAAAGTATGCATCTCTCCCCCCATCTCAGCCAAGTGAAGTATGCATCTCTCCCCCCCATCTCAGTCAGGTGAAGTATGCATCTCTCCCCCCCCATCTCAGCCAGGTGAAGTATGCATCTCTCCCCCCCATCTCAGCCAGGTGAAGTATGCATCTCTCCACCAATCACCTACTCACATTGCATTTCCATGAGCCTGTCATGCAAATCACCGAGAAGCCAGGATCTTTGCCCTGCATGTCGCTCCATGTAGCGTGGTATCGTGGAGTTCCGCAGGACCATTGAATCATTGGTTGATCCAGGGAATCGGGCACAAGAATGTGTGATGATCTTGTTTGAGTCACATACCATTTGCACGTTGATGGAGTGGTATAACTTACGGTTGCGGTACGCTACCTCCATGGCATGTGGGACCACCAATTCCACATGGGTGCAGTCGATGGCGCCAATGCAACCAGGGGTGCCGGCCAGTGAATGGAAACGAACTTTGGTGTTTGAGATCTCCTGGGCAGTCCGTGGTAAGTAAATGTGGTCGCCTGTGTGCTTCAGGAGGGCATCAAGCACTTGGTTCAGCGTACATGAGAATAATGGTTGTGATATGCCATGCATGTGACCCACTGTGTGCTGGTAGGTGCCTGTGGCCAGGAAGTGGAGCACAGACACTACCTTCAGTAGGGGTGGGATGACGGTGCGTGTTTGAATCTGGCTGACAATGTCGTTATGTATCATGTCCACAATGGTGGTGATGGTGTCCCGGTCCAGACGGTACAGGGTGTGGATCTGCTCAGGGGTTAGGTTGAATGGACTGGCTCGGATGCGAGGGATTGGGGGATGCCTGCGTGGTACCACTGGCTGCACTGGTGGGGCATGTTGGGCCTGCCTCATCCTCCTTCTCCTGCGTCTCCTCTGTGCTGCCTGTGGTTGTTGTTGTAGTAGCTGGAGTTCCACTACAATCATGTCCTCCAGCCCCAGCATTGCTAGTAATATGGGAATCATTTTGGTGTATGACTGGGTGTGGGAAGGGGTGGGGTGTGCTCCTTTTGTGCTGGCCCAGTCTACATTTCCTCCACCTGTGCTGATTGTGTGCACCTGTGGCATTTGGGAACACTGCACATGGCCGTTTAGGGGTGGTCTGCGATGCCGGCATTTGCTTCATGCCGGTAAGGTACTTTTCGGCCTTCAGTAGGCCGTTATTTGCATGGCCGCCTGACTTGTGTTGTCCTCCTGTTTACGCCATGCCGGTATTGCCGACATTATGGTCGCGTTCCCACGCCCATGCCGCTATTGGAGGCACCGTTAATTACGGTGCCCCTAATAGCGGATTGGCGGGTCATGATCGTCCGGAGCGGTAAGCGATGCCGGTAATCGTTTACCGGCATCGTGGTTCCCTTACAGCCCGGTCGTAATGAGGCCCATTATCCGTTAAAGGCTGGAGCGTCCGAAGAATGGAAACCCGGCTTACATTTTTGGATGGGGACAAAGGTCCCTTGCTTATGTGAGTCTAGAAATTACCCTCCCATAAAATAAGCGGTATATTTTGTTGCCCGAAAACCAACCGCATCATATGTTCAGCATTATTGGTACAGACTCATGAGCATAACCAGAGAGCATCCATTTTGTAGGAATAGAATTTGCCATTTTGAGTAATTTTTGCTTTCTTGCTTTTCTGTTCAAACTGCTTTGATGTAAGTGAATTCTATTTCGTTCTTGCTCATGCATAGAGCAAGGCCACAAGTTACATGTTGAAACACAGCCCAGACAACCCAGACAGCAATGCCCCGGTCTCCTCCCTCACAAGTCCTTGGAAGTAAGCAACAAGACATTTAATCACTACGCAGGTGCCGGCTAGTCTCGCTGGTGTGGCAGAAACGGTAGAGATTAACACTTAATGGCTTGAATTATGCTCTCTTTTGCGGCCCCCCCTTCACTGAGCCCATGTAGAGCGAGCTGACCTCTAGCACACAAATAGAAACTAGAAGATAGTGAGGCCTGGAATGTGTCTCTCCCCTGCACGCAGCTTGCTTGTAAGAACAAGAGCATTATGTTCCCAAATACAAAGAATGGTGTCTGCACCTTCGCAAATTGCAAGCTGTTGCTGAATAAATGTCTGAAGGGTGTCATATTCGTCATAATTGTCAATCATCGAAACCATTGCAAAGAAAAATACATTATGGGCAGTTTTGAATGTGTCACTACTGATAATAAGATGATCATTTTGTATATATGTAACTGATGTATAACTTGCTCTCTTGCGTCCCACGAGGTCTGGGTGACACACGTTGCGGGATGTGAGACCCAGTCGGCCAACTGAGACTGTTTGCTTTGCAATAAACCCTAGATTATGGGAATTGAACCTTGTGTCTGGCTTATCAGTTCGTGTGTCGTGACTGTGCCTTGTCTCCATACGTGAGGGTCCCCTAGGGGCCCCATCAAAATGGCGCCCGAATAGGGACCCTCCCCCACTTGCTCCATCGTATACGTTGTAGTTCAAGGAAGGCGAGAGAGAAAAAAACGAAGCGAGGATGAGACGGTCAAGCCAGGATCGAGAGGTGTTTGGGGCGCCCCTGTGAAAGTGATGAGAGACTCCTTTGCAGATCTGTACACAACTGATCCCTGATCGACATGTCCGGCCAGAGAGAAAGAAGGCGAGGGTCCCGAAACGAGGCAAAGTGAGCCAAGTTACGCAGACACGACGATTCTTGGTTGCGTCAGTATACGGACGAATTGCGTCTTGAAAGACGACTTGGTTGATCAGGTGAGTTGTGCCCCGATTCTAAATAACCCTGATATTGGTTGAGTGTTGTTCTTTCAAGATTAAACGCCCAGGGTAAGGTTAAAACATGCCTGGGATATTGTCTTCCTGTTTAGTGGGTTTTTCCCACTACGGTAGACAATCTTTGGAAACTGGCCAGGCTGCGCCCACCCGTAGGGTCACCAGCATATGAGATGTATGTGAAGTATGGCATAGGGGCAATAATGTTTTGTGAATTTGGCATAGGCAAACCAGACACGATGAAAATTTACAATGGCCAAAACATGGGAGTTATGAGATGGCGCCCATAGATTATTTGGAATCAGTACTGCTGAAAAAGAAAGAACGCCCTGCGACATTTGACATCATTAGAGACTGGAGGAAGGAAGCTATGCTCCGCTTGAGAAGCAGAGAGAAAAATGCGCGCAGGTACAAGTCTAGAATAGAGAGAGTGAAAGAACAGGACGAAAAGGAGTGGGATGAGAATATAAGAATGACAGATGGATGTGTCCAGATGCGAGTAGATAAAATATATCCTCAACAAGAACTGCAGTGGGGGGGCGTGGCTACGAGGGCCATGTAGGAGGACTTGATCTGGAGGGGCTCCCGAGATCCTGAAATGATCCGGGCGTAAAAGTGCACAACGATGGGCCGACGACTGCTGAAAATACACATGTCGGTGTGTGAATGATTGGGCCACGCTTAGTGAACTTTTGGAAGGTGTAGGAAGATCGGCGGCAGAGATCTGTGCGGAAAGGATAAGGAGCGCCGGAGACAAAAGACGACACAAAATGGCCGACCAATGTCCGGAACAAAGGAAGGAGCAGGCCGCATGGTGATCGAGCGAAAGAGGCGTACTGGGTGCGCTGTTGTCATTTGTGCAGAACACAGGTCCTCTAGGTCATGTCGAATAGAACGGTGAGGCTGAAGCCGAAGCAGCCCACCCTGGACGACTTCGCTAAAACGTCCCCTGGTCAAGACAATAACAAGAGCAAGGATAAGCCGCCTGCAGGCAGCATGACGACAACGGGCGCTAACCAAGAAGTCCTAGCAGCGATTGCAGACCTAAAGGCGGCCTGGGAATCTAAACTCGAATTAGCCGTCACTGAACTGAAAACGGCACTGGACCTTAAGGTCGGAGAGGTGCAGGAGGATGTTAATCTACTCCGACAGGACGTCAGGGCCTTGGCGGAGCGCACGGAGTCCCTTGAGAAGGAAGTTAGCCCGAATACCGCGGATTGTGCCTCCCATAAGGCCGAATTGCATGCCCTGATACAGAGAGTGAGCAACTTGGAGAGCAGAGCGGAGGAGGCGGAAGGACGCACCCCGCGAAACAACATCCGCATTGTGGGCCTGCCGGAGGGATTGGAGGGCCACGATCCCACGGAGTTTATTGAGTCCATGCTACTGCAAGAGATACCCGGAGGAGCCCTATCTCAAGGATTTGCGGTGGAAAGGGCACATAGAGCTCTAACAAGGAGGCCGCCGCCAGGAAACCCGCCTAGGCTGGTGATAGTCAAAATTCTTAATTACCGGGACCGGGAGAGGATATTGGAACACTTCCGCAAGGGAGGAACGATTATACAAGGAGCGGCAAACATCACGGCTTACCCGGACTATACCCTGTCTGTGCAGTGTAGCCGCATGAACTTTGGGATGGTAAAGAGGAGACTGAGAGAGGCGGGCCACAAATACATGTTACTGTATACGGCAAAATTGAAAGTTATACATAAACACAAAACTTTGTTTTTTGAGACCCCGGAGGATGCCATGGGATGGCTCGATGCGCAGGGATGTCCCCAGGAATCAGAAGTTCGAACGGAAAGAGAGCACGGAAGAGATAAGTAATGCACGAGGAAGGTGCAACAAGATGGCGCGGCACGGACCCGTGGGACTTGAATATAGTCATTTGCACAGCCTTCAGTAGAGAAGGTCAGACTATTGCACTAGATGTTATGAGCACTGTAATTATTATTGAAGTAATGGGAGCCTTACAGAGCGGATCTCTTTACCCCACAATAATCTTAGTTAAGTGGCCATTAGGGCGACTTCACCCTACTGAGCTCTGTGCATTGTTTGGTGCTTGCAGGGTTAGATGTGGGGGTGCCTGAGTTCCGAGTACGGAGCTGGGCAGCAGTTGGGGTGTGTGGTGTTGGGGAAGGGACGGGTGGAGGAAGGGGAGGGAAGTTGGGAATTTGTTGTGCACATAGTTATGGATAGTTTGAGCTGGTACAAGAAGGTACAAGTAAAGATGGAGAGTTGTATCTGTATCACGTGGGCAAGGGGGATTCGCTACACAGAAGGCAATAAGACACTCAGGAGCCATGGGGGACCTTAAGATCGTAACATGGAATGTCAGGGGACTCAACAGTTACTTAAAGAGAAACAAAGTCATGATGTACTTGAAAAGACAGAAGATTGATATTGCGTTGTTGCAGGAAACACATTTGACCCGGCAAAAACTGGAACTGGTGGGGAAGAAGTTGAGAGGTACTGTAGTAGGCTCTCCGTATTCTGCCTACGCTAGGGGAGTGCTGGTCTGGGTGGCACCGCACGTTCCGCTCCAACTTACACAAGAAGTGGTGGACACGGAGGGGAGGTTGGTCATATTAAAGGCTTTGGTGGAGAATAGAGAGGTGTGCATTATAAATACGTATGCCCCCAACCAAAATACTGCGGCATATTTTAGAACCCTGTGTACTCATCTGGGCGCGTGTGTGGGAGGAGCGGTTATCTGGGGAGGGGATTTCAACTGCGTGCTCAACTCAAAGGCAGACAGATCTGATGATAAGATTGATAGGCCCACCCAGCAGCCAGGGTATTGCAGACATTACTAGACGACTTCGGGTTGGCAGATGTTTGGAGGCTGAAACACCCTAATGAAACACAGTACTCGCATTACTCAGCTCCGCAGCAACTGCACACGAGACTTGATTACTTTTTTGCCACGCCAGATGTGGTGATAGAGACCACCCAAATAGACTATAGAGCGAGGGTCCTGTCGGACCACTCGCCTCTGGTTCTGAGTTGGCAGTGCTGCCGCCCCAGGGCGCGGATACCGACATGGCGCCTCCGGGCGGAGGCGCTCCGGGGCCCGGTCTTCAGGGAAGATATCAGGGATGCGATCACACAGTACTTTGAGGTAAACACAGGCAGCGTGGACTCAGCGTGCACACTCTGGGAAGCCTTTAAGGTGGTATTGCGGGGTGCTGCTATTGCTAAATCAAAAGGCCTACAGGGTGGGGTCCTAACGGAGCTAGAGGAAGCGGAAGAGAAACTGGAACGGGAAAGCAACAGGGCGGGAGGGGATGCAGAACTTGTACTCTAACTACAGCAGAGGTGTGCAGAGCTTTGGGAAAGGCTCTGCAACCTTAACTATAAGAAGTATGTTGAGAGGCAACATGCAGGTGGGGATAAAACTGGCCGCTTATTGGCGTGGTTATATAAGAGCGAAACCCCCATGCCCCCCGATTAGGACAATAACTAGAGAAGACAGGGAGGTGGTTGACACCCAAGAGGGAGTCAACGAGGCATTCTTAGACTATTATAGGACATCATATGAGGACAGAAGAGGGGACAATCGAGACGAGATTAGAGAAACTCTAAAAGACATGGAATTACCTAAGATTAGTGCTGAAGAAAGGGAGGAGCTGGACGCACCGATTACCTTAGAGGAATTGGAGGAGGTGGTGAAGCAGCTACCCACCTGTAAGACCCCGGGCGCGGACGGATTCCCTGGCGAGTTTTATAAAACATATAGAGAGGAAGTACTCCCCCTTATGCTAGAGATGATCAATGAGTCTTTTGAGGTGGGCTGGCTGCCGGAATCGCTTAGAGAAGCGTTAATTGTGCCGCTTCCTAAGCCCAACAAGCCAGGGCATAGCTGCGGCTCCTATAGGCCTTTATCAATGTTGAACCAGGATAGCAAGATATTGACGGCGGTCCTGGCCAATAGGCTGCGTAGAGTTATTAGCAAACTGATACACCCGGACCAGACAGGTTATGTCCCCAGCAGAAATATAACCCACAACCATAGGCGACTCCACCGGGTGATTGAAGAGGGAAACAGGAGTGAGGGGGAAATGGCGGTGGTGTCCCAAGATGCAGTCAAAGCTTTTGACTCAGTGAGGTGGCCATGGTTGCTGGAGGCCCTGAAAGAATACGGGATGGGGCCGGGCCATGTTAGGTGGGCAAAATTACTATACAGTGAACCACTGGCCAAGGTGCGCACAGGATCGGTGATATCTGAGAGATGGCAACTCAGTAGGGGCACCAGACAAGGGTGCCCCTGGTCCCTGATGTTATACATTCTAGCCCTGGAGCCCCTGGCAGTGTACCTCAGACATATGACATGGTTGGTATTGAGGTAGGGGGAGAGAAACATCTAATATCCTTGTATGCTGACGATTTACTACTATACTTGAAATATCCGGAGGAAAATCTTCAATATATTCTAGAGGTTATGGAAAGGTATGCAGAACTGTCCGGCATAGCGGTGAACCCCCAACAATCGAGCATGTTCCCATTGGGAAGCTACAGAGGAGCCCCTCTGGAGCGGTTGCCGGTGTTGTCCGTACCATGGGCGGTTGATTCCTTCCACTACCTCGGAATAGATGTCTACCATACGGTGGAGGAGGAGCACTTGCATAATACCGGGGTGGCTGTGGGAAAAATCCGAACAAGTATGAAGTTTTGGGAGAAGTTGCCGCTGGCGATGATGGGACGGGGGGCGATGCTCAAAATGGTGGTCCTGCCCAGGCTGTTACATTTCTTCAGTTATATACCATACTTGATACCCAAAAAGTTTTTTGTCAAACTGAATAGCATGTGCAGAGACTTCCTATAGCATGGCACTCGCAATAGAGTAGCGCTATGGAAGCTGCAGAACTTCCATGATAGAGGGGGCATTAAGCTGCAAAATTTTGAGACCTATTATGTAGCTGGTCAGTTGCAATATGTAACCAAATGGCTTTCTGATGAGGTAACTCCTGAATTTAGGCTGTTTGGACAGGACTGCACTCCGTTTTACTTAAAGGAGATTATCTGGGTGCCTAGACTTGAAATGAAAGAACGCCCGGGTATGATGTTGCTTGGGTGGAAGATGTGGCGCAGAGTATGCCGACTGATGGAGAACCCGTACCCGTGTTCCCCACAGGTGCCGCTAGTCGCCTTGGCTGGGGTAGACAGCCAACTCAGAATGATAATCAGGACCTATTGGGAATCGGTCGGGCTGGTCACATTGGGAGATGTATGGCAAGAGGGGATCTTTAAGGATTTCGAAGAACTGGGAGAAGAGGCAGGCTTGCACAGAGGCCAATATGTCACGTATCTTAGGCTAGTGCAGATTATTCGTAAAACCTGGCCAGAGACTGTACTGGCGGAGGAGCCAGACGTCATAATGGGAACAATATATGACATATCAGAAGGAGGGCACGAGATCTCTAGATTGTATGAGATGGTGATGACCCGGGTGGGGAAGGATTTGACTCTTTTGAGGCTGGACTGGGAAGCGGAGATGGGGGCACAGATGACCGATGGGATGTGGGAGCGTGCTATGGGATACCACAAGAAGGTGTCCAGAAACGCCAGATTGCAGCAGATACAGTTATACATAACGCATAGAGCCTATATGACCCCGAAGAGAATATCTAAGTTTGTAAAAGCAGGAAGACAAGCATGCCCAAAATGCAATGAAGAAGATGCTGATATGACACACATGTTCTGGTCTTGCCCAGTGATTGAAGGTTTTTGGGGGGAGGTGGCACAAAAACTAGCAGATAAAGGGGTCACGCTCAACATAGATACGGCCTGGGCCTGCCTGTTGGGAGGGTTTCCCAGACCACGGAATACTAAACATGTTGGGAAATTGAGGGACCTGGCATATGTGCTTGCAAAAAGAAGGATTGCCATGGGCTGGAAGCAGAGCCACAGGCCACGGGTTGAGGTATGGTGGCGGGATTTGCAAAAATGGGCGGAGGCTGAAACGGTAGTATGGCAGGAGGCATGTAGCAAGTGCGGGCAGAAGAAGTGGGTAACCTGATGGCATGGAGAGTGTTAATAACAGGACTGTTTGGCACAATAATGGATTCTGCAGCTTCGGAAGGAAGCGATACCCGGCCACACGCAGCAGATACAGAACGAGAAATGCAAACAAGCTCTTGAGGGGGGAGGGATTTGGGGAGCAGTAATGTGCATTAATTGATGTTCACGAGTCTGTTGTAAATAATGCTGCAAGTTTGGTTTGTATTGTTTATTTGTTTTCAAAACAATAAAAACTTTTTAAAAAAAAACAAGAATTGCAGTCATCAGATGAACTAATCAATAAATGATTAACCGAAAAGTGACAAGAGCACCCCAAAAGTCAGGCTGATAAAACGGCATTAGCGCCCATTGCCCAACCTATCCCTGTTGCCCAGTCTCCATTACAGCCACAGATCGTACAGCCGCAGCAACCACTCCCCCTTTGAGTTGTTCCATCTGCACCGGCCCCGCCCCTCCAAAACATCCCCCTCCACCTATTGAACTTGAATTCACTGTAACAAGAGAAGACGGTATGGGAAGAGAGGGGACGGCACAAAGTGTGTGTACCAGAATAACCCATAGTGCGGTCAGCAAGGAGAGAAGAAAGGAGTTAAAAGAACAGGCAGAAGTGTATATAGATGGAAACGATGAGACATCGACGCTGGATTCGATGTATGATTTCTGGAAGACTAGTGAAAAACAGGTATTGTTGGAATGCATGGGAGAATATTTAATGGAGAGATGGAAGCAGTTGATTGGAATGGTACCGTCGCAGAAGTTGCGGGATCTGAATGCATTTGCACGGTTGAGAGAAAGAGATGTAGAAATAAAGGAACATGTGGACAGGCTTTTTGAGTTTAAAAATGAACTTGAGGAAGCATATGCTGAAATGTTCTCTATGCCAGGGTATAGGAGCAAAGACATAAGAAGAGGAAGGCAAGAGGCGGTACCATATGTGCAGCAGCGAGATCTTCCGCCGTCAAGACAGGCTAGTGAGGAAATGAAAATATGTAGACGATAGGCACTTAGATGGATTACAGATGCTAGTATTCCCACGATGGAAGTGCACAAAATATTTGATCAATATACATTACCAATGAAGAGAAAAGCACTGCAGGTGATGGTTGAATATTTGCAGGATAAAGATATAGAAAATAAGCAGCTTAGCCCCCCCTGCCCCCGAATTAATGGCAGTGTATAAGAGAGCCTTTGTACGCCATACAGGAGAAACAGCTTTATCCCTTGATTTAGCAATAGTGTTGCATATGAGGGAGGGAGGAGGTAAAGCAAGTGTGATATTTCCCATGAGGGAAGTTCCACCTACTTTTGTGCCGAAAGTAGAAATTCCTGCAACAGTTGATCAACCAGCACAGGTAACAGAAGCACATTATACAGCAAAGTACGTACATGTTCCTTTCTCCAGACAAGAGGTGAATAATATAAAACAGACGATCCCTGATTTGAGAAAAAATCCGGCGGGATTCTATAAAGAAATAGAGTTCTATTTGAAATCGTCCATTTTTACTATGAACGATATTGACCTAATATTCCCAGTAATTTTACCAGCAGATATATGGAAGCAGATAAGAAAAGTATATGATCAGAATAGTTTCGGTGACGCATGGGAGCATCTAGCAAAAGAAGACGTGGACAGGAAAGCATTCGAGAAACCATCGCCAAATATGGTAGCATTACCAGCACAAATAATACAAAAATTAAAGGAGATAGTTCCAGAAAAAAGAATTGTATGGGACAAATTAACTGCATGTGTTTAAGGTAAAGATGAGTTAGCAACAGACTATTTCAATAAATTTGAGGAAGTATTTACAGATTTCAGTGGGCAAGATGTAAGCACCGAGGCAGGGAAACGATTATTTGTTGATAAATGTGTGAGGGGATTAATACCTCCAATTCAAAACTTAATAATGACATCCGAAAGTGCATGGCAAGCAAAATCATTGAGTGAGGTATTACACATGGCCCAGTATTATGAGAATAGAGTGAATACAGAGAAAGAGGTGAAAGAAAGAGTCAATTTGAAAACAAGGGTGTTACTCCAGAAGGTAGTGGGTCACAATAGAGTAAGAGGAAATGTGCAAGGGAGAGGAAGTAATTCCAACATGCATGGAGGTCCGCTGGGATTAAATCAGTGTGCATATTGTAAGGGAAAGGGTCATTGGCGAGCGCAATGTCCACATTTGCAAAATAGAAATGGGTATGGTCAGAGAACACAGCACAGAGGTCGCCCGGGAACAAATGGACAGAATAGAAATAATAATATGCAGCAAAACCAGAATAACCAAGGAAATGGCAATCAGAATCAAAACCAAGATCAGAGTCAGACTCCTTACTCCCAAAATCAAAGCGAGCACAATAGAGGTGGGGGCGGAAATATTTTTGATACACAACCAAATGCATACTATTCTGGTGACTGCACATCGGATGATCTATTGTTTCCCCAATAGGACAGCCCAAGACAGGGGTCAGAACCAGTGTCTATTCCCGTAAATCAAAAAGGACCCTACGTAGAAATGAAAGTCGGGAGTAGAGAGCACAGCTTTCTAGTAGATACAGGTGCGCAAAAGTTCTCAATAGACCACCACTTGGTTCCGGAAATACTGCTGTCAGGGCAAAAGAATATTTCAGTAGGGTTTGCAGGCACCCCAGTAATTAGTCCCGTGTCCCAATCAGTACCAGTAACATTAGGGCCATTTACCGAATATTGTCCCTTTTTGTTGACATTGTGGGGAAAACTTATTAGGATTAAACTTATTGAAGAAACTAAGTGCAATTATCCATTGTACTCCTGATGGATTGTTTTTGACAATATCACCACAGAATATACCAGTGTCCGAGTTCCTGTCCAAACCTCTTCTAGGGGAGTTAAGTGAAGTACCAGCTTGTGTTTGGGCAATGAATGACAATGATGTGGGATGTTTAAAGATAGAACCAGTGAAAATTGTTTTGAAAGAAGGAGTAACATTGCCACGTATTCCTCATTATAAGATTTCGATGGAGGGCGAGAAAGCATTGAAAAGTATTGTCTCAGATTTGGAAAAAATGAATGTAATTGAAGAAATTACAGGTAGCACTTGTAACAGCCACATTCTCCCGGTGTATAAGAAAGGAGGTAATGAGATACGTATCGTTTCATAATTGATTTATGCGCATTGAACAAAGTGGTTGATCCTCAATTCCCATTGGTCCCAGACGTCACCTCAATTCTGACAATGATACCTGCCTCGGCAGCATATTTTAGCGTGATTGATCTTAAGAATGCACTTTTTAGCATTCCAGTGCACCAGGATAGCAGATATTTATTTGCTTTCACATTAGGGGGGCGGTCATTTACGTTCACACGCATTCCACAAGGCTATACAGAGTCCAAGTATTCACAGCAGAGCATTAAAAGAATAGTTAGATATGCTAGAACTACCAGCGGGTTGTGTATTATTGCAAAACATAGATGATTTGTTAATTGCTGCTGATACATAGGAAATTTGTAAAAAGAGTATGTTTTGTTATTGTCACAATTAGCAGCACATGGCCATAAATCTAGTTTGAAAAAATTCCAATATTGTCGAAAGGGAGGTGGCTTATTTGGGCTACCTACTTTCGAGAGAGGGGAGAAGACTGACACCAAAAAGGATAGAAAGTATCCCTGGTATGCCTATTCCAAAAACGCAGAAAGGAGTCAGAGCCATAATAGGCATGGCTTCCTATTTCCATCAATGGATAGCAAACTTTGCGATGATTGTGAAGCCGATGGTGGCATTGATGAAAAAGGATGTTATGATGCCTTTACAATGGAATGAAGAAGGCCAGAGAGCATTTGATCTACTCAAAACTACATTGTGCTCCGACCCAGTTTTGGGCACATCATATTATGAAAACATTTTCAGATTGTTTGTGCATGAGAATGAGGGCTGCGCGCTGGCTGTTTTAATGCAGGAAGAAGATGGAAGAAATAGACCATGCGGTTACTTTTCTTCCACGCTGGACCCTGTAGCATGCGCTTTACCACTTTGTTTGCAAGCTGTTGCAGCGGCTGCTGCGTCAGTGAAACAAACTGAAGGAATGGTGTTGGGGCATACCTTAATTTTGATGGTGCCACATGCCATAGACGTTCTATTAAATAGAACGCAGACGCAACACCTCACGTCCGCTAGATTGACTAGATATGGAATTGTCCTATTTGCACCAAACATTCAAATTTTGAGGTGTAGCGCTTTGAATCCTGCAGAATTAATGCCACTGCCCAGGGGAGAAATAGGGGAGAATGAATCACCTCCGCATGATTGTTTAATGGTCACTGAAGAAGAAATTAAAGGAAGAGTTGATCTAACAGACACCCCACAGAAAGAGCTAGATGGAGAACTGTTTTGTGACGGCTCCTGTTTTAAATTACCTGATGGCACATCAACTGCTGCCTATGCTATTACGGCACAAAAAAGTATTGTAGAAAGCAAACGAATCCACTACAACTCCGCACAAGCCGTGGAGATAATAGCGTTAACCAGAGCATGTGAAATATCTGAAAATCTGAGTGTAAACATATATACTGACAGTCAGTATCCCTTTGGGGTGGTACATAATTTTGTCCGACTCAGGGCTAAGAGGGGTTTCTTGACATCACATGGAACCAGGATTCAACATGGCCCTTTGATAGTACGATTGCTGTCTGCCTTTACGTGTCCAAAGCACCTAGCAATAATAAAATGCAAGGCACATAAAAAAGTAACATATAAAGCGGGAGAGGGAAACGCATTTGCAGACAGGATTGTGAAACAAACTGCCACTGATTTAAGCACCAAAATGCTAACAGTACAGTCAGAGGAAGTGCCCTGCATGATAGAGAATGAGATTGCTACAGTCAAAGAGATGCAGGTGGAAGCAACTGCTGTGAACTACAAGAGTGGGCTAAGGGCTCTGCAGAATTATATTTGGAAGGTTGCTGGGTGGACAAGAAGAGTAGACATTCGATGTTGCCCAACTCCTATGTAATTGCAATGGTCACTATGGCCCACAGCCCCATGCACATTTGTGCAAGGAAGATGATTCAGCATTTGGATAAAGTGTGTCAGAACACGCACATAAGAAAAAAGGTGGAAAGGCTAGTACAAAATTGCATTACGTGTTTACAACACAATGTTGGAAAAGGAACAGCTAATCCAACAGGTAGTTTTGGCCCCCCCCTCAATGCCATTTGAGGTGATCCATTTTGATTTTATAGAGATGGAAAGGTGTCAGAACTTAAAATATGTACCAGTGGTAGTGTGTGCGTTCAGTAAATGGGTGGAAGCATATCCACTAAAGGATTGCACCGCCATGAGCACTGCTAAGGTGATGTTAAAGGAATACTTTTCACGGTTTGGCTTGCACGAGTCATATGGTCAGACAACGGCCCACACTTTGTTGGCGCAGTAATATTACAGATTTGCACAGGTCTTCAGATTGATAAAAGATTCCATTGCGCCAGACATCCGATTAGTGTCGGCTTGTTGAACGTCAAAACGTCATACTAAAGAGCAAAATTAGTCAAATTTGTGCAGGAAACAAGTTAAGATGGACTGATGCATTGCCCCTAGCTTTGTTGTGCATGCGCACATCTGTGCAAGCAAGGACTGGGCTCTCCCCCTATGAAATAGTGATGGGGAGGCCTGCTAATGTCTGGTGTGCGCCGCAGCCAAGGCGGTTAAATGAAGTAGAATATCCTGTGCTGAGTACATATTGTAACATCTTAATGCAAAAGCTTTGTTTGATTCAGCAGCAGGTGCAGGAGGCTCTTCCTGTCAGATATACTGGTCCGGGGCATTCTCTGCAACCAGGCAACTGGATCCTGGTGAAGAATTTTGAGAGGAAGTCATTGCTTGCACCCAGATGGCGTGGGCCCTACCAAGTCCTTCTGGCAACACAGACAGCAGTCTGTGTGGACGGTAGGAAGGCGTGATACATGCCACGCACACAAAAAGAATTTCATCGCCATTGAAAGAACTGCCTGATCCAGACAATAAGGGAGAGACAGCTGCCTCTGAAACGAAGGAAATTGTTGCCAGTTCTCTGCCACAAAATTTGCCTGATCCTGAGACAAAGCCTGGAAAGATTGCTACAAAGGAGAAAGGGCTAAGAGTGCCCCAACGTTGCCCAGCAGAATCTGCATCGCTGATGGTTGACACGAAACCTGATCATCACTTTGGCGCCCACCACTTCTCGTTGCGCTGCAAGCCTGAATCTGGAAGTGCACCCGCACTATTCATCGATCACACAGTACCTGGAGCAATACGGTACAATCTACGTTCTTGAGATAAGAAGTGATCAGATCTTCGTTTCGTTTTCCTTGTTGCCTCTATTTCTCATCACGGATGAAGTGGGAACCGGAGGACTAGGGGAGAGAGGCGTGGGAGTTGTGCAAATCCGACAGCTCAGGAATGCGGCTCCCTTGTGCTATCTTTGAAAACAATAAAAAAAAAATCCATGTGTTGATCATCCCACACGGACAAGTGGGGCTCATATGGTACAAAGGCAATTGATGACTGCTCCAGAGTTCTTTGAGCAATGTGCAGAAGCACGATAATCTTGCCCAACGTATAGCAATCCAGGCTGCTGAGAACTGGCTAAAACACTTTGTTAACACTTCAGAACTTACTGATATTCGGACGAATGCAGCGGTAAGAGGTATTCACGACGAACATTGTTGGAGGAGGAGAATCAAGAAAAATGCCTGCACCCGCTTCTGCCCCCTCCTGCACCAATGCTGACAATGTAGTGAATATAGAGACTATAAGATTGGGAAAAAAAAGTGCCGGAAAAATTGTATGCTGATCTTAACAATAGTGATGTGTGTTATGAGTATACTAGCACCGATAATGACAGTACTGGTATTATGGTATCTAGAAGAGATACATCCATTGGAAGTGTTCTTGCCTATTAGAAATATTTCCGGCACTGAAAGCCGGTCCATGTAATTTCCTATACTTTGTCCCCAATGGAAGAAAGACACAGGGAAGGTTATGGAAACAACACATTACTCTTGATAATGAATATGACACACTTAATTCCGAGAAAAAACAATTGTTGGGTGTGTACCCATATACCACAACATGGTGGAAAGGGAATAGGTTGGTATGTGCAGCCATTGCCATTGAGTTCTGCATGTTACGCGTCCTTAAGTGCATTATATTATGGGAAATCGAATAAGAGTGAAACGGGTCAATTAGATAAAACAAACATGACGAATTTGATGAGGTAATAATGAAACCTGTAGGTTGCTCTCTATTTCGCAAAGCAAGACCAATAACACCGGTAGTAATGCCACAAGATAGATTACATGTGACATATAAATAATATGTAATCACGTTTCACATGAACCTAGAAGGGATTAAAGATACGGTGCCCCCCTCCTATGCAATAAATTACAGTCCTCGCTCTGTTCCATTTTGCTTAAAAAAGAAAGGCTCCTATTCAGTAGGGACATTCACTAGATGTATGAACATAGCGTTCCGAGAGAGAGAGAGAGAGAGAGAGAGAGAGAGAGAGAGAGAGAGAGAGAGAGAGAGAGAGAGAGAGAGGAAGAACCAGTATATATAGGTGATCCTGTCTATTTCAAATGTGGAGAAAAAGCTTATCCCTGGTTACCGAGAAATTGGGGAGGCACTTGTTACTTAGGAATTCTGTTTCCGGGGGTATTTCTTTCAAAAACGTCCGATATAGCCAAACTAACTAGATCAAGACCACGACGAAATGAGGAAGGAGGATTAATAGCAGAAGACATAGCAAAATCGTTTATACCATTTTGATGTCAAGCAATAAACTCCTATAATATAAGACAACTGTCCAGAATATTAGAAATAACAATAAAGGGGACAACAGATATATTATATAACATGACTTTGGAGGAAAAATCGATTAGATTAATGACACTTTAAAATAGCATGGCTCTTTACATAGTTTTGGCTGATCGTGGGGGAGTTTGCAAAATCGTGGGGTCATTGTGTTGCGTATTTGTAAGTGACTCCTCCCCTACGATTTTTGAAGCGATAAAAAAGTTGCACGTTCTAAGCTCCGATCTCCATCCCCCAGAAGGTAGTTGGGAATTAGACATAAGCTCCTGGTTCTGGGAAGTATTACGCTCATGGGGATGGAATTTAGTTGCAATTCTAGTCGCAGTGCTTGGAATATTCATAACATGTTGTTGTTGCATACACTGTTTAGCAATAATTTGCACCGAAATAAGTGATGAATGCTTACACATGGTAACACGGAAAAGAACCCCCAGATTGGATACAAAAATGAATTATGAAATGGAGACAGTGAAAGAATTTATGTCAATTAATATTGATGACAATGATGACGATTATAGTAGTATGCAAAGTTCGGAATCAGCTACATGGTCATAGGAAGATGCAATGTATGGATGATGCGTTTGGCTTACGTCCAAGAGGAGGGTTTGTGAGTCTAGAAATTACCCTCCCATAACATAGGCGGTATATTTTGTAGGCCGAAAACCAAACGCATCATATGTTCAGCATTATTGGTACAGACTCATGAGCACAACCAGAGAGCGTCCATTTTGTAGGAATAGAATTTGCCATTTTGAGTAATTTCTGCTTTCTTGCTTTTCTGTTCAAACTGCTTTGCTGTAAGTGAATTCTATTTCGTTCTTGCTCATGCATAGAGCAAGGCCACAAGTTACATGTTGAAACGCAGCCCAGACAACCCAGACACAATGCCCCGGTCTCCTCCCTCACAAGTCTTTGGAAGTAAGCAACAAGACATTTAATCACTACGCAGGTGCCGGCTAGTCTCGCTGGTGCGGCAGAAACGGTAGAGATGAACAGTTAATGGCTTGAATTATGCTCTCTATTGCGGCCCCCCCTTCACTGAGCCTCTGTAGAGCGAGCTGACCTCTAGCACACGAATAGAAACTAGAAGATAATGAGACCTGGAATGTGTCTCTCCCCTGCACGCAGCTTGCTTGTAAGAACAAGAGCATTATGTTCCCTAAAACAAAGAATGGTGTCTGCACCTTCACAAATTGCAAGCTGTTGCTGAATAACTGTCTGAAGTGTGTCATATTCGTCGTAATTGTCAATCATTGAAACCATTGCAAAGAAAGATACATTATGGGTGGTTTTGAATGTGTCACTACTGATAATAAGATGATCCTTTTGTATATATGTAACTGATGTAGAATGCTTGCTCTCTTGCGTCCCACGAGGTCGGGGTGACACACGTTGCGGGACGTGAGACCCAGTTGGCCGACTGAGACTATTTGCTTTACAATAAACCCTAGATTTTGGGAATTGAAGCTTGTGTCTGGCGTATCAGTTCGTGTGTGGTGACTGTGCCTTGTTTCCATACGCGAGGATCCCCTAGGGGCCCCATCACTTAATGTCAGAGAGCATCACCGGTCAACATCGGGTAAGTAGCATGTCGCTGCCTAGGTGCTCTTGGACCGTTCCACTCGGTAGGGCGATTCAGCAGGTCTAGCCAATTACTGTGATTGTCTTGAATACATCAGTAATACATGAGAGGCCAATATGTGACAAAGGCGTATTAGATCTATGAGTGGCAATAAACATAGGCTCAACTCTACAGACCCTGCTCTCTAACTTCTGCATACCCCCCCTAGTGCTCCAGATGCATGAGAGAGGTCAATATGCGACATGGGAGCATTCAATCTATGAGTGGCAATACACATAGGCTCCACTCTCTGGACCCTGCTCCCCAATTTCTGCATAGCCTCCCTAGTCTCCAGATAAGTTTTGGAAGTGGAAGTATTTCACTCCCTATTTTTTGAAGTTGGAGGTAAAATGATTTTTTAGGGAGTAAAAATGTAAGTATAATTCCCAATTGGAGTATTTTTTAGAAGCATGTAGAAATATGCTTTAACTGGAAAATGGAAATGTTTTGTCATAATTATTTCTTTGCACCTAGTTATTCATGCACGTTAAAAGATGCACGTTTACTTCTTTCGAGCAGGCAGCTAGAATAGTCGTTTCTTCCTTCATTAGTGGGTGAGCTACTAGTCTAAACATATCCATGGAGCTGTGTGGGTGAGAGCAGTGGCACAAGATTTTATGTGCCCCTTTCCTATATTTTGTTGGAGCATTTTTACTCCCTAATTCTGTTTTTTGGGAGTATTTGCCTATTTTTAGGGAGAAAAAGGGCCGATACACCGCTTATCTGTAGGGTTGCCCCCTCACACTAGTGACTGCAGGCCATGTCCTCCGGTGCATTATGTGTGCAATTTATAAGGCACTTGTTGGAAAAGCAGGAGAGATGAGACTTTGGTATTCTGAAAAACACAACTGAAAATGACATAGGCACTTACATGTCATCAGCATAAATACAAATGAAATGCTCTGTAATTCCGATATTAATGTTATGTAACAATGGTTTTCAGAAAAATGACTGTATTGCGTAAAAGAAATACAATCAACTTGAATCTGAGTCCCATCACAGTTAAGATGACCCAAGACCCAAAAGTATTTTAAATTTCCCTAATTTGAATGTTTCTATATTATACAGATGCAATGCATGTTGCGTAAGAGAAAGTGCTCTGAAACGAGTGAATATTAGACATACATATGTTATGAATATGGGAAACAAATGCATTCTTTCTGTTGTACAGCACACACAGAGCCACTGTGTTCGCAAATGGCATTTATTTTCATACCATATTGTATTTATTTTTTATATTTATATATATATATATATATACACATACATACACATATATAGGACTCCATTCACCATTCCTGGCATATTGGTGCTGAGCAGAGAACTGAGCAAAGACTGGTTGGCCAAAGAAGAGAAAGAGAACGGAGCAACAACAAGCTGGATGAACCTAAGAAGCATGGCAGTTATTTTAAGAGAGCAGCCTAGCTTAAGCCTTTCCTAAAGGGAAGCAATTTGGGAATTATGTGCAAATCAGGAGTCGGAATGTTCTTGAGACGTGCAGACTGCACAGAGAATGCTTAATCTCTGCGGCATAACAAGGAGATTCACAGAATGCTCGCTTAGCTGTCGGGGAGGTTGATGGCTTAGAGGTTTGGATGCGAGAATTGAGGCATACAGAGTACATAGGAACTTAAAGAGAGTAAACTGAATTGTATTTGCTTATCAACCAGGAGGCAAAAGAAGGGTGCAACATGGTCAGAGAGTTTTAGCCCAACTAAAAACTGGCTGCCACATTCTGTACAAATTGGAACCGGGCAACCAAATATTTTAATAGGCCAAGCAACAGGGTGTCACAATAGTTTAGTCGGATGGATGCAAACGGTTAAATTATGTGACTTTTAGCTGGAAAACGAAAAGGAGAATTGTATGTAGTATTTGGAATTGAAAAAACACAGTTGAACGACGCCCATGATATATGATGAAAGAGTCAGTGAGGAATTAGTTTTCATGCCTAGGTTTTTAACTACTGGGGCAGTCAGTAGATAGAGGCCCTGGTTGGGTGGGAGGGTGCAGGGGGGTCACAGGGCTAACTATCAAAGATCAGGACTGTATAATGTGGCCAGAGACTCCATTTTAGGCCCATTTAAGTTTAGATTAATGCACATCCATGCATCAGTGGCAGCGTAGCAGGCTTTGAGAATTGCTGAGATGGCGGATTTGTATCCCTCTAAGCACAGAAGAATTTGTATGTCAGGAGCATACATAAAAAATGCATGACAAAGGAAGCCAACAATTGTGTCAGATGGCTCGCATACAGATTAACAAGAGGCAGAGATAACACTGACCCTTGCTGGGCCCATAGAGAAGTGTGCAGGTTTTGAAAGAAAAGAGTCCCTAGAGGAATGTCCGTGGAGCAAAAGGTCAAGGGCTGTGGCTCCTTCATTTCCTTATTTTTTCATCTAAACAATATTTTATTCTCAGTTCTAAGAACATAACTAACTTAAGCAACAATTCAGTTCTTTATAAACGTCCTGATTAAACATGGCCAGCCAACGCGTGTTTCAAGTCTAACTAGCCATTTTCAAAAGCTGTAAGAAAATATAATTGTATTCCTCTTAGAAATATGTTTTGGTGACAAAATATACAAATATACATCAAAACAACGATCGACTATAACATTGAAAGCACGTTTTTCTTGAATGATTAAACGGCAATTCTAGAATACTTGTATAGAGTTTTCAGACATCACATATCTAGAATTTAGTCTGTCTTTGAAGTAATCTAATAGGTTTATGCTCGTTTGTGACCGGTGGACTAATATGACAGACTTCCAAATAATTGCAAAAGTGTCTTTAGTTGTATCAAGGGTAGCAATATTCTTCGTAGCAATCATGCATGTACTATTAAGGGTGAACAAGATAGAGTGCATTTATGATATATCAAATGTATTGTCTTTTAAAAATCATTTAAAAATGTTCTACTTTTGAAAATCGCAATCAATTGTTGCTTTTTATTGTGTCTTCAAATTCAATTTCTAGAAATTAACATATACATTGAAATGATAAATAGCAATTAAAAACTGTAATAATTTGTATGCTAGTATAAGCTGTTTATTGGTCATTGTAATACCTGTATAAGGTCCCTTGTTTAGGAAACCTGTTGCTTCTGCATTTCTGTATTAAAATGCTGCTGAATGTAACCTAGTTTGCAAGAGGAGGCTTGTCGCTCTAAAGAAAATAAATGAACGATTCCCAGTAAAAATAATTGCCCTTATATATATGAGTGTGGAGAGCGGATGAGTGTGGAGAGCGGATGAGAGTGCAGAGCGGATGAGCGTGGAGAGTGGATGAGCGTGGAGAGTGGATGAGCGTGGAGAGCGGATGAGCGTGGAGAGCGGATGAGTGTGGAGAGCGGATGAGTGTGGAGAGCGGGTGAGTGTGGAGAGCGGGTGAGTGTGGAGGAGCGGTTGAGTATGTGACTGAATATGTAAAGCGGATGAGTATGTGAAGCGGACGAGTGAGCGGTCCAGATGAGAAGGTGAAGCAGACCTGTGTGTGGTGCGGACGAATATGTGGAATAGATGTATGCATAGAACGAACCTGACCGCTCTGAATTGCATAACGTTCGTATTATGCCTTGGAATGCATAGAACCTTTGAAAGAGCATACCTCATATCACACCCCATGCTTACTCTCTCCTTACACCACCACTCAACTAGAACACAGGGATACTATGACACCATTCGGTATAACTGTTCTCATATCAACATCTACCACTCACTACCCATCACTCTAAGTAAACATTGCTGGTCTCACACCCCCAGCCAGGCGTTCTCCTCAGGCCTAACGCGCCACTCTCGGTCTGGATAACTCCGGCCAGATCGAACACATAACCCTGATCTCTCAGCCACCACACCTACCGCTAAGAAGCAGCTACCACAGGAACTCCGCACCAGCTGCACACATACCTGGTGCGCACACGCACCTTTGGACTCTCGCTAATCCCTCTACTGAACAGAACTCCGGTTCCCAAGGGCGTTCAACCTACCAGCGCCTTCAGACCATACCAATGGTATATAAGGCGCTATATAAGTGCAAAATAACATAACATAATATAACATATATATAGGATTTCATTGTTCAATATTAGTTGGTTTTTAGGCTGAAGTTAGTCTAAAAGCCCTAGGAAAGTAATTAACTTTTTGGCATATTGTACCAACGTTTTTTCAGAATAATGATAAAGCATAATGAAAATTGCAACAAAAAGTCTCTAGTGTAGGTTCCTTACCTTATTATGTTAGGGTAAGAAGGAAGACTTTTGGCTCTTCTGCCCATGGATTTAACTGTGAACTTTAGTTCTCTTATCACAACTGTTTGAATTTTTGAAGTCCAGTTAGGAAGTCCACAGTCCGCGTGGGCAGTGGTGCCCTGCACTGTGATGCAGTACGCAATGACCTTATCACACTACCAAACGTTCCTAATGTCTTACATGTTGTTTACATGATTGGTCTGAATAAAATAGAATTTCTTTACTGAAATAGTGTTTTTGGAAGAACTGAACGAACACAAGAAATTTGAGAAGTCAGAGTAGCAAAGGGGGATGCTTTTATACATTGAGTATGAATGGCTTACTTTTTGTTTAAATCTGTTTATTTACCATTTTACATATGTGGCCACCTTCCAAAACGTGATCTCCTCAAGACATAACCTTTTCATTTTCATTACCCTCTTTACCAGAATTACAATTAACAGTTAACAAACTAACCTATAACCCCCCCTCCCTGCTGCAGACTCCTCCTACGCCTCTCGAGTCAACCCTTCTAATGCATTCCTATGTTGCCTACACCGCTAAATACCTTCCACTTCTGATCATCCCTCCTTCATCCCATGGGTCCTACTATTCCACAACTAAGTGACCTTTCATTTCCTAGGTGTATCGTCTTTCAGGGGGGAAATCAGCTGTGGGAGCAAACATGTTGTGCACCAGGGTGTTTGAGGCTATGATTTTATCATGCCCTTCTTGTATCCCTATACCACTCTACCGACTAGGCGGTCGACCACCTCTGCCGATCATCGCAAAGGGAGGGGTATGGTTTCACTGCTCCCTTTAGTAATATGGTGTCCAGGGAGGCCTCCTCTAATAGCCACCAGGCCGCAAATTGTTGTTGTCCCGCCAAATAATACAATTCAAAATGTGGTAGTTTCACTCCTCCTTCAGTATAATCCCTGCACATCGTGTCTAGTGCAATTCTATGTCTACCTGAACCCCATATGAAAGTTCATTTTCTTGAAGACTCTGGGGATATCAAAGGGGATATTAGTAAAGTGGTATAAGAGGCAGGGCAATATCACCATCTTAGTGATTGCTGTTCTATCAATCACTGATAGTGGCAATATTTTCCAGAAGCCGATACATGTTTCTATGCCTCCTACTGCTCTTATTGTGTTTGTTGTATGAAATGTGCCAGGCTCATGGCAGATGTTCACTCCTAGGTCTTTAAACATTTGTATGGCCCACTTCAGCCCTAGATCTGGCAGGCCCACCTCCTTCTTACCCGCCAGTCCTGCCAGAGGAAAGGTGCATTACTTTTTGTTGACTAGCCATAATCCCTGAGAGCACTGCATAATGATCTAGGACTTCTAAAATGGATGGTAGATTGGTGTCTGGATTTTGCACATACAGCAACATGTCATCTGCGTATAGGGAAACCACTTGATTGGTTCCATTTACCTTCACTCCAGCCTCCCCAAATTCTGTTCTTAGTAACTCCGCTAGCTGCTCCACTGCCAGTATGAAGGTGTATGGGGGATAACGGGCATCCATGTTTTGTTACTTTCTGTAAGGACCACTGCTCTGAGGTATGTTTCCCTGTTCTGACCCTGGCCCTAGGTGCAGTGTAGATTAGTTTTATCCAGAGTAGGAACCCTTACCCCAACCCCAAATCTCTCAAAGGTGGCATATAACCATTCCCACCTGACCGACTCAAATGCTTTGCTATTGTCTAGTAAGATCGTTGGGCAATGATCAGTCCGGGAACCTGTCATTTCTATGACTGAGTGTAGTCTTCTCAGATACCATGAGGGGTGTTTCTGCCAGGGACGTACCCCGTCCAATCTTGATGTATAAGTGTCCCAATCACTTTCTGTCATTTTTCTGTTAGGAGAGAGGTGAGTATTTTAGAGACCTGATTAACCATGGTAATTGCCCTATAGGAGATTTACAATCCTGAGGTGGTTTGCCCCGACTTAAGTATTGTTACAATTATTGATTCCCTCATGTTCAACAAGAGGATGCCCAGAGTGTAATCCCCTTCAAAAACTGTTTGTAAAATCGGTGTTAGCTCAGCAATTAATTCTTTATAGAATTCAGCAGGGACCCATCTCGCCCTAGTGTTTTTCCGATCCGTAATAATAGGATCAATGTCCTAATTCCATCCTCTGTTTTACGGGCGTCTAGTGCCTCTACTTGGTCCACCTGCAATGTTGGTAAGCGGATTTGTGCTAGAGCCTCCGTTATTTCTCTGGTGCCCATTTTACGTGTCGGTCTATACAGTGCTTCATAGAATCTTTGGAAGATATCATTCTCTGCTTGGGACCTCCACACTTCCCCACACTCATCTCTCATTTTACAAATCATGTTTCTCCGTTCCTCCCTGTGACATAGCCATGCTAGGAACCTATGGTTTTGTCCCCATGTTCATTAATTTATTTTATTTATTTTTGTATTTATAGCAGTGCCCAAAGCCTAAGGGCATCTAGGTGCTAGTTACAGGAGGTGATGCAAATCAGACAAGGTACAACAGTTAGCGGAACAGGTGAGTTTTTAGATTTTTTTCTGACTAAGCGGTAGGCAGGGTCAAAGCACCAAAGCGCAAAGGGAGGGGTACATTGTTCCAGAGGGTAGCTGCGCAGGCTGGGAAGCTGGACCACCTGCTTTCTTCCGGTGACCCCTAGGTAGGGTAAGGAGATGGATGTTTGATGAACGCAGGGGTCTGGAAGGTGTGTATCTGTTTAGTCTCTTGGCCAGGTACGAAGGTGCATTGTTTGAGAGGTAGCAGTGCGAGATGAAGAGGATTTTGAATTTGATACTTTGCCCGACAGGGAGCCAGTGGGTTACTCTTCAGGCATCAGAGATGTGGTCATGCTTCCTTTGGTCCACAGCAGCTCAGATGGCATTATTTTTTACAATTTGAAGTTTAACGAGTTTCTATTCTGTTGTGCCACAGAGGAAGGCATTACCATAGTCTAATTTAGAGCCAATAAGGGCTCGAGCGAATGTGAGGTTATTGTCAGAAGAGAGGAAGCGCTTGCTTGCATGGATGAGCTTGGTGGCGTAGGCTGAGGTAGAGGCAATATGGCTGACCTGCTGCAACACGTTGAGGGTGGAATCAGGATAGACCCCCCAAAGGTTTGACAGCTGGTGCTACAGGGATGGCATGGCCGTCTTTAGTGAAGGAGTTGTTTTCCCACTTTTATATCAGGTACCTAATGTATCTTTAACACCCTTGTCCTTCTTTGGCTTGGGCAATGCTTGTTTATATCATGTTCAACTATTGCCTTTTCCTCATTCTGGCAACAATAGTTACAATCCCTTTGTAACAATGTTCTCTTGTTTAGCCAATATGATCTGTATGCTGATTGAAGAATTGCCCCCTTTCTACTTTGGCAATGGTGGTGGTAATTGGCTGGCTTTAGTATTGCCCCTTCTTTACTTTGTCAATGGGGTTTATTATTAGCCTGCTTAAAACGGGCCCCCTTTTTGTTTTTGTAATAGTATTGGCTTAAAGAGCAATAATTGTTACCAGTCTCTTCTCGTTTGTTTAACACGTGCTGCTTCTGCATCTTAACTTTCTTACATCAATTCGGTATTCAAAATTGCTTTCTGTGGCCGGCAGTCGATCATAGAGCGTACCGGGATTACCTCTTAATGGTAAACTCACTGCTGTCATCAAACGCGTTTGCTCGATCTGCCGAGACGTTTCCTTCTGCTTCTTCTTCTGCCTTCCACACGGCAGACTACTTCTGGTTTTTCCTGCAGCCCACGCAGACCAAGAAAGGAGCTTCCCTCGCTCCTAACACACTCTGTTGCTTGAGAGTCACTGAGATTCAATGCGCAATTAGGAGAGCCTCGCTCTCCTGGAGGACAGCTTGCTACCGCACCGCTGTCCGCTGTATATCCTCTGCATTCAAAGCCCTCAGCTGTGGAGACACTCTCAGAACCCACATCCGCACTAACAGTAGCGGCGGCGGGGCGTGGCTATGAAGCCATCGGATAAGCCGTGTCTCTCGTCTCCTAATTATTCTTCAGTATCCTGCCATACATGAACGTTAATACTAGCGTACCAGTGCTACAAACAACACTGCTGCTGTGGGAATATGCATAGCACATGAAGATCGCACCCCGGGTAGGATCTGTTGCAAGGAACTGCAGCTGTGATGGAAAATGCTCTGTGCGAATCCCGCGGCGGAGGAACTAAAATGGCGCCCGTCATGAACAACTAATGAGGTTGTGGTCCTGAATGAAAACGAAACCGCACCGCAAGAGATCGGGTCGGATCATCATAGTGGACGGCCAGGAACGCTGTATAATCGCAAGAAGCAACGGTCACATAAGCCTGCTCAACACTGCACCCTAAGCGAGCCTCCGGAAGAAAGTAAAGTACTGTATCCCGACAACGAGGTGGACGTAGCATAAGTGCAGACCTTCCCTCCCAGTGCATAGGGAAGAGGTTTGTGCTCCGACGGCAGCTGATTCTGGTGGTTCCAGCTGGAAAAGAGGCTGACCGGCCCCCGCAGGGGGCGCTAGAGGGACAGCCTACATACTGGACTGTCCCTTCTGGCCACCCCCTTCCGGTCGCTGGTCAGGCCTCTCTCCTCTTCCTCTCCTCCTCTGAAGGGGAAGAGGCGTTCCCAGGGGGACCTGGCTTCCGGTCAGGTCCCCCTGCGGACACTTATAAGGGCGAGAGCTGCTGGCCATCAGTCTCTTTGCCCAGCAGCTCCCGCCCAGTGTGAATTTAACTGTGCGAAACCCGACCGCGTTGGCAGAGCGTATGTAACTTACAGAGCCCTGGTTATTGAAAATGAATGAATATTGCTAGGTGAGATTACGGCGTGCCGCAGGTATGTACCAGGGCCGTCGTGTCGCAGGGGTTTAATATGTAAAGTTTACTGCATGCTCTAGTTAGTACAGACAACAATGGCCCAACCGATAAGTGCGGGGTCTTGGCATGCTGGAGACCGGGGTTCGAATCTAAGGTGATTTGTGACAAGTGCGGTTTAAATGTGCAATTTTTATTATGGGCGCCGTGCGTGTGTTCTAAGAAGTTGTTTTGACATGCTTATATGGTGTGCCTCAAGTACCCACAGAGGGATTGTTTGTGGAGTGTGCGGTTTTTAATCGTGTTATGGCCGCCGTGCCGCGGTTATGTGCATCGGGTAGTCAAAGCCCGGAGTCATAGGCTAATTGCATGTTTTGTTGCTATTTGGTATCTGCTGAGCGCAATCACTAGTGACTCAAGTGGTAAGTGCTTGGTCTTTGAACGCTGGCGACCTAAGTTCTAATGCATGGTCCGGGAATGTTGTTGAACGGCTGGGATTTCGATAGCACGGCCGCCGTGCCGCATGCTTGTATAAGGGCCGCCGTGCCTCATGTATTGCAAAAGAGGGGTTTCGGCAGGCGCATCTTTATATGGTGTGCCCCAAGTACCCACAGATGGGAGTTTATGCCGTGTTCTGTTTATATGTCACCGGTGGCTCAAGTGGTAAGCGCTTGGTCTTTAATGATGGAAACATGAGTTAAAATGCGAAAGTTCGATTAACGAGCAACATT
Organism: Ambystoma mexicanum; assembly: GCF_040938575.1. Lineage (NCBI taxonomy): Eukaryota > Metazoa > Chordata > Amphibia > Caudata > Ambystomatidae > Ambystoma > Ambystoma mexicanum. Next base: position 2,180,449 of record NW_027182336.1, on the reverse strand, counting down.
GCAGCTCCGAGATAGCGCATTCACTGCTGCACCAGCTGTAATCGGCAGGACGCAGGTTCGAGTCCCCAATGGGGATGAAATACAAAAGCATTTTACACGCCTCCGCATCCCGTCACATAATGGGGAATAATTTTAAAGGTGCCCAGATACCGCGGGGTTTTTTAGCGGGGATGGATGCACAATCAGCCGGTCAGATGGCACAGCGAGGGGAGCGCGCGCGGTTCAGGGCCTGCCGACGCAGGGCCAAGTTCCTCCCTCATCTTTCCGAGTTTCCGAGCCGAGAAATGAGCACCGCACACTGTGCATGATAAGCTGAAGCGCTTGGTACCTGTGGGTTTATAGCGCTATATCAGTGCCAAATTATCAAACGTTAGGGGTTATAGCTGCAGGACATTCCGGCGCAACGGTGGCGGCATGAACCCAGATCGGAAGGGTGCGTGTTAGAGTCACATCTGGGTCAAATGGAAAGAGGTTAGCACATCCGGCAGTGGCGCAACTGGTACGTGATTGCTCTCGGAACGCTAGGAGACCGGAGTTCTAACCCAACGTCCGGAACCTTCTGTGCATGTTTGCTTTTCTCTAAAAATGTAATTTTTATGGCAAACGATGCGGCGAGGTCGCCTGGTCGGGTCTTTAATAGGCCGAGGAAAGTACTTAGAGGGGAACCCGTGGTATAGAATAGGGCCGCCATGCCCCACAATGCGGAACACGTTAACACAGCTGCTGCTCCAAGAAAGGGAAGCAGGGTTGTTTCCCAGGTTTCTTCGTTTGGGCCTTAACTGGTCAAGTGGCACAACGAGTTGAGCACTCGCTTTGACATCCCTGCAGAGCCGGCAAACGCAGGTTCTGATCCCGGCAGGGCCGAATCTCAGCCTTTCAATGAGCACCACACACCGTGTGTAACAGCAGGCAGCGCTCAGACACCGGAGGGTTTGTAGTGCTTTATAAAAGCAAAATTATTATGATGGAATAATTTGGATAAAGCCTCTCAGGGGTGTTTTCATGTTTATTCTGTTTTGCCCATTATGTTGAACTTCATGCTTTATTTTGAATACAGGTCGGGCAAAGAAGCTGCAGATAAGAGGGATCTAACCCCCCCCCTTTTTTCCAAAAGACAGAAGAGTGGTAAGGTACAGGGCATGTAATACTGTTTTTTCATCAAGTTGGCGACAGGGGGCTAGTCAAGGCACTTCTTGGGCCCAGCACCGTTTAATACACTAAAGAGGGTATTGATTGAACTCTTTTCCATTTCCAGTATAGGATGTCGTCTGTGGAGGATTCTCAGGACCTGTTCCACTCAATTGAAGAAGTGCCCAACACCCCGGGTTCAAGTGAGGAAGAGGACGAAGGGGCCATATGGGCGTTATTCCAAGAAAGGATGCGCAGTGAGGGGAAGGGCTGGGCTAAGAAAGTGTTAGCCAGGAAGCATCTGCTGTACCCCCAACAAGTGGTGGTAGAGGCGCAAATCTGTCCAACCCCTGTGGTTGACACCCCCCCCCAGCGAAATCACACCCAAGCCCTTACCTGCAAAAAGAAAACGCCAGCAGAAGGGTAAGAAAACGGAGGTGTTGCAGGTGTCGCCTGCTGTTCAAACTACAAGCGAACTTGGGCAAGTGGTGATGGCGGGGCCAGGGGTTATGAGTATAAATCAAGCGCAATTGACCATAGCACCACCCCTGTTACAGGTGTCTGCTGCTAACTCAGAGGTGACACCATCAGTCAGCGGTGCAGTTGGGAATGAAAGTTTTGGGATGATTTTGGAGGAATTGTTGTTAGTTAAGGGCAGTGGGGCGCCTGCTGTGGTGGCAGCGGACAAATTACCAGTTGCTAGGAGCGTGTGGGAGGGTACCAATGTGGGCACTACTAATAACAATCCACCCACCGCTTCCACACCCACCGCCCCTGCAACAGCCCTGGGGCCAGGTATCAACCTGGTCATCCCACCTCTTCCCCCACCTACTGTACCTTTGGGTGCTGTGCAGCCCGTGACAGTTGCACCTTTGTTGTCGGGCAGGTCATCCTTGGCATGGCATATACCACAGGACATTAAAGAACAGATATGGGCTAGGAAGAATATTGACATATTCAGCCTTTTGGCAATAGAAGATGCCGGTCCCAATGTCACCTTAAGTGCGGAGGAGAATAATAAGAGGCACTGTAAGTATCATCCAGAGGAGAACATCGCTAACTGGGACAAAGCGTTCGCTATACTGTCAGTAATAGTGATGGAAAAGAACCCTGAGCATGGACCAGGTTTGGTCAAATATAGGGAATCCATTGTAGAGGAGGCAAAAGAGTATGGTTCTACCGGGTGGATCGATTATGACAGGAAATTTAGATTTATGATGGAGCAATGCCCCGAGATGACTTGGGACCAAAAGATGATGGATGTTTGGGTCTCTTTCATGGGTGGTAAGCAAAGGAAGAGCATTGGATGGGCTGATGTCCAAAAAAGCGGTAAGAGTAATTGGTATGGTAAGCAAAATAGTGGGGGTAAGGGGCAACCCTTGCACAATGCCCCCCAGGGACGGGGGGTCAAGAGTCAGGAGCCACAGGATCTGGTGTTGCAAAGGGAACTAAAGAGGAGAAGAAAACAGGGAACAGAACATGCCGTTATTTTAATAAAGGCAGCTGCAACTGGGGTCCGAAATGTAGGTACAGCCACGAGTGTGGGAAATGTGGCGGGAACCATCCCCTGGTCAAGTGTTTCAAGCGGGAAGGTTTCTCCGCTGGCAGGGGTCAGCGGAAAGGCCAGTATGTCCACTACCATTTCCCTCCCGCCCCCGGCAATCAGCGCAGCAGCACAGAGACTGGATTTGTCCACTAAGGGCCCCTCTGCAGTTAACATACAGGTTTTAGGGGAACATCTAAACCACTATCCCAAACAGCGCGAGAGGGATTTGCTATTTCGGGGTTTCACAGAAGGGTTTGTTATCCCTTACGAGGGACCACACACCTGCCGCTTTGCCAAGAACCTACCTTCAGCAAGGGACCTGCCGGGGGAAGTTGATAGTAAAGTGAGCAAAGAACTGGAAGTAGGCAGGATTGCGGGGCCATTTGATGCCCTACCCCTCCCTAACTTCATTGTGTCACCACTGGGCATAGTTCCCAAAAAGGAAAAAGGTAAGTACAGGCTCACCCACCACCTTTCATACCCAAAAGGAGAGTCTGTCAACGATTGGTTGAGCCCTGAGACATGCTCTGTCCACTATGCTTCTTTTGATCAGGCTATGCCGGTTGTTGCCAATATGGGGAAAGGGGCTCTGATGGCCAAGGTGGATATAGAATCTGCATTTCGCTTATTACCTGTAAATCCGGCCAGCTTTCATTTGTTGGGATTCCATTGGAAGGAGGGTTTCTTTGTGGATAAATGCATGCCCATGGGGTGCTCAGTGTCTTGTTCCTTTTTCGAAGCATTCAGCACGTTCCTTGAATGGGCGGCGCGCAGAAGAGAGCAGCGGGGGGCAATGGTCCATTACCTAGATGATTTTTTATTTACTGGCAAGGATGGGTCCGATGACTGTTCAAGTGCAATGTCTGCCTTTCAGCAATTGATGGGAGAGATGGGGGTTCCCTTAGCGCCTGGGAAGACAGAGGGTCCATGTAGGGTTTTAACATTCCTTGGCATTGAGATTGACACTGTTAAGGGGACTTGCAGGTTACCAGAGGATAAAGTCAAAGGCCTAAACGCTGAGATTATGAATAATTTGTCGAAGGACAGGACCACCCTGGAGAAGATGCAGCAACTCTTGGGTAAGCTGAATTTTGCGGCCAAAGTCATCCCAGCAGGGAGGGTCTTTGCACGAAGGCTGGCCAGGGCAACAGCTGGTGTGGCTCAGAAGCAACACCACATTAGATTAAGCGCTGCCCTCAAAGAGGACTTAAAGATGTGGTGCAGATTCTTAGATAGCTTCAATGGGGTTCAGATGTGGCGAACCCCGTGGGAAACCAGCGCTGAGCTACAGATGTTTTCGGATGCTGCAGGAAGCGAAGGTTTCGGTGTGATCCTAGGGCCTGAGTGGTGTGCTCAGAAGTGGCCGCAGCAGTGGCACAAGAAGGGCGGAACAAAAAACATAATGGTCCTAGAGATGTTCCCCATTGTAGTCGCATTGTTGTTATGGCCTAGGATTCTGGCCAACAAGAGGGTACGTTTTTGGTCCGACAACAATGCGGTAGTACAAGCCATTAACTTACAGTCTGCTTCTTGCCCAGCAATGTTGAGCTTGCTCAGAAAACTAGTGGAAGTGTGTTTATATCATAACATTGAATTTAGGGCTCGACATGTGCCGGGCACTGCAAATGTTGCTGCTGACGCTCTTTCTCGCTTTCAGTGGTCCAAGTTCCGGAATGCCCACCCGGAGGGCAAGCTGGAGGGAGCACAGTTCAAAAAGGAATGGTGGCAGTTGGTGGTGTGGACAGGGCACTCGCAGAGTTGAGTGAGCGCTCACTCACGCCCGGAGTAAGATGCAGATAACAGCAAGGTTATGGTAAGTTCAAGAGCGTGATTTCTTATCTACAGTGCGAAACACAGACCGCGGAGGAACAGGTACGCACTTTTGTGGTTTGGGCACACTCAGAAGGATTGTCAAAGAGTTGGGCGGCGTCGCATCTGGCGGCGGTTGCCTTCCACTCCAAATTGGAGGGGAGAGGTGATCCCACAAAGGGGTTTTTGGTGCGCTCGGCATTGAAAGGCTGGGCCCGTTCGGAGCCAAGGTCTGAGGATGTGCGCAAACCAATTGACTTTGGGTTATTGGTGAGGTTGTTGGCCACATTACCTAGCATATGCTTTAGTGAATACGAAACGGCGCTATTCAGGTTGGCGTTCGCATGGGCCTTTTTTGGGGCCTTTAGGATTAGTGAGCTAGTTTCTGCATCCAAGAAAGACACATCTGGGAGGGCCATTTCTTTGGGTGATGTATCCCTGTTCCACAAAGACTCAGGTGAAGGGGTCAGTATATGGTTGAGGAAAAGCAAGACGGATCAGCAGGGAAAAGGTTTTCACATGTGCCTACATGGGGCCCCCCTGGCGGATTGCTGCCCTGTGCACCTTTTCAAGAGGTTTATACAAATAAGAGCTACAAGCGCTGGCCCCCCTGCTAACCCACGCCGACACTTTCCCCCTCTCTGTATTTCAATTCCGCAAGGTGCTGACAATGGCCTTGAAGGCCTTGGGAATTCAGGGGGAGGGATGGTCCACCCATAGTTTCAGGATAGGCGCAACTACCACTGCCTTTCAGCAGGGCATGTCTCCACGGGCGATCATGAAGGAGGGGAGGTGGGAGTCGGGCCGTTATCGATTGTATGTCCGCCCCCAGCATAATGCATCCCATGAATAATACTAGATACAGAGGGCACTCAAGGGCGGGGCGGAGTAGCGTGTGTGTTGAATCCGGGTGGATAAAAGAATTTATGGTATGGTATGTTTTTTCCCCTTAGATGATGCAGTATGGCTGATCGGCCACTCATTTGTGACACGTGCTGAAAAAAGGGCCAGGCAATGGACAATCGGCCACAACCTGGGTTTCAAGGGTACCGAGTGTGTGTGGCTGGGCACTCCTGGCATGAGGTGGCATTCCTTGCTGCCGGCAATTCACTGGCGACTCCAGTGGCGGCGGGCACCAAGGTGGTTAGTGATTCATTTGGGGGGCAACGATCTGGCCAAGTTGGGTCGCGGACGCTTGCTCGCACAAATACAGGTTACTTTGCGTATAATGGCGCACGAGTTGCCAGGCACAGAAATATTCTGGTCAGAAGTCGTGCAAAGGCAAGTATGGAGAGACGCCATTTCTGTAGCCGGCATGGAGGAGGCAGAGGGCCTGGGGTACGTAGGGCACTGCTGTTTGAGCTCCTTGCCTTCCCATTTTGAAGCGGATGGGGTCCACCTATCTGATAAAGGCAACAATGTTTTCCTAACGGCTTTATTGGGCGAGCTAAAGAGGGCAGGTTGCAGATGAATTCAATGGTGAGTATGGTAAGCTGTAATTGTCTAGTAAAGTTGAAGGAGAAGCAAGGTCCTAGGGTTTGGGGGCATTGATGGCAGCGTCAGCCACCATCAAAGCGTAGCGGAGTATCGGGGCGGTCCTAGCCAATGAGGTACTTTACGCTGCAGCTGCAGCGGCTCGGGATTGGCCGTTCTGGCCACCCCCTTCCGGTCGCTGGTCAGGCCTCTCTCCTCTTCCTCTCCTCTTCTGAAGGGGAAGAGGCGTTCCCAGGGGGACTTGGCTTCCGGTCAGGTCCCCCTGCGGACACTTATAAGGGCGGGAGCTGCTGGCCATCAGTCTCTTTGCCCAGCAGCTCCCGCCCAGTGTGAATTGACACCCACCCACCCACGCCTGAGAATATAATTCTGAGGTTAAACAGGTTGAAGATTGGTAAGTTTTAAAACTGGAGTAATACGTGCAGACCGGTGGTAGGAGTAGGGTGACGCTTTCGCATCATCAGTAGAATTAGTAGAGTACCATAGTAGAAGTATTGATAAAATAAGTTAGTGTGTTGTTTGAGTTGTTCCTAATATTTTCGTTTCTTGTTACAGGCGGAGTATCGGGGCGGTCCTAGCCAATGAGGTACTTCACGCTGCAGCTGCAGCGGCTCGGGATTGGCCGGGCTCGAGCCGATCCCTCGACGGGCACTGACTCCCTTACTTAGGGCTTTAGGCCAACAATCATCCTGGTCAGTGCCCCTGATTCCTGCTGGCTGTGCCAGTGTAGCTGGAATAACCAGCAGTTTTGTCAGTTTGGCCAGTGGCTAAAGTGGTGACATGGTTCACCCGTATCTGACTGTTTGTAAGGTGGCTGGGACCGTCCCAAGTTGTCTTGCTCCAAAATAAACTGTGACCTTGTGTTTTTCCAAAGAACTTTAATACAGTTGTCTGTGTATTCATTTATTCATTTCATTGTGTTATGATAATGACCTAAGGAGGTGGGGGTGTCAAATGGGGATCTCCCCGCTATGTACGCTTGACGGGGAAGTGGAAGAAACAAACGCACATGTGCAGGATTACAATACACCTTGCTATGGCAGTATGAACAAGGCAGCACGAGCGTGGAGACTGATACTGGGTATTGGACTGTACTGCTGAAGAAGGTACTGCCCGTGCAACTGATTAGAACGAGCGGGGTGCACAGTAATTACAGCCTGGCTGCATCAGACTCCGAATTTAGGACGATTAGAGCGGCACCGGAAACTATCTAAGCCGCTAAAATAGCTGAGGCAGAGGGCTGCTTTGTGTGTCCCAGACAAAGGGGAATTGCCAAGCAGCGAGTGATCGGACATTCAACAGGGATACATTGTATCCGCCGCAGCGCAACATCAACAATAAGCACGAAGGTAAGGCGAAGGCCTGCTGACAGGATAAACCTGCGACGTTGACTCTAAAAGTATCTGAGAACATTGGGTATACGAGGCGAAACAGGACGTATAGGTCTATACGATCTATTGCACCAGCGGACGTCAGCCCAGAAGCATAGCAACTTCACAAGAGGCTTGCATGAAATTTAACGTTTAAGTTTCTCCAGCTGCACATGTACCACGTTGTGACCCTCTTAAACAGATACGAACGCTGGCAGACAGCCTCGATGGTAATCCTGTGGATGAGAGCGGATGGACAATCAGACACAGGTTGCACACTGTGATGAATGGTGAACTGCAGACCCAGATAACAAACCCCAAGTGGCTGCAGGAAAACACACACCGGCACGGCAAGACCCTAGGGCTTGAAGCAGGACAGTTGCATACTCAAGCCTGATGCCTGACCTGAGTGTAAAGGGAACATTATTGCTGCCTACTGTGCTTGCACTTGCGGCGCTGAACTGCAGAGCACACCACTGCACTGTTACAAGAGAGGTGGTCACAACAGCCCTATCACTGGAGTGAACAGCTAATCAACAAAAGAGTGCAATCATCGCTTAATAGTAGCTGGAGATGTGTCATCCCCTCCCAGAGTGCTATGTGCCCAACAGAGGTACAAACATTGGAGCAACGGATACACTACTACAGTAACCAATGCACCGTAGTAGCAAGAGTGGCATAGCGAAAAGTGCAGCACGACTGGTTGGCGTGGGAGAGCATAACCCACTCGAGGAGCAATACAGATGCATCCCAGCACTGGAATGACATCTGGGAAGGCATTCAGCGGAGACTAGTTGGCAGGGGGGGCACCGGGCACCCCAAACGAACAGGACACACGACAAGCTCACCACCCGGCAGGGCTCACCACCAGGCCCGCCAGAACTAACGTTGAGGTGGGTCGCACTGCCTAACCCAACAGACCATAGTATACAACAAACTGTGGTTGCCCCTATCAAGAGGAGCAAATAGGCAGCGGGGGTCGGGGGAACCACGTTGGGAAGGGCAGACCTGCCCACAGAGACTACAGCTCTATAAGTGCGTAAGAGGGGCAGAGCACCTCAACCAACGAGGGTGCCGCATACCAGGCACCCGAGACAAATCAGTGAGGGCATAGGGGAGGCCCGGTGAAGGAGGAAGAGGAGAGTGTCACGTCGGTCAGTAAAGAATGCCGAGAAAATCGAAAGGGGGAAGAGGCAGACAAACCAGCATTGAACCTTTTGGCAGGAAGTCAAGGGCCAACCTACTCCGTCTGACGCAGCCATGGCCTCGTTCAGCGCTGTACAGCAGGTGGAGGGCGAGAGTGGAAGCCCAATATTGGACGCTATAGTGGCCCTGAAGGCGTCCCTGGAAAACGAGGTAGACACGGCCATAGCGGCCCTGAAGACATCCCTAGAAAACAAGATGGATACAGTAATGGTGGACGTGGGCCTTCTCCGACAAGATGCATGGAACCTGGCCGACCGTGTGGGTACGACCGAGCAACAGGTCCAGCAAAACACTACCAACGTTGCAACCACCTGGACCCAAATGTCAGACATTGGACTGCCAGAATTACATCAAGAACCTGCTGTTGCATGAGATCGGGCGGGGGCACTGTCCCAAGGCTTTGTAGTGGAGAGAGCCCATAGAGCCCTGACCAGACAGCCCCAACCAGGGGCTCCTCCTAGGCTGATGATCGCAAGAAGAATGAACTTCAAAGATAGAGATACAATATTGACATTCTCTAGAGAAGGGGGGGTGATAACCAGAAATTCCTCCAGAATAGTGATTTACCCAGACTATACCATCCTGGTCCAGAGACAACGCTCTCGATACGGACCCACCAAGGCAGCGGATATACGCTATATGCTCCTGTACCTAGCAAAACTGAAGGTGATACGAGAGGGCATATCGCATTTCTTCGAGACAACGGAGGAGGCCCAGACATGGATGGACCAACAGGGCATCCCACAAGAGAGCCAACAACGAGAATCTACCCAGGGGTCAGCAGGAGTGAGCCTACCATGGGAGGATGGTCCCGACACTATAGACATTAGGCAAGCCGGAAGAAATATGACTAAAGGAGCAACGAGATTCGCTATTCCCATGGATGGCGACGAGGCACACAACCCCAAGATTTTTGTTAGTTATGATGTCAGTTTTAAGGTATCAGGCTTCCGTGATCCGCCCCTACCTCAGTGGGCATAGCAAGAGATGCAGCGAGGCCCGAGCAAGGGGAGGATGGCTGGGCATCTGGATAATAGTTAAGGTTAGATTGCAGTTAGATAGGAGGAGTGAAGCACGAGTGGGGAAGAAAGCACCAAGCAACAGGAACGAAGCGCAAATGGCAGGCGGACGAACACATATCCCGATGAAGGCTACCGAGGAAGCACAACAAGGTGGCAAGCCCGCAACAAATCCACACAAGTAAGACTCGGCACTTACAGGGAGGGCGGGCGCACCCCATGCAGTGGAGGATAGAACAAGAATTTCCACCAGCAGACATAAGCCGACAGGAGGGCCTATGGGAACAGATGGGCCACGGGACAATGCAACCAAATGGGGCAAGAAAAAGCGGTCATAGCCACCTGGAACATTGGGGGACTAAACGCTTATGTCAAGAGATTAAGGGTCTACGCCTGGCTGAATAGAGCAAAAGTACAAATTGCCATGCTCCAAGAAACACATTTGATGTTTGATAGCGGAAAAGCAAACAAAGATAGCAAAGAAATGGGGAGGACAATGTATAACTCAACATACTCAAACTATGCCAGAGGAGTTCTGACATAGATAAATCTGGGAGTTCCCTTCAAACTAATAAAACAGGAGAGGGATATGGAAGGCAGAATGGTGATCGTACACAGAATGTTGGAGAACAAAGAGGTGTGCCTGATAAACTCACATGCCCCCAACCATGATGCGACAGAGTTCTTTAAGACGATTACACCCCGGCTAGCCCCCTACAGAGGAGCGACATACATATGGGCAGGAGATTTCAACTGTACGCTGAACCCACTGTTGGATAGGTCTGACAGCAGGCAGAAGAAACTAGCCTCGCCGGCCAGGGCCCTACAGAAGACCCTAGACCAGCTGGAACTGGAAGACGTCTGGAGGAAGGTACATGCCGATACCAGGGGATACACACACTATTGCGCCCCAGACGGCACACACACCTGTATAGATTATTTATTCACGGGCAGGGAGTTCCTTGAGGAATTCACAGGGATACAGATTAAGGCGAGAACGCTATCCGATCACGCCCCGATGGTGGCGACATGGACATGCATATACAGAGGAGCCCCTATAGCCACCTGGAGACTGAGGGCAGAGGCACTGACAGATGTGACTTTCCAAGAATATATTAGAGAGGCCATAAAGGACTATTTTGACCATAATGTGGGGAGCGTGGACAAGCTTTCAAGGTGGTGGTCAGTGGACCAGCGATAGGCAAGGCAGGTGGACTTGGGGGGTCCATTACAGCTGAACTGGGGGAAATAGAAAAGAAAATAGAACGGGAAGAAGCACAGGCGGGGTAGGAGGGGGAAGAACCAGAGGAGCTCACAGCGCTGTGATTGCAATGTTAGGCAATCTGGGAAAAAATGGGCTCATTAGACTATGGGAAGTATGTACAGAGACTGCACGCTGAAGGGGACAAACCTGGTAGGCTTCTAGCCTGGCTCACTAAACAAGAGAACAGGCACAAACCAATAACCGCAACTAGGGATGAGCAAGGCGGGGAAGTGAGGACCCAAGACGGGATTAATGGAGTGTTCTTGCGGTTCTATGAAGAACTGTATTCCGGGAAACAGATAGCAGAAGCAGGAGATATAACTGATGCCCTAGGGGAAATTCCCCTCCCCAGTTTATCGGAGGTGCAGGTGCAGACATTGGATGCACCCTTTATGCTAGATGAGCTGACTGCTGTGATAGCTGAACTGCCAACAGGCAAATCCACAAGACCGGATGGGTTACCCGGGGAATTCTATAAGAAATACAAGGATACCTTGGCCCCATGGCTGCTAGAGATGTTTCAGGAGGCATATGAGAAGGGAAGGTTGCCACAGAGCTTATCAGAATCGGTCATCAAACCTATATTGAAACCGGGGAAGCCGCCTCTTGAGTGTGGCTCCTATAGACGGATTGCCCTGACCAATCAGGACTCAAAAATCCTGACCACAGCCCTAGCGAATCGACTCAAGTGGGTAATATTCACTCTGGTACACCCAGATCAAACGGGACATGTACCAGGGAGAAACACATCATGGAATCTGCGCAGACTCCATCACGTTATTGAGAGCACAGAACAGAAACAGGGGGACTGCGCGGTAGCGTCGCTAGACACCATTAAGGCATTCAACTCAGTGAACTGGTATTGGCTCCTGGGGGCTCTTGCCCATTTTGGGATAGGGGAGGGGTACCTCTGCTGAATACGGCTTCTTTACAGTGATCCCACAGCAAGGGTGAAAACAGGTAGGCACATCTCGGAGGGGTGGAAGATTGGCAGGGTTACAAAGCAGGGGTGTCCACTATTCCCAATGTTATATACACTGGCTTTGGAGCCATTTGCCATTTTCCTTAGGGAAGAGTACGGGAACGCAGGAATAGAAATAGATGGGGTGGTACACTTAATTTCAATATATGCTGATGACATATTCCTCTATGTTGGGAATCCGAGGGAAAATGTGGCAGATCTACTAGAAGCATTGGGGGCATTTGCCAGACTGTCGGGCATCACGATCAACAAGGGGAATTCCTTGCGCTTCACCCTGGCAGGCCTGAGGAAGGCCGCCCCTGACCAGTTACAGAGTCTAGGATTCACATGGACACCAACCATTTTCCGCTAATTGGGAGTGGATATACACCACAGCATCACAGCAACGCACAGGGCTAACCACACACACGGCTAACCACACACACGGCTAACACACCGGCGGCCTTAGCCTCTGGGGATGATAGGGAGAGCAGCCCTACTGAAGAGGACGGTCCTGCCCCGCCTACTGTATTACTTCACTAATATCCCATTTAACATCGCCTGCCCCTTCTTTAGACAGCTACACATACTGGCAAGAGAGGGCCTGTGGGGAGGGGGAGGAACAGGATAGCGCTGAACACACTACAGAGGGATTATGAGAGCGGAGGGATCAGGTTGCCAGACTTTGTACGCTACTATCTGGCGGAACAACTCCAAATCGTTGTAAAATGGTTGAGGGATGACATCAATAGATAGACACGCTTTTTCAGCCAGCAATACGACACTATTACCTGAGGGAGTTCCCATGGATGCACAAAGCCTTAGCCAAACCCCTCTCTACTACATTTCAACTGGGCCTGACCCTTTGGAGGAGAGCGTGGAAGATGCCAGGGGCACGGGACCCCTACTCTGGACAAATCCCCCGGGCGGGACTAGTCGACATCCACACAGCGTCCCTGACAATTTACCACACGCAGACGGAAGACAAAGGAGTTGCATAGACCGGAGACCTATGGAAAGATGGACAGTGGGTGGATTTTCAGACTTTGATGGATGAACAGGGAGTACACATCGGACAATTCCTATCATACAATAGTACGATACAGAGGATCAAGATGAGGTGGAGGACATTGCCGGGAGAAGGGGACAGTGAGGGAGTACTGGATGCGTGGTTCGATGTGTCGGAGGGAGGACACACAATATCCAGACTCTATGAACAGCTCCTGCGTAGCGATAATGAGAGGGTGTTGCAAGCAAGAGCTAGATGGGAAGAGGAACTCCACAGAACCTTCACTGATGAGGAGTGGAGCAGGACACTTCAGTATGCCAAAGAAGTCTCCAGAAATGCGAGATTCAAGCAAATGCAGCTTTACCTCATGCACAGGGCATACCTCACACCCGAGAGAATGTCGCACATGAGACACGATCAAGCCCGAAGCTGCCCACGTTGTGCGACAGAAGAGGCGGATATGACACATATGTTCTGGTCCTGCCCAGTGATGCTTCACTTCTGGGACACAGTGAAAAAAGAGGGCGGAGGCAGGAGGGATTGAAATGCAAGCGTGGTCGCCGGAATCTAATCTCCTGGGGCTGTTCCAGGGGACACATATAGCGAAAGTGAAAGATGTAATGTGTTTTCTGGCGAACCGCCGCATTGCGATGGCATGGAACTCAGGCACAGGGCCATCAGTAGAAATGTGGTGGGCAGACCTGAAAAAATGGACAATAGCGGAAACATCAGTATGGACCAGTATGATGCAGAGGGGAGAGGGGGAGAGTGGGGCCAAACTACTTGCATGGAATTCTCTCATAAAGGACCTGTTTAACAGCACAGAAGGGCACGACACCACATGCGATAGTGGGCCGGAGGAGGATTGAATTCCCGGTGACAATGTAAGCGAGGGAACTCTGTGGGGGCACCGGACATGCCGCAAGGGGCCTAATGCGGGAGTCAGGGATGATCCAACACTGAACATTATGGACAGACAAGGAGGGAACCGAGCCAATGCGCCAGGGAGAAGGATGATAGAGTGCGGAACCCAACACGAAGTGCCAGTTGAAGTGCAGTGTTTGTTATGAGTTGGAAATTAATAAAGAGTTTAAAAAATAAAAAAAACAGTAGCGGCAGGTGCCAGAGTCTCCCTTCTTCCTCCATAGCAACTGCTGCTGGCGATCTCTGCAGCTCCTCCCTGCTGTTCTAATGGCCTGCACCTGAGGGGGCCTTATATATTCAAAGGCCCCGCTCAGGTGTGGGTCATTAGAACCACTAGACTGCATCTTGAAGTTTATAGCCTCTGAGTCCCTCTTCATTGTTCCAGTACTTAGGGCATTGTGGGACTTGAAGTTCCCAATGTACGGATTACCTTTCCCTTTATGAATACCAATTTTAGTTTTACTGATTTGGTCTGGGTATTACATAGACCTCTAAAGAAGCATTTTAAAGGGTTCAGGGTTGGCCCAGATTTGAGGGAGAGTTATGTTCATTAAAGGTCTGGATATTAAAGTTATGATTTCCACATATATCTTGTTACATACGTGAGCTTTTACTATCATCAATATGGGTAACTGCATGAAGGGGAGTCTTACTCTGGAAACAAGCCATTAAATGTTCAGGCATTGTAGAAATCTCCCCCTCTGAAGACGACAAATATTGTGTCCCTCCCAACTTCCTCCTGTTCCTCTGGGGCACTTCTCCTCCCAGGTGATCCAACCGGCAAATACCACCCTCAGGACTAGGATCAGGAAATGTCTCACTTCCTGTGGCCACCTGGGTGGAGACTTTAGGTAGGGATTATGTGAGGATTCCGTAGCATGCATTACTGCACGCAGAGTCTTTCCTCTTCTGTGCGTGCCCAATGCTGCTTTATGTGTCCCTCGCCCTGTGGCCTCACTAGTTCCTCACTGCCGTCTGCGCCTCTGCCCTGGGGGTTTACCATGGCCTCTTCTTACATGCTCCTTCCTATCAGCCCAGTTATCACAAGCGTGTGCCACGCGAAGCTCAGCTGCTTACCAGCTGCTATTGTGGGTCCTTCTATTCCTCTCCGTTGGCGTCCCCGCTATCGCTGTTCTCCTACTTACTGCTCACGTTTCCTTCTCCGGCAATAGGTCACTGCCACCGCAGGATCACTTTCCAGATTCAGTGCTGTGTCAAAAAGGCCTGTCTCACACCACACCTGGCGCCTTCTTGTGCGAGGCGATCTTGGCAAGCTGCTCCATCTATCTGTATTCTGAGGTGCCTGCGAATGCTTCCTTCTGTATCACGTCACAGGGCTCAGTAATAAACCTCCAATTTGTGCTGTACCGTGCCTGGGCAACTTTAACAGTCTCAGGGGGCTTATTCCATGGGAGCTTCGCTGCTACATGTCCTCACATCATGCCTGCTGGCCATACCCCCTCCTTCATTTCCTTAATGTGGCCAGAGATGGGAGGATAATGATGGAGATGGATAGTGGTGGCAAAGCAGATGAGATGTGCAAACATGCTTCACCTTTGATAAGGACCTGATAGAAGAGATTCCAATAAAAGGGGTTGGACGCGCTTCCGATATTCGTACCCATCCAAGTGAAACTAGAGACCCAATCTCAACTACACTGTTTTACAGGTAGGGCCCCGACTGGAGTAACCGTTATCGTACAGGTTGTGCAATTCATCTTGTATAACCTCACACATAAATTAAGGCACTAATGTAAGGCTCAATGTTGCACCCTTTGCCAAACAGATTGCGTAATCCTGTTGCACAATCTCACATGTACTACTTAATGACTTCCATCATGGAATATATTTACATGTTTAGTCTTTGATTACTTTTTAATGCGAAATATCCCTAATTTTACACCCCCCACCATGACAAATCCCACCTCAAAATCTGGGACATGAAACAGGCTGTTTTAAAACTGAATGTTCTGTGGTATTTAAAAGAATACATGACGAAATCAGCGGTGGTCCCCTAACTTGCAAGGCTGTCGAAGTTATCAAGAATATTCCACCTAAATATAGGTACATTTAGACCAAAAATAAAACACAACCTGTCTGCTATTGTCTCACTAATGTTTACATGCATAATAAGCACAAACATCCAAACATATAAAAGTAAATATATGAATTACTATTCTAGATAAAGGAATACAATCTTCTCCAATATAATCATACTTATTGACATTGGTTGTTTGATTTCAAAAGACAAAACCATTATTAGAATAAAGTTTGAAACAAAACAATTAATTTCGTTTTCTCTGAAACCATTGACAAGTGTTGGCATCATTGAGAAATATTGCACATATGACTTTATACTAGGACTGATAAAACCCGAACATATGCACCAGTATCTGTGGCACGACATTGGTTACTAGCTTGAGCATAGACGCAAGAAAGTTTTGTGGCGTTGACTTGGGTACAGTTGTTCTAAAGGGTTTGGTTAAGGAATCCTATTTCTTTGAGGAATGCTGAGACGGTAATGCCTAACTCCTTCACTACTATTTAGGAATTAGGTCCACCCTCTCAACACCCCATTTCACTATGTTCATTAAGGAATAGATTTCTATTACTTTACTGACTAAGACAGACACCAATCACAAAGGCTTGTCACTCTACATTTCAATTTGGGATTATCAATCGCAATGCACATACTCCTTGTACTATATTCCCTCTTTCAATGACACCGTTCATAAGCAGGGGTTACCCAAAATACTTGCAATTGCTGTTTGGTATTTAATTAATTATTGGGCTATTTGTTTAAATGCTCTGAGATTACTGCACTCACTTATGAATTGCCTTTCAAATGCATAGGACAGGCATGGACATCAACAAGCCCTGGGCCATTTAGGCCCTTCCTTTCAGTCTATTATCTGCTCAAACATTCCACTCATTTAAACTGATTTTGTCTTAGGAAAAGCCTCTGCATTCAACCCCATCTGGAAAAGACTGTATTGAAGGTGATTTTCCATCATCGACATACAGGAGAAGTCAAACTCAGCTTTTTTCCTATCAGACGGGCTCTCTTACTTTATGGCTTTCCCAAAGCTCCCCTTCCTTCCTATGTGTTGGAGTTCTAATACCTAGCAAATTGACCCACTCAGCATCACTTGCTGCAAAAGTTTGTATTAGGGCGGGACCTGTGATTGGCTCCCTTTGTCTACTCACACTTACTAGGATCTTTCTCTTTGCTTTGCTTGGCCAATTGAAGTATTTGTGTATAAGGGGGTGTGTTAGCTATGATGTAGCCCTCCCCATAAGAATGCAAAATCAAAATTGGACTGAAATATAGATATTTCTTTTATAACTTCTGATAGGGACCTATGCCATTAAAAATAATTGTATATTCAAATTAATAAGAATATTCTGAATCCGGGGACATTATTTATATGTGTGTTACTTTGTAGTACCCAGTTATTAAAATGTGCACATTTATCAATAATTCTAACATTTTAATATGTCATTTCTATATGTAAATTGCTTTCCATTTTACCCCCAATTTAGATCTGTGTCTCTTTTTCAAATCTGAGAAATGATTCTAAACCTAGAGTCAATAATGTATTTCCCACTTCTCACATTCAATTTTTGGATACACGTTTTACTGAACAATCCAGCTTGAATCCTAGTCTTTGTGTTGATCCCTTTTTATCACTTGAATCCATCTACTGAGACAGATATCCTGTATAAAAAAGGGATCATCTTAATAGGTTGAATTGAGAGAGCAGATGCATTCTGCCTGTGGCCTTACTGATCTGCCAGGGTCAGAGGGTTGGGTTTGTTCGAAGCCTCTGCTATTAAGAATGCACTTTACTAATACACAAGACACTGAACTTGTTGACCTTCAAATCAGCTTAAAAAAAGTGACCATGAAAACCCTGAATTTCGAATTCATTTTTTCTTTTTTTGTATTTTACGGGCATGCCTTTGCCCTGGGTACACACACCTGTGCCATTAAAATGGATCAAAGTAAATGTAATGTGTCTGTGAATTCCTAATGTCAAGAAGGCTGACTTCTGCAGAAACATACAGTGTGTGTGAACCAGAGTTCACAGCTCTAGGTTCATAGTGCATGAAGCTACATGAGATATTCTATCACATGTAACAGAGTTATGCTATTGACTCTGTCTTTATTTACAGTAGCACTCAAATAACAGTTCATAACTATACAAAACCTCCCATTTGCTTTGCATTTAACATTTGGTCTGTCTTTTTCTTTTAGAATATCAAAATACAAGTGCACAGTATAACAGTATAACATATTCTCGTTTTACATATCTGCAAAAATACATCTGCTCCTTTGTTTTTGCTAATTTAATTTTAGAATGAAATACTTGGTCTTGTTATGTTTAACATTAGTTTACATGATAGTTCAATGCAACGCCATTCCGATTACACATGGTTTTATGAAAAGCTTTACATTCAATCAAATATTTTTAACAAATCAAGGCACCTTTTAAATACACATTGCTGTCAAGATGCACAAATGGAGCTTTCCTTTAATTTAATTGTCATGAAGTGGTGGAGCTATAATTATATTCCTGTTCAGTGCAGGAATGGATGCAAGGACCCACATTGCTTATAAATCAAGAGGCTGAAGGTCCACTTGGTTAAGGCACTCGATTACACCAGGAGCTGACTTACAGCTGAAATGAACCCAATACATTTCAGAAGACTACTAAGAAATAACAATGGTGTCCAATTAAAAGCACAGATCTTGCACAAGAGAGATCTCAGGGAGGGTAGAGGTGGTGTTATTTTGAGTGAGGAGGGGCAGGTCATACATAGGAATATTCATAGGGACTAGCATGTCCATCTGTGGTCAATAGGTTGGTTTAAGACAAACAACACCTACAGGTTGTGTGTTATTCCTCACACCCTTTCTCTCTACTATCTTCACACAAAACGCCAATACGTTTTGCTCATAGGCAGCAGTTGCAGCGCCACCTAATAGCAGACACTAAAAAAAGATTGAGGGCACCTGCACTCCATCTCAATGGAGTGTTGCACTCTCACTTCGTCCAAAACATTCCAAGAAATGTACAATTGGCAGATGAGCATTTCACATGATCCACTTCATGATCACATTTCTTTTGTCAGGAAAGTAAGAATTTATGAAATGATCTACTAGTGCTCCCTGTTCTACACCCGCCTCATGATCCTGTACTTTATGGCTCAGGAGAGAGGCGAAGCGTGGCAGGGAGGATGACAGGAGCCGTTTAGTCTCTCCAAATTTTGCTACAACGCTCAATGGAATTAGATTTTACTCACGTGGGATGTTGATGGGTTGACATGTCCCAGAGGCATGATCACATTGGTATAGCACGCCGGTTTCATTGATGCTGCGTTTCTGGAAGGGAGCACTAACGATGACCCTGGGAAAATGAGCAAGGCAGGTAAGTGTGCTGGCTTCCCTTTAGGAATATATTACCTTATTTATTTTCTCAGTGTGATTACCACAATTCAAATGTATACCTCTATGTGAGCAATTCAGCTGTGCTTGAAAGTCTCATATCCCAGCATGCAGCAATCAGGTTGTCCAGTACATTGCTCCCTTATTCTAGGCTAGCACACTTTTTTATGATAAACACAACATAGTCAAGAAGCATGTGATAATGGCAAGCGTCATAGAGGAAGCTGACAACTGGGACTATGATGACAATGTGGCCATTTACTAAGCCAGTGGGTGGTGGTGAACAGCAAAGACTTTGTTTGGATAACCTATATTTACAAAATATACAAGATAGCATTAATAATATAATACCAGAATGAACATAGTCATAGGCCAGCAACAAACATATCTGCTATTGAGCTAGACCTTCTGGGGAAGGAGACCTTGCTACATGGATGTCATTTCTTAATCAGATCTGTTGCAAGATGCATGCGCTGCAACACCTGGGATGGGTTCATCTCAATCTAGAGCTAAAAGGGATCCAGATGTACAGGCTCAGAGTCGTCTCATCACCTGTTGGATATCCGTCTCTGCTCCATTACTTTGGGGGTCATTTTCAAATGGATGGTGAGCAAAATGAAAGCATAAAGGTGCCTTTATGCTTTCGTTTTACACTCCATATCGTATTCCTGTTGTTGCAAGGCGTAGGAATACAGCAAAGCAGAGTTTAAGATAATATTAGTATGAGTAATGGACTCAGACAAGCATAGTGTTTTAGTAGAAAGTGTACTACTCCGAACCATGAGTGGATGAGTTAACATTGATTTGGGTGGACAGCATGTAATTGAGTAAGGCTGGACGGCTGAAGATGGCTGATAAGGAACAAGTTACTTACCTGTAACTGTTGTTCTCCAGCATGGGTCTGGCATGGATTCACATGCTCATGAATATTCCCCGTCGTCAGGCTGGGAATCCTCGGTAAAGAAAAAATCAGTTTCAGTTTCGTTAATTAACTGTCTTTCTACTATTAACCAATCACTGATCTCTGGGTCATACTGCCCCCAGCCAATGACTGCCCTCTACCTAAGCCCCACCTCTGGCAGCCATCTTCATATTTAGCAGCACGTAAAGCGGCAATAGGACCAAGAGAAGAGCCGCAGAGGGGTTGAAGGGAGGGTTTGCATGTGAATCCATGCCAGACCCATGCTGGAGAACAACAGTTACAGGTAAGTAACTTGTTCCTTCTCCAGCATGGGGTCTGGCATGGATTCACATGCTCATGAATCCAAGAATACATAGCGGTACCACATGCACAACCACAGGAGATGGCAAGGCTCAACATTAAGCATATCAACAACTCAAGATTAAGCATCTCTTACCTCCTTACCAGGCTCCCCTTCAAGCGAATAGGTTGTGCAGCACTGCTTGGCTGACTCTGGACTCCTCCCTGGAATCCCGGTCACACCAGACAGGAACACTGTGGTAGCAGCGATCATTCTAGTCGAATGGGCTCTCGGACAGCCGGGCAATGGTCAGTTTGCCAACCGGTGACAGTGCATGATGTAGCGGGATAGCCACCTGGAAATGGAAGCCTTCGAGAGGGCCTTCCCTTGGTTCACAGGGCCAAAGTTCACAAACAGCTGTGAAGTCTTTGGAAAACTCTTTGTGCGGTCCACGTAGAACTTCAGCGCTCTAGCCACATCCAGCGAGTGCAAGGTCCTCTCAGCCGGTGACAAAGGTGACAGGAAGAAAACAGGTAACACCAAGGGCTCGTTGAGATGGAAGTCCGACGGCACCTTGGGCAGGAAGGAGGAGTGTGTCCTCAGCACTACCCTTGTCTCGTGGAATGTCAGATATGGAGGCTTACAAGAGAGGGCCTGGATCTCTCCCACTCATCGTGCAGAGGTGATGGTCACAAGAAAAGCTGTCTTCCACGATAGGAACTTCAGCGGCACCGAATGCAAGGGCTCGAACAGGGGACCCATGAGCATGGTCAGCACTATGTTGAGCCCCCATGCCGGGGACGAGGCTCTCACCGGCAGAAACGAGCGGAACAGTCCCTTCATGAACTTCTTCACCAGGCGATGAGACCATAGCGACGACCGCCCCGGAGTTCTAGTGTAGAGGGAGATAGCCGCCAGATGGATTTTGATGGAGGCATGTTCCAGCCCCGCCTTGGCCAGCGACAGCAGGTACAGCAGCACTTGAGGGGCTGTGATCCGTAGAGGGTTGATCTTTTGTGCACGGCACCAGACAGAGAACCTCTTCCACTTACGTCCGTAGCACTTAAGAGTCGAGGACGCCCTGGCCTTTGCAAGAACCTCCTTGCAGTCCGCTGGGATGTTGTAGCCTCTAATATCTAGTGCTGCAGGCGCCAAGCCGGCAGGCTCAGTGATCCCGGGTCGTGATGTAGGATGGAGCCTCCTTCCCAGGCAAGAAGATCCCCGTCCGTCGGCAGTTTGACTGGTGGAGACGCTGACATGTCCAGAAGGTCTGGGAACCATATCTGCCTCGGCCACGCCAGTGCGACGAGGATCATCCTGCACCGGGACCGTCTGAGTTGACTAATGAGTGGCAGAAGTAGCGGCAATGCATACAGGAACAGGCCGTCCCAGGGGAAGTAGAATGCATCACCCATGCTCCCTGACTGGGGATCCCTGCTGGCGAACCTCTGGCACTTGGTGTTCGTCACCATCGCAAACAGATCGATCTGGGGATTGCCCCACCGTCGCAATAGGATATCTACTGGATCCTGCCGAAGTTCCTACTCGTGGCAAGAGAGCAGCTCCCTGCCGAGTGAGTCGGCGACAGTGTTTTTCACTCCTGCCAGATGAAAGGGTACTAGGAACATCCCTTAGGCGACGGCCCACTGCCACAGATCCTGCGCTTCTTGGATAGGGCTGGGGATCTGGTACCTCCCTGCTTCCGGATGTAAAACATTGTGGTGGTGTTGTCAGTGAAGATCTGCACCACTTTGCCCTTGAGGGACGAAAGGAAAGACCCGAGAGCCCAGAACACGGCCTGGAGCTCCAGGATGTTGATGTGCAGGGACCTCTCCCCCGGGAGCCATAGGCCTCTTGTGTGGAGATCTCCGGTGTATGCTCCCCATCCCTCCAGGGAGGTGTCCGTCGTCACCGTTTCCTGGTGCGCTGGGGTCTGGAAGTCCATGCCTGCCACGAGATGCGCGCAGATGCCCCACCACCGGATTGCTTGACGGAAAGTCTTGTTGAGCGGGATCTTGTCTTCGAAGTTTCCCATCACTTGCATTCACCGGGCGTCGAAGAATTCCTGCAGTAGCCACGTCTACAACTTGCACAGACGCAAGAGGAAGATGCAAGATGACATCATGCCGAGCAGGGATTTGATGGACCTCACCTTGGCCACTTCCATGGTCAATAGCCGTTGTATCTTGCCTAGGATGGCCCTCGTCCTTTCCTCCAACGGTGAGGTCAACGGTGCCACTGTGTCGAGTCTGGCCCCCAGGAACAGGGTGTCATGCGATGGTACCAAATGGGATTTCGCAAAGTTGATAGAGAATCCCAGTTCTGTGAGCAGGAGGACTGTCTTCATCGTGTGGTCGACGGCGAGTTCTCTTGACCTTGCTCGGATGAGCCAATCGTCCAGGTATGGATATACATGGATCCCCTGCAGGCGCAGGCGCACCGCTACCGGTGCCAGGCACTTGGTAAAGACCCCTGAGCCGACTTCAACCCGAAGGGCAGGGCTTTGAACTGGTAGTGCCGCCCTTGGACCACGAACCGTAGGAACTTTCGATGTCCTTTGTGTATGGGGATGTGAAAGTAAGCATCCTCCAAGTCCAGCAACGACAGAAAGTCGCCTTCCTCCAGCTGTCCCAGCAGGTGCTGAAGGGTAACCATCCGGAACTTCTGTGCTTTGATGTATTTGTTGAGACGTCGAAGGTCCAGGATAGGCCGCCAGCCCCCGGTCTTCTTTCGGACGAGGAAGTACCGCGAGTATACTCCGGAGCCCCGGAGTCTCTTGGGGACGAGTTCTATCGCGCCCTTTCTCAGCATGGCTCGTACCTCCAGAAGCAGCTGTGGAATGTGGATTTCTTTCCTGGCCACAGGTGGGAAATGGGGACATTTCCTTTGCAACTCCAGAGTGTGCCCGGGGGCCAGGGCATCCAGCACCCAGCGGTCGGTGGAGATGGACTCCCACATGCTATGAATTTCGCCAGCCGGCCTCCCACCGGGGTGCGTAGTGAGGGCCCGACGCCACGGCCGTTCAGTCCTGTTTCGCCGATGCCTTGCCACCCTGGGTTCCTTGGCGACTACGGTAACCACCAGTCTTGGTGCGGCCTCTGTAAGCTTCCTGCGACGAGGAACGGGCAGCTTGTCGGTACGACGATGCACTGCTGCCGAATCCTTTGGAGGCACCTTGTTTGCCTCCGGGGGTCCGAAAGGACATCCGTCACTGATGGAGAGTGCCTAAGGCACGGGCCGTCTCGGTGTCTGCTTTGATGGCCTGCAGACTCTCGTCCACCGCTTTCCCGAACAGGTTGTTCCCGTCGAAGGGCATGTCCAGTACCGTGGTGTGCACGTCTTGAAGGAAATCGGTGGCCCTGACCCAACTGCGCCGGCGTAGTCAAACTCTGTTGCCCATCTGACGAAATCCGGTATCGCTGATGTCCAGGGCTACCGTGATGGCATGATCCGACGCCACGTCGCCTTCTTGCAGTATTTCCAGGGCCTCTGCCCTCTTGTCGTCCGGGAGGAAGTCCAGGATAGGGGCGATCTTGTACCACAGCTCCCCATCATAGTGGGCCACGATTGCAAGGGCGTTGGCCGCCTTGATGGTAGTCGACGATATGACTCGACGTCCCATGGCGTCTAACTTCTTTCCCTCGCTGTCCGGCGGGGAGATGAAGGATGACGTTGTCGCCCAGCCGCTTTCTTCTTGGCTGCCACTGAGACTACGGAATCTGTGGTCAGTTGAGGCACATAGGCACCGAGTCCGCAACCCGGTACTTCTTTTCGTACTGGTCTCTCTTCGCAGGGGCCGTGGACGGGTTCTTCAGAAGGGACAGTCCTTCGTCCCATATGTCATCCAACAGCGGGACTGAGAGTACCGTTTTCCTCTTGGCTTCCCGTCGTTGGTAAAGAAACCCCCCTTTCTTCTGTTCCTCGGGGCACAGCTGGAAAAGCTCTGAGGCCCTGGCGATCATGGCGTGAAAGGAGCCAATTTTGTCAGGGGGTCCCCGGGGGGAGGTGCCTGGAGATCCATTCCATCGCCGCCACCGTCGTCAGTCCCCATTGTCACCATCTCTGTCCTCGTCTGTCTCGTCCCTCGGCGGAGGGGATGGGGGTGAAGGCTGGAAGGGAGTGGGAGGATGGACTCTCCTCTGCTTGTTCGGCGGGCTCCCCAATGGTACAGGCGCCGCTGGATCGTCCGCTGGGAGTAACGGCAACCTTGTCCTTATCTCCGTACACAGGGTCTGCAAAGCCATCAAGATTGCTCCTTTATTGTCCTGTGGCGTCGGATGGGGCCCTCCACGGCCGCGGTTCCTCGTCATCTCCACCGTCGCTCTCTACATCCGCCTCGTCAGGATCCTTCCCGTAGGCCCTGGCCTCCTCGAACTTCTTGTCCAGGATAGCTTTGAAGCCAGCCAGCTCATCCTCGGAGGAGGTATCTGCGCCCGTTAGGGCCACTTTGCCCCCCCTCTTTCTCGACCCGGGGTTTCACGGGGGTCTTCTCGATGGGCTGGAAAGATGATTCCCTCCGGGGTGGCAGGGACACTCTACGCCCGGAGATCGTCTCCACTGGGGTAGCCTCCATAGCGTTCGCCAGGGCCGCCACGACTCCCTCAATCGAGGCCTTAGCTGGGTGAATCAGGGCCTTTAGTACCTTGGGCGCGTCTTAGGCCTTCACCTTAGGGGGGGGTCACCGCCCTGTTCCCCCTTGGCTTTCTGCGTCGGGATCGACCGGGGCTTCTCCCGAAGTTTACCCGGGTTCTCAGACTTTCTTTACACCAAGCCAAAGTGCTGGCTCGTGGATGATGGCGTCGGTGACATCGCGCCCTGCTTGGCAGCCGAGGAGCCCGAACCAACAGCGCTCCCGGTGCCCGCAGACTTGCACTGATTTGCCTTTTGTTGGGCCCCCATCACCGGAGCGCCCTCAAAGGACTTAGAAGACCGCTTAGACTTCTTCTCACCTGCTGCGGGGCTCTTCCCCTACAGCCAGTTGGTGAGCCGAGTACGACGGTCCTTCATTGTCCGGGAGAACATGTTCTTACAGAACGCACAATCCTCCTCCACGTGCGACTTTTCGGCGTGAAGGCAGTAGAGGCACCGGGAGTGCTCTTCTTCCTTGGAGACATTCTGTAATCCATATCCTGGGCAATTCCTGAACAGTTTGGATCCAGTAGGTGTCGAATCTCCCTTGTCCTGGGCCATGTCCAAATCTGGGTAGGCCTCGAAGGTCTTCCGGAATCCTCCAAGAAGTTGAATTTGACAGAAATCCACCCCTGAGGGGCGTAGAAAAAATCTGAAACGGGTCCCTGTTGATCGGAAGAAGAATCGGTGGAGCTTGAGGCTCGACTGACCGAAAAAATGAAAAAAACGCAAAACACAGTTTGAAAAAACGCAAAACACAGTTAAAGCTCGAGAGCGCAGCACAAAGACTCCCAACACTTGAACGTGCGGTAGCAATCTGAAGATGGCTGCCAGAGGAAGGGGCTTAGGTAGAGGGCAGTCATTGGCTGGGGGCAGTATGACCCAGAGACCAGTGATTGGTTAATAGTAGAAAGACAGTTCAGAAACGCAACTGAAACTGATTTTTTCCTTACCGAGGATTCCCAGCCTGACGACGGGGAATATTCATGAGCATGTGAATCCCTGCCAGACCCCAGGCTGGAGAAAATTGTAGTTTCACTTTCTGGGCATTTAAAAACAAGTTTCAAATTCCCTCAGGCCTACAGTAGTTGTTTAACACTGCATATAAAAAGGGTCTGCATTGACATGTGCAGTCTCTTCAGGGGTGGAGGACTGGATGTGAGGTGAGGGATAAATATGCTGCCCCCCCTGACACCAGATGAAAGAAAAGACGGCAGGAGCAGGCATGCAGGAAGACAATGATGGCAGTGTGCCACTTACTGCTGGAATAGAGCGCACAGGCAGCTAGGAGGACAAGGAGACAAAGGAATCAGATCGAATACAGTAGAAGAGGCTCCAGATCAGAGCCCAGAAATGGTCACCAGCTGCCTGCACTCAATTGCTACCCCGAATCCAAAATACATGTATAGCCCGACATGTAGGTCTTGACAATCCCATCTTACTTACATAACATATTTAGCAATAGTGGTCTTACATAGAATTGAGACACTGTAGGTGAACTAAAGTCCAGAAGACCTGGAATGAAGACGGCAGAGACTGGAAAAAGCAAACAATATGCACTGAGTATACGGACTGATAAAGGCTTGCTATGGTAATTTCTTTGGGTAAATGAAGTTTGTTTTGGACTCTAGAATTCCATGGTAATGTTAGGCACTTAATATGGACTCAAAGGAACAGACTACTAATTGCTCTCAAAACACACAGCTATGATATGATATGATATGATATGGCATTTATAACGCGCCCATACACGTGTGTCAATCCTGGGGTCCATTTGTCTGTGACTCCCTTTGAGAGGCCACGGTGACTGATTGGACAGAAGGACTCAGAACTAGTCTCAGCATCAGGGAAACCGAGCTGCAGCTCTGGGACATATTGCTTGCACAGAAAAGATTTTAAGAATATTCACTTGAATACTGCTTACGGTCTAAAACACGTGAAATGAAAGGCCTGAACAAAATAATGTACAGCACAAAGTTATAACGGTACCATATACTGTTCCTTCATGCACGAGAATAGTCAACAAAATTGTTATTTCAGCATTATTGGCACTTTAACATGAAGTCTTCATTTCCAATGAACACTTCATGTTAAAGTCTACACCAGTGTGGAAAGTGACGTTTGCTTACTGGTATTATGAGGCTGCACTTCACTCCGTAGGTTCCATGCTGGCCCAGGTTAACAAAATAAATGTGGGTGTCAGCACTGAGCTAACGTTTAAATAAGTGATTATAGCAGAGACTGTGTAGTGTCCCACATGCCTTGGTGACAGGACTTCTCTCCCCAAACCCATGTACTTATAACACAGATGGTTACTTTATAGCTATACCAGATTATTGCCGGGCTGGTTTTTGGCCAGTTTCAAGATATGCTTCGGCCTCCATTTCATTTACAGCCATTACTAGCCATGATCTAAAAATGGCAGAGAGCTGCTGGGATTGTTGGTGGAGAGTGAACTGCTGGTGTCCCCTTCCTGCGCGACATGAGCAACTGACCATGGGCTTGAAGCAGAAGGGGTGGAATAGCTAGTCAGTGCTCTTGGGAGTATCATAGGGGGAGAGTAGGGTCGGAGCTGGGACCAGACCTGCAGTATTGATGCACCACTGGGATGTTGAGGAGCCCATTTGCAACACTGATGAGATGTTGGGGAGAACAAGTGAAACCTCTGTAAATAATTTGCTGCTTGGATGCCACATGGTGACCATTTCAACCTCATCAACGGACTCCAACAGGGAGGGTCAAAATAAGAAAAGGTGGAGCTCTGTGTAGGCATGCCCATGCATCTGATGATGGCCCTGTGCCATGAAGTGCTATGTTCTGGGAGAATAACATGCAAACCTTTAGCTGCTATGTTACTGAGTGGAACTTTTCTTGGTGGGAGATTTTGCATTACCATCTGAAGATGTTTTTGCAAAGTGGATACCGCTGTGTTCACAATTCCCCGGTCATTGGGCTGGTCTGTTCCATCATCCCATGTGCAACAGAGTACTAGCTCAATGTGTGTATGTTGTTTCACCAAGCAAGCAGACTGGAACAGGCACTTGTGTTGGACTCAACAGAGTATGAGCCAACTAATTTGGGCTAATTTCGGGCCTTACAAGAGCCAAAGGCTGACCATGGGCAACAGATCCTGAGCTGGTCTTTTGGGTACTGTTGCTGTCCTAAACACCCACCAGGCACCAAAAACTGCCTGTGTTGCATGCTATAAATTTAAACCTAGAGAAGGGTGTGGAAGATCAATGAGAGACATATTTGCCTGAAGCCATGTTCTTCTGCCTGTGATCCAGGTTAAAATCTTCAGTCAATGAAAACACAGCCAACAAAATAAAAGCCACATGGATCGGAAGATATACTGTGCTATGAGGAGATAACTGTTGGTGAAAATGGAGATTGACTGAATGTATAGCCAGAGGTGCCGGAATGGTGCCTTGCTTCATTAATTTGTTATGTTTCTCTTCAATTTCTATGAGAAGGTATGCCAGTAAAATGAAGGTCGCCACCTTCTCACCTGAGAGACAGCACCTGATAAATGATGCCTATTTTTCCAACAAACGTCTAATCAATATTGGAATTGCATAGGTCAATATATGCTCAAGGCCCAAAGGCTGGGTGTTAACCATGGACAACAATAAATTCTGAAAGCCCTATTCATAATAAAACTCTATTTTCATGTGGTTCCTTACTGCATTTAAACAATATACTGTTCATAGCTCCATAAATAAGGAATGTGGGGTCAGTGAATTCAGAGCAGTATTGCATCTAATTCGTAACACCATTCCATGCAAATAATGGAGAGCACAAATGCAGGAAAAGATAAGGACATGTGCCGGTCTACACAGTGTGCAGGAAATGCGACCACACAAAAGAAATCCGAGTGCCAGTTCTTACATTATCCAGAAGAAATTGTTACGTTTATAAGAGAGCTTAATGTATTCACCTGTAAATTCATAAGCCAAAATGTTGGTATGTGTTTTCAAATGAAGCATCAGAGTGCACAATTGTATTATTATATAAAGTTTTGCCATGTAATTTCAACTGAAAAGTCATATTGTTCCAGGCAAGTCATCTTGCAGTGCAGTTCATCTATTTATAAAAGAAGAAGTCCTGACTCAAATCGTTTAACCTAGGAACGTGAAATTTGGAAAGTACATTGTTTTCATGATGTAGGCACCCACTAAGGAAGGATTCGTGGAAATTCCATCCCTAAGGGGGTGAAAAGGGGTGGTGAATTTTTGACTGACACATCAACACCCAGCTGAAACCGTTTAACGTAGGAACGTGAAATGTGGAAGGTACATTGTTTTCATGATGTAGGCACCAACTAAGGAAGGATTTTGGGAAGTTTCGTCTTTAAGGGGGTCAAAAGGGTTTGACTATTTTTATGAAGATACCTATATCTCAAAAACCAAAGATGTTACAGATGTGAAAACTGGTATTCAGATTCTTCTTCAAAAATAGAGAAACACGTGTTTTACCATTTTCCAAAAATCCAGTTAGGGGAGGTGGAAAAGGGGGGTGAACTTTTTGGGAAGGATACCCATATCTCACAAACCAAAGATGTTACAAAAGTAAAAATTCACATTTTAAATCTTCATTATAAAGTATGTTTCCGAACTGCTTCTTAAAATTGGTAATGGAGAGTATCCTGTAATTGAGAGCAAAAATATCATTGCTTACAACCCACTGTCAGGGTTGCGACTGTTCGTCGATCACAGTCCACCACATTATTGAGGTGGAGGCTTCCCTGGAAGCTAACAGGGGGCTTGCCATCATTACACAGCAAGAACTACATCTCCCTTGACTCCTATGGGCGCTGACTCCTGTCACATGATAAATGCACGTCTGGCTTCCAGATGCTGTTAGGAAACGTTTTGTGAACTTTCTATTTATTCCCTGACTTGTGATGGCTCTGGTGCTTCTAGACTGACTCAGTAACTGGCTCTTGTTCATACTTGTTTTGTGTTGCATCTTGACTACCTGTCCCTGGATTGCCTTTCTGGACTACCCCCTTGCACTGGCACCTTTGTACTTTTGTTTCTCTGGCTTTTTTGAACCAAGCTTTTTTTTCCCGGCTTGTGCTCTTGGATTAACCTTTGAAGTTGGTGTTTCTATGAACATTTTATCTGGTCATTGGAAACGTGCTCATCCTGTTTTAGAAAGGGAGCGCATTATTGTTCAACTCATGGCCAGGTTTTTTTCTAGTGTGGTTTTGCCAATACTAATTTGCCGGAGAACCTGACAACATGCACATTTTTTGTTTAGCCCTGCATATGTTTGTTGGAAAGGCTTAAAGTCCGAGGAGATTAGCTTGGCCATCTGGAGATATCCCGATTCATGTATCTTGCACCAGAGAAACACATTAAAATCCCTATAACAAAGTGGTTAATGAGATGCCCCACCCATAAGTGCCCATCCTAAGAAAAACATTCTCAGAAAAATACACTTAAATATTCCAAATAGTTCTAAACAACGGTCTTCTCAAGAGATATAATCTAAAGCGTTCTCATAACATGAGGTCCTGCTTTACAGCCCAATGGCCATTAAAAGGCCAGAATGCACTGAAGGTCTCACATTTGACATTAGCTCTCCCCATAAAATAGAAACAAAGGAGGCCTTCAGCCAACCCTATTAATCACTGATTCAAGGTTTTAGAAAGGGACCTCTGAGAGCTTCTCGCATGATATTGTGCTGATACAAACAGAAATATAATGGGCCATTTGAACTAACATAGTACATGTATTAAAATACAACATTTAGCTCTAACTCCACAACCATATTAGCTGTGAAACTGTGGGATTGTCCTCTACAAAATTAGACCAAGCACAATATGTGAGGATTTTAATAATTAATGAAATTATAAACATTAATAATTCACTCATATTTCATCTTCATACTCATGTTTGTTATCTCCGAAAATTCATGAGGATTGTGGGAATCCAGAAATCCAGATTTTGTCTACGTGTCATGTTGCGGCAAGGAGATATGGAACACATATAATTTTTAGTTCATAATTGTCCAAAGTGTACAGCCCACACTGGTATACAGTGTTTATATCGAATGATTTAATATCGAAACCTGTTTCCTTGAAAATCTTTTATTGAAATACTTATATAGCTAATGCTTTTTATATTGAACTATTTTATCTTGAAAACCAACTAATATGCTAATATTGTAACAATGCATAAATATGATAAATGTTTCTTAAATTGCAATATCTTTTTGTCCACTTGGTGTCGCTCTTTCGGCCATTTTTTTCATTAGGATGTATAGGATCCATTGTGGCCATTTTGGATTTCTTCCGGCGGAGTCAATGGAGCGTTTATCTGGAGTTCCTGCTTTTTTCTGTTTTCGGGCTGTTTATTTAGATTTATTTTGTACTTTTCCTTGGATGATTTGCACCATTTTTGGATTGATTTCTAGGGTTTGTGTGTGTCTTTCATGGAACTCGCCTCGGAATTCCCAAACCGTGTTTTGTATCTGTTTTTTTGTTTGTTTACCTTTTCAATACTTTTTGGGTGATTTTTGACCTTGGATTCTTGGATTGATTGCACTCTTTTGAATTTGGCTGTGAATTTTTCTTCGTGTGAATTTTGGGTCTTTGAGTTTGGGAGTTTGCAGTGGTAAGTGAAAAATTAGTTTTCTAACACTTTATGTTAAATGCAATATTGTTTAAATAGGCAATTTTTCCCTGTTTTTTTAATGACAGCACTGTGATGCTGGAAATGCATCGGAGGGACAGGGCCTCCGTATCCTTGTCATTTACTGCTTTTTATCATGTGTTCTGTCGTGTTTTCCGCACAGGAGTTCATGTGGGACTCCTGGCAGTGCAGCTCTCTCTGTTGGTTTGGTGTACATACCCATGGTATACCCTTAAGGCACCCATGGGTGGGGGTACAACCCTGTGCCCCTAGTGTATGTTTATGGACACCTGTGTGTGGCCCACAGAGCAGGGTATGCCCAGGCCCGGTCATTGGAATCGGTAGATTCCTGATGGAGACAAAAAGGCCCCCGTGGCCTCTTACCTTCCATCGCCTGCTACCTTGATCTTCCCGAAGTCCTGGGAAGCCCTGACTCTGTCCCTTCCCCCTGACTGGCTGTTGGGTGGAAGTTTCATATATGGTAGTGTGGGGAAGTGCTGAAAAGACTGGCTGGAGCCTTCTCAACGACCGTATGTTGTGGGTACGCCTGTGGGTGGGACCTGGGTGAATAGAATGTGTGACAAATACGAATTCTGAGTTGTGGATGTCTAGTATCTGGTGTTTGACACAATGACTGAGACAACCCTGCCCGAAACTGGTATGAATGCAGTGTGGAGTGTTGAATGGCTGGGTACTTGTCCCAATACACATAACTTGTTGTGAGTGTCTGGAGAGAAGTGAATGGCCTGAATGCACTATGCTCCTGATTGGTTGCCTGTCTGCATGAATGCCCTTCGTAGTGATTGGATGGTTAAGTGTGTCCCAGCGGAATTAATGGGAGATCAACAGTATATCTGGGGACCTCTCACTGCTAGGAATCGTATTCAGAAGTGTTCAGAGCTGAAGTCCAAACTACGAAGAGTAACTGGAGTGAAACTGACGCTTGACCTTGAAGCCCTGCTGGACGAGAAGAATTGCTGTTGCTCTCCTTCACAATCTGAAAGCTGCTGAGTCTCCAAGGACTGACCCAGAGAGGGCCTGGTAAGGCGCCCTCTTCCCGAGCTACGAGGGACCATCGTGCACTAGCTGATGTTTGCCAAAGCTCCCTGGTAGACAGACCTTCGAAAGGCTGCCAACCCGAGACGGGGACTGCCGTGGAATCCCAAGGAGAAGCGCCCGGACTGTGGTCTGCCACCGTCGACGACTGCTGTCGCCGACCGGAGCCGCCGTGCTCCCGTTTGCCTAAGAACATTTGATCCAAGGACGCTCTCGTCTGAATCGTCGCCCGTCTTATCCCGCTGGAGAAGACCTGACCGTCAATGCGCCGAGGAGTATCCGCCGGTGGGTTTCCCGCCACCCAAAGACCACAGAGACGCTGACGACTTGAAGCCCTGGCTGGGTCACAGTTCTTCATACTCTTTGCGGTCCAGAACTATCGTCATCGAGGTGCCCCGCACGCCTCTTCCTTGCAGGATGTTTACGCTTCCCCTTCGACGAGCACCGCTAGGATAGAAGCTGCCACTTCACTGCCGTAGTTCACCCTGTTCTCCGTCGGACGTTTGTCGACCCGTGACTCCTGCCTTAAAGGGAGGGCACTCAAGAAGGGCTGTCGATTCCCCGATGAGGAACACTACAACGCCAGGTACTTTGGAGTTGCAGAACTATTGGAAAGTCTCTTGTGAACAA
This sequence comes from Ambystoma mexicanum, assembly GCF_040938575.1. NCBI lineage: Eukaryota > Metazoa > Chordata > Amphibia > Caudata > Ambystomatidae > Ambystoma > Ambystoma mexicanum. The sequence goes on along the minus strand of NW_027182336.1, from coordinate 2,147,116 downwards.
TATATGGACTGGGCTTGTGATATATCTTTATTCTACAGGTTGCCCAGGTGGGGGGATCTCCACACAGAACTGTGTCTAGTGGTAGGGGCCAGTATTCTGCCTATTATTCTCACCAACTGCTTTCCTCTTACCTCTATGATTGGTTTCCTTTACAAACTGATTTGTGTGCCATTTAACTGTACAGTTGATGCACTTTAAAGAGATCTAATAGTAATTGTGGTACCACGTAGAACTGTATATATTTGCCATTATAGATAACCGAGTACAAAGTGAGTTATCGTGATATTGTACATAACCTTGAATGTTAATTATATAAAGACTGTGTTTTAACTGATACAGTGTGCGGACATTCCTTTGTGGGTGCTTGGGGACGGACTACACTGTACTTAAGAACCAGCCCGCATCACCTCCTGAGAAGCTTGGCCTTGATTGCTTGACTACATTACCAATAATAGAGAATCTTGGCTGGGGTCCTTTGTGCCTCTCCTCTACCATATAGAGAGCAGAAGTACAGACACCCCCCTCCGGTCCTTTACACAGCACACATTCCTTTAATCGTTGTTGGTTGTTGCGATACTTTTTCCTCTGTACTCGGGTTTTTTCTCTTGATATCATTTGTGCAACTTGCTTTTCTTGATGCGATTGTTCTTTTTTTAGATGTTTTAAAAAGCACCATAAATTTGGATTGCAAGTTTTGAATGATTGCTTTATTCGATTGTGCCACCCCTCGAGTTTATTGTTTGTTTTTGCAATTTCCTGTAGTACAGCAGAGTAACATTCCATATTTTTTGTCAAATCGTGCCCTTTGACGTGTTCCACTTCGAGTTAATTATCCAATCCAGGTCAAGTCAAAATAATATAAAAGTGGTTCAAAATATTGTTGTGAGCCCCGTTCTCGGTCACAGGGACGCGCGATAGAGCACCTAACCCAGAATGGCACAGAAACAAGGCGGGAAGTCAATGAAGCAACCGAGGATGCCTGGTGGGGAAGGGACGCAGTGGGGTCGGGACCTGTTTCGGGTGGAGATACACTGGGTATGGAATCCCGTAGGTCGGGCAACGGACAAGCCGCAGCGAACACAGAAGCAGAGGAGGCATGGACAGGAGGTAAATCAGGAGCCAGGGAGACAGCTGACGGCGAGGAACGAGGACGCCTGGGCACTTCGGACTCAGGAAACGAAAACCCGGGTCCCTACCAACAGCACGAGACAGCGGAAACCATGTGGGCAGGGAAGCCAACAGTAAAATAGGCACATAAAACAGTAGAAAAGAGCAGAAGGCAAACAAACAAAGAGGACAATATGAACGCAGACTTATACTTCCCTTTTAACCCGGTGCAAGACGCCTTACTTGTCAGCATAACTGCAGCTGCTGCGTCTCCTCCATTATGGCAGCCTTCACTCTTGAAAGAAATGGGCGGGGCATGGAGGGGCTTTTCTAAGCTGGCTAGTAAGGAGACTCCTGATTGGTGTAAATGTAGACAGCCCCTATATAAACAAAACATCAAGAAAGGACTGACATGTTTTTCTACCTTCCGTTTCAGAACAGAGAGAAGGGTGAAGGAGGAGCATCTGAACTGCCCTGGGCATACGAGGATTAAGGCAAGGTTCTGTCCTTATCCTCAGAAGAGCCCTAAACCAAGGCCTAATTATGGACTACCTTAGGAGAAAGAATTCCTGTTTATTTATATTTCCTTCAATAGACCTTATGTTCTTTAATTAGAAAATAAAATATTTTTTTTTTGTTGCCAAACCAACCGGTCCAGTGTGTTCTTACAATTGTTCATTAAGTTTTAAAAAATCAGTTTGTCTTCAATGTTCATAGTATTCCTCAACATGATTAACAGGTACAAATGCTAATGCAAAAAATAATTTCATGTTGTGTTTAAATTCCAAATCGTCTGTATGTCGATTTTGCATTCCATTTTGTTGATTTTTGCGCCGCAATGATTGTGTAAAATGAAAAAAAACAACCCTGTAGAGGAGGAGTCAAGTACCCCCACTCCAACTGGATCCAGGTTGGAACAAATACCAAGTGGCTTCAGATCACCAGATGGGAACTGCTACAGACAATTAATACTACCATAAAGGGATTCAATGCAATCAAAGAAGAGCTGAGAGGTGTAGGATTGATGACCCTCCAGAACAGATATGTCCTGGATATGATCACAGCTATAGATGGAGGTGTTTGTGCCAAAATTGGAGAATCATGTTGCACATTTTATACCTTCTCATGATGATGAAAATGGAACATTGACAGAGGCCATAGATATGCTAACGAAGCTACATGGCCAGATGATAGAAGAGGTTGAAGACATTGCTGATGACAGCTGATTTGGATCACTCTTCTCATGGGTTCCACAATGGATGGCAGATATGTTCAAGTTTCTAGGAGCTTTATTATTATTAGTAATGTTTGGATTCTGTGTGATCAAAATAATAATCTCACAATGCAAGAAGACAGCGAAGAAAGCCATAGGTATGAAGATAATGATTGATGTTGACCCAGGATGGAAGCCTAACGATCTGACTGATGAAGAAATCAGAGACTTTGTGAAGGCCAGTATCCATGCCCCTGAGGGAACCAAATTCCTGTATCCAAAGGACCATAAGAAGTATGTGGGGAGATGGATCTACTGCAGTCCAAGTGGACAGAGGCATGCTCATGACATGGAACAATGATGAGCATGTGAAATCAGCTGGATGCTTGAAGGGAGTCATAAAGAGATGGATCCCGAAGAAGGATTTCTTCAGACCAGGATGACTAGATAAAGAAGAAGATGTGAGAGTGGTTGATAAATAACCCAGAGGGGGGAGTGTAGAGGAGGAGTCAAGTACCCCCACTCCAACTGCCCCGCCTACATTACCTGACACGTATGAACCAAAATATGTGACGTATGCTGAACAGTTAAACCATCAAAGAGAAGAGAGAGGGCTCTGTGCAGTAACCATAAGAATACCTATACCTAAGAGAATATGGGAAGTAAAGTACCAATTGAGGAAACCATACTTGCATCCAAGACAATATGATGACCATTTGAACAAGATTCCTGATGAAACAAAGAAACTGAATGACCAGGATGAATGGTGACATCATACAAAGTTGAATCGACACCCAGATAGAAAGATAACCAGGCCAGCCAGAGAGGCAGACGATTATAAAGAACAAAGAAGTACCAAGGATAAGTGACATCTTGGGATCAAGATGAAGAAATGTATGACACAAACGTGATGAAGATATTCAGTTAGTTTAAATGTGTACAGATGCAATGAAACGCAAGCAGAAAAGCAATCATGAAGCTAGCCACATGCTTAAATAGATTAGACTGCAGCAAGCACCACAATATACCTATATGCCTCATTGATACATATGGATTAAGTGAAGAATTAATTTTTCCACTACGTATAAAGCAGTACTGAACAACGCGAGAAGGCCTCATTTCAGTGTTGTAGTTATAAAAAGCAATTGAATTAAACAGAATCCATTTCAGCTAAGGAGTTCACTGAGCCAAGAAAAGCCAAGGTCTTATCAAACTAGGAGTTGGCGGACATTGGATACAATTAACTTGAAAGAACAGAAGCCCCTGTTCAAGAAGGTCAAGCAAAAACAAAAGACGTCAGAGGACTATTGACGAATAAAATCAAATATACAAAAAAGCTCAATTCATGGTGTCCAGTCACGTGATGGAAGAAAGTTGGACGGAAGAGATGGTCACACCTACGCACGGAAGCCGGACAGTACCCATACTCCTTAAAAATTCTCAGAGAACAGTACAGACTCAAGGCCAACTTCAAAAGTACTAATTGACACTAGACCATTGAGGTGATGATGGATCTCATTTTAATTGGAGGGAAGCTGGTATCAAGACGAGCTTATCCACACCTGGCTGTTCAGTTTGCGTGCTGCTCACGTAGGTGGAAATTACTGACGGGGGTTAGAAGCCAACCAATTGTAGGGCATCACGCAGTTAGGGGTCCTATAGTTTGTGTAGCCAATGGGACGTCGTACATTTAGTGACGTTCATAGTGCCCATTTTGGAGGGAGGGCTTAGTTGCCCCACCTGATGTTAGCTATCCTATTACCTTTCTCCATTACTCCATACAGATATAGTACCTATGCTTAGTTATTCACTTAGAACCAATCCCGCTTCCCGATAAAATTCTGTAGTTTGCCACGTAGAATGACTTGGTAATGACGCACGTCAACACGCCAGCTATGACCAATTATGGGTATAAGAACCCAACTTTTTTATGAAGTAGTTAGGGTCAGACTATCGAGCGATTGCAGATGTTTGTTGTACTCCGTTTTAAGACTTGCATTAAAACAGACGAACTTTGCCAAACTATTTGTGTCGCCTTGATTATTGATGTATGAGTAGAATCTGCATCCCTACCCATCTCCAGGGTATTGCTACTCATCTTAAAGGGCTGGAAGCCTCCAGTACACTTGGTAGCCGAGATTGATGGTTAGATAAGATACCATCGGCAGTCGACATAAGTAATTTTAATATCGCCATATCGCACAACCTTTGCCATTCGGCTGACAGGACTTGAAATTCCCGTAGATAGTGGTTAGAATAGGAAAAACCCCTGCAGGGAAAGGTCTGACGGGACCCCTATTTTTACATAGGAACCCCTCCCACATCTACGAGAACCGGATCGGAAAGCGGCTCGAAGAGGCGGTAACGAAGGCGGTGATCCCGAGGTTCCAAAGACAAAAAACATGCAAACGGTGAGTGAAAAGAACAAAAAGTATGGCAAAGGGATGCATGCATAGTAAATAACGGAGAGTAACGGAGGGAAGCAGGATCAAATATAATGCAAGAGTAAGAGTGTAATATATATGTATATGGGAAACAAGATGTTTATTGACTTGAGTATGATCAAGTAATATATGAGGAAAAATAGGTTTGAGTGTAGCCACGCTATGAGGATACGTCCTGTTCCTAGACTTTAAAGAGTGCTAGCAGAAGCTTTAATTCAGAGCCCCTTTATATGGGATATATAGGAGACAAGATTAGTTTAAAGACTTTCTTAAAGGAATTAGCTTAAGTTCCAATCGGAGCAGAATCTAGAGAGTAAGATGATTCTTAGAAGAAGATCGTAAGCAGTATGTACATGTGACCGGTCAAGTCTGTCTGTTTTGTTTTATGTGGTTGTAAGGTGTGATGACGTCCGAGTTGAAAAAATAAATGTTTTAAGTGATTAAAAAACGTGAAGTAGAGACACGAAAATTGATTGTTTTAAGATGAAACTTTAATGGTTGTTTTTTAGCAAGATTAAAGTTAAAAAAATTGCATTGTGACGGGATTGGAGCTTGCGACAGTCGGTGCTTTCTCATAAATGTATGTTGATTGAGACGGAAAATTGAAAAACTGCAACTAAAGCTTAAACTTAAACAGTACAGCGCAGAATAGGTTAAAGGAGCCGCTGATAAACTGCCTGATTCATGGAATTATTTGCGTGAAAAATGCAGATTTGAGCACCTTTCTGCCCGAAAATCCCGATACTTCAAACAAGGATTTTCGGGCAGAAAGGCGCCCACATCTGCGTTTTTCATGCAAATAATTCCATGAATCAGGCACAAAATGTTTATGCCATGGCCACAAGGTGGGTCATTATCGAGAGCAGTTATGCAGCAAATGACGACATATTTGCATGCTGCATACACAGGAAAAAAGTTAGAAAAGTGCCTAGCGAGTCAAGAGCTTTTGAAAATGTATGAACACGAGAAGGAGGAGGAACCTCTTTTAGATTGGCTACTCAATATATGCAAAGAGGGGGGTGAACAGCCTTCTGCTCCACCCGCCCCATCTGAAATGAAAGACGAGATTAAGAAAGATGAAGGATTATATCCATTAAGAGAACTTAAAGCAGCAACAGGATATAGCAATCCGTCATATGAGTCACCTACGCAAAGTAGTGACGAGGGCACAGGAAAAGACACAGAGAAAGATATAATCTCCAATCTCCCGAGGGATATTGATATTGATATTTTATTTCTATCGTGCTCATACACAAGTGTTTCAGAGCATGACAAGGCACGGGAGGGGAACAGGGGAAAACAAAACAACGATCTTACTAGGCCCAGTGACATTGAGAACGCACAAGTGCATGGAAGAGGGGGAGGGGAAAAGTGCATGGAAGGGGGGAGAAATGGAAAGTGCGAAGCAAAGGAGAAACAGATAAATAATAATAAATAAATAATAAATGCAACAAACAGTGGTAGTGCAGCCAGCAATTGGCAAGTGCTAGGTTTAAGGCAGCAGATAGGGTAGGTCTGATGAGTGCAGGAAGAAAAAGGGGTGGGGGGCTGTAAGGGTACAGATACAGATCCCAGTGCAAGGGGTGGCCCCAAGGGTGTGCAGGAGGGTGGCAGGGTGAGCAGGTACCTGGGCCCGGAGAACAGGGGGTGGTCAGGTGCACAGTGCCAAGAGAGAAAAGATCAGCAGGGGAGAGGGGGAGTGAAGACAGAAGAAAAGAGGAAAGTCTTGAGGTGCTTCTGGAACCTGAGATGGTTCTCCTCAAGTTTTAGAATGGCAGGGAGGGTGTTCCAGAGGGAGGCCCCAAGCCAAAGACAGAGATCTACCCCAGCTCGTTTCTTTGAGAAACTACTGACCCTGAGGGAGTTAGAGGTAGAGGAGCGAAGAGCTCGAGAGGGGACGTATTTGTGGAGGGATAGCTGAAGGTAATTTGGACCCAGGTAGGAGGAGGGCCAAGGGAGTCCAGCCAGAGAGTGAGGGGAAAGGATGGTGAAGGTGTGCCGATGAGGAGGATCTCCGTCTTGCTGGCATTCAGACAAAGATCATTGGCGGCACACCAATCTTGAATGGCAGTTAGGCAATCAGAGATGAGAGAGGGAGAGGAGGTGGCCGAAAGCAGCCTGAAAATGAGTTAAGTGTTGTCAGCGTAGCACTGGAAATTTGAGCAAAAAATGGCGATGCAGTGGGCGAGAGTTGTCAGGTATTGGTTGAAAAGCCAGGGCGAGAGGTTAGTCCCCTGGGGAACACTATAGGTAGAGAGGAAGATAGAAGATAGGAAGGACCCAAGTTGGACCTGGGAGGGTTGATCATAGAGGAAAGAGGTCAGCCAAGCCAGAGCCTGATCAGTGATACCCCGGTTATCACAGACACGGTTGAGTAGGATGGTATGCTTGACCGTGTTGAAGGCATAAGAGAGATCAATGAGGAGGAGGAGAGAGGGAATGTTAGAGTCATGGTTGGAGAGGGACAAGGAGAGACGCGATAAGGAGAGAAGCGATCGAGCAAGTACATCTCTAGACATAAGGAGAGAAATAAAGAGATGTGAAGCAGATAAGGACAGAACTAATGAGATAGCGCTCGCACAGAACGAATTGTTAGGAGGGCATATTCTACTTACATATGATGGCAATATTATTGAAGAGGTAAGACAAAGGGGAGATCAAGACGAACAAGACAGAAGAGATAAAGAGAGGGAGGAATGATTGAAAGATGAAGGAATGAAAATAAAAGATAGACAAAGACAAGAACAGTTATATCAAGATGTGCAGGCTAAAAAACAAGAGAGAGTAGAAGAGCAAAGAAAATGCAATAACAGGAGAACAGCCGATTAACAGGAAAGTCTAGAAGGAAAAAGAATAGAGGATGATGAACAGGAAAGGATAAGAGAGATAAGAATACAAAGACGAAGGGATGAGGAAATACGAAGGGCATATGAACGAAGGGATATGAAAAAGAAAGAGGAAGATAGAGTAAGAGAAGAATCGAGAAAGCGCTGAGAAGTTGATGACGACATGGAACGTAAAAGAAGACAGAGAGCACGAGATCTTGAGTATTTGGAAAGGGAAGTAAGAAATCCCAATCCACAAGTAGCATGGGAAGACAAAGAGGAATTCTTCCCCGAGTCCGAGTCATTACCAGGCACCTCTAGAGCAAATCTAGAAGACGAGTTTGACTCACGAAGCATTGGGGACACGATTGATAAAGGTATACCATGAAATGCAAGCCCAGAAAGAATCACAAGTGGAGGGAAAAAATGATCGTCTCAAGAGCACTCAGTTGTATGACATGTAGTGCGAGACATAAGGAGTTGTCTTTAGACAGACTAACTTTAAATAGAGATGATGAGGAGGGCACAAGAGGTATCAGACGAAGAAAGGGAAATCTTTCCGAGGGAAAAGAGAAGTGACATATGTGGTCCAGAGGGATGTTCACCTATGGATAAGGGAGTAAGATGGTCAGATTCCGAAATACCTATGTCTAGGGCATCAGAGCAATTGACACAGTCAGATCGACCTAAGGGGCAACCCCATGGTCAGAGGGGCGAGTCCCTGCCTTATGTAAGCAGGCTAAGATCACTCCCAGATAGACGGCGATGTGGGAATATTACCCTGGCGGTAGATATACAAATAATGAGAGATGAGTATGAGTTTGGAACGTCACAGTTCCCCTTGTTGGAAAAGGGAGGGGCCAGGCCTCAATATATACCATGGCCCCAGATGGACAGAGAACATTTAAAATGTAATCTCACAAATATAACTTCAGGTGCTCGAAAATGGTTACATGAGTTATAAAAAATTACGGGAGGGAACACATTAGCTGTAGGGGATATTAAAGGTCTTCTAATCGCCATACTTGGTGAGCGAGCTGATGACGTGTGAACACAGGCAGGTTACCTTGGTGTGACTACAGTCACCACAGCCCATGATGGAGCACCATTTAATAACTGTAGAGCAGCGATTTGGAAAGCGCTTTGTGTGCTACATCTGCACACGTCCGATATGGGAGCTATAATGACGAGAAAAATGGAGAGGATCTGTTACTTTACATTCAAAGTTTTCAAGACGCATGGGCGCTTGAAACATGGGAGGCTTGGGGGAAGCCCATACCTGTATTTTATCATATATTATGCCAAGAGCTGCCAGAGCAGGTACAGAAACAACTCAAGAAATTAGTGGGGATTGAAGCTAAACCATGGTCGGAAATCCAGTTAACCATTGCACATTATTGTAGACTCCTGCAGGAAAAGAATCACAAAAAGGAGGATGCACGAAAGGTGAAGAAGCAAACAGTTATCTAATTATGCCATTGAAGGGGCAATGTTAACTAACGTAGGTGGATCAAATTTGCAGCAGGCAGTACACATGCCACAAGTAAATCACCAAAGACAGTTTAATCAGACAAATAAAGGGTATGCTCCACGAGGAAGGGTATATCGAGGGAGAGGTTGGTAAGGAAATCTTGGTATTGGCAGAATAATCAGGGAGGGTTCCAGAATATGCAAAATGGTAATCAGAACATGCAATATGGGCAGATGGGAAGACAGCTGCTTGTATATTGGACATGTAGAATGATAGGGCACATAGCTCGTATGTGTAGACACCAATGGATGATTCAGAATGATCAATTTTTAAGACAGTGAATGCCCAATCCACCTGCATATTCGCAGCAGGGCGGAAATGGATTTGCGCAAAATCAAAAAGTGCTGCAGCAAGCGCCGAGAGTGCAGCAAGGCTTGCAATCACAGCAAGTAACAGGTAATCAACTGCAAGGACAATCACAGCAATCTCCTATGCAACTTCAGCAGAACACAAACACAGAACCGTCTATGACACGTAGAATAGGAGGTGTTACTGTTGATGGAGGGAATCCATACACAGGTGATGGAGTGAGACTGTACCCGAAATAGGACAGCTCACTGTGAGACCTGATGTGTTCAATCTTATCTATTACGCCGAATCCACATGAGGAGCCAAGGGTAGACGTAATTATAGGCGGCAAAGCTTTTTCCTTCTTAGTGGACACAGGTGCAAAGCGCTCGTGCATATGTGAGGGTACATTTTCAATGTCTGGCGCTGCGAAGAATACTCAGGGCTTTACAGGAGCAAAGAATCATGTTTCTTTTACAAAGGAATTACCAGCCTCCATAGGAGAATGCGATATGAAGGTGCCACTGCTCTATTCGAGGCAAACACCTGTCAACATATTAGGAAGAGATGTAATGACGAAAATTAATATGACCATTTTGTTTACAGATGATGGCACAGTATGTTCAACACCAGGAATGCATTATTTAAACGTATGCAAAATGATCAGGGCATACGCAGGACAAGTAGCGCCTAGAGCAATACCGTTGGAATCCGAAGTGTTACATTATGGGATACGTGTTTTTGTTAGCATGGCTGCCAGGTCTAGTAGGCAAAACCATGAGAATACCAGATGAGTTTCTATTTAGACTCAGATACTCATGGACGAAGAGGAGGGGCACATTTTCCCCTTAGGCATAGATGCAGCTATTGTTCGAGCAAATATAGCTTTGCTTGATGCAAATGATGATAAAGGTAGACAATGGAGCACAATAATTGCCATTGAAGAAGGTTGCAGAGTGACTGACATCACTGATGAGGATTTGTTTGGCGATGACATATCTGACGATTTTGTGATATTTGAAATGTGCATAACTTATTGGGTAAAGGCGATTAAGAGAAAAGTTCCGCAGAAAATGATGCTAGAAAAAAAGTGTCCTGAATATTGGATGAAGATATGCCGAAAGTGCCAATTTCATTATGGACCACTGGCCCCTATGACATAGGCTTACTGAAAGGAGTTGGGGAAGTAAAGATTAAATTGAAACCCAGAACAATTTGACCTCGAGCACGACAATATCCCATGTCTCGAGGCAGATGAAGTTATTTTCAAAACAATTTCCGCCATGATGGACCAAGGTTTCTTAGTGACGTCAGAGTCACCATGTAATGCGTCAGTTTATCCTATCAAGAACTCTAAGGGGGGGTCATGGCGTTTAATACAAGACCATCGCCTAATAAACAAAATTGTAGAGGCCGAGTTCCCTCTAGTCCCTAAACCGTCTATGATTTCATGTAATATACCTGTTGAAGCACGATATTACACGGTGATTGATTTAAAAAAATGAATTTTTCGAAATCCCATTGCACAAACACTCACAAGATTTAACTTTGTTTACTTTTAGACAAGTGCGATTAAAAAGCACAAGGCTGCCTCGGGGGTACTGTGAGTCCCCATCTATTTTTAACAGAGTCCTCCAGATGTACTTGAGCAATATTGCTTTAGAGACCGTTGTGCTGCAAAGGATATAAGGTTGACAAGGAAAAGTTACAATATTGTCAACAAGAAGTGTTGTACATAGACCAATTGATTTTACATGGGGGAAAGAAGGTCACCTCTGAAAGAGCTGAGGCCACTTTAAAAACAGCCAAGCCACACACGATAAAACAAATGCAGAGTTTTCTAGGACTATGTCATCATGTCAGAGCATGGGTTTTTGACTAGCTCATAAACGAGGCCCCCTTTACAGGCCTTGAAAAAAGCACAGGTAACAAAAGACAAAATCGTGTGGACTGAAGCAACGGAAGAAGGGTTTGATGAATTGAAAAAAGCAATCTGCACAGCTCCAGTTCAATGGATCCCCAATTATGCAGAGGAATTATTTTTATTTTCGCATACAGATGGTACTTTTATGACAGTAGTACTCACAAAGAGAACCACGTTGGGGTACAAGCCCGTTGCATATTACAGTGGAATTTTGGACCCAGTAATGAGAGGTCACTTTCCATGCGAACAAAGTTTAGCAGGTGCCGCGGTCACCATAGAAAAGGCTACAAGCATGGTGATGGGATGCTCCATGACGTTATTTGTTGAACATGCATTATTTGCCATTTTAGAAAAACCAAAAGGCACATTGACTGCTCAAAGGGCTTCTGCCTATGAGGTTATCATATCAACTCCAATGATTAAAATAGTTTGATGTAAAATAGTGAATCCAGCCATGCTGAGCTAATTACCGAAGGAGAGCCTATACACGATTGTGCAAACTATGAAGAATTCTGTGATGAACTCCCTAGAGTAAAAGAGAATGCACTCGCAGGGGGAGAGATTGTCTTCATTGACGGGTCTTCGAGAATCGATCAAAATGATGGGCAAAGATATACAGGCACTGCGGCAGTGAAACATTTGGCAAATGGAGAATTTTGAGTGCTTGTGAGTACTCGATTGCCATCTCATTATTCAGCGCAAGCTGCAGAATTCTTGGCATTGATACTCGCAATTGAGAATCACGCAGACCAGGAAGTAACAGTGTACAGTGATTCCGCCTATGTGACGTTGACGGTACACGCAGGACAAGCGCTGGAAAAGGAGGGGCTACTTCCGAGCGGTCGGCACATCAGTGCCGCACGCAGCCTTATTGGACAGGCTCATTAAGGTACTACAACTCCAGGTGGGCATAGCAGTCGTCAAATGTGCAGCTCACACGAAAGGGACAGATTTTCTGGGTAATTCATAGAATTTCGCAGAAAAGTGTCGCAAGCGGCTGGCGCAGAGTGTCCGCGTGCGATTGACTGCGCCAGGCACGTGTGCTAAAACCGATTTCCGCGCACAGCGTATTCATGGATTTCATGCTCCCAAACCAGCCGTGGCGCAGAGTATCGCAGCGACCCTGCAGCAGCGCCAGTAACGCCCCCAAGAACGCCCTCGCGCAAGGAAAAGCCATCAAAATCGCTAAATCATCGCAAAGGGCTGCGCTAACCCTGGACCAGTTTACAGGGCTGCCAAACAAGGAACGCAAAGCGGGTAACGTGCATATCAGGGGTACGCGTGAAGTTATACACGCGATTAGCCAGGGTACGTGTATTACAGGGGTACGCGGGAAGTTTAACACGCGATTGGCCAGGGTACGTGTATTACAGGGGTACGCGGGAAGTTTAACACGCGATTAGCCAGGGTACGTGTATTACAGGGGTACGCGGGAAGTTTAACACGCGATTGGCCAGGGTACGTGTATTACAGGGGTACGCGGGAAGTTTAACACGCGATTAGCCAGGGTACGTGTATTACAGGGGTACGCGGGAAGTTTAACACGCGATTGGCCAGGGTACGTGTATTACAGGGGTATGCGGGAAGTTTAACACGCGATTGGCCAGGGTACGTGTATTACAGGGGTACGCGGGAAGTTTAACACGCGATTGGCCAGGGTACGTGTATTACAGGGGTATTCGGGAAGTTTAACACGCGATTGGCCAGGGTACGTGTATTACAGGGGTACGCGGGAAGTTTAACACGCGATTAGCCAGGGTAAGTGTATTACAGGGGTACGCGGGAAGTTTAACACGCGATTAGCCAGGGTACGTGTATTACAGGGGTACGCGGGAAGTTTAACACGCGATTGGCCAGGGTACGTGTATTACAGGGGTATGCGGGAAGTTTAACACGCGATTCGGCTGGGTACGTGTATTACAGGGATGCGATTTGGCCAGGTACGTGTATTACAGGGGTGCGCAGGAATTATCACACGCGATTTGGCTGGGTACGTGTATTACAGGGGTGCGTGGGAATCATCACACGCGATTAGGCTGGGTGGGTCCTCACAGGTGTTCCCTGTACACCCTCCACGGCCCCTGCAGGCAGCCTACAAAACAAGGGACTACCCTGCACACCTGCTCATGTCCCCCTGCACCCCCACCCCCCAGCAGTGCAGGGGCAGCCTCCACCAGGCTCCCACTCATGTCTCCCACCACCCCCACCCTCCCGCCACCAGGGGCAGCCTCCACCAGGCCCCCACTCATATCCCCCTGCACCCCCAGCAGTGCATGGGCACCCTCCACCAGGCCCCCACCCATGTCTCCCACCACCCCCACCCCCCCGCCACCAGGGGCACTCTCCACCAAGCCCCCACCCATGTCTCCCACCACCCCCACCAGTGCAGGGGCACCCTCCACCAGGCCCCCACCCATGTCTCCCAACACCCCCACCCACCAGCACTGTGGGGCACGTGGCCAGCAGGCAGTCAGGCAGCAGCAGATGGCAGGTGGGAGCGTGCTCAGGGCTCTGGGGGGCAGTAATTTGGCCTCCTGGCCAGGAGCGTGGTCTCTCGTGTGTGAACGCGTGGACAGCCTGATAGGGAGTGAAATCCCACACGTCAGCAAAGGCCCTTAGCGCGTAAACCCGTCAACAGCATATGCGCGCCTATAGTCACCTGCACGTGCAGGAAATTGTTGCGTGACACGTCCCAGTGTCAAAGCGTGTGATTGGTGAAAATGGATCTACACGCAGAAGTGACAAAGCGTGTGATTGGTGAAAATGGATCTACACGCAGAAGTGACAAAGCGTGTGAATGGTGAAAATGGATCTACACGCAGAAGTGACAAAGCGTGTGATTGGTGAAAATGGATCTACACGCAGGAGTGACAAAGCGTGTGATTGGTGAACGTACACGCCGCGTAAGTGACGCTGTACGTTTGGGCCTGTATATAAGGTACATGTAGAACACCATTTCCTTGTACGTGCTTTTCGTGGAGAGCGAGTGGGTGAATTCTGTACTTCTTGTCGTTTCACACGCGATTTACTTCACAGCGTTTCCAGTTCGTATTCCCTGTTACCTCTGACAGCTTTTTCTCTTTTTTCTCTTTTACTGGTTTACCTGGGCCTGTTCCCTCAAACAGTGTCCCCTTCTACTGTTGTCCTGTCTTCTCAGACAGCGTACACATCTTCTTTTGGCGGGGGTTTAGCCAGCCAAACGCGCTCATTCTTCACGCTCTTTTACCTGGCAGACGGTGAGTCACGCACGTATCCAACTTCTGTGCTTGCCCCGTGTGTAGCCTACCCCTTCAGAGGTCATTCTAGGCTGCGTGTGACACGCATACGTTCATTCTTGTGTTACTGGGTGCCACAGCGTAGTGCAGGTTTTTCATTCTGCACACGTGGTCTAGGAGGGGTTGCGTGCACGTCATCTCCCTTTTTTGGGCCTCCTGTGCGTTGCGTGACCCGTCATCTTTCCCCAGGGGTTACAATCAGCCGTGCTAGAGCACTAGGGTACAATTACCATCTGGTACCCAACCCCTTTGACCCCCAATTGCCCAGGACAATTGTCTACAGCCACTCCCATACGCACATTAATATCAGTGCCATGGCTGGGAGGCGAGGATTCCGTAAGGGTGGCAAAGGTGGAAGAGCCACAAGTGGTGGCCGTGGTGGATCCGGTAGGGGACGTGGTCGTAACTTGCAGGGTGAGCCTGTCCCCCCATGTGTGGAGAACCAGTCAAGGGCACCCATCATCCCCACCCCCTCCCCCCCTCCCCCCCTCCCGTTGAGGCTGAAGTGGCTGACACCATCCATGCTCAGCCCTTGTTGGACCAGCCCATTGTGGCACCAGACCTGGCTGACTCCATGGCTGACTTCCAGGTCAGCAGGGCTACGACACGTGCGCTGGTGCACGTTGATGCCATCATGCCACGTGGATCTGGGGCAGCAAGGTCATCTGCTGCACCAAGGAGGCAGGGCGGAGTGGCTGCAGGGGCAGCTGCGGCTCCATCCACCCCAGCCCTCACACACCCAGCCAGGACAGTGTCGGTCCTAGTCCATGCTGCTGACATTCCCCCTGACACCATCACACTAGAGCCAATGCCTGCACCAACTCCCATGCTGAGTGTGCAATCCCACACTCCTGATACAGAGTCCACCAGGGCTCCTGCCCCTAGTGTCCAGAGCGGCGCAGGACACTCAGGATCACCACCACCTTCCAAGCGGAAGAGGAAGAGTGCTCGTCCGGCACAGGCTGATGCCCCAGACACGGCTACACAGTCCGGCCCGTCCAGGAAGCCCAGCTTCACGGATGACGAACTGAATGCACTTGTCGAGTATGTGTCCGGACATGACAACGAGATGGTCATTGTTGCAGGATCCAAGACCACACCTGCACAACGCCAGGCACACTGGCAGACCGTTGCGGACATCGTAAGTGCCCTTGGAATCGTGAGGCGCACAGCCAATGATTGCTATAAGCGCTGGAATGACCTAAAGCGCAGGGCAAAGAGTAAGCTGGCCTCAAGTCATGCCGCAACTCTAGTGACTGGAGGTGGGTCTCCAGTAGTAGACATGGAACTCACTCCACATGAGTCAGTCGCTGGGACCTACGTCACGGAGGAACAGATCCAAGGCGTGGGAGATCTGGCTGATTACGAGGCATTGTCCGGTGAGTGCACATGCATGTGTGTGTCATCCATGTGCATGGTGTGTGTGTGAGGGCTTCTGTTTGGGTGCCAGGTGAGAGTGTGTGCGCCTCAGTCGTATGGGTCAGCCATGTGCTTCATGCAATACTTCCTGCGCAGCTGCATTTGGCCATAGCAGTATCCCTTCTGCCAACAGAAGACATCTAGCACAACTGCACGCCAGTTGCCCTTGAAGTGTCACCTTGACACAACATATTTGCTTATTTTTCACTGTTCATTCAGTCAGTTTGTTTGCATTCCACCACTTTCACTAGGCATGTCGCTGTCCACTAGTCACATGTCTGACATGGGTATGGTAAAGTGGAGTGACTTTGTTACCTGGATACCATTTGTACACACATGTCCCTGTGCAATTTGACCATTTCAGACTGGCAGCTCCAGGTGAAAAATCTGACCTGTTAGAATCAGAAAAGCTATTACATGCGGGAACTGGACTGAATGAATAGGTGCTGCCCTCCTCTCCATCTTCACTCAATAGCAATGGTACATGCCATCTGTGTGATGGCATGTGTGTTTCACCTGCCAATCACAGGCCAATGTGTGATGCCACTGCCAGGCAGCATGCAGAAAATTTGTTCATCTTCCATCTTGGTGTCATCAGTGTGTGCCATTTGGCTGCACTTCATACGCAGTGAGGGTGCATGCATGGGAGGGTTTTAGTCATGTGGGACATGTGTCAATCAAGTACTGGTTCTCTTGCTTCTCAGCCCTCAATGTGTGCCATGGTGCTAATGCCTGTTTCCATTACTTTGTTTTCATGTCTTTGCAGGGGAAGACGCACCTGATACTGCTGGGGTTGTGGAGATGGTGCAGACCCAGGAGGTGTCCCAGGGCCGACCAACCACCAGTGAGGGACGTGGTGTGGTGGTGGGGGAGAACCCACAAGTGCTGCAGGTCGTGCTCTCAAGGGGTGTCTCTGGCTGCACCTCCCCCGAGCTGTACTCAGGTGTTGATTCGGATGAGACCTACGTGCCGTCGCAGGTGAGTGTTCCAGGGAGGGATTCTGTTCTGTCTCACCCACCTGCACCAGGGTCAGTACCCTCCATGGGGATGTCAGTGTTGGCAGCTACGCCTTCGGTGGTTACGGATGCAGGGTCACACTCCGCGACATCTGATCCTGTTCCTGGGCCAGCAGATCAGAGGGGGAATGCAGTCCTGCAGCCTCAGGCAGTGCCGGCACAGCAAGGCGCAGTTCGCCTTGCCCCAGACAGGTGTGGTGCCCGCCGACGTGGTGGCCGTACGCCACCCGGCAATACCGCATGGGAGCAATCCATTTACGGTATGGCTACCCAACAGGCTGCATCATCCGAGATGATGGCTCAGGCCATGGATAGGGTGGCCACTTCCATTGTCCCCCCAGAAAGGCTGATGGAGCGACTAGAGCAGGCAACCGACTCCATCTGCCAGTCACACAGGGAGGACATGTTGGGGTCCAACAGGGACAGGCGGGCGGCACTGGCGACTCTGCAGGAGGCCATCTCCATTGAGTCCCAGGGCCACAGGGAAGCCCTGAGGCAGGAGCTCCTACACCTCAGGACGACTCTTGTTGAGCTTGAGGCTTCAACACACCAAAGGACAGAACAGCAGCTGGAGCGTCTCACCCGTATGCTCTCAGCTGAGATGCAGGCAACGAGGGCGGAGGTCCGGGCATCCCGTGAGTTGTTGCATGGGGACCTCCGCACACTCATCCTCCAGAACCAGACCTACCACACCCGCATGCTTGCAGCCATGGAGGAGCAGACTAGGGCCTTGCGTGGGCTGCCTCCCATAGTGCAACCACCTCCGGATGCAGCTGCACAGGGTGATAATAGCGACAGCAGTGATACTCCCACAATAGGGTAGCCGTGTGGGCCATGAGCCCATGGAGGTGTTTTATCTTCCCAGGATCCACGCAGGTGGGTTCTGGTGTGCATCCTGTCCTCGGACCTCCTGGGTGGCCTCCCCAACCCCCCCGGGCCCATCAATGGCCATTTTTGATTGTTTCTTATTTTTATTTTTATTTTGATTTCTTTTATTCCCAATTTTTTTGGGACGATCTGTTGGCTTCGATCTGTTGGCTTCGATCTGTTGGCTTCGATCTGTTGGCTTCGATGTGTTGGCTTCGATCTGTTGGCTTCGATCTGTTGGCTTCCGTGGTTCCTGTGGGCATACGCTGCATTGTGGCTGGGCACATGCAGGCTTGTAATGTATTTGGTTCAGATGCTTGGGTTTGAGTCACACACACCCCTCCTGCTTCCCGTTTCCATGGGCTTGCAAAGGGTGTGCCCAAGTGACAGTGAATTACACAGTGACGTTGGACTCCCATGAGCTGTGTGGCCAGTCTGTAGTCAATACTGTGTATACATTCATAGTGCATATTGCTGTTGTGTTGTACACTGCATGTTGCATTGATGTGTAACTCTTCTTCTGTGTCTACCTCCCAATTTGCAGGTCCCTTCCTCAAGTCCACACAAGGACCTCTAGTCTGGCGATGGGGACCATGTTGGCAGCAGTGCACCTACAACTCTACATGGCGCCAACACTGCACAGTTGGTAGTGGTGGGAGTGCAGGCATTTCCAGGTGGTGAGACTACTAATATGTAACATTTTTGATGTCATGTTAATGGTACTACGTGCTCAAGTATGTTGTTGGTCCGCCATTGCTGTGAGCATTTCAGGTGTTGCAGGTTTCTAATAGTGCCACTGTACATAGTGAGAGTGATGTCATGTTGTGGGGATTACTTTGTTTACCTGCAATTAGCATGACATGGCACGGTGTGTCGTGTGGCAGTGCTGGGGTTGGGTTGGCTGACATGGCACTGTCCTCTTGTTGCATTTTGCAAGTGGGTATTCATTTTAGCTGCTTCAATGTGTAACTTCACAAAACTGCATTGGTGGTGTCTGTGTGGGTAGGGATGCACACATTGTGACACTTCCAGGTGAACAATCTCAGGCTGACATGGAATTCCCGGTTCATTCTCCAGACATTCAGGATCAGTGTCAGATTGAGTCATCATTGATTGTCAGATGGAATGTGCCAGGGCAGTGTGCACTCCACAGGGGTGTGATTTCTATGTGAAGTAATTAGCCACTAGCTGTGTACGGGCTGCCTCCCCCCGTGCCCTTTCCCCTCCCATGCGCAGCGGCTGTGCATGTGGTTGGGGATGTGGGGCCACCACCATGTCCACGGCCAGGCCCCGGTGTGTTGCAACGTTGTGCAGGACACATGCTGCCACTATGATCCTGCACACTACTGGGGGAGCGTATAACAGCTGCCCGCCAGAACGGTCAAGGGAGCGAAAGCGTGACTTTAGCACTCCGAATGTGCGCTCCACTATGCCCCTGGTTGTAATGTGGACTGTGTTAAATCTTACCTGGGGTGGCGTGGTGGGGTTCCGAATTGGCGTCATCATGTGGGGGCTGAGAGGGTAGGCACTGTCCCCTGTGGAGGTGGGGATTGGTATCATTGGTGAGGTTGTGACCTTGCTCAGTATCCAACATGCATGCATGTGCAGTGGCATACATACTCACCAAGCAGCCATGTATCGCCATGCCGCCCAGCTTCTAGGTCCCGGCTTAGGGTGGACATTCGGTAAATTAAGCTGTCGTGGGTGGAGCCGGGATAGTTGGCATATACTGAGGTGATGATTCCCTTGGCATTACATGCTACCTGCACGTTGATGGAATGCCAGTGCTTGCGGTTCCTATAGATGTGCTCAGATGCCCTGGGGGGACGTAGAGCCACATGGGTGCAGTCGATGGCACCTAGCACTTTGGGGAATCGTGCCACTGCGTAAAAATCCAGGGCGGCAGCATGCCTTTCTGCAGGTGTTCTGGGCAGGTATATGTGCCTGCGGACTGATGGGCGTGCAGTCATGATGTTCAAGACCTGGTGTAGGCAGCGTGACTGGGTGGCCTGTGACACCCCACCCACTATGGCACTTGTCCGCTGAAATGATCCAGTGGCTAAGAAGTGCAGTACATTGAGGACCTTCTCCAGGGGGCTGAGTGCTTGGGAGCACAGGGTGGGTGATGTGAGGTCATCCTCCCACTCACTCACCAGGTCCAGTATGATGTGTGGTGGAAACCTGTACCTCCCATACACCTGGTCATCAGGCATCCCGAAAAGGCTGGTTCTGGGTGTGAATATTCTGGCCCTGACTATCCTCCTCCTCCTCCTTTGGTAGCCCACTGCCACTGCTGCTAGGAACGGTATGTTCATCCTGGCGTCTGAGCTTGTTATTGTTAAAGTCCGCAATTTATGCTTAGCGCGTGTTCTAGGCGAGCGTGTGACCCGCGCACCCCTGGAATCCAGTTCCCAGTCCAATAGCGTGTGGAAATTCACACGCACCACGGGATACAGCGTGTGACCCGCGCACCCCTGGAATCCAGTTCCCAGTCCAATAGCGTGTGGAAATTCACACGCACCACGGGATACAGCGTGTGACCCGCGCACCCCTGGAATCCAGTTCCCAGTCCAATAGCGTGCGGAAATTCACACGCACCACGGGATACAGCGTGTGACCCGCGCACCCCTGGAATCCAGTTCCCAGTCCAATAGCGTGTGGAAATTCACACGCACCACGGGATACAGCGTGTGACCCGCGCACCCCTGGAATCCAGTTCCCAGTCCAATAGCGTGCGGAAATTCACACGCACCACGGGATACAGCGTGTGACCCGCGCACCCCTGGAATCCAGTTCCCAGTCCAATAGCGTGTGGAAATTCACACGCACCACGGGATACAGCGTGTGACCCGCGCACCCCTGGAATCCAGTTCCCAGTCCAATAGCGTGCGGAAATTCACACGCACCACGGGATACAGGTTCGCTGACGTACTTGCGTGTGTAAGTGGCCGCGCACCCATTAAATACATGTACATAGGCCAATCGCGTGTACGCGCACTTTTGTCCAATTACACGCGATGACACTCTGACGTGCAGTATCTCCACGTGTGCCCCGTCATCACGTGCTGAGTGGGGAACACCCGTGCGGGTCACGTCACAGACGCGCTTACGCGCTGAGGGACTCTGGTCCAATAGAATCGCGTATGCGTGCTGACGCGCTTACGCGCTAAGGGCCTTTCCTCGGATTTCACGCTGAAGTGCAGGATTTTCACGTGCCAAATCACTCCGTATCAAGCTGGCCACGCGAAAACACACGGAAGCCCACGCTCCTGCCCAGAAGGCCGAGTTACTGCCCCCCAGTGCCCCGAGCAGCCTCCCACGTGCCATCTGCTGCTGCCTGCCTGCCTGCCTGCCTGCTGCCACCGTGCCCTGCCATTTGGTGCCTGCACATCAGCCATCTGCAGGGGTCCAGTTGCTGTGTCCACCCCTGCTGGAACTGAAGACTCCCGACTGGTATTACATCGCTCCACAGCCCAGCCCCAGGACCCAGTTGCCCACCCACACCTGCCTCTGGGGTTGCCATGTCGGGCACTTCCACATCTGGCACCAGTGGCAACCCCAGGCCAGAGGGGCAGAGGGGCACCAGCTTCACTGTCACCGAAGTTGGTGTCCTGGTGGAGCATGTCCTGGGGCAGTATGATGCCCTCTTTGGATCGTCCTGCGCCAGCAAGGAAGGACGGCAGAGGATCTGGGCCGACTGTGTGGTTGCCATCAACGCGGAGGGGGTGGCAACCCGCGACGTCCTGAAGATCAAGAAGCGCTGGGAGGACTTGAGGTCCAGGACCCTTGTGAAGGCCCGGCGCCTCGTGGAGGGGGGCCGGGGCCGCATGAGTTCCATCCAGATGAGGGTCCTGGAACGCGTACGCCCAGCGCTCCACGCCCAGATCCTTGAGAGGGAGGCCCGTCTGGAGTTGAGCGGTAAGTGTCTATGCATTACTGTGTGAGACAGGGCATGTTGCGGTGTGCTGGTTCTATGATACTTGCCTGTATGTGTGCCATAGGCCATGTATGCATGTATGTGTGCAGGGACATCATGGTAATGCATGTGCGACCAGTGATGTGTGATGCACATGGTTGTTGCATGTGTTGAAATGCCGCATGGGGAGCCCTATTCAGATTTTGAACATGAGAGCATGCCAGTCTCTGTACCTGGACATGGGTGGGGGTGAGGGATGGGTGCTGATGCCAGGTACATATATGGTAGCCATGTCTGTGTGCCTGACCTGCGTGTCTGTGACTTGTGCATGCCATGGATGCATGACACATGTGTGTGACAATGCAGAGATTCAGTAAAGCAGCCAAATTACCCTTGTATCCGCTGTGTTTGGTGTGTTTGGGGCCAGATGGATGTGACTGAGGTGAAGTGTGTGCATGTGATGGGCATGAGGCATGATGCATGTGAGTTACATATCATTGAATGTTTCAAGAGTCCATTGGACATGCATGGAAATGTCCATGGCATGCACCATGCCTGTTACTGTGTGTGTTTTGCCTGGACTGACCCATGTGTTGTGGAGGGACATGATGGAAGTGTACCTTGACAGTGGTGCTCATCTGCTATTGCTTCCTGTCTAGGGGACCATTGTACAGTGCCCTGATGCTTGTGTTCTTTGTCTCCCTCTACGCAGCGGCTAGTGAAGAAGAGGGCGGAGACGGCGCTGTGGAGCAAGGCGGCGGGGATGCCCCCACGGCTGCAGCGGAAGGGGTGGGTGAGCCCCCACAGGGGCCTGCTACGGTGGGAGACGGTGAGGAGCCATCCAGGTTGGTGGTTTGCACAGAGGAGGAGGAGGCCGCCACTGGGGCACACATGGGGCCTGGTGGGGGCATCCCTGCTGGTGCAAGTGGTGCAGTCCAGGGCCAGGGGCAGGAGGCAGCACAGGTCACCGTGGAGGGGCCTGTGCATGTCGCTGTCCCTGACCCTGTGAATGCACCACCATGCACCAGCAGGGATGCCCCGTCCCAGGCCTGTCCGCAGGTAGAGGGGATGTCCATGTCACCTGACTCCCCTCCACCTGCGGACGTGGGAACCCCTGGCCGTGCGGAGAAGGTCCTGATTGGGGTCGCGATGCGCACGGCTGTGATTCGTGATGCCGTGCGTGCTTCCCGGGAGGAGCACGCACGTCATCACGAAGTGCACCGTGCCGACGTGGACAAATTGGGATCGGCCATGTTCGGGGGTTTCCTGCATGTGTTGGCCAATGTGGCGGCCCTCTCCTCCTCTGTGCAGGCTATCCACCAGTCGTTCTCCTTGCCGTCTTCCAGCCCAGATGCCACCAGGGACCCTGTGGACCTGCCCCGACCAATGCAGCCAGCTCGGTGGGGATCCCATCCCTGCTACAGTCGGGAGTCAGAGATCCAGCAGGGGTGGACACCAGAGCAACTGGACCCCAGCAGATGGAGGATGTGACGGCATCATCGGGCAGGGCACGTGCACAACGGCGTCGGTGGTTTCCATCAGCCTGGATGCCGTCGTGCTGGCACAGGCAGTTGCGTCGGAGGCAGCAGCAGGCTCAACGTGGGAGGCATCATGGCTCGGGGCCATCAACATCAGGGGTGCAGGCATCGGCCGGAGGGCAGGAGAACCCTGGAATGCGAGTGGCTTCCGTGTGGGAGAGGTTGTGCCAGCGGATAGGTGCGGAGCGGCAGCGGGCAGAGGAGGAACGGCTCACGATGGTCAGGGCGGAGGACTCCATGCGGAGGGCGCTGAGGCGGGCTGAGTGCCTCGAGGGTCTTCGCAGGGAGTTTGAGCTTGACACTGCGTTATCCCTGCGGGACCTCGGGGCCAGGGAACATGCCCGCCTCCAAGCCATTGACCAGGAGTTCGATGATGCCCTGGCCCATGACAACAACCAGTGAGCCGTCCAAATAGCCCGCTGCCTTTGTATATAGTTGTATAGTTAGGGTTAGGTTTCCTTTGTTTTTTTGATTTTTTTTTGGTTGCGATTGGACAATGCACCACTTTTTTGTATATAGTTCACTTTTTAGTTAGTAGTCAGTTAGGTTTAATTTGGTAGGGCTCATGGACCCAGGATGATCTTCTTCATTGGCTTATTTTAATTTTTCAGATTTTTTTCTTGGACATTCATCTTGTTTTGTTTGATTTGCTTTGTGTTTTTTCTTATTTCATTTCCATTCTACTTGCTGTTAAATACATATTATTTTTTTAATCTTCAATGTGTCGTATCATCTCATTGCTTTCAGGCATGTCATGTTGGGTGTTTTGTCATTCACTTGCAGCCATTGTGTGTGACAGACATGTGTTAAATTGCATTATTTAAATTGGGGGTGTAACATGTAATTGCCTTTGATATGTGGGTGGGTGTGATAGTTGGTTGGGCCTTTTGGCAGGGGAGGATGGGCATTACGGACATGATTGGGGAATGTTGGGACCCAGGTGCAGGGGGGCATGGATTGGACATGGGTGGGGGCCTGCTGGCAGGTGCCCCACAGTGCTGGGGGGGTGGGGGGGGTGGGAGACATGAGTGGGGGCCTGGTGGAGGGTGACCCTGCACTGCTGGGGGGTGGGGGTGGTGGGAGACATGAGTGGGGGCCTGGTGGAGGCTGACCCTGCACTGCTGGGGTGTGGGGGTGGTGGGTGACATGAGTGGGGGCCTGGTGGAGGGTGACCCTGCACTGCTGGGGTGTGGGGGTGGTGGGAGACATGAGTGGGGGCCTGGTGGAGGCTGACCCTGGTGGCTGGGGGGTGGGGGTGGTGGGAGACATGAGTTGGACATGGGTGGGGGCCTGCTGGCAGGTGCCCCACAGTGCTGGGGGGTGGGGGTGGTGGGGGACATGAGTTGGACATGGGTGGGGGCCTGCTGGCAGGTGCCCCACAGTGCTGGGGGGTGGGGGTGGTGGGAGACATGAGTTGGACATGGGTGGGGGCCTGCTGGCAGGTGCCCCACAGTGCTGGGGGGTGGGGGTGGTGGGAGACATGAGTTGGACATGGGTGGGGGCCTGCTGGCAGGTGCCCCACAGTGCTGGGGGGTGGGGGTGGTGGGAGACATGAGTGGGGGCCTGGTGGAGGGTGATCCTGCACTGCTGGGGGGTGGGGGTGGTGGGTGACATGAGTGGGGGCCTGGTGGAGGGTGACCCTGCACTGCTGGGGTGTGGGGGTGGTGGTGACATGAGTGGGGGCCTGGTGGAGGGTGACCCTGCACTGCTGGGGTGTGGGGGTGGTGGGTGACATGAGTGGGGGCCTGGTGGAGGGTGCCCCTGGTGGCTGGGGGGTGGGGGTGGTGGTAGACATGAGTGGGGGCCTGGTGGAGGGTGACCCTGCACTGCTGGGGTGTGGGGGTGGTGGGTGACATGAGTGGGGGCCTGGTGGAGGGTGACCCTGCACTGCTGGGGTGTGGGGGTGGTGGGTGACATGAGTGGGGGCCTGGTGGAGGGTGCCCCTGGTGGCTGGGGGGTGGGGGTGGTGGTAGACATGAGTGGGGGCCTGGTGGAGGGTGACCCTGCACTGCTGGGGGGTGGGGGTGGTGGGTGACATGAGTGGGGGCCTGGTGGAGGGTGACCCTGCACTGCTGGGGTGTGGGGGTGGTGGGTGACATGAGTGGGGGCCTGGTGGAGGGTGACCCTGCACTGCTGGGGTGTGGGGGTGGTGGGTGACATGAGTGGGGGCCTGGTGGAGGGTGCCCCTGGTGGCTGGGGGGTGGGGGTGGTGGTAGACATGAGTGGGGGCCTGGTGGAGGGTGACCCTGCACTGCTGGGGTGTGGGGGTGGTGGGTGACATGAGTGGGGGCCTGGTGGAGGGTGACCCTGCACTGCTGGGGTGTGGGGGTGGTGGGTGACATGAGTGGGGGCCTGGTGGAGGGTGCCCCTGGTGGCTGGGGGGTGGGGGTGGTGGTAGACATGAGTGGGGGCCTGGTGGAGGGTGACCCTGCACTGCTGGGGTGTGGGGGTGGTGGGTGACATGAGTGGGGGCCTGGTGAAGGGTGACCCTGCACTGCTGGGGTGTGGGGGTGGTGGGTGACATGAGTGGGGGCCTGGTGGAGGGTGCCCCTGGTGGCTGGGGGGTGGGGGTGGTGGTAGACATGAGTGGGGGCCTGGTGGAGGGTGACCCTGCACTGCTGGGGGGTGGGGGTGGTGGTAGACATGAGTGGGGGCCTGGTGGAGGGTGACCCTGCACTGCTGGGGTGTGGGGGTGGTGGGTGACATGAGTGGGGGCCTGGTGGAGGGTGACCCTGCACTGCTGGGGTGTGGGGGTGGTGGGTGACATGAGTGGGGGCCTGGTGGAGGGTGCCCCTGGTGGCTGGGGGGTGGGGGTGGTGGTAGACATGAGTGGGGGCCTGGTGGAGGGTGACCCTGCACTGCTGGGGTGTGGGGGCGGTGGGTGACATGAGTGGGGGCCTGGTGGAGGGTGACCCTGCACTGCTGGGGTGTGGGGGTGGTGGGTGACATGAGTGGGGGCCTGGTGGAGGGTGACCCTGCACTGCTGGGGTGTGGGGGTGGTGGGTGACATGAGTGGGGGCCTGGTGGAGGGTGCCCCTGGTGGCTGGGGTTTGGGGGTGGTGGGAGACATGAGTGGGGGCCTGGTGGAGGGTGACCCTGCACTGCTGGGGTGTGGGGGTGGTGGGAGACATGAGTGGGGGCCTGGTGGAGGCTGACCCTGGTGGCTGGGGGGTGGGGGTGGTGGGAGACATGAGTTGGACATGGGTGGGGGCCTGCTGGCAGGTGCCCCACAGTGCTGGGGGGTGGGGGGGTGGGGGACATGAGTTGGACATGGGTGGGGGCCTGCTGGCAGGTGCCCCACAGTGCTGGGGGGTGGGGGTGCAAGGGGACATGAGTTGGTGTTCATTAGTTCAAGGAGACATGTGCCTTTGCTGGGGGGCATGCCCATGGTGGGTGGGCTGCCTGCGGGACATGACCAGGGATGCAGGGTAGTCCCCTGTGGTGTGGGCTGCCTGCAGGGGCCGTGGAGGGTGTACAGGGTACACCTGGGAGGACCCACACTGTCAAATCACATGTGGAACTTCACGCGCACCCCTGATATACACGCGCCCAGGCTATTCGCATGTGGAACTTCCCGCGCACCCCTGGAATACACGCGCCCAGGCTGTTCGCGTGTGGTACTTCCCCCGCACCCCTGAAATACACGCGCCCAGGCTGTTCGCGTGTGGAACTTCCCGCGCACCCCTGAAATACACGCGCCCAGGCTGTTCGCGTGTGGAACTTCCCGCGCACCCCTGAAATACACGCGCCCAGGCTATTCGCGTGTGGAACTTCCCGCGCACCCCTGAAATACTTTCGCCCAGGCTATTCGCGTGTGGAACTTCCCGCGCACCCCTGAAATACACGCGCCCAGGCTATTCGCGTGTGGAACTTCCCGCGCACCCCTGAAATACACGCGCCCAGGCTGTTCGCGTGTGGTACTTCCCCCGCACCCCTGAAATACACGCGCCCAGGCTATTCGCGTGTGGAACTTCCCGCGCACCCCTGAAATACACGCGCCCAGGCTGTTCGCGTGTGGAACTTCCCGCGCACCCCTGAAATACACGCGCCCAGGCTATTCGCGTGTGGAACTTCCCGCGCACCCCTGAAATACACGCGCCCAGGCTATTCGCGTGTGGAACTTCCCGCGCACCCCTGAAATACACGCGCCCAGGCTGTTCGCGTGTGGAACTTCCCGCGCACCCCTGAAATACACGCGCCCAGGCTGTTCGCGTGTGGAACTTCCCCCGCACCCCTGAAATACACGCGCCCAGGCTATTCGCGTGTGGAACTTCCTGCGCACCCCTGAAATACACACGCCCAGGCTGTTCGCGTGTGGAACTTCCCGCGCACCCCTGAAATACACGCGCCCAGGCTGTTCGCGTGTGGAACTTCCCCCGCACCCCTGAAATACACGCGCCCAGGCTATTCGCGTGTGGAACTTCCCGCGCACCCCTGAAATACACGCGCCCAGGCTGTTCGCGTGTGGAACTTCACGAGAACCCCTGATATACACGTAGCCCGCTCCCCCAGACCCGATCGCGTGTGAAACTTCACGCGAACCCCTGTGATGCACGTACCCTGCTGAAATCGCGTGTTAGACTTCCCGCGCACCCCGGTATACACGCACACGTATTTTTTGTCAGCGGGTGTCCGTGTTTGTGGGTACCCCTTTGCACGTCATTTTTCCTGGAGGGCCACAGTATGGGACATTCATCATGGCAGTATATAGGTGCGATTTGTTGGCGCACCTTTTGGCGCACATTTCTTACAGCCGCAGAGACGCTACCGCCTGCTTTCTTGTGGCGGTCGTGTTTGTGCCTGTGCGCTGGTTTGAGCGTGCGCTTTTTTCCCCTATTCTATTCCATGAATACGTGTTGCAGGCGAGCGTGTGGGCGTTCCGCGCACTTGTGCCCTGTACTTCCCCCGTGACGCCCACGTTTTGGCAAGTTGTTCCCCATTCCGAGTGTTACGCCCGTGTTCCGCCTACTTTTGTTGCGTGCGCCGCGCTATGTGCGATTTTCGCTGTGGCCTGTGCGATTTTCGCAGTGACCTGGCGCACGCTGTTAGATGGCCTGTGCGCCAACCTGCGCCGCGCACTTTTTATCGCACATCCGCTGGTTTTCTCGCGCACGGCCTTCCATGAATCGACGTGCGCTGCTTTTCGTGCGATTTTCGCAATTGCACTGCGATTTTCGCTATTCCACTGCGATTCGCACGTTTTTGCCCACTTGCGCCGCGCTAATTATTCCATGAATCGGCCTCTTTATCTTGTGCGGAAATCATGCAGCAGACGCTGAAGCCAAGCGCATAGCAAATACAGATATAGGGATGATGAATACCAAAAATATTAACGTGAATGAAAGGATGACTGTGATGATGAGTGTGGACGAGGGATATAATCATATGTCTAAAACACAGACAGTGGAGCTTCAAGGAGAGGCACCGCAAGAGGAAAAGAACTTGTGGAAGTGAAGAGGGTGTTCTTTAAACCCCTCTGAAGTATTTTGGCGACAAGACAGCACTGGTAAAGCAGTGATGCCTATAGCCTTATTATGGGTAGCGCTAGAACAGCTACTCTACCCAGCGCATACAACTAGGGAGAATCTTGGTGTAACCATTGCCGAGGATTAGTTTGTACGAACCTAATGGATCATTTTGCATTTTCTATGGTAAATTGTATTGTTTGCCAACAATTCACGGCTGGGCATACACTGCGCATAGTAAGGGGAGTCATCCCAAGACCTATTGGCCCTTTTCAGCACTTGCATATCGACTATGTTGACATGATACAAGTTTGTAATGGATTTAGATACCTATTAGTTGTAATATGTCCTTTCTCTAGATGGATAGAGGCAGGTCCATGCACGCACCCAGACTCTACCTGTGCAGTCAAGTTCTTAGTGCGCAAAGTATTTCCCAGAAGGGGAGTATGTGAAGTAATGAGATCAGATAATGGACCTCACTTTGTTAATACAGTTTTGTAGCAGATCACCTGGCTGCTTGGTATAAAACACAAGTTTTCTTTTCTTTGGCTTATCATCCGCAAGGAAATGGTATCTGTGAAAATCTCAACGGCCTGTTAAAAGAAAGAATAGCTAAGATGAAGCTTAATTTGAAAAAAGGGTGATTGCATTGCCTACCACTGGCATTGTATGCATTGAGGAACCACCCAGGTTCTGACCAGCATCTTATGCCACACGAGATTGTGACAAGAAGGCTAATCAGGATACCTTTAATGCCTCCATCCCGAGTTAGAAGTGATGCTCAGCCAACATCAGAAATTCTAGGACTTGAATTGCAAAACTACTTGAACTGTTTAACATCTAGTTTTTCTGTGATTTCAGGACAGTTGTAGAGACGAGGGTGCAAGGCAGTACAGAACACAGAAGGAGGTGCATCAACTACCCAAACTCCCGAATTTCTACGTCCAAGAATCTACCCAAGAGATGAAGTCCTAATTCGTAACCACGCAAGGGAAAAGTGGGACGAGCCCCGTTTTCACGGTCCTTTTGTCGTTGAGGATGTGACGCCATCTGCTGTCAAATTGCAGGGTAGGCGAGCTTGGATTTTCCTGGGAGATACAAAGATCTACTCTGGAGAGACCCCTCTGCTTGCACCCCACCGGGAAGAAGCTACAAACATCGGGGAATAACCACAGCACGTGCAGACGAGATCTATGACGAAGAAGGACGCATAACCCGAGAAGTGGAAAGAAAGTAACCTACTAGTGGACTGTGGCTTAATTTGGACATTCCCTTTTCAGCTACAAATAAAAGGGTAAAAGGCCACATTCGAACACTCTGTGCATCTTAGGTGCAGAGTTAAGGGAACATCTGTATTACTGAAAGCCACAGTAGCTTATTGACTTTGGACTAAGTCATACTTAAGCCTTGATAAGAATAAGGATATTCTAAATTGTGATTGTGAATACAGCAATTGGAAGAGGGTACAGTACCCTGATTCCTTTTATACAGAGCTCTTGTTCGGTGTCACTCATGGAGTTAACCAGTGATGACCTTTCTATGTTCGTGCTTACGTATCTTGAGTGGGTGTTACGCTCTTATCCTACGCTGGTGGGGAGAACTTGCTGCATTCCAGCTTTTATTGGTAGCCCTGACATTGAAAAGATCATTAGAAGATTGCTCATAATCATCACCGAAGAGTTCCTGAAGTTGCCTGAGTTCAGTGAAGAAAACACAAATGCTCCTATCAACCGACGCAGCACAGACTGGTCAGTGTGGTGTTCTTTCGTCTAATTGAAGAATACCTGCATCTCGTTGGAAGACACACAGACTTTGTTCTTAAGAGATCCAAGAAATACTGCAAACTTGAATGTGATCTTGGAAGGAATTATCATCCAGGTGGCAATCTATTCTGAAAGAAAGCACAGAGCTGTGTAGAAACGTTCCTCTGAGGGACAGATCGAGGAATTGAATGAAGGACAAAACTCTTTGTTCATGCTGACAGGGAAGCAACATGTCATCTGGACTGAAGCAGATTCGAGGCATTGATTGGAAACTAATAAATGAAGCAGATTTCATAGAGGCTCACAGAGGACATTTTTCTTCACAATAAAGGAACATTGGCATCCTGATTGGGAAAAAAATTGGTTCAAGAGAGAAAGATAAAGTCACTTCTTAAAGGCATCCAGAAAGCAGACAATTGATGAAGGACAAATGCTGAATGAAGACAACAGCTTCCAGAAACAATCTAAAGATGCAGAGCCATTAAAACATTGTTTTTCCTTCCTTAGCATCAAATGATCGAGATGGGGAATGTCAACAGCAATGTTGTGTTGCCCCATGAGGACAGAGGTACATATTGTCCCAGAAGCAGATGCTGTCAGATTACCCATCACTGTATTATTTACACATGCATTATATTCATACTCATATTGCTTTCACTGACAGTGAGAACTGCTTTCTATATAGGAGCACACTATCCAAAGATTCCTGTATATGTTTCTGAGCAGAAGGAAGCAGTGAGCGTGGCAACTACAAAGCAGCCTAGACCCCACATAGTTATTCCTGTCCCAAGAAATAATGGGAAGATATCAGAGCTTGAGATGGATGTGGTCTGTAATAAATCACACATAGCACTTGTTTCAAACACTGCCTTTAAACACCGGAGACAGGGTTGGCGGATTAGGCAAAATAAGGGCTTGACAAAGGTTGGGCCTACACAGATAATGCATGAAGACACACCTAGTCCAACAACGAAAGGTCCAAGCCCAAGTCCCACAGAAAGATCACGAGCAGAGATTATAGCAGAATCTACATGGCGTTTTTTAGCTATTGCCAGAAAAAGACAGATGATAAAGAAAGACTTGCTGAACTTTCTTCTACGCAGGGAACCCGGATGGATGATCCTGCAAATCGACCAGTCAGAAGAAGCTATACTGATGCATTCAAAGATGTAGTTATAAGTAACTACATGAAGACTTTGAGGACCAAAAGAAGTACTCAAGAAGATAATTATGAACTGAATGATTATCTGGACAGCACAGCACACTTGGGAAATAACATATGGTACCAACACATGAAAGAAATTGGAAGAAGTACGTCAGATGAAGAATGCTTTGTATGTGCACTCCGGCCATACAGCATGAGGAAGTCAAAGGTCTTCATAGCTATTGAAATAGATGTCCTAACCGTACACTGCATAGTGCACCTAATTTTCTGTAGTACCAGAGGCCAATTCATGGGTCGAACAGCCTCTATCAAATGGGCAACTGAAGTAACAGATCCAAATGAAGATGACTATGTTCAAGACATAAAGACAAGAAACAATGCCAAAACAAAGAATATTGTGGTCAGATATGAGAAACCTGGAGTAAAAGGAACTGGAGTAAGAAGAGAACTAAATAAAAAACGGAAAGTTCCAGGACACTCTACAGAAGACATCCGCAGATGGAAGAACAGAGGCCAGATGCAGATTTGGGGAATTGTCTTATCAACAGATGGATGGGAAGACGGGTAGTAATCTGCAGAGACTGGGTAATAATGGGTCACTACCAAACAAAAATCGAGAATGCACAAATGTTATGCAAGCCATTATGGCCAAAACCTGCAAAACTACTGACATGGGTCAAAGACAGAGGAGGACCATTGCATAGTTAGAAATTGTGCTTCAGGAATAATGGTACAAGGAAAATGGGAGAAAATCAGAACTGTGGACGAATCTTCGATGCACCAGGAATGAATATCCGGACAGCAGTAATCATGGATCATTATTGGGCATGTGGATCCAAGGCCTACATCAGACTGCCCAAAGACTGGGGAGGAATCTGCACATTGATGAATGTCCATGGTCCTGTATTAGTGATTCCTAAAGGTGACGTGAACATTGATAGTTTCCCGAAAGCAGATGCTCATCTAAGAAAGAAGAGATCTGTGGAACTAATAAATCGAATGAAGAGGGAGAACAACTTTTCAGCTAAATCGATAGAAGCATTTCATGCTATTCCATATGAACATAGACTGTTCAGCCAGACTTCTTCAGTGTTCACGTTGATCTTCATGCCAAGGATCCAGGTTGGAGCAAATACCAAGTGGCTTCAGATCACCAGATGGGAACTGCTACAGACAATTAATACTACCATAAAGGGATTCAATGCAATCAAAGAAGAGCTGAGAAGTGTAAGATTGATGATCATCCAGAACAGATATGTCCTGGATATGATCACAGCTATGGATGGAGGTGTTTGTGCCAAAATTGGAGAATCATGTTGCACATTTTATACCTTCTCATGATGACGAAAATGGAACATTGACAGAGGCCATAGATATGCTAACGAAGCTACATGGCCAGATGATAGAAGAGGTTGAAGACATTGCTGATGACAGCTGATTTGGATCACTCTTCTCATGGGTTCCACAATGGATGCCAGATATGTTCAAGTTTCGAGGAGTAATATTATTATTAGTAATGTTTGGATTCTGTGTGATCAAAATAATAATCCCACAATGCAAGAAGACAGCAAGGAAAGACATAGGGATGAAGATAATGATTGATGTTGACCCAGGATGGAAGCCTAACGATCTGACTGATGAAGAAATCAGAGACTTTGTGAAGGCCAGTATCCATGCACCTGAGGGAACCAAGTTCCTGTATCCGAAGGACCATAAGAAGTATGTGCGGAGATGGATCTACTGCAGTCCAAGTGGACAGTGCATACTCATGACATGGAAGAAGGATGAGCATGTGAAATCAGCTGGATGCTTGAAGGGGGTCATAAAGATATGGATCCCGAAGAAGCATTTCTTCAGACAAGGATGTCTAGATAAAGAAGAAGATGTGAGAGTGGTCGGTCGATAAATCACCCAGAAGGGGAGTGAAGAGGAGGAGTCAAGTAGCCCCACTCCAACTGCCCGCCTACATTACCTGACATGTATGAACCAAAATATGTGACGTATACTGAGCAGTTAAACCAACAAAGAGAAGAGAGAGGGCTCTGTGCAGTACCCATAGAATACCTATACCTAATAGAATATGGGAAGTAAAGTACACATTGAGGAAACCATATTTGCATCCAAGACAATATGATGGCCATTTGAATGTGTTCCGCCAATGATCTTTGTCTGAATGCCAGCAAGACGGAGATCCTCCTCATCGGCACACCTTCACCATCCTTTCCCCTCACTCTCTGGCCGGCCTCCCTTGGCCCTCCTCCTACCCCCACCTGCGAGGCTAAGAACCTCAGGGTCATCTTTGACTCCACCCTTTCCTTCTCTGCCCACATCTCTGAGGTCTCTAAAAAGTCAAATTTCCAACTGCACCTCCTCAGAGGTACTCTGCCTTTCCTCTCCTTCCCCCATAAGCTCATGGTATCCCAAGCTCTGGTTCTCTCTAGCTTGGACTATTGTAACAGCCTCTTTCGAAATCTACCTGCCTCTACTCTCCGCCCTCTGCAACTAATCCAGAACAGGACTGCGAGACTTGTCCGTGGCCTCAAGCCCTGGGATCGTATCTCTCCAGCTCTGAAATCTCTCCACTGGCTCCCAGTGGATGCATGGATTAAATTCAAAACCCTCTGCATTGTCCACAAGGCTTTCTGGGGCCCGGGTCCAAAATACCTTCAGCTATTCCTCCGCAAATACCTCCCCTCTCGAGCTCTTCACTCCTCTACCTCCAACTCCCTCAGGGTCAGTCATTTTTCAAAGAAAAGAGCTGGGGGTAGATCTCTGTCTTCGGCTGGGGCCTCCCTCTGGAACAGCCTACCTGCCACTCTAAAACATGAGGAGAACCATCTCCGGTTCCGGAAGCACCTCAAGATCTTCCTCTTTTCTTCTGCCTTTGCTCCTCCTCTCCCCTGCTGATCTGTTCTCTCTTGGCACTTTGCACCTGGCCACCCTCTGTCCTTCGTGCCCAGGTACCTGCTCACCCTGCCACCCTCCCGCACTGTCTCCGGGCCACCCCTTGCACTGGGGTCTGTATCTGTACCCATACAGCCCCCCTTTTTCTTCCCGCACTTATCAGACCTACCCTGTCTGCTGCCTTAAACCTAGCACTTGCAATTTTCTGGCTGCATTACCACTGTTTGTTGCCTTTATTATTTATTTATTGTTATTTATATGTTTCTCCTCTGCTTTGCACTTTCCACTTCTCCCTCCTTCCATGCACTTTTCCCCTCCCCCTCTCCCATGCACTTGCGCGTTCTCAATGTCACTGGGCCTAGTAAGATCGCTGTTTTGTTCTCCCCTGTTCCCCTCCATTGCCTTGTCACGCTCTGAAACACTTGTGTATGAGCGCAATAGAAATAAAATATCAATCAATCAGTGAGATTCATGATGAACCAAAGAAACTGAATGACTAGGATGAATGGTGACAGCAGACAAAGTTGAATCAACACCCAGATTCAAAGATAAACAGACCAGAGCGGCAGATGATTATAAAGAACAAAGAAGTACCAAGGATAAGTGACATCTTGGGATCAAGATGAAGAAACTTATGCCACAAATGTGATGAAGATATTTAGTTAGTTTAAACGTGTACAAATGCAATGAAACGCAAGCAGCAAAGCAATCATGAAGCTAGCCACATGCTTAAATAGATTAGACCGCGGCAAGCGCCAACATATACCTATATACCTCATAGATGCATATGGATTAAGTGAAGAATTAATGTTTCCACTACGTTTAAAGCAGTACTGAACAACGCGATAAGGCCTCATTTTAGTGTCGCAGTTATAAAAAGCAATTGAATTAAACAGAATCCATTCCAGCTAAGGAGTTCGCTGAGCCAAGAAAAGCCAAGGTCTTATGAAACTAGGAGTTGGCTGACATTGGATTCAATTAACGTGAAAGAACAGAAGCTCATGAAGGTCGAGCAAAAACAAAAGACGTCAGAGGACTAGTGAGGAATAAAATCAAATACACGAAAAAGCTCAATTCATGGCGTCCAATCACGTGATGGAAGAAAGTTGGACAGACAAGATGGTCACACCTACGCACAGAAGCCGGATAGTACCCATACTCCTTTAAAAATTCTCAGAGAACAGTACAGACTCAAGGCCAACTTCAAAAGTGCTAATTGACACTAGACCATCAAGGTGATTATGGATCCCATTTTAATTGGAGGGAAGTTGGTATCAAGATCAGCTTATCCGCACCTGGTTGTTCAGTCTGCATGCTGCTTGCGTAGGTGGAAATTACTGACGGGGGTTAGAAGACAACCAATTGTAAGGGACCACGCAGTTAGGTGTCCTATAGTTTGTGTAGCCAATGGGACGTCATACATTTAGTGTTGTTCATAGTAGCCATTTTGGAGGGAGGGTTTAGGTGCGGCACCATATATTAGCTATCCTATTACCTTTCTCCGTTACTCCATACAGGTATAGTACCTATGCCTAGTTATTCACTTAGAACCAATCCCGCTTCCCAATACGTTTCTGTAGTTTGCCACGTAGAATGACGTTGGTAATGACGCAGGTCAACACGTCAGCTATGACCAATTATGGGCATTTAGAACCCAACTTTTTTTTAAGTAGTTAGAGTCAGAGTATCGAGCGATTGCTGATGTTCGTTGTACTACCTGTTTTAAGACTTGCATTAAAACAGACAAACTTTGCCAAACTATTTGTGTCGTCTTGATTATTGATGCATTAGTAGAATCTGCATCACTACCCATCTCGAGGGTATTACTACTCATCTTGAAGGGCTGGAAGACTCCAGTTCAACACTGAATTCTGCTTTTTGGAAACATTTAATTTGGTGCTTTGATTTGTTGTAATTCAAAATCTAAAACTACTATTTCTGGTTCATTTGGGGTGATTTTATCACGTATAAATCAATACATTGCCTTATAATTTTCCTCTTATTTTTGATGGTATAATTGTAAATATTAAAGATACTAAAGTGTCTTCCAAAATTCCATGCACACTGTAAAACTGGGCGAAGGGTCGTGGGCATACTTTGAATGTTGCTTCAACATGCCATTGTTTTGCTGCTACTCTATATTTATGGATGTTCCAAACATTAGCAAACTTTGGTCTTTCTTTTCTGTATCCAATAGCAAAAAGGTTTCCTTTTTGGCTGTCAACAACATTTCTGGTGGTATTTTTACATCTTGAAAACGTTCAGGAGCAGGGGCAAAATGTGTTTTTTTTTGCTGGTGTTTACACAATTGTCTTTGTAGAAGCTTGATATTTTTTTTTTAATACCACATTTTATTGGTTTTTTGGAAACACAAAACATACAGCCCCACACAGTGGGGTAAACAAAACTTCCCATACCCGCCTGCCAACAACTCCCCGCTGTGGTCCCTTACCAAGGAGCTGCAAAACATGTCACAACATTTTGTCCCTTTCGCATTACACCCACCAGTCCATCTGCAAGTCTCTGGATAGCTTAACGGTAAAATATTATAAGTTACTTTTAGTGTGCCTCTTCCCAACTTTGCCATATCTTTTGCGCTTTTTCTGGGCACCCCCTGGCAGTATAGACTCTCTTTTCCATCGCGATGCAGATATCCACGTCCGTGATCCATTGTTCAAGGCTCGGTGGCCTCTCGGAGCCCCAAAGTTGCGCTATGTTCCTTTTAAGTATCGCAGTGGTGGTAGATAAGAGCGCTCTCTCATACCTCGTTAGATCAGTGTCTCCTTCTATCCCCAGCAATAATTGCTTTGGATTTGCAAGTATCCTCTTGCCCATTACCCTTGACAGTTCTTCACAGCACAGTTCCCAGTATTGTTGAATGATGGCACAGTCCTACAGGATATGATAATAGGAGCCTTCCTCCCTCTTACATCGCAAACAGTATGGATTCGTAGCCTTTCCCCACTTGACCAGTGCCATCCTTGGGTAATAAGTCCTATGTATTATCTTCAGTTGAATTAATCTAAGCCTGGAGGAGATAGTTGTTTCTCTGGGGTACATCAGCGCAGTCACCCATTCCTCTGGGAGTAGATCACCTACCTCCCTCTCCCACTTGGCTTTCAGACTCGACAGCTCTTTCGTATCAAAGGAGTTAATAGCACTGTACATAGTCGATGTGACTTTCTGTTTAAGCAGTTCTGGGAATACATTACGTTCTATTGGAGAATAATCAGGTATGTCACTCAATTCAGGGAGATGGGCCTGCAAGGCATGTTTGAGCTGGATATAGTGGTATTGTTAATTGGGGGGGGAGTGCAAACGTGGCAGCTAGATCCGCAAATGCTATTATTACATTTTCTTTCATCACATCGCCAATTTTCGTAATACCTAGTTGGGCCCATGCTTGCCATTTAGGGAGTTTGTTCACCTCTGGGAGATGTCTGTTGTTCCAGAGTGGTTGTGCTAGAGTTAGTTTTTTTATCCCAACCTAGGTATTTATGTGTATCTGCCCAGACTAGGGTTATATGCGACAACATGGATGGGTCAGCGGGTCGCTCTTTTTTCCGGTAGAGGAGGCTCATAATGGGTCTTTCTTGTGCGTCGGTGTCTAGTATTATGTTATGCAGTAGAGTGGTATCCCCATGCAGTTTGTCATTCACTATTGCCATTTGACTGGCCCAGTAATAGGTCTGTAGCCGGGGGAGCCCAATCCCGCCCTCCCATATTGATCTTTGTAGGGTAGTAAGTGCCAAATCGCGGGTGCCCCCCTTTCCATAACAACTTCCTAAGTGTTTGATCTATCTTATGGAACTCACTGGGTGCTATTGATAGTGGTGGATTTTGTAGCACGTAGAGAAAACGGGGGAGGGCCATCACTTTGAAGAGTGCCGCGCGTCCCAGTAATGTGAGTGGTATGGACATCCAGTGGCGAACATCATCCTTGAATCTGGTCGCCACTGGATGTAAGTTTTTCCCCACATAGTCCGTTAGTTTGTGTGTGATTTGTATACCGAGGTATCTGAATTGTTCCCTTTCAATACGGTAGGGGCACACATCTGGTATCGCAATGTCTATATGCTTCACCGGGAATAGTATGGACTTGACCAGTTGATGCGGAGTCCGCTGAACGCGCCATATCTCTCTAGTAAATGCGACACAACGCGGCAGGAAACTCGGGGGTCCGCCAGATAAATTAACAGATCATCCGCGTATAAAGACACTCTGTCTTCCCAGCCGTCCGCCCACCTGAAGCCACTCCATGTTTGCGTGGATCTTAACAGGATTACTAAAGGTTTGATTGCTAACGCAAAAATCAAAGCTGACAGGGAGCCTTGTTGTGTGCCCCTACTTAGCTGGAAGGGTTCGGAAGCATACCCATTCACTCTTATTACTGCCACTGGAAGGTGGTATAGTAGTTTAACCCAACTCATGAATTTAGGGCCTATGCCCATTTGTCGCATTATTTCCCAAATTGCCTCCCAGTGCACAGAGTCGAAAGCCTTCTCGAAATCTATGGACAGTAGGGCTAGGGGGTTTGGTAGCTTAGATGTTTTTTCTAGTGCTGTGTGTAATCTAAATATATTTTGCCTGGTGGATCTTTGTGGCATAAATCAACATTGGTCCGGGTGCACTAGTGTGTGTACGATGCGCTGCAGCCGACTGGCCAGTACTTTCGCCAGTATTTTGGCCTTGCAGTTTATAAGAGAGATGGGTCTGTAGGAACTGCACTTGCCAGGTGGCTTATCTGCTTTGGGCAAAACTATTATTGTAGCTTTTCTGAGGTCTGGGGGGAGGCAACCCTGCGAGCGCGAGTGTTGAAAGAGGCGCAGTAGTTGTGGAGAGATTATGTTTGCACCTATTTTCTTCCATGTTTCGACAGGAAAACCGTTTGGGCCTGGGGTCTTCCCTGACTGAAGTTCTGACATTGCACAGGTTACTTCTTCCTCTGTGATTTCTTGTTCTAGTAGGACCGCCTGTTGCTCGTCTAGGGTAGGAAGGGTAATTTCTTCTAATATATCGGTCGGTGGCAGTGCAAGTGGTGCACTGTACAGTTCAGCGTAATATTTAGCAAATCCCTCCGCTATGTCCTGGTCTGTTACTAGCGGGTCTGGCACTTCTGTTTTTAGTTTCCTAACTTGAGTGAGGCCTAAGTCCCTGCGCTCCAACCATGCCAGAATTTACCCTGCCTTGTCCCCAGTTTCATATATTTTCGCTCGCATTGCTGCATGCGCTTGTTTTGCATTGTCTAAGGCTATGTGCTGTAGCTGTTTCTGTGCTAACTGCAGTGCACGTTGTGTCTCAGGTAGGTCATGGACCAGGTGACCAGATTCTGCATTCCGTACCTTGGCTTCAGCTGCACGTATCGCTTCAAGGTGTTTTTTCTTGTGGGCTGCAGTCCAGGCTATGAGTTCACCCCTCAATACTGCTTTTAGTGCCTCCCATAGCGTTGTTGGGCTGTCCACAGAGTCAGTATTTATTTCAAAGTATGTTTCAGTAACTTTTTGTATGTGTTCCACCAGTTCGGGAAACCCCAGGTAATAACCATTCAGTCTCCAACTGGGTGGGGGGAGTGGTCTGCTGGTCTTAATCGTTAACATGAGTGGGGAATGATCTGAAATACCTCTGGGGAGCAGTTGTGCATCACACGCCTCATGTATGTTACACATTGGTAAGAAGAAGTAATCCAACCTGGATAACGAAGCATGTGTACCAGAGTGGTACAAATATTCTCTTGTATTGGGATTTAGGGATCTCCATGCATCATGTAACCCCAGTGCATTGGTAAATGTGGCAAGTTTAGTGCATATCTCTGGGTTTCTGGATCGTACATGTGTCCTATCCAACTCTGTGTTCATGACTTTGTTAAAGTCACCTCCAATCAACGTGAGGCCTTCAGTGTTGTCAACAATTAGGGGTGTAATATCGTTAGTCAGGGGGGTTAGGAGGTTAGGTGGTGCATGTACAGCGATCATAGAGATTGTCCGTTCCCACAGGGTTCCTATCATGTTCACATATCTACCTCCCTGTTCCTGGGTGACTGCAGTGGGGCTATAGGGGAGTCTTTTATGTACTAGGATCAATACCCCACGTGATCCCATGGTGAATCCGGCATGAAAGGTTTGTTGGTAGTTTGTGCGACTAAACATTGTGCATCTTGTGCCCGCCAGATGTGTCTCTGTTAAGAAGGCCACATCCGGTGAGTGATGGTTCAGTGCTTATAGGACTAGGCGTCTTTTAATACTATTTCCGAGCCCGTTAATGTTCCATGTCATCACCCGGATGGCTCTGCTTTTATCTACATTGGTGTTCTGCGCCATGTAACTTGTGCATGTGGGGTGTCAGTATATTGTATATCTAAGAGTGTTCCATGATCCACCAACCCGGATCGGGATTGAGCTGGATCGTACATCTGTTGGTTCAGTGTCGGGACTCGTTTGCTCTTTCGTTCCATGCGGGTCAAACGCGAGGGAGTTATTGGCATGTACTTCTTGAACTTGGTGTAGCATTTAACATAACAACTCACACCGTCCCATCCCCACCCTATACTCCACCCAACCTGAAGCATCTGTCGCCCAATACAACAATCAAACACCCTGTCAAACGGACAGGTAACTTATTAACAAATAACCATTACCAAAGTCTCTGTGCTTCTGTTTTAACCAATCTCCAACTGTCTTACTTTGGTTGTTCCGTTGCCAGACTGACTGGTCGTGGTCACAGTCTAAATTTAAGTTCAAGTTCCTGCGAGGTGGCCTCGGGCGGCCGCGTTGCTATGTTGTTTTCGTAACGTTATTTGTGGTGCGGAGTAAAAGTGCATCAACCTGCCTGGTGCTCAGCGGGCTCCACTGCTTGTTCTAGAGCCACTGGTTCCATGTCCACTGGGGGTCTCCTCCGGGGGCCCGGTCTGGGCGAGGCCGGCGTCTATCTTCCTGTCTCCTTGGTTGCGCCGACCAGTCGCCCTCAATGTGGGTCTCCGCCCATTTCCAGGCCTCCTGAGGGTCAGTGAAGTGTGTGGTCGTACCTTTATTATATATCTTGACCTGAGCTGGAAATAGCAGTCTGAATTTTACTTTCATGAGGGATAGCTGACGCTTCAGTGGTTCAAATGATTGTCTTGCACGTTGCACTTCTTTCGTGTAGTCATGGAAGAAGGCTATCCGGGAGCCATTGTAAGTGATTGTTCCCTTCGCATGGGAAGCGCATCCCTATCACGATAATTAAGGAGCTTAGCAATAACAGTCCTGGGCGGTATTCCTGGGATGGGCTTGCCAGAGGGTATCCTGTGAGCGCGTTCTACTGAGAAAAATTTGGAAAAGGAATGAGGGTCATAGATGTCCGCTAGCCATTGTTCCAAGAACAGTTCCATGAACAGTTCAATTTTTCCATGCTCGGTCCCTCCGTTCCCTCCGGAATTCCGAGGATACGCACGTTGTTGTGGCGATACCTGCCCTCGCCCTCATCCACTCTGGCCTCCAGGGTCTTCAACCGGCGCAGTGTCTGTGACAATTGTTGGGTGATATTGCCAATGTTTTCCTCTGTACCTGAGATTCGTTGTTCCGCTTCCCCCATGTGAGAGGTGAGTTTTTGCAGGTCGTGGCAGAGGAAGGACGCATCCGCCGCTATACTTTCTATTTTCATTTCCATGGAGGTGTGGGAACTCGCAATGGCCGCCATTACATCTTTCAGAGAAAGGGTGTCCTCCGCGTCTGGAGAGTTTGCCAGCGGTGCTTGATCCGTCGGTTGAGATGTCGTGGTGAAAGCATATTGGTCCATTCTGCTTTGTATGCTCGATTTCCGCGGTTTGTCTTTCCCCATTCTGTAGCGTGGGAGGTGCCGGTATAGTGTGTGGAAGTTTGCTCTATTAAACTCTTTAACTGATTTCACAGGTATCACTTAGATTTGCGATTGCTATGCTGGTTGAAATGTCTGGTCCGAGCGCTGTGTAACCACTTCTTAACGGGAGGTGTCACTCGCACTACCCCTGTGCCTGCACACCTTGACTGGGGCGAAGTGGGTTTACCACTTCGTGGTTCGCTTCCATGCCTGTTTCGCTTCTTGTAACTGCCGGGGTAGGAGTTGTGTTTGAGTGCTTTCAGGAGTGTCCCTGCAGGCGCCGGTTCTGGATCTATTGTTGCCTCTCTGCCCAGTCCGTGGAATGCAGATTTTCTCCAGTTCTCCTCGCGGGGGCGGGCAGTGAGGATAGGATCGGCTGTGGGCCGCAAAGCCAGTGCCACTCACGGGGGGGCCGCTTCACGCCAACTTGAGTCTCTTGCCTCGTCCCCAGAGCGAAGTCCCAGCCGCACCGCCAATTCAACGACGAGCCGTTACTCCAACGAGGGGGAAGGGGGGATCCATCCGCTCCCTCTCGGAACAGCGTCCCTTCCTACCTTCTTTCCGGGAGGCACACGCAGCACTGTGCCGTCCGCTCCGCGTATCACCCGCCACTCCCGCTGCTCCCTGCGTCTCTCCCTCTGTCCTGAACCGCAGCTCTGCACACGTTGCCTGCCTCCTCGGTGTTGGGCACACTAACCGGGCAACAGCACAGCCACGTTCCCAGCCCTTTCGTGGACGCCACAGCTCTCTCCCGCAGCTCCACTAAGTCACGGCGGCCATCTTGGTTTCACGCTTTCGCGCCCGATCAGGTTTTGTTATCGTCGAATATCTCGGTAAGAGGCTGGCCTTCTGCTATTCAGCTCCGTGTGCCTGTGCCATACCTTCTTCGCCACAGATGTGTTTGGAGCCAAAAATGTTCCATCGAAAAGGATGTTTAAACAGGATTTCGTCGGCGGCCGCTGGAGCTCCACGGACTCACGTCCTGCCTGCTCGATGCTGGCCACGCCCCCCAGAAGCTTGATATTTGGCATTTGCCCTGCCACGTGAAACGGCAGATCTTCGCATACTGTTGTGCCACTTGGCTCGTCCTCATTACAATCAACAAGTGCCTTAATTTCTGTAACTTTCTTCTTAAATGTTCAGTAGGTGGTTGCGTGTAACCTCATGAACTAATTTCTCCCCATGTGTTACTGCTCTTCCCCTGCAATTTTTGATGTGATACTCAGCACATTTCCAGTATATTTTGTCGTTGTTTTGCCTCTCTTTGTTCATTATAAATCCCTTTTAAAACCAGTTGTTTTTTCCCTTTTTTGGATACTATATATTCCAGAGTCTTGCTCAGCATGTTGCAATCTAAAACTAATGAAAACTATGTTTTACTTCGTGAAATTGTATTTTAGAATCATGACAATTTATCTAATGAGCACTGTAATATTCTAAATATCATTGTTTTACTGCATTTTTAAAGTTTGAAACTTACCTGTGTACTTCAATAGCTTTATTTTGTTTTTGGGATTGAACCTCCTCCGGCTCTCGCATTAGCCAAGTCACCATAGTGTTATCACTCTGAACCTTCAGATTTACCATTGCAAGTGTATTTAAACATTCTTTCTCATTAGGGTCCTTTTCTCAGTGTTGTCAGTGTACTGATATTGGCGTTTTTCGCTATACACGTTTTGTCATATTAACGGTTTTCATTTTGTTAATAGCATTTTGATATATGTTTTCTATATATGTTTTTCGGTAAATCATACTTTCAATATATGGGTTTCGATATAAAGACATGTTCATAAATATGTTCAGCCTATTAAAATTAAGGGGTGCATTCTCTGGGCATGTCTGCCTGTAAAGTAAGCCAATTGAAAGACTTGACCAATTCAAGAGTGTGATGTCAGAATTAAAGAGTGTGGGTATATTATACATTACATAAGCAGAAACACATAGGGAATGAGGAAGTGAGCTCTGTGATTGATAAGACTGTAGAAAAGAAACACCTGTTTCAAATTGATGAGTGATAAGCTTGGATGTTATCTGGAGGTGATTGGGACTGCTACTTGAGGAAGCCTGAAGTAGATTTTTACCCGAGTCAGGAGGGAGAAAGAGACCAGAAGGGGCCTAGCTGACTGGGAATTGCTTGGAAACTCTTGGGTCATAGCTGGCTCTGTGCCTAACATAATTATTGAGAATTGAGTATGAAAATTACTCAAAGGTAATTAGATATAGGTCCTCTACAGTTACTACTCTTCTAATTCCAGGAGTGGGTGGATTGTGAGAAATTGCCACCGGCGGCTTATTCTAAATGGATTGCTTTAGCATTTCAGTTTCAAATGCTTTCTCCCGATATTAACGCCATGGGAAATCTGAAATTATTTTCAAACACATAGCAAATTCTTGTGCACTGCGTGCAGTAGCTGATACATTATCACCAACAGAATAGGAATAGAATGTTATGTTAAGTTGATTTATAC
The DNA here is from genome assembly GCF_040938575.1 of Ambystoma mexicanum. Classification (NCBI taxonomy): domain Eukaryota; kingdom Metazoa; phylum Chordata; class Amphibia; order Caudata; family Ambystomatidae; genus Ambystoma; species Ambystoma mexicanum. Next base: position 2,102,155 of record NW_027182336.1, on the reverse strand, counting down.
CGTGCAATGCTGCCGCTTGCACAGTCTCCGAATGAAAGTGGGTGGGGTAGTTTAGTGAAGCAAGAGGGATAGGACAGAGGTTGTGCTCATCTGTTGATGGTTGCAGAGCCAGGAAAACTGTCATTTGTTTGTGTTGGCTTTCTGAGCGTGCTTTGTAGTGTGCACTGGGTTTGTTGTGAAGTCCAGTGTCTGGGATGCTTGTTGTTTGCAGATGTTTGTTCTTGTGGTGGATGTGTGGCTTGTGCATTTTTTTTAGTGTAGTATGGCTGGCCCTTTGGACGTATTTGGTACATAGGAGGTATGCTGGAGAGGAGCATGGGGTGGTTAGTAGGTTTTGCTTAGGGTTTGTGATTGTTTTATTGTCGGTTCCACAATCCGCACTGTCCCACGATTAGCTTGGGACCAGTGTATGAAGTTGCGGGTGCCCATTTTTATGCTTGTCTCTGTAAATTGAATAGCCAGGTTTTCAGCCATTTTCTGAAGGTTAGGTGATCTTCTGTCATTCTTGTTTCTTTCAGTATCGAGTTCCATAGTTTGGCTATCAAACAGGCGAATGCGGTTTCGCCGAATGTCCTTTTCTCATAGTGTTTCATTTCGATTTGTACATCGTTGCTCAATCTTAGGTTTCTTACTGGTTGGTAGTGGTGGATTTTGGCTTTGAGAAATTCGACACCTTGACCATGCAGTGATTTGTGTGCGATGCAGATGGCTTTGATGTTAATGTATTTTTTTACTGGAAGCCAGTGCAGGCTTATCATGGCTGGTGTGATGTGGTCTCTTCTGTTTAGTCTCTGTTTAGTCTCAGGAGTAATCTTGCTGCAGCATTTGGGATACGTTGGAGTATTTGGGGAGGCATTCTGGCATTCCAAGGTAGAGGTTGTTTGTGTAATCTAGTCCCGATAGTACCCAGGAGATGTTTGTGAGAGTTCTGTGTGGGAATGTGAGGTAAGGGAGTATCCCTCTAATGAGTCGCAGGAGGTAGACGCATTTCTTTGCTATTGCAATGACTTGTGGTTCTAGTGAGAGTCCCAGGTTTTTTTTTTATCACAGATGTCTCCGGTTGGGTTCCCTTGCATGGTGGCCAGCTCATGTGTGTATGTGTTACATTGCCTTCTGGAGAGAGATCATTATTTCTGTTTTGGTCGGGTTTAGTTAGAGATTGTTGGTTGTCATCCAGGTGTATATGTCAGAGAGGCATTTGTTAAGGGTTTTGTTTGGGTCTTGGGTTGAGGTTATATTTTAGATGATTTAGGTATCATCAGCATAGTTTTAGGCGGTCAGTCCTTGGGTTTGAATGAGTTTCATTAGGGTGGACATCTAGATGCTGAAGAAGAGGGGCGAGAGGCCTGATCCTTGTGGTACGCTGCAGGGGTTGTTTTTGGTGTTAGATGTAAAGAGCAGTAAGTATGTTATTTCGGTTCGGTTGTTGAGGAAAGATTTCAGCCATTGTAGTGCAGAGTATTTTTTTCCGCATTCCTCCAGTCTCTGGATTAGTGTTGTATGCCTGATTGTGTCAAAGGCGGCATATATGTCTAGTAGTATGAGGGCCAATTGGGTGCTATTGCTGTTTATTATTAGGTCGTCCCATATGGAAAGAAGTACTGATTCAGTTCCGCTCAGGGGTCTGAAACCGACGTGGGATACGTTTGGCAGGGTAGGTTCTATATACGTCTGTAGTTGGTGGGGTCTTCCACATTTTCTGTTTTGTTTTCTAGGAGGCGTTTGATATATGCTGATTTGAAAGTTTTAGGTACTATTCCTATGGGATAGGTTCATTAGTAGCCGGAAGTATGATGCTGGCGTTCTGTGGTTGAGGATTTTTTTCAAGATGCCTGGTGGGCATGGGTCACTAGGGCATCCCGTTACATTGGTGTCCTTTATTAGTTGCTTGAAGGTTTCTTAATTTATAGATTCGAATCAGTCGAGTGTTGTGGTGGTTGGTGGTGTGTGCTTTTTTGTAGTGGTTCAAAATTTGTGTTTTTTGTAGGGCATTTGCATTGATGGTCTGCTGAATTGCTTCTGTTGTTTTTCTTAGGTGGTTTCTGATGCTGTCACATAGGGATTTTGATGGTACGACACATTTGTTGGACAATGTTGGGTTTTTGATTTCCCGGATGATTTTGAATAGTTCTTTTTGTGGGTTTGTTGCTGATTGGATTCCTGTGGCGTAGTATGCTTTTCTTGCTTTTAGGACTGATGATTTGTAAATTCAGAGCTGTTGTCAGTATTTGTTTTTTTCCGATTGGTTGTAGTGATTTCACCATTTGTTTCCACTTTGTGGTTTGTTCATTTGTGTTCCCACAGTTAATAATAATAATAATAATAATAATAATAATAATAATAATAATAATAATAATAATAATAATAATAATAATAATAATAATAATAATTCTTCTTCTGTGAACCATCTTGCTGCCACTTTGGTGCTAATTGGTTTAGGGCCTATGTGATCCCGCTGTCAAGTTTTTCTTCCGCTGACTCTTAAGTCATTCTGTTGAACTGGAAGATGTTTGGTTTGGTGGATTCCATTAGCTTTGTTATGGTTTTCAGGTCAAGGCTCTTCCAGTTTCTTTTGTTAGTAGTATAGATTATTGCATTTCCGAGCATGATGCGGTTTGGGATTTTGACTGTGAATGGGATCATGTGGTAATCACTGCATATGATTGGTACCCATGGGGCAGTGGTTGAGATCCCAACTCTGCAGAAAAGTGCATGTAGGGTGTGTGCCACACAGTGGGTGGGTCAGTTTACTACTTGTTTGAAGTAGATGGTTTCCAGTAGGGTGCTGAGGGATTTTTCTGTGGTTTAGTTTTCTCTTTCGAACCAGATGTTGACATCACCCAGAACAATGATGTTATCATGATAAGCAGAGAATAGGCAATGGCATCAGGGAATTTTGTTGCAAAGTTGGGGTCTGTATATTAGGAGGAACAGTAGGTTGGCTTGGTCATTAAGCTTGATGTCGATTAGGAGTGATTTATAATCTTTTATATCGGTTGGGGGAGTGGTGTGGCGCAGATGTGGTCTTTGTGCGCTATTGCGATTCCACCTCCTCTTCGTTTTTCTCTCTTAGAATGTATTAGTTTGAAGTTGTCTGATATGGCTTTGTGGGTGATTGTTTTGTAGTGGTTTTATAGCCATGTTTCTGTAAAGAAGAGTACGTTGGTGCCACCCTTGCATAGGAGGTCATACATTTCTGTTTTTTACTTGCCCATGAATCTTAAATTGATTAGGCTGCAGTGTAGGGAGTGTACTTTTTCTTGTTTATTGTTTCATATCCTTTCCTGTGTCTCGGGGGTGGTGGTGTTCTTTGGGTTTTCGGTTCTCTCTAGGATGAGACTGTTATTTGCTGGTTGTGTAGTTGTGGCCTCTGCCTCTTCATTGAGGAGTTCAATCAGATTGAGTGATGGGTTTCTTTATTCAGGTTCATAGTTCAGATTGTTTGGTTGTACATTTGGTATTTTATTTCCTGTCTTTGGTTATTTCAAGGGTGTGGATGGTCAGGGATTCTAGCTTTGCTCTGATTTTTGTTGTGGTCATTCCGAAAATGTCTTTAGAGTTGCTGGGTTCTGTCTGTTGTGGTGTTCGGTTTGGCGGTCTACGCTTTACTGTTGAGGTAGGGTCATATGTGTAGAGGTAGCGGGCGATGTATTCTGTGTTTGTTCTTGTCTTGGTCCATATCCTTAGTCTGTTTAATAGTGGCTGGTGGTTCCTGCTCCATTGGGGTGGGCAATTTCCTTCCTATTTCTGTTTTACATTCTTGTTTCTTTGTCCTTCTTGCATTGTGGCATTTTTGTGGTCTAGATGTCTAGGTCTTGGATTTGGGTTCTAGTATATTTTGAGGGCGGGTGCCTTCCTGGGTGGCTTCCTTTCCGGAGGTCATTGGTAGGTCAGTGTGCTGCAATATATACTGGTGTCTGCTTCGCTGTGGATGTAGCTTCTATTTTGGATTCTGATTGAGATATATTCCAGGGGTGGGCAGCCTCCTGGGTTGGTTACTTTCCCGGTCTCTGTTTAAATCAATGTGCTCTGACACACAGTGGCATCTGCCTTGCTGCGTTTGCTTCGTTGTGCCTCTTTTGTGAATTCAGGTTTGTGATATATTCCATTGGGGGGCCCTTCTGGCTTGGTTACTTTCCTGAGTTAAAATTGGTGTGTTCCAACACACAGTGGCGTCTGCATCGCTGTGGTTGTTGTTTTGTGCCTCCATTTTGGATTTGGGTTTGTGATGTATTCCAGGGGTGGCTGCCCTCCTGGATTGGTTACTTTTCTTGCCTCGGGTTAAGTCGGTGTGCTGCTGCACAATGATGCCTGTCTCACTGTGGGTCTTGGGTTTGGGTTTGTGGTGTGTTCCAGGGGCGGTTGAGGTCCTGGGCTGCTTACTTTCTTGAGATCGGTGGTAGCTCAGTGTGATGGTCTCCAGTTAGATCGGTGTGCTCCAACACACAGTGGTGTTTGCCTTGCCCTGTTGTATTGTGCCTCTGTTTTGGATTCGGGTTTGTGGTATATTCCAGGGCTGGTTGCCCTCCTGGGTTAGTTATTTTCCTGTTCTTGGGTTAAATTGATGTGCTCCAACATACAGCGGTATCTGCCTTGCTGTGGTTGTAGTATTGTGCCTCCGTTTTAGATTTGGGTTTGTGATATATTCCAGAGGTGTAAGCCTTCCTGGGTTGGTTACTTTCCTGGTCTTAGGTTAAGTCGTTGCACTGCAGCACAATGATGTCTGTCTCGCCATGGGTTTTGGGATTGGGTTTGTGATGTGTTCCAGGGGTGGGTGCCCTCCTGGCCTGCTTACTTTCTTGAGATGGCTTGCATTTCCACCTTCGTCTTAGGTTTGGGCTTGAGATATATATTCAAGGGGTGGGTGCCCTCCTAAATTGATTGTTACCCTAGTGTCGGGTTAAAATTGTTGTTGTTTTGTGACACGCAATGGAGTCTACCTCACTGATTTGGTCAAATTCTAGTCTGGCTGAATTCAAGGCAGCGTTATCTTAACTATTTCAGTTCTAGTCTGGCTAAATTCAGTACAATTCTAGTCTGGCTAAATTCAACAGCAGTCTTACCTGGTTTGGTACAGTTCTAGTGTGGCTAAATTCAGTAGCAGCATTATATAGACCCTAACAGTTCTAGATGGGTTGAATTCAACCGTATCATTACCCGATTCAATACGATTATAGTGTGACTAAATTCAACAGCTGTGTTAGCTGATTCAGATTAATTCTAGGGTTGCTAACTTCAGTAGCAGTGTTATCCAGCCCACTTACAGTTCTATAGTGGCTGAATTCAACAGCAGCATTGCCTTATTCACTGCGATTGTAGTGTGACTAAATTCCAAGGGCAGCCAGATTCAAACAGTGGCAAACTTCGGAGCACAGCTAAATTCAACACAGTGGCAAAGTTCAGAGAGCAGCTAGATTTAATACATTACACAAACAGTGGCAAGGTTGACAGGGCAGCATGATTTAAAAGAATAGCAGCTTCAAATCGCAGCTAAATTCAACACAGGGGTAACATTCAAAGGGCAGCAGGATTTAAACCTGTGGCAAGCTTCACTCACATGACAGCAGGATTTAAAACAGTGGCAGCTTCAGAGTGCAGCTAAATCAACACAGTCGCAAAATTCAAATTGCAGCAGGATTTAAAACAGTGGCAAACTTCAGCGCGTGGCTAGATTAAACACATTGGCAACATTCAAAGGGCAGCAGGATTTAAAACAGTGTCACATTTCAGAGTGCAGATAAATTCAACACAGTGGCAAAATTCAAAGGGCAGCAGGATTTAAAACAGTGGCAAACTTCAGTGCGCGGCTAAAGTCAACACATTGGTAAAATTCAAAGGGCGGTAGGATTTAGAAGAGGGACAGCGTTGGAGCGCAGTCAAATTCAACAAAGTGGCAACATTCAAAGGGCAGCAGGATTTAAAACAGTGGCAGCTTCAGAGCACGGCTAGATTCAGCACATGGGCAAAATTCAAGAGTAGCAGAATTTAAAACAGTGGCAGACTTCTGAGGCAGCTCGATTCAACGCAGAGGCTACTCTCCTAAAGCAGCTAAATTAAGCACATCAGCAAAATTCAAAGGGCTACCAGAGTTAAAGCAGTGGCAAGCTTTACATGGCAGCAGGATGTGGTAGCTTGTTAGTGCGAAATAAATACTGCTTTCACTCTATTGAAAGTCGAGCAGGATTACATTTGAATAAGAACACATAGTTTTCTGTCTTTCTCTGTGCTCAGCATACTATAGTTAGCATCTCCCAGCACAGAAAGCACAGCATTTTGTGAATCATAGCCCAAAAAAAGGGAACCTGGAGAATGTTCATGGGTGTAGTCAACAACTGGGACTATGAACCATGTACACACTTAATGGCCTGACAGTGAATTTATAATCAATACCTGTGAACCACATAAATATTTACGAAGACACATTGGGGGTCATTATGAGTTAAGCGGTAAGGGTTTAACGGCGCCAGTAAATGTGCCAGAGCCGTCAACCCCTTACCGCCCCATTACGAGGTCTGCTTGCGGGAACAAGCTAAGGGTGCCTCATTTTACCAGGCATCCTTAGCTGGTCCCGTGAGCAGACCAGCATGCTAACAATGGCCTGTTAGCATCATCCCCATTCCCATTCGAGCTCCATCGGGGCTCGAATAGGAATGGGGATGTACCGGGTCCAGGTTCCTTGAATGAGGAATTAGCGGACCCTCCAAGGTCGGAATGGCCCGGTAATTCATCATTCAGGGAACCAGGACCCGGTACCCGGTAAGGGGGTAGCCATGCCGCTAATAGCGGCATGGTTACCTGCTTCCTCGTAATGACCCCCATTGTGATAAAAGGGAGTTTAGCATTTCCGTTTCCGTAGAAAAGATGTGCTTCCAAATTAGAAGTAAAATCTCACCATTGATCTTGTGTTGAAGAGAGAGGGCCCAAATTAAATACACCCAAATCATTCAAAAGGTTTGGGAGAGACATATTAGTTGTCCTTTCTGGAAGTCTGAATCTTGAGTACATACACAGAGTAGATAAATCAACTTCCTGTGTAATTGATAGCACAGCTCACTAGAGCGAGTATTTCATCTGCATGCATCAACTAGAAACCAACCACAGCACATTATTTTTTATATTTGCGCATACAATGGGCTTAATTTATTCCTTTTTAGGTCTGTCGGTCCGTCATTAAGGTTCCCATTCACATGTTTTTCAAGTACTGGAGTTTTTAACAGCACTCAAGTTTTATCAGTGCCTTTGCTCTAATAAGGTAATTTGACTTAGCATGTATTTGATTATAATTGTATTTTCTTTATTCTAATGGTCACAGTACTACCATGCTTTGACAAGCCACATTTCTCTGTGTCTCTATTTTTCATTTGTAGTAGTAAACAACAGGGCAAATTGTGGCCTCTTTAGGCCAAAGAAACAATTATTGTCATCCCTAATTGTAGGGGTATAGTGGTACACAAAAGACGGTTAAGTGGGGAAAAAGGTTTGAATGGGCGGGATACAGTTGCCCTCAATAAGTATTGAAGTTTGGAAAGTCCAAAATGGACGCTAGATCGGGAGATGTTCTGCCAAGTGGCAACCACCCATCAGGTGATCCCATTAAAGAAAGGGATCAAATCCATATGGTCGATTCTGAATACAGGGACATCAAGCATTGCACCTCCGCGTTTTTGCGCTCAAAAGAAGACGTAACCTGAGAGACACTCTTGTCAATACAATACGCCCAGAAGCTACCACAGCACGAGCCACGCAGAATGTTCTATGGAAGCAAGCCCATCCCATGGGACACAGTCCATGTGGACAATGTTCCATGTGCACTCAAACTGCTCGCAGCACTACCATCGACATTGGCTGGACAACTCCATGGGTCCAAAAAGCTTTCACAAATTGAAACACGAGAGGGGTAGTGGATATGATCACATGTCCATGCAATCTATGGTATTTTTTGGCAGAAGGCCACACAGCTGAGTCTTTCAAATGGACTATCCTTGAAAAAAATCAAATGGCCAAAGAGGGGAGGAAACTACCACGCCATGTTGTTCAAACAAGAACAGAAGTGGATTTTTCGCCTGAATGCATGCAATCAAGGCCTGAACGAAGCAATGCAGTGGCAGGAGCTCGCAGTTTTGCAGCATTAAACCATCCCTTGCTGCATATACCACACCATCTTTGGAACATTTGATTCTCACTAGATGTGCATTGAATTGAGAATGCATCACATGTTATGTGTTTTCGATCTACATGTGTTGGCAGCATACATGCTGCTGTTCTCTTTCCTTTACAGGATTTCTTTCCATCCAGGTTTCTAGTCTCCAGGCCTCAGCCCTCTCTCATGGGCCTACACAACACCCTGCCCACTGCCTTCTACATTTGTTTTTACCAGACATGTTGCTGTTTTTTTCTCCATCCAGGTTGATTCGTTCATATAGGGATAGGTCTGTAATGCTGGATTCCCCTGGTTTGTGGAATAACAAGCAGTGGTGGACACATCATCCCACATACTTGTGCCAGTGAGCACTTTTCCCCCTCCCTCTTTCCTACCGTTCCCCCACCCCCTCCCTACCCCCACTCCTTTGTCCCCCATCACTTCACCTTACCCCCCTCCCCGCCCCCCTCGGAACCGCTTTCACTTGTGCCATTGGGAGCCTTTTCACCCACACCAGGTGGGCCCCCCCCATTCTTGTATTCATATCACATGCTGGCCGTCATTTCACCTGGCCCCCAGACATCGGCTTTTCAGACATTGCTCACTGCCCAGGCCCGCCCTCTGAGGCCCCGTCGTCAGCAAACACCCGCGGCTACATCCACAGACATTGGATGAGGCCAGGGATGATGCGCGCGCGCACACACACACACACACACCCCAGCCCGGAGATCACATTGGATTCTGCCGGGCGCCAAGCCACGCCCTTTCCATCGCGTCACACACGGAAGTAGCCTGGACCGTTTTCGTTTCTTCCGCGCTCGGAAGCCGACACTTTGCAACACAGGCTTTGTCGATCCAGCACGCATACCCGGTAAGAGCTTCCTCCTTTCTCTCCAGCACCAGTTGTGCTAGTCCGCACCATTTCGCTTGGCAGCCCGCTATAACGAGCGTTCGCGGCATTAACATCTACCTTATCATGCTTGTTTGACTACACCAGGTAGGAGCCTTCTCTCCTCTCCCCCAACACGCCCTTCTGAGCCCCACCTTTTAGCAGTAATCAACATGACCCCATAACGTGCACCAGTACCTCAGATTTTTGCTTCAGGACAAGGCACCCCCCACTCCGAGGAGCCTTCCTTCACTCCCTCACCAGCCATCCGCCTCTTCCTTCACCCCCGCCCTTCACCCCGGTGTTCTGGGCTAAGGGTTCTAATGATTTTTTGTCTTAGCCACTACTAGGGGGGCCATGCTCCCATTTTAAAAGAGCACTTCCACATTGCAAGATAGCCATTGAGACATGATTGTGAATGTTCTGGAAGAGTTTGCTATGCAACATTGCAATTAGAGGTTACTCATGTCCTCTTTTGCAATGTTTCATTATGTCTCCTAATACAGGATTTAGTGTAGCCTGCTCAGGCTGTGTATACTGTCCTACCTACGAGTACAGCAAGTGATAGTGTCACTATACGAAAAAATCCTATGTCCTGAAGAAGATGGTTCTCAATTGCCTATAACCATCGAAACTGGTCAACCTGACCTGTTGTGGCCCCTCCACAACACTTTATGATATCTCCAAGACAAGGAGGGGATACCAAGACACTAAAGACCACAACCCAGCATTAAATGGGTTTCTAGCAGCTCCAGTGCGAAAAAAAGTGACTTTGTTTTTTCTAAACAAACTATTTTTGTGATTGTTCATATCACCCTTTTTTTTAGTAAATGTTTTAACTTAGACAACCACCCGCATGAAAAGGATTTTGAGACATTTGGGTTAATAAAGGAAGCACATGAAAATCCCAATGCCCTTACACCATTCACGTCAGCTATAAGGCGCTTGAGTTATCAGGATGAGAGATTTTTTCCCTCTCTAAGCAACTTATGACCTGATGGGTGGTTGCCACTTGGCAGAACATATCCCGATCTAGCGTCCATTTTGGACTTCCCAAACTTCACTACTTATTGAGGGCAACTGTATCCCGCCCATTCAAACCTTTTTCATTTGTAGTAACCAGCACCTATCGGTTTTGTGTGGAATCCCACATATTAACCATGATATATGCAAGAGGGCGATTAGGGCCGTAGACAATTTCAAGTGGTATGGTCTTCGATTATTTCGGTGAGTGCTCAATGAGGTTTTCATGTTATTAACAGTTACCTTCATTAATGTTGTTGGACTCCGGCATTAATAACATATTACAAATTGTTTTCTATTAGAATAATTGGAAAGTTAAACTTAACTTTAAGCACCAGGAGATAAGCTGCTGACAATTTGATAGTTCTGAAGAAGGCCCGCTGAAACACAGTGTGTCTAGGAAACATGGCAACGTCATTAAAGTGATTGGTCCTGAGGAAGGTGTGTTAAATGATGCAATGCTGAAATGTTTAATCTAACGTCGACCAATAACCATCCAGTGAATGACTGATGCATTCCTTGGGTTTTTCAATTAATTTAGCAATTGTTTTAAATTGTAATCAAATTATTTTTTATGTTAATTGTTTTTATTTGTGTATTTTGGTTTTCTTTGTTTATTTTGTGATTTGTGTTTCTCTTTGGTTTGTATGGCCTTCTAGACTCTTTCCAGTACTATAGCTCTGCACTTTATTAGATTTGTACACCATTAAATGCATTTCACATTTGTAATTTTGTGATTCGTCTTTCCTGCCTCATGTATGTCATTTATGACTGTTTTGTGTTTTGCAATCGAGGTTGAATTGTTTAAATGTTGCCTTTAGCAGGATCACCCTTGCTCTATGCTGCTGTGTATGTAAGTGAGCACACAGACTGACCTGAACTTAACATGAACTTAATGTGGATGCTTTGAGTTGGGCAAGTCATCTTGCTGGCGGAAAAGTTATGTGAAATCTGTATTTGCCAACAAGCATTTGAAGGGATTATGATGAGAGATTGTTAGATATTTCTTATTTTTTAACATTCAAGGGCTGGGAGATGTTTTCTCTTGTTGAGCTCGGCTATGGAGGGCACAATCATGTTAGCTTGGATATACCAGCCCATCTTCAACTGATTTTGTGTGGGGGCATGTATGTACGGGTGGACTGTCTAAGGGAAATATGTTTTTTGTTGTTTAAGAAAAAACTGTGGGTGTTCTAGTTGTGTTAGCGGCGCTACTTAATCGCTATGAGTTGTAGTGCTCGAGTGTTGCCTTTCAGTAAATACAGAAAGCTGCTCACCAGATGGAAGCCCCACAAGCTAGGCCCTAATAAACATTTAAAGATCTAGATCCCCATTCGAAGCGCTTCTCACATGTATCGCTAATAAGACAAGTCAGAAATATACTTAGTTTGCAATTTTGTTTTTAAAGAGAAACTATTTTACAAGTTTGTCTCATAATCACATAGCATCATTTGCATTTGTTGTCATTCAAATAGTGGTGTCTTAGTAGGTTCAGTGACTTGTTTCAAATCCAATTTGGCCTATTGTGCTTTTTTTGTTGTCTTTGCAGATCTGCAAGCACAGAAACAAAAATGTATGGATGCATAGTCATGGATGAGTGGAGGTTCACTGGGTGTGTGCAGGGGTCGGGTAGTGCGATCTTCATAGATTGTGGACTGCAACATGATTACATGTGCATCAATGGGATGGCAAAGGGTAGATGCATTCAATCTTACCTAGACCATGGGACTGTCAGAATTGCTTTGTTGCAGGAAGCACATTTTCCACAAGCAGAATCTCACAAGGTCCAAGAAAGGTGAAGGGGTAGCAAATTGATTTCCTCTTTTAAGTCATCAGCCAGGGAGGGTGTGATGATCTGCATTCATGCATGGATATCATTGTTGCTAGGATAGGTATACTCACACCGCAAATGCAGGTAGGAGAGCTGTAAGTGAGGTTCACACTCCTCTTATGTATATATGCTTCAAGTATTGCGTTTACAAATTTAACGAAACTTGCAAAAGTGGTTAAAGAAGACATAGGTCACCTGCTGGATTTGATGGGAGAGTTAAGTTGTAGGGAAAAAACAAACTATTCCTCTTCACCAAGATCTGGCTGCCAAACATCTACGTCCCTACATGTCATGACTGGTTATCCCACCATCCTTCAAGACTTATTTTGGAGGAGAGGAGCAGGTGTTGCCCTCATAGACAAGAAATATTGCCACATAAAAGTATGACCGACAACAACTGTGCTGGACTGTGATTCCCTCTTGGTACACTGCTAGATCAGCCAAACAGTGAGATGCATTTCCCTTATGATCTACTAAACACTTCCTACAATGAATTTTACATGGACATATTCGCAGCCGGAGTCGCATTCCTTTTCGTAACCATATTGGCCAATTTTAATCTGTGGTTACAGAAGAGAAATTGAACAATGGATGGGCCCCTCCCTGCACAATTTAGATGCCCGGGTATCGCCCTATTATATTGCAAACCATTACTGTGAGGTAAAAAACCTTGCATGGAAAACAAAGATTATAAACGAAAAACTAGATGGGGGTTGAGGTTTTTATTAAAATAAGTGGAAGTGAGGGAGCTGCGAGGGCCTTCCCCCTGCATTTTAAATAGATAAAACCTGTTTTATATTCAAGGTTTGAGCTTATAGCAAAGGATGTGCTGTTTTAACATAGATCTGATGCCTGAAACCTTAAACAACTAGTGAAAGGACTCTGACAGAGCCGGCAAAAAATGGAAGGAATTTTCTGCAATGAAAATCTCAATATAGCTCCCATGCTCCCCTGGGGAGACCACGTTGGAATACCAGTCACAATCCGTAACACCACCGTCATGCAACCGTAGCATATTATGGCAATAATAACACGCTCAGTGGGCTTCAATGGCTTGTAATGGCCCAGGGCCCAATTTTTAGGCCTGCGTGACGTGAGGGCATTAACTCCGGCCCGGTGCCGATACCAGGTTGGTGAAGACCAATAAATGTGTTATTGTCATTAGCATGCGGAGGCAAACCCTCGCGTTGCTAATAGCAATAATTAAAAGAAAAAACCGAGCCGCCTGTTTTGTTCACAGCAGCAGCCAGGGAGAGACAGGACTGCCATGGAAATGGAAGGCAGGGTCCGTTCAGAGCCCGCAGGGAGCCTCTCTTTCATTTACTTGGTGTACACAGGAAGCCAAGCGGTGTGGCTGGGCAGAGAAGCCCTGTTAATGTAACGAGAGGGGGGTACAGATGTTGAGAGGCTAAATATGGGGGCAGGGGAGGAAGGAGAACAGGCAGCGCTGTGCAGGTTTGGAGCAGCCTGATTAGCTGACGCACCCACCATGGGTGCTAATACGCTGATACAAACAGAACATCTCTGTAATCCCATATCAATCTCTTCATTAGTAGAGTGACATAGACACATGTACACCTGGAAAACAAGCAGATAACCTCATACTAGGAGAATAGACCCGAGTCAATTTGCATACCTTCACAAGCCTGCACCATGTCAACATCTTACACTTTTTCAGAACAGGAATTTTTAAACTAGTTTCCAAAAGCCGTCAAACAGGATTCCCCAGAGGACCAATGCCCTCCAGACATCCTGCAACAACAACACTTTGCACACAGGTGTCAGTAATGTCGGTTATATCTTCTTCGGATGAAATTGCAGATTCTTCCCCTTCCCCCAACTCCTCACCTTCCTCTTTCTGCTTGATTTTTCAGTCTTTATGTCGTGGAGGCTTCTCTTTTTTCTTGTGAAGATAAGCACGCCCTCGATAGGATGCCACCGTGCCACTAACATAGGGCCAACGGGGGTTATCCTACCGAGAGCGCCTCACAGGGGGAAAAAAGCCAGAAGGCACAAAAAACCCCTAGAAGTAGTATTTCCGGTGGATGATCGAAGAAGGTAAGTTTGCTGATGGAAGAGCAATCCGGTAAGCAGGCACAGGTCGGGCAGGCAGAGGTTCCAAAAATAGGTACAAGGGATAGAGCGCAGGCAGTCCGGTAAGCAGGCACGGGTCTGGTTGACAGAAGTTCCAAATAGGTACAAGGGATTGAACACAGGCAGTCCGGTAAGCAGGCACGGGTCTGGTAGACGGAAGTTCCAAATAGGTACAAGGGATTGAACACAAACAGTCCGGTAGGCAGGCACAGGTCTGGCAGGTGGAGGATCCAAAATGGGTATAAGGGAAAGGAAAGAAGGACAAAACTGGGAAGGAAGAGGCAAAAAAGAAGGGGAAAAAGGAGAAAGGAAGGATAAACAAGGACGAGGCAAAGCGCAAGGCTGAGAAACAAAGGGTGGAACACAGCTGTGTGGGAACAGCGAAAACGAAAGGCAGAAAGGCAGGAAAATCACCAGTAATGGGAGCGGCAGCAACACAGGAGGGAACCCGGAAACGTTGCAACGCGTATGCGACCCGGAAGTGGAGTGCTTTATACTTCCGGGTCACGATCGCGTACAACGACTAGAGCGGTACGCGGAGAAGACAAGGAGTGAAATGCTACCGCAGACAGAACCGCCAGCGATTCCACACACGCCATCCCTGCCGCGGCATGACAGTATGCCCCCTCCTAGGGAGGCCTCCCCCAGGTTTACCCGGATGAGAGCGATAAAACCTGCGGACCAAAAGTGGGGCATTTACATAAGAGGCTGGTTCCCAAGAGTTTTCTGACCAGTGATACCCCTTCCACCGTATCAGGAATTCCAGCCGTCCCCGGCGGTATCGGGAGTCACAGATTTGGGCTACTTCAAATTCCTCCTGGGTCGAAGTAGCAAGCAAGGGGGTTTTCTTCTCTTTACGGGACCAGATGTCTGCATGGAATGGTTTAAGTTGTGAGGCATGAAACACCGGGTGAACTCTCTGAAGGCTCTTGGGTAGTTTTAGACTAAAAGCTACCGGGTTGATGGCTTGGGTGATTTCGTATGGACCCAGAAATTTAGGGGAGAGTTTGGAAGGGTGTACCCATTGTGGTAGGTATCTTGTGGACAACATGACCTGAGAACCCACCCCCCAATCAGGTACTGGTTTACGAAGTTTGTCGGCTTGGCCCTTGTATCTCATTTGTGCTTCGCTAAGATTGTGTTTAGCCTGCAGGTGAACGTCTCTCAACAAGGCGAGAGTGGAATCAACTGTGGGTAAAGTGGTGGAGACATTAGAGACTGGCAGTATAGACCGGGGATGGTACCCATAGCTGCAGAAAAAAGGGGTGAAACAGAGGGTAGTATGAAAGGAGTTATTGTAGGAGAACTCTGCCAGAGGTAGTAGAGAAACCCAGTTATCCTGTTGAAGGTTCACGTAACATCGTAGGTACTGCTCTAAGGTGGCATTTAGACGTTCCGTCTGTCCGTTGGACTGAGGGTGGAACCCGGACGTTAGAGCTCTCTCTATACCCAAACGGCTGCAGAGATTCTTCCAGAATCAAGAGGTGTATTGGCTACCTCGATCTGAGATGATCTTCTTAGGCACCCCGTGGAGTCGGAAGACATCCTTGATGAATGTTTCGGCCATAGCTACTGCTGTCGGTACACCTGGTAACGGGGAGAAGTGAGCCATTTTAGTGAAGAAATCGATCACCACCATAATGCATGTGAACCCTTGGGAAGGAGGCAAGTCCACGATGAAATCGGTAGAAACAACTTCCCAAAGACCGTCGGGAACAGGATTAGGTTCCAAAAGCCCCAAAGGTCTAAGACGGGAACTCTTGCTGTGAAGGCAGGTCACGCAGGATTGTACATAACAGGCCACATCTCGTCTCATCTCCGGCCAATAAAAGTGCCTCTGCAGATAATCCAACGTGCCCTTGGTACCTCGATGACCTGCCAACTTGGAGTCGTGACACCACTTTAACGCCAATCTCCGAAATTCTGGAGTGGGTAGATATAATTTGCCTTCCACAAAGTAGAGTCCTTCCTTGACGTCGTAGACGATGTCTTCTGGGTGTCTCTCAGATTCAAAACCCCCTTTTGAAGCTTCTTTCACTTGCCTTAAAAAAGTGGACAGTACTCCTATTCGCCTTGGCAAAGGGATCATCAGATCATGTGTCCTGTCGGATTCTGTCACATAGTCTCCTCTGCGAGACAGAGCGTCTGTGACCAAATTCTGTTGCCCTGGGATGTAGGTAATGTCGAAATCGAACTGGGCAAAGAAGTGAACCCAACGTGCTTGACGTGTGTTATAGCACTCGAACTGTCGCAGGACTTGTAGATTCTTGTGATCAGTTCTGATGGAGAATGGGTGTTTACCTCCTTGTAGGAGGTGACGCCACTCCAAACAGGCTGACTTCATGGCCAGTAATTCGCGCTCTATGACTGAGTAGTTCCTTTGGCTTTGAGTCTTGGAAAAATAGAAGACTGGATGTTCCACTCCTTGATGTTCCTGTAAAAGAACTGCCCCATAGCTGATGAAGAAGCATCTGTCTCGACAATGAAGGGCCGGTCTTGATCTGGCTGCTGAAGGATGGGGGCGGTACAGAAGGCTTCCTTGAGATTGCGGAAACTATCCTCAGCTTCGCTGTACCAGGAAAATGGATTGGAGCTTTTCTTGAGTAAAGTGGTAATAGGTACAATCCGGTGGGAAAAGTTGGATATGAATTTCCGGTAAAAGTTCGCCAGACCTAGGAATCTTTGTACATCCTTGATGGATTTAGGTGAAGGCCATTCCAAAATGGCGGATACATTGCGAGGATCCATGGCGACACCCCGTCTGGATAATATGAAACCCAGATATGGGATGGAGATTGCGGAAAAGACACACTTGTCTACCTTGACCGAGAGGTGGTTTTCTCTTAGTCTCTGGAAGACCTCTTTGACATGGACTACATGTTCTTCTGGAGTTCTTGAATACACCAGTATGTCGTCGAGATAGACAATCGTGGTCTGACACAGCAGGTCTGAAAAAAGCCGGTCCATAAAACGCTGGAACACCGAAGGGGCATTGACGAGCCCAAAGGGCATCACTTGGTATTCGTACAACCCATAGGGGGTCCTGAAAGCTGTCTTCCATTCAACCCCTTTTTGGATCCGGAGAAGATGGTAGGCATTCCGGAGATCCAATTTTGTGAAGATTGTGGCGCCATGAACAGCTTGGATGATTTCGGTGATAAGAGGCATGGGATATCTGTCCTTAATGGTCACCTTGTTTAGACCCCTGTAGTCAATACATGATCTCAACTCTTGTGTGTCCTTCTTTGGGATGAAAAACAGTGAAGCTCCAGCCAGTGATTTTGAAGGTCTTATAAGCCCGTTGGCCAGATTGTTATCCAGATATTCCCGGAGGAAGTGTCTTTCTCTGAGAGATAAAGGGAACATCCTACAGAAAGGTACCAGTGCACCAGGAACAAGATCCAGACAGTAGTCTTCCGGTCACTGGGGAGGAAGGTCGCTAGGCGTCTTTTCTGTCACTACCTCTGCGTATTCCTGTAGATGATGTGGAAGACAATGTATGAGTCTGGAGTCGTAAACACTGGTAGACTGTACAGTCTCAAACTTTGGTTCAGGTAGACATTCTGATCTACAAAAGGTGGACTGAAAACTGAGTACGTTCTTTGCCCAGTCAATGTGAGGGTTGTGCTTTCGGAGCCAGCTTATCCCTAGTATGATAGGGAAATGGGCTGCTCGGATGATATCAAACGAGATCTTTTCGGTATGTTGCTGGATACTTAGGTGTAATTCTTCAGTGGTGTGTGTGATCATGCCTGAAATCAAAGGCTCACCATCCACTCCTTCGACTTTCTGATCCTCCTGTTTGGCCAAACGATTTATGCCCTTTTGTTTAGCCCACAAGGTATCTATGAAGTTGCCGGCTGCACCACAGTCGAGTAAAGCCTGAGTTGGGACCACGGTCCTGCCCACAGTAAGAGTGACTGACAGAACCATCAACCTAGAATCCTCCGGTATACCAGAAGATGCTATCGACAGAGTTGCGTAAGGACTAGGAATGACCCCTCGGGAGTGCTTCCCAACACTCACCGAGGGCGCTCGTTTCCCGAACGCCTCGGAGGGACGTCAGGACAGTTCCGTAACAGATGGCTAGAGGCTCCACAATACATACACATGTTGCCATCCCTTCGTCTCTTTCGTTCTTCCGGGGCGAGTGGTGCACGAGCAGTACCGATCTGCATCGGTTCCTCTTTGCCTTGACGTGAAGGTGGTAGAGAAGAAGGTAACTGGGCTTCTAGGGTAGGGAGACTGTAGAGTTTGTTCTTTTTTCGTTCTGACCGTCGTTCCGAGAGCCGGAAATCAATCCGAAGAGCGGCCGTGATAAGATCCGAAAAGGAGGACGGACGGTCGATACATGCCAGTTCGTCCTTGAGATCCTCTCTCAACCCTCGACGGGAATTGGCATATTGGGCCTGTTCCTGCCAGCCAGCTTCGGCGGCTATCTGCTTGAATGTAGTGATGTAGGAGAGAAGATCTGTGTTTCCCTGGCGGACGTCTAAGAGATCCTCAGAGGCCAAAAAAGTGCTTCTGTGCGTAGAAACGTTTGCTGCAGCAGGGTTTTGAAATCATCATAGTTCTGCAGCACAGGATCTGGTTTGTTTACCAAAGGGGTGGCCCACCCCATGGCATTACCCGTCATGTGGGTAATCATGAATCCGACCTTGGCATGATCTGATGTGAAGGTCTGCCGACGGAAGGAAAAGTGGAGATTGCAGGCATCTAAGAACTCCTTGACTCGCTTCGGCGATCCATCAAATTTGCCTGAAACCAAAGGGAGCGAAGGTAGGTCTGCAGAGGGTCGCTCCCGTTCATTCATTCTTAATTGCAATGCTGCGTTGGTTGTCTTAAGGTTCTGAACCTCCAAATTACGGTTTTCGACGGCAGCTATAAGTTCCTGTACTTGCTGGGGGGTTGCCATCTCAGTTTCTTGTTGGCGTTGCAAACTGTCAGTAATGTCGGTTATATCTTCGTCTTCAGATGAAATTGCAGATTCTCCCCCTTCCCCCAACTCCTCACCTTCCTCTTTCTGCTTGATTTTTCCGTCCTTATGTCGTGGAGGTTTCTCTTTTTTCTTGTGAAGATAAGGACGCCCTCGATAGGATGCCACCGTGCCACTAAGCTAGGGGCAACGGGGTTATCCTACCGAGAGCGCCTCACAGGGGGAAAAAAGCCGGAAGGCACAAAAAACCCCTAGAAGTAGTATTTCCGGTGGATGATCGAAGAGGGTAAATTCGCTGATGGAAGAGCAATCCGGTAAGCAGGCACAGGTAGGGCAGGCAGAGGTTCCAAAAATAGGTACAAGGGATAGAGCGCAGGCAGTCCGGTAAGCAGGCACGGGTCTGGTTGACGTAAGTTCCAAATAGGTACAAGGGATTGAACACAGGCAGTCCGGCAAGCAGGCATGGGTCTGGTAGACGGAAGTTCCAAATAGGTACAAGGGATTGAACACAAACAGTCCGGTAGGGAGGCACAGGTCTGGGAGGTGGAGGATCCAAAATGGATATAAGGGAAAGGAAAGAAGGACAAAACTGGGAAGGAAGAGGCAAAAAAGAAGGGGAAAAAGGAGAAATTAAGGATAAACAAGGACGAGGCAAAGCGCAAGGCAGAGAAACAAAGGGTGGAACACAGCTGTGTGGGAACAGCGAAAACGAAAGGCAGAAAGACAGGAAAATCACCAGTAACGGGAGCGGCAGCAACACAGGAGGGAACCCGGAAACGTTGCAACGCGTATGCGACCCGGAAGTGGAGTGCTTTATACTTCCGGGTCACGATCGCGTACAACGACTAGAGCGGTACGCGGAGAAGACGAGGAGTGAAATGCTACGGCGGACAGAACCGCCAGCGATTCCACACACGCCATCCCTGCCGCGGCATGAGAACAGGTTTCAGACCTGATTAATTGCTCCACAGAGCATGGACCCATCACATGAGCACTAAAGCGAGCATACATCAAACATCTCTGAAAAAATGACAGCTATTCCCATCTACCCTGATTGCTACCACCCAATATCCAAAGTACGCTTACCAGTGCAGCTTCTTGAAAAACGAAGCTACCAGCAGCTTCTAGACCACACAGATTCTTATTAATGTATCCTACATCAGTCCCGGTTACGACTAATGAGAGGAACCAAATCAACACTCTCTCCGATCTGATACAATATAAATCTAGATCTAAATAACAACACAAATGCCAATGTTCCAGGTGCCCTCATCCTCATGGATATGTCAACAACCGATGATACAACTGGCCATGGAACCTTTATAAAAAAAGACTGACTGGAGCAAGGTTGGAGCTAACAGCAATGTGCTGAATTACATAATGTCTCTCCAATAGGATGGGAACCACATATATGCCACCATTCAATTCAAAACATGTATATTCGATGCACTGCACAACAGGGAACCAACCCCTCACTTTTCATTTCAAAATGTACATGGCCTTTTAGTAGACATCCCTAACAAAGATCTAGCCTGCTACAACAATTTAGATGGCACTGAAATCTACAACAAATTAAACACTGACTTCACAAATTGACAACTGGACCTTGCCGGAGCCTTATTTCTGATAACGTGCTGGATGATAACAAAATAAAACAGATTAAATAATGGTTTCACAATAAAGAAAACACACTCCACCACAAGCCCTTGGTCCAAAGTGTTGGAAGACTGCCCTCAGCCCAAGGAGATGGAAACCTCAGGTTTATTATAGGCCGATTTGGAACCACAAATCAAAGCATTGGTACATGTTGTTCCCACGCAAAACCCTCATAGTCACTATAAAGGTCTCCCATATTACCTGGTGAACCCCCTCAAAAGAGCACAACACAGAGCCAGATTCTGCAGAAACAAAAAAAGATGGGCACACATCACCCGGATCTCAGGGTCTTTCACTTGTTTCCAGTTATGTTACATTGCTAGCATTTGTACTGTGCACCGTTGTCTTTTGCTTGATCCCGAGGTGCTTTTCAGGATCTGGAAGAGAGGAGGCGAGTTTGGTTATTTGGTGCAGGGGAAAGGACACGTTTGCAGTGCTTTGTGCTGAGTTTGCATATCAAAAGTACTGTACTTGTAAGATTTCTAGTTGTGAAATGTGGAAGGAATTAAGGGAGTTGCATCCAGAGGGGCACACTTGTGCTCATAGTGTGGGCATATGTTGGCCAGGCGCTATGTATGTCAGTTGTATTTACAGGTGTAAGTTTGTGCTGCTCTAATTCTGGGGAGAGGGTATTTTTTTAAAGCTGTGTGCATGTGGCTGGTTTGCAATCGTTAAGAGTTAGTCAAATGGTGGAGAGTGTTCTTACATTTTCCATAGTGCTTTTAAATTATTGGTCTTGCTGTCGGTTTCCTTAAGGTGAGAGGTGTTCGGCTGTAGTGCTTGATGCGTGAAAATGTCCTGTGTTGAGGCTTAGATATTCTGGTAGACAGTGAATGCGGTCTCGTAAGGTTTTTGGCGATGCCTTGATGTGATGTCTTCTAGTCATTAGTGTTTCCTGAGTATCCTGCTCTGTGTTCTAGGTGGATTGTTGGGAGCCGTTATGGAGTTCTCTAAGGTTGTGTCTGCCTACCAATGTCAAAATCTTGAGAAGTGTCGATTCTGCTGGTTAATTGGTGTATGTTAAACCTTCTCTCCGTTTAGCATTCAAGAGACAGATTTTTAGATTTTTCCTGAATTTCTGGTGTTCCTGTAGGGTGCAGATTTCCCTTGGAGCGCGTTGCAGGGTTTGGCCACCATAGTAGAAAAGGAGGAGCCTTCACGTCTTCCTCTTCAAAATCATCTGGCTTCTAATAGTATTTTGTTTCTCCATTTTGGGTCTCTGGTTGGTTGGTAGTGTGAGATTTTGTATTGGAGGAATTCTGCTCCTTGACATTAAAGTGCATTGTGGGCGATGCACCTGGCCTTCAACTGGATCCTTTTTTTTATTGGTAGCCAGTGGTGTGCTCTCAGAGTTGGGTTTATGTGTTCCCACTACTCAGTCTGAGTAGTAGTCTAGCTGCTATATTTTGGATCCATTGAAGAGTTTTTGATAGGTAGTCCAGCATACCTCGGCAAAAGCTGTTTGCGTACTCAATCCTTTAAATAAGGAGGGAGTTGATCGCAAGCCCCCTGTGTGTAATGGAGAGGTAGAGCATAAAACCCTTGGACAGAGCCGAGATGGGTGAAGCATACTTTGACTACTGCTTTAACTTGGGGTTCCAGCATCAGTGCATTGTAAAATGGATGGGCATTGGGTCTGGATCACTTTAGATGGCTTATGGCAGTTAACCATTTCCAAGGCCATGGTAGATGTCTTTGAGGTGTCGCGTGAGTTGAGGTCACCATTATTTCTGTTTTGTCTGAGTTGAATGTTATGCAGTTGGCCATCCTCCATTTGGCTATTTGCATGAGGCAGTTGCTGAGTGTGGTGCTCGAGATTTCATTGTCAGTCATTTTGTATATGATGTGTGTATGTCATCTGCATAGTTGTAACAGGCTAACTATAACATTGTATGATCTTCATCAAAAGGTGTCATATAGCTGTTGAAGAGGAGCAGTGAGAGGCTTAATCCTGGGGGAGCTCCACAAGTAACCAGACATGGGTTTGAAAGGAACATGGCGACCCAAGTTATTTCTGTTCTATCCATTAGAAACAAAATCATCCAATGTAGAGTTATAATAAAAGTTACTCACCGCAGTGACTACCTTACTCCTAGTCCATAGTCTCCTTTCCTCCATACTAATGGGACATTCCTCCGTCCTGTGGGACGGGACCGGAACACTTTGTGATAAGCATCACATTTTTCAAAAATGTGTCCTTCTCTTTTTACACGGGGTACCGCACACGGCCGTAAGCTCGCCCTCCTTAGCTCCACCCAGCGCATCGCCCATCAGTCCTTTTCTATGGCCAGGTCTATGACCTTTAAGCAATAACAGAGGAACCTTATTAGAGGCGACGGCGGGCGGGCGTATGGTGGAAAGGGGACTATGGACTAGGAGTAAGTTAGTCACTACGGTGAGTAACGTTATTATACTCCTACGTCCCGTCCCCTTTCCTCCATACTTATGGGAGATTCCCAAGCACTCCTCACAGGAATTACGGGTGGATGAAAAACTCCTTATTCTTAAGCTTAGCTTGACCGAACTGACCATCAGCCCTGGAGCTCAGATCCAGACAGTAATGCTTACAAAAAGCCGATGGGGAGGCCCACGTAGCCGCTTTCGCAACTGTCTCCCAGGGAACATATTTTATGGAAGGCAACGGCAGCTGCCTTGCCCCGCACAGGATGAGCATCAATTCCCTTTAGGGCCCGAAGACCCTCAATGATATACGCCTCATAAATACAGGCAGCGATCCACTGGGAGATGGTCGCTTTCGAGGCCGGCTTTCCTTGCGGATTTCCGAAGGTCACAAAAAGCTGCGAAGAGTTCCTGAGCTCAGATGTTCTGTCCAGATAGAATTTAAGGGCTCTTCTAACATCCAGGCAGTGCAGAACCCTTTTCTGCCTCTGGTCTGGGAAGAATACAGGCAATGAAATTGACTGATTCAGATGAAAATGAGAGACCACCTTAGGAAGGAAGGTGGGATTCATTCCCAGGACAACCTTATCTTTATGAAAATGAATGGATGTTCAACCGACAAGGCCTGAAGCTCACTTGCACGCCTTGCCGAAGTCACAGCAATCAAAAAGGACACTTTCCAGGAAAGGTACTTAAAATCGACTGCAGCCATGGGTTCAAAAGGCTTATGACACAAGGCCGTAAGGACCAGATTCAAATCCCACCTTGGATGCAGATTGCGAACAGGAGGATAAAGATGCCATCAGTTCCGCAAAGTGTCTTTTAATAACTGGATTAGACAGTTAAAAGGAACACTGGGCAGTGGACAAATAAGCGGCAACAGCCGATAAGTATGGCCTGCAAGACAAGACATGGATGCTCGACTCTGCCAAATGTGAGACAAAAGACAGGACCATGTCGATAGTAGCCTCCCTGGGGTTTAGCTGCTTGGCCAAACACCAGTGACAGAAGCACAGCCTTTTACTCTTATACTGAGATCTTGTTGAGGGCATGTTATCTGCAGACAAGTGGAAACACTCTAAAGATCTGAACTCAGGCACCAAGCCGCCAAGCTGAACGATTGTGGTGAGGGGTGCCACAGTTGTTGATCGCTCTGGTGAAGCAGGTCAGGAACCAGCGGAAGCTTGAGTGGTGGGCACACTGATAGATACTGAAGTTCCAAAAACCAGAACCTGGCTGGCCACCAAGGGGCGATGAACAGCAGGCAGCAATTCACTGTGTTCCTCAGCTTGCAAAGCACCCTATGGATCAGAGGAAGAGGCGGGAAGGCGTAGGCCTCCATATTGTGCCATGGAATTTCGAGAGCATCCCCAAGTGAAGAGGCTCCGAGCCCGTTCCTGGAGGCATACAGGGGAAGCTTCTTGTTTATAGATGTTGCAAAGAGGTCCACTTCTGGAGTGCCCCAACAGCGGAAAATGTCCGAGATGATCACTGTGTTCAGTTCCCACCCGTAGCTGACAATTATCTGTCGGCTGACGGCATCCGCAGTGACATTCAGCTGGCCCGGAATGTGTACCTCTACCAGCCAGATACCATGCTGAATGGCCCATTCCCAGATCTGAATGGCAAGAACCACAAGAGGAGGAGATTTGGTAACCCCCTGCTTGTTGATATAGAACATGGACACCGCATTGTCCGTGCAGACACGGACCACTCTGTTGACAATACCGGTTTGAATGCTTTCAGTGCCAGGAAGATAGCCAGAAGCTCCAGATAATTTATATGAAGCTGTCTGTCCTGTGGCAACCAGAGATCTGAAACTTGAAGATGATCTAGCGTCGCCCCCATCCCAAAAGGGAAGAGTCTGTTGTGACAGTCAATTGCGGGCAAGGGTCCTGGAAGGGAGCGCCCACCGACAGATTGCTGAGAGACGACCACCACAAGAGGTCTGTCCTCATGAAAGGTGGAACCAGTATCATTTTGGAATCTGGATCCACTGCTTGAAGCCATGAGCCTTGAAGAGCCACCTGTGTCCGCCTCATCTTGAGACGAGCAAGAGGAAGAGCCAGCACGCATGAACCCATGAGGCCCAGAAGCCTCTGGAACCATCAGGCCGACATGCTCTCCGACTGCATAAACACCTGACACATGGCGAACCGATCCGCCATTCTGTTCCCAGTCAGGTAAACTCTGCAATCGATCGTGTTCCAACGAAAACCCAGGAAATCAAGTCCTGAGAGACCGTCATGGAGGATTTCCGCCAGTTCACCGACAGCCCAAGGTGGAACAGGAGCTGGAGGAGCATCTGAAGATTGCTCGAGGCTTTCAGTGGACAAGGACTGCGCAGCAGCCAATCATCCAAATACGGATAAACACGGATACCCTGTAGCCGAAGATAAGCTGCAATGATTGACATCTTCGTAAAGACACGCAGTGCCGAGCTGAGACCAAACAGGAGCACACGAAACTGGAAATGCTCCTCCCGCATGGAAAACTGTAGGTATTTCCGTTGCGGGCTCCAAATGAGGATATGCATATAAGCATTCTGGAGGTCCACCACGCTGAGCCAGTCACCCTTCTGTAGAGAGGACTTTATCTGACAGGGGGGTGATCATCTTGAATTTCTCTTGGGGCAGAGAAATGTTGAACTGGGAAAGGTCTAGGATGGTGCGCATGCCAGCCTGGTTGGGTTTGGGCACCGTAAACAGACGGGAGTAGAATCCCTCCCCTTGCTCCCCTAGGGGAACGTGTTCCACCGCCTTGAGATCCAGAAGCTTCTGGACTTCGGCTCTGAGGGAGGGCGTCCCAGACTGCTGGAAGGGAGGATTGAAGGGTTGGGTAGGGGGAAGCGGAAGCCCGCCCGAGCAACGGACAAGACCCACCGATCGTCGGTGATGGTCTGCCACGCCTCCCAGTGAGACGCAATGCGCCCTTCCACCGGGGGTCTCATGCGAGTGCTGAAAAACGTAATTTAGCTGGTTTCCCAGTGGCAAGACCCCCAGATCCTGAAGAGGAGGCAGAGGACCAAGAGAAAAATCGGCCTCGCTGCTGACACCTATGGGAGTTTCCAGCTGGAGGATCGACTCTGCGAGTCTTTCGATCTAGAAATCCCCAAAACCAGAGGAGGGCTGAGGCTGCGAGGGCATTCTCTGAGCCCTGAAAGGAGGTTTCATCAGAACGGACAATGACTTGGCTGTCTGGGTGCTGTCCTTAGTTTTAGTCAGCTCTACATCCATTGACGAATTAAACAGTTCTTTGCCGTCAAAGGGCAGGTCCAAAACTTTATCCTGCACCTCCTTGGAAAACTTTGTGGCATGAAGCCAAGCCTGACGAGACGTGTCCACGTCCAGCATGAGGCCCGAGCCGAGGTGTCGACATGGTGCGCTGCATCCTCAAGCATATCCTGCGCCAGGACTCTGGCGTCTGACAAGCCAGCCTTAAAATCATCAAGCTTGTCCACAGGAATGAACTCGTTAAATTTCGACAGACCTTTCCACATTTTCATATTTGCCCCCGCTAAAACGAGCTCTGCGTTCGCCTGGTGCAACTGCAGAGCCGAATTAGCAAAGATCTCCCTTCGCAAAGAGTCCAACAGCTTGTCCTCTTTGGCCAGAACCTGAGCCGCTGCTGTAGATGACGCTGAAGCCAGTCTGGATTGAAGCGTAGCAGCCACCACCACTGTGGAGGAAGGAAGTGGGCAAGACGCTAAGACTACCTCCTCTGAAGAATGGAGCCTATAACGAGCGTCAATCTTTTTGTTAACATGCAGTCCAGAGTGTGGCTTATCCCAGACTTTGCAGACCTCGGCCAAAACGTCCTTCTGGAAGAACAAGCCGGTGCGCTCCTGAGGAGACAAGGTGAATGCCCCCGAAAGCACCCCTTCTTGCGGAGGTGGTGCCTCAGGTACTGGAACATCCAGTAGACTCATCATGTCCAGTACCCGGTCATGGAACGCCCTAACAGAGCGGGGCTGGTCATCGCCATCCTGATCCCCTTGTGCGTCATCCAACGCGTCCGGATCTACCTGCGTCATGTCTGGCTCTGCCGAAGACTTGTCGAATGGAGACAAGGGTGGCAGAGGTGGAAGGGACGGAGGTGGGCCAACTGGAAGAGGTGGGGCAGCTGCCGGGACAACCAGTGCTGTGACGGGGAACCGTCAGAACAGAACCAGGCCATGGAGGGCAGATTTCCTTAAAAAGACCTCTGAAATATTCCTTCATGGGGTCGGAATGCATTAGCTTCTGAAATTTTCAAAAGAAGGCATCCTATGCCGAAGGCTTAGACATTGTGGCATGAGGAAGCCTCTCATGAGCGGAATAGCTCTAGGGCTGCAAAGGAGAGGGTTGCCAAGAATGGGCCTCATCACCCGAGTTGACGTAGATCAATGGTGCAGATGCTGCAGGGAGCGAGACCGAGTGTTGTAATGGCATCCGAGTGTTCCAGTCATAAACTGGATGAAACGGTGCACCAGAAAAACACTGTTCACCCGAAAAGATGCACCCAGCACCCAATGCTGATGGCGTAGGTGTAAGGGAAGAGTCCAAAATGGCAGCGCAGTTTCGTAGGAAGGGGTGCCATTTTGTCAACGCCTGAGAACTGCGTCACATGTGCAAGTGAGGCAGGAATCTCCAAAGACTGGTCAGGGGTCTTGACTTAGCCTTGACACAAGGAACCTCGGCATAGCCGGTACTGTATGGCCTAGAATGTTTCTGAGAAATACTAGTAGCCAAATTGGTCTCTGAAAGAGGAACCTCAGCAACGCCGGTAACAGAGGAATTACGGCCAGCGACCTCACTCTGTGCCCCCTCAACAGAACCGGTATCCCCACAAGACCTTAACAGGCCTCTCAGTTCTGTCGGTCACCTTAGCCTTCAATAGAGAAACCACGGACCCGAGTCTGGTAACAGCTCCCTCACGAGGGGCCTCGAACCTTGGTTCGGTACCGAAAACCTCAATAGAGGCCTCGGGGTGCGCCCCGGTATCTGTATGGGAAGATCCAGACAAGGAGACCTTGAAGCAAGCTCCGGTACCCACCGCCTCAGTAGACCTGGGCCGTTGAATAACCCCCACAGGAGGGGGCTCGGATTGCAATCCGGTGTGAGTAGGCCCCTTATGGAGGCCCTTGGAGAAAACTTTGGTACTTTTCTTAGGCCTGGAAGGCACCTCTAGGGAAACCCCGGTGACAGAGCTTTCAAAGCCTCTCCCAGACCGGGAAGACCCCAGGAAGGAGACCCCCGGTCGGGGTGCCCTAAAAACGAAAGAACTTACCGGGCGTCTCTTCTTCTCGTCTATGAGACTCTGAAAATGCGGAGGAGGAACGCGCTGAAACACCTCCTCCCACGGCTCCAGACAACGTTGAAGTGCCCGGACCGAAAGGGAATCGCAATAGAAGCACGTACCCAAACACTCTAAACAAAGAGGATGGGGATCCGCCCTAGCGAAGCGTTGTTCGCAGGAAGAACAATTAGGAAAATCTTACCAAAACGGCATAGATGGACTACCACGCGACCGCTAAGCCGGAGCAGGACAGAAGGACACTGGAAGGAAAAAATCTTCCGGATGCAAGTGTGTCCAGTCCCGAACGTGCAGAGAAAAGGACAGATGGGCGATGCGCTGGGTGGAGCTAAGGAGAGTGGGGTTACAGCAGTGCGCGGTACCCCGCGTATAAAGAGAAGGACACATTTTTGAAAAATGTGATGCTTTTTACAAAGTGCTCCGGTCCCGTCCACAGGACGGAGGAATGTCCCATAAGTATGGACGAAAGGGGACGGGACATAGGAGTATGATATGATATGGCATGTACAACCTGCCTGTACACAAGTGTTTCTAGGGGTGACAAGGAAGGGGAAACAAAGGAGGACAAAACAACAATCTCACTAGGCCCTGTGTCATTCAGATCACGCAAGTGCAGGGAAGTGGAGAAGTGCCGAAGGAGGGGGGGGGAGAAGTGCCGGTAACTCAAAAGTACAGCCAGCGTGTGGCTCAGTGGAGGTAACTCAAAAAGTGTAGTCAACGGGTGGCTCGTAAGTGCAGAGAGAAGGGACTGTAGGGTTGCAGATACAGACCATAAGTGCTAGGGGAGGCAGTGCGAAGTGCAACTGGACATGCAGGAGCCTGGTCCAATGTTCAGAGGGTAGCCAGGTGACCAATGAGTGGATCAGTCAGGACATCCGCAGGGTAGAGGAAGTGAGAAAGCAGAAGTGAAGAGGAAGGTCTTGAGTTGCTTCCGGAACCGGAGGTGGTTCTGCTCACATTTGAGAGAGGCAGGGATGCTGATAGAGATCTGCCCCCAACTCTCTGCTTAGAAAAAACGACTGACCCTCAGAGAGTTGGAGGTGGATTAGCGGAGAGCTCGTGAAGGGAGATGCTTGGGAAGAGAGAGTTAGAGATAGTGCAGTCTCAGGCCCCATAAAGCCTTGTGAATGATGCAGAGGGTCTTGAACTTGATCCTTGCCGACACTGGGAGACAATTAAGAGATTTCATAGCTGGAGAGATATGATCTCTGGGCTTGAGGCCAAGGACAAGTCTCGCAGTCCTTTTCTGGATAAGTTAAAGAGGTCAGAAAGTAGAGGCAGGAAGATTTAGAATGAAGCTGTTGCAGTAGACCAGCATGGAGAGAATCAGACCTCTGAAGACAGTGAGCTTCTCGGGGAAAGTGAGGAAAGGAAGAATACCTCTGAGGAGGTGCAGCTGATAGTTTGACTTCTCAGAGATGTCAGAGATGTGAGGAGAGAAGGAGAGGGTGGAGTTGAAGATGACCCCAAGGTTCTTAGCCTCACAGGTAGGAGCAGGAAGAGGGCCCAGAGTGGGCAGCCAGGGGGAGAGAGGAAAGGAAGGAGCTGGTGTTCCGATGAGGAGGATCGCAGTCTTACTAGTTGTGTTATGGAGTCACGTTTCTTCAAGTCATCCAATTAGTGAACTGTGAGTAACAGTATTGAAGGGTGCTGAGATGTGGAGTAGGAGTGCTGCGATGATTCTGCTGTCCGCTGAGATGCTGAGGTCATCCCAGACAGAACCTAGTGCTGATTCAATGCCACTCATAGGTCTAAAACTGACTTGTGATGATCTCGTAAGTTGCTAAACGATACATGCTTCAAGATTTCCCTGTATACGTAGCTCTCACGCATTTCGGTTCTCTCACGCATTTCAGTTGGTATCGGTATGCTTGAGATAGGACAACAGCTGAACAGTTTTCTGGGCCTCGATCTGTGTATTTTTAAGTGGTTTGCCCTAGGCAGTCTTGAAAGCTTTTGTGAGGATTCCAGTTTGAAGTGAGCAGTTAATTAATTTGTAAAAATACACAGCTGGTGGTTCTGTTTAAGGCTTAAGAGCCATCGGATAAGACGTGTTCCAGAGTGTCCCTGCTGATCCTTAAACATCCTGAAGCACAAAGACACCAATACGGAGGCATCCATGCCACAAAATGAAACTATGGATGTCAGAACATGCTGGGAACAACATGAGCACACATTCGTGAATATTGAAGCACCAGGAAGGCCACTGTGTCAATCTATAATTACGGTGCGCCCTGATACGGACAAACAGAAAATGGTGGCTGCCCTGGGACAAAGGACCCTGTCGTGAGGTGGATGGTCGGAAGGAAGAAACAAACCTGGATTGCGCTCTGAGCTTGCTGTAGTGGGCCCAACTGCACAAAGGACTGGGCAGTCTCAACCTGCAAAGTGTACAATTTCGCAGGTCATGACCGAGCATGCTGGAAACGCTGCGAGGCCCCCTGCTCTGAGGGCAGCCAAACGAAATGCAAGTTATGACAGCCCCGTGACACCAGAGTGCGGCGTCGCGCATATTCCCACCGAGACGGGGAGAACAGAAGGAAAAGGATTAAACTGGTGCGAAGCGCCCCGGTACAGGACCGAGAACGCGGAAAGACTGAAGCTCAATACTTAAAAGCACCAGGGCCCGATAAAGAGTATAAGAAGGCAGTGAAGTGATGAGAAACGGTACGCGCCGAGCACCACGGATTATGGGCAGCAGAGCCGGAGGACAGGCTGAGCCACTACGGGTGAGAGGAGTCATAATATCCGAAATAAACACGACCGCTGGGAAGAGGGGAGAGTCCCCAGCTGACGAGACCGCCATACACACGCAGGTGGATAGGGTATAATGTATCCGCCAGACGAAAATAAAACGGATAACAAGAATTACAACGGGCGCTCGGATGAGGAAAGCCAGATATTTATGAGGAGGAGCTCGACTATACCCAAAGGATATGAGCACAAAGAAGCAGTGTGGCTATGTGTGTCACTGCAGACTCCCCGCAACTGCATAGACAGCCTGAAGCGATCTGGAGAACACAACAATATCGGGGAGCATTCCACCATACCAAGGTAACCCACGGCCAGAGGAGATTAGCAGTGGGGCTCACCCACGAACGCGACGGAAACGAAAATCTGCAGCACCATTGGGATCAGAACCTGGGTGACACAGAAGCCGAGGACACTGCTGCAATAGAGTAGAGGGCTCAAACATAGAGGAGAGGCGGGGCTTTCGGCGCACATGGCAGACAGTATTAACATTTCACAGGCCACAGAGGAGTGCGCATACAGGAGGCAAGCCCCGGTCTAATACTGGGTGAAAACGCAACGTATTAAGCAGGTAAGATGCACAGTCAGACCGCATCACCACAAGACCCACGGATGAGAAGATGCATTACCACCGAGAGGCCTACAAACAGTGAGCATAGACTGATAAACTGCCCCTAAGACTAGATGAGATCTCAAAAGGAGCAGCGTAACTACGGGATAAGTCGACAGCACCACTGCAACTGACAACAGCACAAACACACAGCAGGGGCACTGGCGCAACAGGTGACCTGATCACCCAGGCCGCGACCATACCAGCTGTGGTTAGGAATGGGGCACAACAGCAAGTGAAGCTGAGATACACAGTCAGAAACACCTGCATTGGGGGCGTGGTGGAGCTGAAGGCACATGTTGCCACAAAGCTGATGCTTGGATAGGATTCAAGTGAAATAGACAGGTGATCGTATCACCAGTGACTGGACACAAACACACGAAGCCAGGGATAACATCCAAGATGAGCAAACAGAAGGGGAAGCAACAGACGATGGAGGATTTCGCCAAGCTGACTCCAGCTGAGGAAGTGGTGAGACCTAGGAAGCAAGATGGGCAAGGCGGAGGACCCCCGGTGCAGAATGACCAATCCATCCTGGATGCCGTTGCAGAGCTAAAGATATAATGGGAGAGCAAACTTGACAGGACTATGGCGGAACTGAAAGCCTCATTAGAACTGAAAATTGATGCGGTCAGTGTTGACATCAACCTTCTGCGACAGGATGTTTGGAAATTGGCAGAGCGGAAGGGAGAGCTAGAAAAGGACATGAAGGCGAACGGGGAGACCTGCAATACGAATGCTAAAGAAGTCTCTGTATTGCAACAGAGAGTACACAACCTGGAGAACAGGGTGGAGGAGGCAGAGGGGCGGGCACGCTGAAACATCCGCATTGAAGGCTCAGATCCGACAAACTATGTCGAGAACATGCTACTACAAGAAATAGATGGTGGAGCACCGAAGCAGGGGTTAGCAGTGGAAAGAGCACACAGAGCCTTGACCAGAATACCGCCGCCGGGGGCCCCTCCGGGCAAACTCGTTGCCAAGATACTAAACTATAAAGATAGGGAGAAAATACTCAAGCACTTCTGCAAGGGCGGGACCATCAGCAGAGGATCCGCTACAGTCGCAGCGTACCCAGATTACACCTTTTTGGTACAGAGGCAGCGGCTGAACTATGTGGCCATCAAGAGGAGGCTCTGGGAGGCGGAGTACAAATATATGTTGTACCCCGCAAAGCTGAAAGTGATACACAACAACAAGGCACACTTTTTCGAGACACCTGAAGAAGCGACGGAATTGTTGGATGCACGTAACTGCCCAGCAGGAACGGACAACCAGACGGAAAGCAGACCGGACAAGTGAACTTGGCTCCTCCGAGAAGTACCCAGGGCAGTACGGGGGGAGGTGGGCTATCACAGCAAGGACATTACCTTTGGACTGG
The DNA here is from genome assembly GCF_040938575.1 of Ambystoma mexicanum. Classification (NCBI taxonomy): domain Eukaryota; kingdom Metazoa; phylum Chordata; class Amphibia; order Caudata; family Ambystomatidae; genus Ambystoma; species Ambystoma mexicanum. The sequence continues at coordinate 2,069,149 of NW_027182336.1, read as the reverse complement.
AATATAGTCAAATTGGGGTGGGTGCATACAAAATAGTTCACTAAATACAAGTGCAGCAAATGCAATATCAATGCAGGAACACAGATGGAACTCATTATCATCCCCCATAGTCAGTTCGTAGACGGGATACCAATAGGGTGGTCCCCCCTGCTGGGTTCCGAGTACCGGCGAAGCCAAGAAAGGACTAGATGCCAGGTAGCCTGAGATCCAGGGATGGAGCTGGGCATCAGTTGGGGAAAGGGAGGGTGGGGGGTGGGGTTAGGTAGTTGGGGTGTTTGGAGGGGTGTTTAGAATAGGATGGGAGCGGGCCTACACTGGTAAACCACGACAAGGAGAGCGGAGGCAGCTTGGGATGAGAAGGGCGGGGGGATGGAGGGGAGTTGGGGGGCTTACAGTGTTATTTGTTAGGGAACGAGTTTACACACACGGACGCTGGTGCTTAAAGCGAAAAACGAGGAGGGACAGAGGTGGAGACTGGGAACGGTTGAAACATGGGGGACCTTAGGAAATTAACCTGGAATGTCAGGGGGCTCAACAGTTACCTGAAGAGGAACAAAATTATGATGTACTTAAGAAGGCAGAAAATAGATATCGCCCTAATGCAGGAAACACATCTCACGAAAGAAAAACAAGCGGTGATACAGAGGAAATGGAAGGGGACCATCATGGGTGCAAAGTATTCTGTTTATGCCAGAGGGGTGATCACTTGGGTGGCATCACATGTCCCTTTCCAGTTGCTACAGACCACAGTGGAGGCAGATGGGAGGACAGTGGCAATACGGGGATTGATAGAAAATAGAGAAATATGCATTATCAACACATATGCCCCGAACCAAGACACAGTGGCTTATTTCAAGACCCTATATAGTAAAATGAGTACATACCTGGGGGGGAGGAGCGGTTATATGGGGAGGCGACTTTAACTGTACGTTAGACCCAATGGTAGATAGGTCAGACAGGAAATCAGACAAACCCACCCCCGCGGCTAAAACACTAAAGACCCTGTTGGTAGACCTACGGCTGGAGGATATGTGGAGGCTACACCACCCACACGATAGACAATACTCGCATTATTCTGCCCCACAAAGTTTGTACACACGGTTAGACTATATGTCTGCCTCACAGGAGATGAAGGGAGAAATAGTGTGATCCGAATACAAAGCGTGGGTCCTCTCGGACCACTCGCCATTGGTCTTAACATGGCAATATGTGCCTCCTAGTGCTAGGATCCCAATGTGGCGACTCAGAGCCGAAGCATTGAAAGACACAATGTTTAGGGAGGACCTGAGAGAAGACATTGGCCCTCATTACAGCCTTGGCGGAGGACCATGGTGCTATTAGCACCATGGTCCATGCCGCTAAGGTTACGATTCCGCCATGGTGGATGGCGGAATTACCGCCCCATTACAAGGTGAGTGGGGCGGTAATTCCCCATTCACCAATGGCCCCTTCCCCATTCCCATTTTTGCCCCATAGGCATAATGGGAATGGGGAAGGCGGTAATTACGGCACTGTAAATTATGGTTGCCGTAATTATCGCCAAGGTCCCTTAGCGGGTTGGTTTTTAACGCCTGCTAAAAGCAGGCGTTAAATACCAACCCGCAAAGGGACACTTGTAATCAGGCGTTAAGGGTTAACGGCACGACAGCGCCGTTAAACCCTTAACGCCTGAGTTGTAATGAGGGCCATTGTAGAATACTTCGAAAATAACACTGGGAGTGTTGAATCAGCCGGTACTCTATGGGAAGCATTTAAGGTGGTGATGAGAGGATCAGCTATAGCCAAATCTAAAGGACTGCAGGGAGGCATATTACGGGAGCTGCAGAAGGCAGAGGCGAAACTAAAGACAGTCTTGGGCAGAGGGGGTAACTACAGGAGGATGCTGAAACCATAACCCAACTGCAGCAGGAATGTGTAGGGCACTGGGAGAGATTATGCAACTTAAACTATAAGAAATACACAGAGAGATAGCACGCTGGGGGAGACATGCCGGGAAGACTGCTGGCATGGTTGTATAAAAGTGAGACCCCCAGACCAACAATCAGAGCAGTAACTGGAGAGAGTGGACAAATATTGGATACCCAAGAGGACGTGAACAGAGAATACCTTGAATTCTATAAACGATTGTATGGAGACGCAGGAGGGGGCGAAGGGAGCGAGATTGTGGAAACACTAGAGGATATTGGCTTACCAAAATTTAGTGCAGAAGAGCGAGAGGACCTAGATGCCCCAATTACATTGGAAGAACTAGAAGCGGTGGTTGAGCAACTACCCACCAGTAAGACCCCAGGTGCAGATGGCCTCCCCAGCAAGTTCTACAAAAATGTACAAGAAAGAAGTGCTCCCCCGCTGCTGGCAATGCTAAATGAAGCATTTGAAATGGGAATATTGCCAGAATCCTTGAGAGAGGCGATCGTTATCCCACTCCCCAAACCTAATAAACCAAGTACGGACTGTGGGTCGTGCAGACGTTGTCAATGCTGAACCAGGATAGCAAGATACTCACGGCAGTGTTGGCAAATTGAATGAGACGGGTCATAAGTAAATTGATACATCCCTATCAGAACGGATATGTCCCACACAGGAGCATATCCGACAACCTCAGACGGCTCCACCGGGTCATAGAGCACACAGAAGGAGACTCGAGCGAGATTGCAATTGTATCACTGGATGCAGTGAAGGCCTTTGACTCTGTCAAATGGCCTTGGCTGATGGCAGTCCTAAAAGAATATGGGATGGGACCCGGGTATCTGAAGTGGGTGAAATTATTATACAGTTCACCGTTAGCCAGAGTCAAGACCGGAGCGATCATCTCGGAGAGGTGGCAACTCAGCAGCAGCACCAGACAGGCATGCCCATGGTCCCCCATGCTGTATATTCTAGCGCTAGAACCCCTGGCGATATACCTAAGACAACAATATGAGGTATTGGGGAGTCACACAAATGTGGGACCACACTTGATTTCATTATACGCAGAAGACATGTTGTTATTTTGTTATTCTTGAGGTACACTGAGGAAAATCTGCAATACATCCTAGAGGTAATGTAGCGATTTGCGTTGCTCTCTGGTATTGCAGTTAATCCTAAGTCGTCGTGTATATTCCCCTTGGGGAGGTATATAGGGGTCCCACGGGAACAACTGCCAGTTTTACAAATACCCTGGGAGACCAGTACTTTTAGATACCTGGGGATTGACATCTATCATACAGTGGAAACAGAATATAAATATAACACAGAGAAAGCGGTAGGGGATATTGAAAATAGCATGAGGTTCTGGACTAAGCTCCCCTTGGCCATAATGGGGAGGGAGGCCCTGTTGAAGATGCTCATATTACCTAGGCTTTTACCTTTTTTTGGGAATATACGATACATGATACCTAAGCGGTTCTTTGTCAAACTCCAGAGCCTATGCAGGGGCTTCATCTGGCATGGAATTAGGAACAGAATAGCCCAGTGGAAATTACAGAACACGTATGAAAAAGGGGGTATAAAACTGCTTAACTTTGAGATCTATCATTTGGCCAGTCAACTGCAATACGTGGCTAAATGGTTAACTGAAGACTCGACATCAGAATCCAGACTGTTGATATCTGAATGTGCCCCGTTCTTTTTGAAAGAATTGATATGGCTGCCCAAACCTGAGCTAAAAGGGTGCCCGGGGATGTTGAAATTGGGATGGAAGATCTGGCGTAAGGCTTGTCAGGCCATGAAGAACCCGACTCCGTGTTCTCCGAAAGTACCGTTAGTGGCATTGCAACTGCGGATGATGATTCATAGGCATTGGGAACCTGTGGGAATCACAACAATGGGAGAAATATGGCAAGTAAAGGCAAGTGGGGGTAGTAAAGTAATTCAAGGAGCTGGTAGAAGAAACAGGTTTACACTTAGGGCAGTACATTACCTAGACCAGATTGGTACGGCGGGTGAGAGAGATGGGCCTCATTACGAGTATGGAGGTAGCCATGCCCTCCATACCGGATTCCAGCTCTGGGTTCCTTCAGTGAGGAATAGCAGGGCTATTACAACATTGGAGGACCTGGTAATTCCTCCTTGAAGAAACCCATCCCCATTCCCATTTGAGCCCCTATAGGGCTCAATGTGAATGGGGAGGGAGCTAATTATGGGCCCGTTATTAGCTCCCTGGTCCCCTTGCGGGACCTGCTAAGAACGTCTGGTTTGACCAGACATTTTGCGTGGGTCCTGCAAGGGGACCTTGTAATTAGGCATCCCGTAATGAACGGTGCCGGTCCCGTACCGGCACTCTTCATTACGGGAGCGCCTGCCTCGTAATGAGGCCCATGGTCTGAAATAATGCTGGAAGATCAATCTGACACAGCCGTTGAAACGATGTATGATGTTGCAGAGAGAGGGCATGAGGTTTCCCGAATCTATGAGCTGCTGATGTCCAGGGTGGGAAAGGAAGTGGCCCAGTTAAGACGGGATTGGGAAGAGGAGGCAGGGGAACTCATGAATGACGGGCTATGGGAGTGGGCCCAAGGGTATCACAGGAAAGTGTCTAGGAATGTGAGACTACAACAAATACAGCTATATGTAACCCACAGGGCATATATGACCCCCCCCAGAGGATAGCTCAGTTCAAGAGTGCTGAACGACAAACATGCCCCAAGTGCGGGGTAGAAAACGCTGGGATGATACACATGTTATGGGCATGCCCAGAACTGGGCATGCACAAAAATTGGAAAGTTCTGGGAAGAAGTAGCCCACCGATTAAACGAGAAAGGGATGAAGCTAAACGTTGAATCGGTGTGGGCATGCATGTTAGGGGGGTTCCCTAGACCGCGTAAATTAAAACATGTGAGCAAACTTAAGGACTTGGCTTATATACTTGCCAAGCGCAGAATTGCCATGGACTGGAAAGCATGCAACAGACCGGAGGTAGAGGTTTGGTGGAATGATCTCCAGAAATGGACCGAAGCCGAAACGGCAGTGTGGAATGATGCGGGCAGTAAGGGAGGGGAGGAAGAAGCAGAAACCCTGACGGCCTGGAAACACCTAGTGGCCACACTGTTGGAGTCCGCCCAGGACTACCCAAGTGATCATGAAACTTCTGAGAATACTGATGGGGAGTTACCCCCAGAAAGGGAAAAAGCGGAGTGCCAAGTGGAGTAGGCTCGAGTTGGGGGGTGGGTAAGGGGGAAGCAGTAGATACTTAACGATATATACATGATGCTAAAGTGTTATGACAAGAACTGCTGGACTTGTTGAAGGTTGATTGTTCACTGTAAAAATTATAAATATAAAAAGGATCTCTTTGTAGCTGCTTGGGGAGCAGGGGTCAAACAGAGAGCTGGCATTGTTGCTAAGTTTCACCAATGTTTTTAAGTCTAGTGAGGATATTGGTTTAAAGCTACTTACCAGTGATATTGTAGGCTGAATGCCATTGCCTAGAGTTTGAAGGTTGCTTTCAATTCCGTTCGTTACTGCAGCTTTGTAGGTTTGCTGAATGTTTAGTACTTTTCTTCTGAAATGGTTGGTCATCACACAGATTTTGAGTAGGTGAAGGTATATTGCTGCAGAAAGCCATATTTGCCATCATGCCTGTATACCTGGCTCTTGTATTTCGCTGTCCCCCCTTTTGTATGCATGTGATGCCTGTATGCCTGCCTCTTGTATTTTGCTCCCCCCCTTTTTGCATGCATGTGATGACTGTATGCCTGCCTTTTGTATTTCGCTGCCCCCCTTTTGTATGCATGTGATGCCTGTAAGCCTGCCTCTCGTATTTTGCTGCCCCCTGCTTTTGTTTGCATGTGATGCCTGTATGCCTGCCTCTTATTTCGCTGATCCCTCGCCTTTTGTATGCATGTGATGCCTGTATACCTGCCTCTTGTATTTCACTGTCCCCTCTTTTGTATGCATGTGATGCCTGCATGCCTGCCTCTTGTATTTCACTGTCCCCTCTTTTGCATGCATGTGATGCCTGTATGCCTGCCTCTTATTTCGCTGACCCCTCGCCTTTTGTATGCATGTGATGCCTGTATACCTGCCTCTTGTATTTCACTGTCCCTCTTTTGTATGCATGTGATGCCTGCATGCCTGCCTCTTGTATTTCGCTGTCCCCCCTTTTGTATGCATGTGATGCATGTATGCCTGCCTCTTGTATTTTGCTTCCCCTCTTTTTGTATGCATGTGATGCCTGTATGCCTGCCACATGTGTTTCGCTGCCCCCTCCTTTTGTATGCATGTGATACCTGTATGCCTGCCTCTTGTATTTCGCTCTCCCCCCTTTTGTATGCATGTGATGCCTGTATGCCTGCCTCTTGTATTTCGCTGCCCCCCTTTTGTATGCATGTGATACCTGTATGCCTGCCTCTTGTATTTCGCTCTCCCCCCTTTTGTATGCATGTGATGCCTGTATGCCTGCCTCTTGTATTCCGCTGCCCCCCTTTTGTATGCATGTGATGCCTGTATGCCTGCCTCTTGCATTTTGCTCCCCACCTTTTTGTATGCATGTGATGCCTGAATGCCTGCCACTTGTATTTTGCTGCCCCCCCTTTGTATGCATGTGATGCCTGTATGCCTGCCTCTTGCATTTTGCTCCCCACCTTTTTGTATGCATGTGATGCCTGAATGCCTGCCACCTGTATTTTGCTGCCCCCCCTTTGTATGCATGTGATGCCTGTATGCTTGCCTCTTTTATTTTGCTGTCCCCCCTGCCTTTTGTATGCATGTGACGCATGTATGCCTGCCTCTTGTATTTCGATGTCCCCCTTTTTGTATGCATGTGATGCCTATATGCCTGTCTCTTGTATTTTGCTCCCCCCTTTTTGTATGCATGTGATGCCTGTATGCCTGCCTCTTGTATTTCACTGCCCCCCTCGTTTGTATTCATGTGATGCCTGTATGTTATGTTACTTGTCATTTATATAGCGCCTTATGTATCATTGGTATGTTTTCAAAGCGCTGGTAGGTTGAATGCCCTCGGGAACCGCAGTTCAAGTCAGTAGAGAGAGAGTGTAGTATGGTGCGTGGGCGCACCAGATGTGTGCAGCTGGTGTGGTTGTTGCATGATAGCTGATTCTTAGCAGTAGGTGTAGTGCTGAGGAAATCAGTTGGATGTGTTCAGTCTGAAGGGGGGACACCCAGACTGAGCACTGGCTGCGTTAGACCTGAGGAGACGCCTAAGCTAGCCGGTATGTGCTCAGCTAGCTGTGTTTTATTAGGATGATGAGGTGTTCATGGGGTCATGTTAGTATGAGAACAGCTAGGCCAAATGTGTCATAACATAGCTGTGTTCTAGTTGAATGATGGTGTATAGGAGAGAGTAAGCGTAGTAGTGTGATATGGTGGTTATCAGTAAAGAGCCTGCGAACAAGCACGAGAGCAGGACAGGGGGCGTACATAGCAGCATACGTATATAAAGCGACAGGATGGATAGGGTAAACATGTGATACACATAACATGGGGATACAGGTACATAGCATACATATAGCATAAATAGGAGATACAGAGATATCCAGAGATATCCACTCCATCCACTCAACTTTAGCACAGGGATGATATTAGGCACACTTTCTAGATTCAACTATACCACAGTGACGCTATTAGGCACACTTTCTAGATTCAACCTCAGCACAGTGACGCTATTAGGCACACTTTTCAGATTCAACTGTGTCACAGTTACGCTATTAGGCACACTTTCTAGATTCAGCCCTAGCACAGTGACGCTAATCAGGCAGACTCTCTAAATTCAACTATACCACAATTACTCTATTAGGTACACTTTCTAGGTTCGAACTTTTGGCACAATGACGCTATTAGGCACACTTTCTAAATTCAACTATACCACAGTGACGCTATTAGGCAGAATTTCAAAATTGATCTTTCAGTGACACTATTAGACATACTCGATGTTGGGAATACCTTCTAAATTCAGCTTTAACACAGAGACGCTATTAGGCACACTTTCACAATTGAACTTTAACACAGTGACGTTATTAGGCACACTTTCTAGATTCGACTATACCACAATGACGCTATTAGGCATACTTTCTAAATTCAGCTTTAACACATTGGGCCTCATTACGAGTGCGGCGGTAAGGGGCTAACGGCAAGGATGTCCGTGCCGTTAACCCCTTACAGCCACATTCCGAGGTCCCTTAGCGGGTCCCACTAAGGCCGGCTGGTTTTACCAGCCGCCCTTAGTGGGAGCCGTTAAGGGACCAGGGAGCTAATAACGGGCCTGCTATTTGCGGGCCCGTTATTAGCTCCTTCCCCATTCCCATTGAGCCCTATGGGGGCTCGAATGGGAATGGGGAATGGTTTTCAGAATGGGGACTTACCGGGTCCTCCAAGGTTGGAATGACCCGGTAAGTACCCATTCCGAGAACCCGGACACGACTTTGGAGGCAGCCATGGTGCCAATAGCACCATGGCTGCCTCCAAAGTCGTAATGAGGCCCATTGACGCTATTAGGCACACATTCACAATTATTAGGCACACTCAATGTTGTTAAGAGTACTTTTTAAATTCAACTTTAGCACAGTGACTATATAATGTGACACTTTCTAAATTCAACTTTACCCCAGTGACATTATTGGCACACTTTCACAATTGAACTTTAACACAGTGGGCCTCATTACGAGTACAGCGGTACGGGGTTAACGACACCGGTAAGGATGCTGGTGCCGTTAACCCCCTACCGCCACATTTCCGAGGTCCCTTTGCGGGTCCCACTAAGACCAGATGGTTTTACCAGCCGCCCTTAGCGGGAGCCGCTAAGGGACCAGGGAGCTAATAACAGGCCTGCTAGTTGCGGGCCCGTTATTAGCTCCCTCCCCATTCCCATTGAGCCCTAGGGGGGCTCGAATGGGAATGGGGAATAATTTTCAGAATGGGGACTTACCGGGTCCTCCAAGGTTGGAATGACCTGGTAAGTCCCCATTCCGACTACCCGGATCCGGACCCGGGTTTGGAGGCAGCCATGGCGCTAATAGCACCATGGCTACCTCCGGACTCGTAATGAGGCCCAGTGACGCTATTAGGCACACTTTCTAAATTCAACTTTATCACAGTGACTATATAATGGGACACTTTCTAAGTTCAATTTTAACACAGTGACGCTGAATAGGGCACACTCACTGGTGTTGGGAGTACAGGCAAGAAGCAAGGTTTAATATAGCGGAGCTATTAAGGAACATGATTTTATCATGTGACTGAATGATGTAACATAACAAAATGTTTTAGACTTTTAAGTAAGCGTGGTAGGGCTTTCTGGCGTGAAGTAATTGCTTCAGTCCCCACCCTTGCCACACTTACATTTTCGTTGGTGCTGGTTGATGGCAGGCTACTGGCTTTATGCTTCTCCTGCGGATACCTGCAGATACGATCCGGAGCCGCCTCTATAGGAGCCGCCATTTGTCTTGGGCTCTTCGTCGCAGGGCTGCACGGGCAGAGGGCTGCCCTGGGAAGGTCGGTAATGGCCTGGGTAACATGGCTGATGGGCCAATCTGAGCACGGTGGGCGGGACGGGGGGAGGGAGGCGGTGATCCAGGAAACAGGGACGGAACCTGGTCCATTTGCTCTTGTACTAGGCCCTGGTGGCTTTGCTCCTAGCGCCCTGTATGATTTCCAGATTGGCCTGTGAGAGGTGCCAAAGTGTTACCTGCTCAGGTACCACGGTGTGAGGGCTAGTTTCCCTGCTGCAGGGTGGATGATCCTGCCCCCCTGCTATGCCAGAAGATGTGCTGGCCCATCTGGAGGTGTATCAGAGGCACTTCCGGGAGGCTGAGGAGCTCTGAAAAAAATGGTCTGGCCGGCCACCATGGAGCAATCAGAATGATGAGGAGTCGGTGCGACTCCTTGATCTTGCAAATTACCCGGTGGATCAGGGGAGTGGGCGGAAAGGCGTAGCCCTTCATGCTGGTCCACTGGTGGTGAAATGTGTCGCCCAAAGAGCCAGGGCCTTGACCCTGCCAGGATACGAACTGGGGGCACTTCTTGTTGTGCCAGGTGGCAAAGACATACACTTGGGGGTGACCCCACTTTTTGAAAATCTCCTGAATAACAAGGTCGTTTAGCTTCCACTCGTAATTGTCCGCTCCCAGCCTGCTGAGCCTGGCTGCTTCCAGGTTGGATTCCCCCGGGAGGTGGATTGCCGATGTTAGGCAGAATCACATGCAGTACCCTTTGGGAACACTACATGCAATGAGGACTACGTGCAGAGACAAACACCAGAAGGACTTTTCCTAAAAGAAATGGTGAAAAAAGATGACCGGAGTCTGTTTTTACAGATAGGTCTTGGGCACCATATTGAAAAACATGGCTGACCCGATTTTTTGCTACCGTTGTTAGCGGTCGAGAAAAATGATGGTAGTTGATCTAAACCACTGCCAACAGCCATTTAAAATAGGAAAAGGTAACATTTTACTGTTACATGAGTGTTTTGACTCAGGGGAAGCTAAACAACCCCTCCAGCACTCTATAGGAAGATAGTGTGGACACTATCTTTATTTATATAATAGAAAGGACACAAAATAGCAGGTATACAATCTGCATCGCAGTATCCCAAGCCCCTGTATTTGAGTCGTAAAGTACACCATATAGCAGGTATGCAATCTCCATTGCCGTACCCCAAACTCCTGTATTTGAGTCGTAAAGGATACCAAATAGCAGGTATACAATCTCCATCGCAGTAGCCCGAGTCCTTGTATTTGAGTCATAAAGGACACCAAATAGCAGGTATACAATCTCCATCCCAGTGCCTCAAGCCCCTGTATTTGAGTCGTACAGGACACCCAATAATCCACTCATATTTTGCAGCACAATGTGTGCTTTAAAAAGGAGTGTATACCATCACTCTCGCCGTGGAGAGTGATAACCCATAGCATTGGAAGTGTGCAGGGAAAGATTGTTTTAATTGAGCCATCAATGGAGTTCTTTGTACATTATTCGGTATTCACATAAAAAATGTTTGCCCTGGTATTAATGGTAGTAATTCATTTTTTTGCAGGCACAAAAAATGGAATAAATGAATGGCTGAAAACAGAAATAGGCCCTATGCCTTTTAAGTGCCTTTAGATTGCACATGAGGGCTATTAAAAGTAGGCTAGTGTTGCCACAAGACTACCCACATGTCTTAATTTGGGGAAGTTGGGTGGAAATCCTGTGCCCTCCCCGAATCTCCAGGATTGTGGGCAAAAGCTTTATTTTTTCACCCTGCACTCTGGGCCCCCAGGGCAGGCACCAACATAGTTCTTTACAGATATAGATCATATGCAGATTCTCCTCTGTCTAGGAAGAGGTCAGAGCCGCAATGATACAATTCTGTCGGCAGTCATTAAGCGGATGGCTGCCAATCACCTTACACGCAGCACCTCCATTACTTAAATTCTGCTATGTAGGGCCAACCTGAATCCAGTCGTTGGGCCCCAAGCTGTTGGCCGATGTCCACATTCCATGTCTCGGGTCAAGAATCTCAGTTTATTTGATGATCTGCTGATATTTTCCTCTCAAATAAGCAAATTACAACCATCACTTTTGAGCAGATAAAAACCTTAAAGATGCTGCCCGTTCCCCTTCACTCATGGAGTTGCGCTGATGAATGCTTTTCTGTTGTCATGCCTTGATGTTTGCAATTCAGCCTATACTGGTTTAGTGCCGTGCCCTCTGGCTCTCGTTCACACCACCAGAAGTGCTACCGCGCAAGTTCGTAGGTTCTACTTAAAGGCATGGTCTAGTAAAAAATGTTATTGTCCCTACGGGTCGGCCATGTTTTTTTAAGCCTAAGTGGCTCGATTTTAGAAAACTTTCCTATGGACCTTACCCGAGTTTTCGTCCATTAAACGCACGCGAAAACAAGCACCAGGGAGCCGCCATTTTCTGATAATCCTATCTTTTCCCCCATCGCCCTGGCTGACCTGCTTTTGCGGCACTAAATCAAATCCCCCGCCCCTGAGCCTGTCATCAGCAGACTCGTACCGCCCATTTCCCAACGCCAAAGCACGTCTTGTGTCAACATTCGCTGCGCTTCAGCTAATGACTTGTCGCCATGGAAATGGCAGGACGCCTCTTTCCTCAATAAGTATAAACAGACCGTTTCACAACACACAGCAGCCGATTTTCGATTCCATTCCTCTCTCTGTTTACTTTGAGTATTCTGTGACTCGTTTCAGTGCTCTGGTCAGCTACCTTCGCCGCTTGTAGCCTGTGTGAACAGATACCAGTACCACTGCTATAAATTATTTTAGTTTGTTTAACACACAATGGCTACAATAATGCCCTACATGTACGAGCCCGAGTTTACCGAGGAGGAACTACTGGAAAGGGAAGCACGCGAAAACGATGGGGATTCGGACGGCAGTTGGCAGGACGAATCAACAGATGAAGAGCCTGGGACTAGTCGAATGGACGGCATCTCCACCTGGTGCACATGCAATCGGTGCGAGCTAATGCCAACTGAGGACGAGAACTGCTGCTGCCGAGAAAACTCGGGATGCCTGGCCTACATTTCGGAAGGCGAGCCACGACCGCAATGCATCACCGAGCTGCCAGACTTCAGGGCAGCCTGCCTCACACGGGCCGTGTTGAGAATAATGATGGTGCTTATGCACGAACTTCGCGCAACTGTTCGTCCTCGTAATCCGAGTAACGAGTAAGTATACTCTGCTTGTCATGCCACTCCTATTTCATGTTCTTCTACTACATCCAAAATTACATCTACATATCATTGTAACGCATGTAAGTCGTTCAATAGTGTGCATTGTCTAGATAGCATTTGTCCGTGCAGAATGCCATTAGTTACAAGAATTGTCATTGACAACAAACGTTTATTAAACTTATCTTGGTCATTTAAAAACAGTTTGTTTCATTCCTTTTCACAGGTGGTACAGGCTGGTGGCCTATCGTTCCTTTACATGGTGGCTCCACGGGAGGCTTAGACACCGCGTTCGAAGAGTGATACCCGCCTGTGCGGTTCGTGCCATTAGATAAACGTTCCAGAGTGACAGCGGTCAGTACAGGGGATTTTCTCTCGCTGTGCTGCAACCTGACCTGTATAATCTTTAAAGTCTTGTATTTTTGTGTCATGAAAATATGATACAAAATAAAACACCACATATATTTTAACAACGGTTGTTTCGATTTTTTAAATGAATCAAGTGTGTCTCCATTCAAGGATGGACGTCAGACATCTGTGCTCCGAATGGGTGAAGGTCTGGTCGCTGTGAAGCAGGGTGGTCACTATCTATCTAAGCTAACATAACATATTCTCGATAATGCATGCACTAAATAACACTTGTTCAAAGTCTTTCAGTAGGTTATGTCTCTATAAAAGTCACACATATATCTATACTAACAATTACCATTGGATTATACAGGCCTTAGGGTCTTGACCACTATAATACACCGGTTGAAGTGTGGGTCTGTGCTCACAAGAATTTCCGGTATGTGGCATTTGTTATTGATAAGCAACGATATACTATCATTGATATAAAGGCGATATACTATATATTGATATAAAGGCGGTTCGCGCCAGTGGATGCGCGCTGGCATGGGGGGCTGTCAGGGGCGCGAAAGGCCAAGGTGCCAAACTACATGTACACTTCAAAAGGTATCCCACGCCAAGGGGCCATCGGTCACATGGCCTCCTCAGACCCCGTGTCTCCAGCCAGGCCTCCCCTTCAAGCAGGCCGCCCCCCTGCAATCCACATAAGTGTGTCTCCATTCAGCAGTCTTCCTGTGCCTTATCTGCACGCCCCAGGCCCATCCATCCCACCCACCCTCTATCAAAGGCGGTCCGCGCCAGTGGATGCGCGCTGGCATGGGGGGCTGTCAGGGGCGCGAAAGGCCAAGGTGCCAAACTACATGTACACTTCAAAAGGTATCCCACGCCAAGGGGCCATCGGTCACATGGCCCGTCAGACCCCGTGTCTCCAGCCAGGCCTCCCCTTCAAGCAGGCCGCCTCCCTAAAACCACGACATACATACGTCATTCATTCACAAACACACCCCTGTTTCTAATACTTTATAAACCACTTGATATGTCTCATGAGAACATCTTTGTGCTTTGCAAGTCAACTCCTGAACGTGTTACCTGGCAACCACTGAGATCTACGCAAATCTGCTCGTCGTCGTGCTATCCGTGAACTTCTGTGACCGCTTAGAGCAAACCCATCAGTGTGCTACCTGTGGCCACCCACCTATTCACCTGCAACATACTGCTCTGCTTGCTGAATCCAACTGTTTGTTGGTCAAGGTAAGGCCATGTATCCTAGTCATATTTCGCAGATTTTTAAATTTCTATCTATTTGCGAGTAGAGTACACAATAGTGCTATGTTCATTGGTCTCATTGCTATTGACTTGAGTTTCCATTGCTATGCTACCAATAGATTATTTATTTTCATCTGTGTCTATTGTCATCGAATTGCATCCTTCGGGGGTCCAGTCTATAATGTAGGCATGTTTCCTTCTCGTGCAAGACAGAACATCCAAGGGACGAGTCACATGTTCAGATTTTAGACACATCATTTATACATTTCTGCAACTTATGCAAATACTAAGCCGCACATAATGAACTGGTATAGTTCCTGCGACCAAAACAAACCTTGCATTGATCATTGTATGATTCATTTACTTTTGTATCAAATCTTTATTCTTGAAGATTGTATAATAATGTCGATATTTACTTTTCAGATTTATCAACAATGCCTGCCTGTTTGATTAGCGGTTGCCCTTCGAAGACCCATGCGAAATCTGAAGGCACTACAATGCATGTATTCCCGAAAACTGTTGATCGAATAAGAGAATGGGTCAGACATTGCGGATATCCATTGGAAGAGCTGGAAAGTAGAGTCCAACAAGTCTTACAGGACAAGAGGGGTGATCGATACCGCATCTGCAGCCGGCACTTTTCCTTGGACATGTACACAACATCTTGGGTAACAAAGAAGAATAAACGGCGAACGACACAGAAATTGCTCGAAAACGCTATTCCCACTCTATTCGTCCACATTCCGCCACCAGTGAGTCAAGTGTCTGGATTTAGCTTTAGGCCTTGCGGTAGTGTGTAGGTAGCCGAACGGATTAATTGATATTGTAGGTGTTCTATCCCTTGTAATAATTTCGATATTGATATGAGTGTATAGTTTTTTGAATAATGACATTTATCAATATATTCTTTTTCGATTTCATAACCCACAAACGCAATGTATATATATGGGAAAAGGGAACTGTGCTGTATTGAGCATTTTTCAAGTATTCTGTCGCCTTACATGGCTATTTTTAATGTTGGCATTTCATTATCAATCATTAATTTACCTTTACAACTTCTTGACTATCCCTTGAATCTGAAGCAAGAACATTCTACATCCTTGACGTGGTCGCAGTTATCAACCACTTCTAGCGCGTATCAGGTAATCTTACTAGGCTAATCCGCTAAAGACTTGTTTTATGCATGTCAAGTAATAGTTTTATTTTATCGTGTAATTATTTTACCAAATGTTTGGTTAGTGCTTTCCAATTGATATACACCTTAGTTATCGTCCACTGGTGTTTGTTTTCAGTTATAATTAGTGTTATCCATACTAATGCAAGTACTGTCTTTCAGGGAGATGCTGAAGCGTCCGCCACATCTACAACATTTCTAGATGTTCTTCACCAGCAGGAGGTATGGATACTGACAGCTCCATCGAGCGTCATCATCAGAGCTGGAATTCTTGTCGTTTGATTGTTCTACACAATGTTTCATTCGTGGTTAGCAGTTGATATGTACCTGTGCTGTCGACCCCAGGTGTGTGTTATGTTTTCACTATTGTAATCCTCACTAATGCAAGTACTATGTTTCAGGCAGTTGATGGAGCGTCAACCCTTGCACTTGATGCAGAGCCTGACATTCAAGTAATTCCAGGGGAAGTGGAAGCGGGACCATGCGTATACGAATCGGCACCACAGCTTTCGGAAGTGCGCACTACATTTGCAACATCCATAGATATTCTTCAGCAGCACGAGGTATGGATAATGACAGCTCCATCATGCGTGATCATATAACGTGATTCCATTTGCTATACTTTCTTCCCTATTAACGCAAGTGCTGTGTTTCAGGGAGGGAGACGACGAAGCTTCCACTACAATCACAACATCCAATTTAGTTGATGCAGATGTAAATAAATCGGAGAAATAAGTCGATGAAATGTGATCATATTGAGATTTTCCTTGATTCTTTTGGACAATGCATCATTTGCGGTTATCTCTTTATAGGTACCTATGCGTTCGACCCCAAGTGTGTGTTATGTTTCCAATATTGAAAACCATACTAATCAAAGTACTGTGTTTCAGGGAGATGACGGAGCTTCCACCACAATCACAACATCTCATTTAGATGATGCAGATGTAAAGGAATCGGAGAAATAAGTCGATGAAATTTGATCATATTTAGATTTTCCTTGATTCTTTTGGACAATGCATCATTTGTGGTTATCTCTTTATATGTACCTGTGCCGTCGACCCCAAGTGTGTGTTGTGTTTCCAATATTGAAAAGCATACTAATGCAAGTACTGTGTTTCAGGGAGATGCGGATGCCTCCTCTCCAATACAACCATTCATGGCAGTCCATGCAGAGCCAGAGGTATGGATACTGACAGTTCCATCGAAATAGATCATCACTGGTCGAATACTTGTCGTTTGATTGTTGCACACAATGTTTAAATCGTGTTTGGCTATTGAGATGTACCTGTGTGTTCGTCCTCACGTGTGTTTTATGCTAACAATATTTTGATACATAGTAATGAAAATACTATGTTTCAGGGAGACGATGGAGCCTCATTCCGTGCTGTCTATGCGGATACAGAAAATATAGTCGTTGCAGTGCAAGAGGAAGGGAGGACATGCGGAAACGAATCGGAGCTACAGCGTGCAGATGTTGAAGGTCGAGTCAAAAAAGTTGCAAAGAAAAAAAAACAAAAAAAGGTTAGTTTCAAACAGTTCATAACTTTAAAAAAATGTTTGTGCAGGGGACTATTTTATGTTTTTTTTCCAGTCAATTCTACTACACTCCATCTTGTGTTTAAACTGAACATCCCTTTTCCAATCTCTCCTCCAGTTACCCGTGGGTGTCAGAACTATACATACACAGACAGTGAAGCGAATGAGAGTTGTGGCTTGCCAGACCGTGTACACTATGGAGGAACTATTAATTGAGGCGAGGCGTGTTCAGGCTCGAGATGCTCATGTCCAATGGCCAGAACATGAATTAACTGTGTTTGGAGACTACAGCAAAGTTGCATTGGACCATAGCTACAGTGCGACCGCACCACCACAAGAAGATGTTATTGAATGTATTGAAGATAGCTCTGAAGTAGTTGCAGATCAATTCACACAATCTACACCCGCCAAAAATTTGCCACCAAAAAACCTGTCGACATTGTTGTGTTCTCCCATCAATGTTGAAGTAATAGATGTCGAAATGACAGAGAATGAACCAGCCGCAGCATCCATAGACGCATCAGAACTTGATATCAGCGATATTACTTTCCAATGTGTTGAAAACTCCACAACGTCACAGGCCGAAACAACGTTGACGCAGGATGACAGTCTAATGAAAGAGAGCAAATACATTGTATTCGACAGTTGTTTGATGGAAATTATAAGTATGCTGAAATGTGTGCATTCCATTAGAGGGAAAGTATGTGGGAAGCCATTGATTAATGTGACTCGTCAAATAAAAGGCAGTAACGTCAAAATAAATGCCGCCTGTAGATTAAATCATAGGTTCTCATGGTCTGCACAACCGATGCTGGGGAAACTGCCAGCAGGCAATCTACTGTGTGCAGCTGCATCACTTTTTAGTGGCTCCAGTTTTAGAAAGTTAGAGGCTTTCTTTCAGTTTGTGGGACTCCATTTCATTTCTAAAGCGCTGTACTACATATACCAACGTGATTATCTGTTTCCGGCCATTAGTGATGCTTGGAAAATTGAACAATTGTCTCTAGCAAGTACATTTGAAGGCAAACGATTCAGGCTAGCCGGCGATGGACAGTGCGACAGCCCTGGATTTTCTGCCAAGTACTTAACCTACCACTTTCAGGACATGGATAGTAAGAAAATTGTGAGTTCGGTGGTCGTGCAGGTAACACAATGTACATCGTCAGAGGCCATGGAGAAACTAGGATTTATAAAATCAGTGGAATATCTACAATCAAGAGGAATGCACATCGACCTCATAGCCACGGATAGACACGTTTCAATTGCCAAGACAATGAGAGAGCAGTTCCCACATATTAAACATCAATTTGACATATGGCATCTTGCTAAATCAATCAATAAGAAAATCTCAGCTGCAGGGAAAAAAAAGGTTTTGAAAGTATTTTGCAGTGGTCACATTCTATCACCAACCATCTTTGGTGGAGCTCAAAAACTTGTGAAGGGTCATTGGAAATACTACTTGAAAAATGGCGGTCACTGATGCACCACTGTACCAACGTTCACCGCTGGACAGCAAATCAACATTTCCACCAATGTGAACATGGCCCTTTGTCCCCAGAGGAGGCACGGAATAAGAAGTGGTTGATTCCATCTTCACCGACACACAAAGCCATTGAGAAGATTGTTTTCGACAAAACTATCAAGAGATTTGAGAGGACTGACAGAATTCTGTCACACAGGAGATTTGGAGGTGTTCCACAATATGTGCCTAAAGTACAGGCCAAAGCGCTTGCATTTTAGCTTTCGGGGCATGAAACATCGCACTCTACTAGCGGTCTTGGCCCATAACAGCAATGTCGGACGTGAACAATCTAGGACTAGGGGTAAAGTAAGGATGCCTCGCTACACTAAGGTGTTTTCAAAACGAAGTAAGCAATGGGTGATCAAACCAGTCTATGCAGTTCGACTTTGTGAAAGGCCTTATTGTTGCTGTGTTAGAGAAGCACAGATATGGAATTTTGGACGTTTCTGTGCAGAGCAGTGATCCATTGCCACCGAACATCGCGACTGTGCCATGCCCACCCGAAGCACAGCTGATTGTGAAGTACAAATCCCGGTTTAAATAATTGCAATACGATTGTCTTTTTGTAAATAAATGTTATTGTACAGTGTACCTGTAAACCTAACCCCTACCTTCACCATCATGGGTGGCGAACAAGTTGGGTGTCATCTTTGAATTCTCTCTATTCACCTCATTTATGTGTATGTATATATTTTTCTCATGTCTCATCTCATGTAAATGAAAATGCTGCGCACTGTTAACGGAGGGGAGGCTTGCGTATTGCAAATAATAAAACAAACAAACAAACAAACAATAAATCTCACTTTTAACTCAACTCCTGTGGTACTTTATACTTTCCCTGACCTTCCGCCAAAAATTAAATGTCTCAATTTGGGCTGCAAAGCTCGCAGACAACGGGGACAAAATTGGGGCACTTAGAACGCGCCAGCCAAGCAGGCCGTGGCATTTGGGAAAGAAGCCAGTTCGCATTTGCACATTGAGGCGCACTACATAGACGGATTCTAAACTTCAAGTTCTCACAGATGCCTATACTTCGTGATGTTGCAAATAAAGTATGCGAAGGACAGCGGCTTTGATTTTCAGCTCGCGCCCAGATGAGGCCCACAAGTCGCTCTGGAAGTATAAGGGTCTATTGTTTTCTGACCTTGAGACAGGGACCATGGCGAAAGAACTACATTTGAAGGGGGTGCGCAATAACGTAAGAGACGATAAGGCAGAAAATTCAGAAACTAGGCCGAGTTTCATTTTAGTTCAGTATACGAAAAATCGTTGTCAAGAGCACGGTCCGTTTTACAGACTGCATTACGAAGAGACACAATGGAAATTTCAAATATAATGTAAGTAAATCTTTACACGCTTCTTTACCGGAATGAAGATTTAATGAATGGATGCATGTATAAATGAATGAAGAGCTAGGAAAAGCAAGTAAAACGTGTTCGTAGTGGGCACATGGGCATGCAGGTCCACTGGTCTCACCGATCTCGGTCCTTGGCCCAGCCACTTTTCCCTGCACTGCCTACCTGCACTATGGGACTGTCTCTGTATCCTTCAGCCCCTTCTCCCGGCATTTACCTTGCACTTGCCACCAGCTGGCCCTATTATTTAATTTCTATTCAACTAACCATGTACAGCCCTTCCCCATGCGCGATCAGAAAGACACCTGGCCTAGTAGGATCGTTGTCTGTCTGCCCTTGTTCCCCACCTGCCTCGTCGCGCCTAGAAACACTTGAGTATAGGCGCATTACAAATGCCATATCATATATCATATCATTCCTCCCCCATGTAGACTGTCGTTTATCATTGTGTGTTGGCCTCGATTTATTTTGTTACTTTTCGCATTGATTTTAGAGCCGAACATACTCCATTGAACTATCCTTGCAAGCAAATAGTTTCTGATCGGCTGTAATAAATAAAATAAGTAATATTAATGAAGATCAGCTGGCGAGACTAATTATAATTTTTTTGTTTTCATAACAGGTATTTGCTCCCCTTCTGCTACTGCCATCGGTTTGAGACAACAGCAGATGGCTTTTACAGTAGACACCTGCAGCTTTGTGTGAACAACTGGAGCACACTGACAATTTTATGGGACGATCGCCAAGGGCCCACATGCCCTTACGCTGTACTAGTGGCTAGAAGCAACATATCAACCTTTACGATGGACTAGTGCCTAGTTGATGGAACAGCCTTGCGGTTCACCGTGCTTCCAAAGTGCTTCTTTTAACGAAAAGCAACACCCTGTGTACCATGGCGGATACAGATAAAAGAAAATAAATGGCTTTCGGAGTTCATATGGCAATTGCTGAATATTCTTTAAACATTTAATGTAAAATAAATGTACTTTACCAAATGTACCATGTTGTTGTTTGATTTTAAAGTACAGTTTCATATTCCGAATTGTGGCGCGCTGTGTTGTGAGATGGTCTGTGTTGGTTTCCGGGTCCTGTGTGGAGTCGCGTAGAAGACGACTGGGCGCGTTTGCCTACGCAGCACAGTAACGTCACGGAGAGGCGCGGGGAATATGAATGTTTTGATAATGTCAGGCTCAGGGGCGGGGGATTTGATTTAGTGCCGCAAAAGCAGGTCAGCCAGGGCGATGGGGGAAAAGATAGGATTATCAGAAAATGGCAGCTCCCTGGTGCTTGTTTTCGCGTGCGTTTAATGGACGAAAACTCGGGTAAGGTCCATAGGAAAGTTTTCTAAAATCGAGCCACTTAGGCTTAAAAAAACATGGCCGACCCGTAGGGACAATATACAAATTTTCACTAGACCATGCCTTTAAATTACTGGAAAAGAGCACACATTACCCCACCTTTCCATCAGCTACTTTGGCTGACAGTGAAAAAATAAACAATGTCTAGATTCCCCACATATCCCTACTCTCTGCTGAAAGTTTAGGCTTTACACATCACCCGCTCCTTGCGTTCCATTAATGGGCGTCTTTCTATCATCCCCACGTTCAGACTGCATAAATGGGGTGGTTGTTTCTTCTGCTTTTTTACACCATCAATGCGGAACCCAGTTCCCCCATATCTTTACAGCGGTGGCTCCTTCCTTCCCACTCGCTTTCAGTGAGAGATGTGGCACTGCTGCGTGGACTGTAAATCACAGTCCAAAGCAGTAGCAAAATGGCAGTTAGGCATGGCATTTGTTACCGGGCATGCAGGTTAAAGCAACCCTGATGAGTGTTATTATGTGGCTTGACTGGCCCACATTTGTGGTTCAAATAGTCTGGCCATGTTTTCTAACTGTGGCATGGCATTTATTGCTGGACATGAAGGGTAGAGCAAACATGATAAGTGTTATTATGTGGCTAGAATGGCCTATGTTGGTGTTAAGATGGATTTCTGAACTCTGACCTGGTGGGCAGAGGTTCAGAAGGCCAGCCTAGTTTCTTGGAACAGGGTAACCCTCTGGACAAGCTAGATCAATCAAGGTAGCATTGGCGGCGTTCAAGACTAGGGACCTCATTACGACCTCAGCGGTAGCCATGCCACTATTGGTGGCATGGCTGCCGCCGCAATGGCATCCGGGTCCTCAGAATGAGGAATTACCGGGCCATTCCGAGTTCGGAAGGCCCGGTAATTCCTCCCTCCAATGACTCGGACCCGGTCCTTCCCCATTCCCATTTCAGCCCCCTTAGGGCTGAAATGGGAATGGGAGAGGGAGCAAACAACGGGCCATTACGAGTTGGCCCGTTGTTTACTCCCTCTTCCCCTCGCGGGACCCGGTAAGTACGCCTGGGTTGACCCGCGAGGGGACCTCGTAATGAGGCGGTACGGGGTAAACGCCGCTGGCACCTTTTACGGCGTCGTTTACCCCGTACCGCCAGGGTCGTAATGAGGCCCTACGTCTCAAGAGGGGTGAGAGTGATCGAAAGCCCACAATGAGCACGCACAGCAAGGACACTACAAATTACTCTCAGTCAGGTGAATATCAAAAATAGATTAAGATTTATTAAAGGCCTTTTAAATCAAACACAAGAAAATATCAGCAGTAGTACTTGAACTCACACAACACTACTATAGAGCATATATACAGTTACAATGGCCTAAAGGGATGGCACACAATAAGGGTCCACAACCTGTAAGGGAAAGGGGCATACAGTGTGAATATCCTTTAGGCAGTCCTTCACTTTATCAATCCTAACTAAGAGGCAGTCCAGTCCCTATGAAGAGTGGAGACTGGTGCTCAAAAGTACTTTCAGTGTAGACACACGCGATCGTGCAGTAGAGCGAAAACCAGGGTTTCTTGCAGGGGCTGTAGCGTCTCAGGAAGGAAGGCAGGTAAGGCAGTGAAGAATAAGTTCCCACTATTCGAGGGGTGTCTCCCCAAGAGGGCAGAACAGGTTCCAATAGTTGGGAATAGGACGGTATTACATGCTACCTCGAGAAAGGTGATGGCCCTCAGGGGACACTCGTGCGTAAAAATTGATGGATGCGCCAGGGCCCACCGGTAAGGGTTGCTAGTACTCAACGACCCAAGGTGCACTCTGGGCCAAACTTCGCCAGTCAAGTCCACTTCGGTTGCGGGTTCAAATGCTGCAATTGTGTGGCTTTCAGCGGCTGAGTTCCAGGGATGATTCTGTGGCGGGACAGTGCCGATTTCTTATCTCCTGGTGAAGTGATCAACTCGATTTCACTGCAGCATGTCTCAGGGCAAAGGGGAGCACAGCAGCAGCGCACCGTCGAAGTTTGTCACCACGGCTGGGCGACACAGTGACGCGTGCACTCAGGTTCAGGCGTACTCTCCTAATTCCAGACCTAGAGCGCCTAGATATACGAAATGCTGCAGGAGACTGCCTCATACCCCATGCTTAGAATCTCGGAAGGCTGCTGTTCCAGACCAAAGGTCCTGCGCAAGCTGGTCAGTTTGCTGGTTGGCCCAGGAACACTTCCAAGTAGGCGCTTGCAGGTTACGGTGGAATACGGTCAAATGGGTCAAAGCGTCTTTGCAGATCTTCTGGATCGGTCAGATGCCGAGGGGTCCTGCGGGACAACAGGGTGCCAAACCTTCCAGCGGGTGACCAGCGGTTCCTTGACTCTGCTTCTTAGTTTCAGGATGCTTGGATCCTATCCTAGGTTCAGTGAGAACACAAGAGGTCGACCTGGTTTTGGGTGTTTGGGCCCTTCTCTTATTTAGAATCTCCTTCGTGCCAAAACAAAGAGGACCCAATGAGAGATCTGCTTACATACAGGCATAGCAGATGTGGACCAATCACGGACCATGGTGGTTCCAGTCATTCCCAGCACACCAGACTCTCTGGCACCCAGGATGTGTACTGGAACTAGACAGTCCAGCCCACATCCTGGAAGCACACACACAAGGCATGCAGAAGCCCATGAAAGCTTGGCGTTTCGCGGAAGAATGCATGACCAAATAAAGACTGTCCCGTCTGCTCGACATGGTGAAGGCAAAGGGACAAGATGGCCAAAGGACAGAACAAAGGACCATGTGGAATGACCATTTTGGGGCCAAGCCACTGTCCAGGGCGAAACGCGGTAAACGCGATATGGACTGAAAGAAAGGGTTAAAAATATGTGAAAAATAACAGCTGCCACCAGCTATGTCCAGGGCACATCGGCACTTCTACCAAAAAATCCTTTCAGGGTGTCCAGGGCCTTTAGAAACAAAAGGAAGACCCCAGCGCACTGTACTGTAAGGTACTTTGTGCACTGGGAAAAATATTGCAAAATAATTGCAACAGTGGAAAGGACTAAGGGAAACAAAGTCTCCCAGTACTGACTGTTGTTAAGGGCATGTCCGTTTCCCCATAACAAGTGAGCTAAAACCCTGCAGAGTGCAGCAGAAGCTGTGCTCCACTGGCAAAAGTCAGGCTAGGGTAGTCAGGCAACAGCAAACAGTTGGGGGGTTTACAACTGGAGGGAAAGTTACACATAAATGGAAATCTTTCCAAACAGTTAGTGCAGCCAGTCTGGACGTGTTTTCTTACTGTGGCTTCTCATCTTTTGACTGGCAAAGCCAACAGAAGTAAGTCCTTCTAAGGTAATACTGGTATATGATGGTGCAGCCTGCATGGGCATGTCTGGGCACAGTAAAAATGAAAAGCTTTTTTTATACTGGCATTTATTGTAGGCAAAGGCATCATGAAAATGCTCATGCGCACTGTTGGTGGTTTGAACCTATTGGATCTTTACATGTGCCGCCATGCAAACCTGATTTCAAACTGCGCGGCATTTCTACCCAATGTTTCACCGAAAACGTCCTGTAAAAACCAAATTTTTAACGCATTATTTAAAAAAAAGATTTGAGATCCCCTTGACTAGTTGGGGCTCCCTAGCTACGTTTGGTCACTCTCACATAAACAAGCAAAGCATTTACACCCCTCCACTTAAATATTTTACCAACCAACACTGTATCTGTGCCAAATTTAGAATCACATCGGGTTCCAAAGGGCCCTGAAAAATGTGTATCCCTCGTTAATCCTCGTCTTCCTGTACTCTTCACCCGTTGAGCCTCTGCATCACTGTCAAGATGCCGCTACAAGGAGAATGTCCCAATAAACAAAAACATAACATAAAATTGCTCACCTACTCAGTATGTAATTATTAATATTTTGTGTCTATTTGTAACTAGATTTAGCACTATCATGAGGACAAGAGGCGTTGCTGGGGGGGTGGTAAGGGGGCTATAGCCCCTGATCTTTTGGTTGTAGCCCCGGATAGAATCTCAGGAGCTACAGCCAAAAGACTAGCTAGCCCCCAGTCCCAACAGTTCTGACATCAGCGTAGCTCCGGGTCTTTTCCAGACCTAGCAACAGCCCTGGTGAGGATAGTCCACCAAGTAACAAAGTCTTTTATTTAAGTAAAAATAGCCTATCTACCATGTAACAAAGCTTTTTTTTCTTGTTGTCGTTTTATGTAATTACACAGAACCATTTCAATTTTCTGTACTTGTAACAATTAAGATTAAGTCCAAGTATACCTGTTAAACTATGCTGTGATACCCTTGGGTTTGGGCGTAAAACAAATGCAATAAATAAATAACTAAATAATAGCATAGCAAAGCACCCCCTTCTACTTGGACAATAGTGATGTTCCATCGATCTTTTAAATATGTTAACTCACAGTTTGTCGGAATCTGTTTTGAACTGCACGACACTCTGTCCAAATCCCTCGGCTGGATTTTGAAAGCTGGTTGACTGCGTCACATCAACGTTAAAACTTTGGCCTGTCTGTAGTGCTACAGGAAAGACAAGTGGCTATCAGAAGAAAAACATTCAAAACTATTCTTCACATGTTTCATTGGCTTTAATAGCTGGGTGAACAAATTAGTATTTTTTTTATATGAGTATGTGTATATTGCACACACTGTAAACTGAATTGCCACCACAGGTGGATTACAATTTCAGGTGCTGGAAAGGGAAGTTTACCACAGTGCTGTGGTTTTACTGCATTTCTGGCAAAAACACTTGACTGCCAATACATACAACAAGGAACATGCTCAGTGGTTAGTTAACAAGTTATGAGTAAAACTCAACATTGAATGTAACATTACTCTTAAAGTTGTAGACTGCCTAAGAAATATGTATCACTTACCGACAAAGCTACCTCATTACTCCTAAAGAGAACAGAAATAACTAGCAACAAATGAAAGTGTGAGTCAAATGGACAACTTGATGACCCAAAATCTAACCGGAAAATCCTGACATGACTCCTGGTTGCCTTGCAACACCGACCATAACTTATTTTACAGGAGCTCCCATCCGCAGCCAATTGCCCACTCATGGCAAGGTGGTCGTCTAGTAGTCAGTGGGGTTCTGACCTCCTACTCAGTTTACCACACAAACAGTTGGGGAGGTATAGATCTCATTTAGTAGGATTATGTTTCTTTAAGCTTGGCTGCATCTGGAATATTTGAAGATAGGCATAACCCTAAGAAGATCTGAAGGTGAAATTGTCTAAATCTCATTGTATGGGCATTGGGAAGAAGCCGCAGAAGTGGGTAGATGGTAGACCATTAGAGCGGTTGAAGAAGGTTGATATATAGTGATGACCATTAGCAGAACTATAAATGCTGTATACACGAAAAGAGCTAAACAATTAAAGCGCCTAGGGTAAAGGGATCGATGCTGAGATACAGCAGGAATTTGGGAGATCATCAATGGGCATAATGATGGCAATATACAGAGCTCACCCAGTATTTGTGGCATTATAGGGAGCTGGTGCAGTGGGTTACTTGGACACCCACTTGCTTCAAGTGAACAAAAATATGTGTGCAATGGATGGTAGAATTATATGGTTATGGCATTTGGTTTGCGGCATGGAATATATCACTGGCATCACTAACCTGACTATGTTCTTGCTGTGGGCAAGCAAATGCAAATGTTAGCTTCTTCGACTAACAAAGCTTCTCCTGTTAGTTCCAAGGGCGAGTGATATTCAAGTGGAAAATAAGCAGTTGATGTATAGTAAGAACCAGTTGGGAAAGCAGAAAGTCTCCCGTCTCCGGCCCCACATCCTTTCGAGACCCAACACACTCTCACAGGACTGAGACAGATCCCCATGAAGTGTACTCTTCAAGCAATGACACGCTTTGTAATCCTGCGCTAAATCTGTCCCTCAATGTCTATTATAGCTCGAAAATGTGTTACCACTTTTGATCACATGAAGCCTGCTGCAAATCTGTCTCTAAATACATTCCAAGTCTCACTTCCCTTACTTAAAGAAAAAAATCCCAATCCCCCCAAAAATGCTATGCAAAGGAACTTTAAAAACATCAAGAAAGAACAACTTGAATCATGCATAAAACATTACATCGCCACCTCTAAAGAAGAGGACTCAAGCGAAATTATGATGTCGACTCTCTTAGACCATCTCAATAAGCTAGTAGAGAAAAACGCACCCTTGCAGACCAAAACATTTAGAACCAAAAATACAAAGCAAGAATGGTTTTCTAAAGAACTACTCGAGCTTAAAGGGGACAAAAGAAAAATGGAAAATAACTGGAATAAAAAACCAACACCTGAAAACAGGGAAAAATGGAAAAATATAGAAACAAAATACAAGAAAGAAATAACAGAGGCCAAGAAACAGTATTTCAACAAACAAATTTTGGAAGCAGAAAATGCCTCAAGCAAACTTTTTAACATCTTGAAATCCCTAGACAAACCCTCAGTTATATCGCCACCTTTTATACCATCCCAACAGGAATGCGACAATACTCAAAAAGCTTTCTTTGAGAAATTAGAAAAGGGTAGAGATAAAATCACAAAATCACAACTAAACAAATCCACCATGATTAAAATGCCAGCTGAAGAACCACTTGAAAACATAGAACCCTTTCATTTGTCACCTATCACCACAGAAGAGATGAAAAGAACACTCGTCTCCATGAAACCTACCTCGTGCGCGGAGAACATCTTACCCGCCAAAATAATCTTAGAAAACCCAGACATCTTCGCCCCTATACTTGCTAAAATCATCAACACTTCCTTTAGGGACCAACTAGTCCCCCAGGCTATAAAAAAAGTCACAGTTACCCCACTAATAAAAAAAACCGGGCCTGGATCCAAGAGACCCATGCAACCTTAGGCCAATAACCAACTGTAACTTCCTGCTAAAGATTATGGACAAAGTAGCCACGGCACAACTACAGGCACACATTGAGGCCTCTAACGCGCTACACCCACATCAATCAGGGTTCAGACCATCTCATAGCACAGAATCAGCCATGCTCGACTTACAGACAAAGATGCTTAGCATCTTAGACAAGGGGAAAACGGGACTTCTCATCCTGTTAGACCTCAGTGCTGCCTTTGATCTCCTGGATCATAACCTGCACGAAACTGCCTTAGGCAAAACAGCAAACTGCTCACAGGAGGCAAAAACATGGATAATGTCCTTTTTAAAAGGTAGAACATCCCGAGTCCATTGGGGAGACAAATTCTCAATTGAAAGGAAGATCCTCTGCGGGGTTCCCCAGGGAGCCAGCATGTCCCCATTGCTGTTCAACCTCTACATTAGATACTTATGCTACATTTTAGACCATGCTGATGTATTCTTTACCAACTATGCGGACAATACGCAGCTGGTACTGGAGCTCAGCAGGGACCATAAAACCGATAACAACAATCTAAGTAGTATCTATAACATCGTAGAACAATGGATGGATTACAACTGGATGTGTTTGAACGCCAGCAAAACTGAGCTGATGATCTTCGGATCCACCCAAGCCAGAAAATCACTGCCCCACGACTATGCAAATTTCAAGATCAAGGATGCTAACATCAAAGTACTTGAGAAAGTAAAAACTTTGGGTATGATGATGGAAGCGTCTTTAGGAGCAGAGGCCCAGACTCAATACATAAAAAAACCTGCAATTACTACTTGAGACTCCTCAGAACTATTAGACCGTATCTCACGGAGAACAACTGTGCCACAGTAGCCAGAGCAACCATCCTTTCCCGTTTGGATTATGGGAACGCACTTATGCTAGGAGCCAACAAAAAAAACATCCAAGCGTTCCAGATTATCCAAAATAAAGCAGTTAGGATAATCAAATGTAAATCTAAATCAGACCACATCAGTGTGTCTAGGAAGGAACTACATTGGCTCAAAGTGGAGAGCAGAACCCACTTCAAGGCTCTCACAATAGCCCACAGATGCATCCACGGGAAGGCACCAGGCTATCTAAAATCGAAAATACGTTCTTATATTCCAAGCCGCGCCTTGAGATCCTCGGATCAAAATAGGATCGCAGTGATGCCACACAAACTTAGATCTGGACTGGGAAAATCCTTACCAGTCATTACAGCAGGCATCTGGAACAATCTGCCAGCCCACATAAGGAAAGAATCTAACTACTTACGTTTTTTTTCAAATTAGTGAAAACATATCTTTTCAACTGACCACGTTCATGACCCACTAAATCATTGATTCCAGGAACTGTCCCGTCCATTTCTGTTGTCTTTGTGTCCACCTTTCTGCGCCCCGAAACTCGCGAGTTAACGGCGCAATACAAATAATTAAATAAATAAATACGCTGTAGATGCTAGGTTTCTCCCCAGTGTAGAACTGATGAACCTGCTTTACCTTCTCCACTAGAAACATGACTAATTCTTTAACAATCACCATTACCGCTATTCTTGTATTCTATTCACTCAACCAAGTTTGGTATTTAGAGCTATGCAAATTCTAAACCTTCTGCTGTCCACAACTATTTTACTCACGTATTTAGTATATTGTGTTTCCTAGTTCACTCTGAATTTCCTGAGAGCTTCACACCCGAGCTCACTTCCTGCGCCAAGTCCCTCGGGTTTCACATCGACAAACACCTTTCCTTCAAGACACACATACCTTTGAAAACTCAGACAGCTTGGTATGAGCTCTCGGAAACGCAAGCCCTTCCTCCCTCCGGACAGCTTTAGAGCCACTGTTCAAGCACTGGTCCTGTCCCACATGGATAGCGGCAGTGCCCTCCTCGAAGGCCTTCCGTCATCCTCCCTTCTGCCCCTGAGAAGTAACCTATACGCGGCACCAAGGGTCTACACCGATATAACCCCATCACCCCTCCTCTCATCGACCTTCACTGGCTCTCACTGCACGCACAGATCACCTTCCAGTCTTGCTGCATCATCTATAAGGCAGTCGCCCTCAAGTAACCCAGCTGCCTCATGGTGAAACTCAGCATCTCCAGCAGAGAGTGCACCACCAGAAGCCAGGACACGTGCAGACTTGAAAATTGCTGCTGCAAAAAGGAAAGGACCAGAAAACAAGCCTTCTCTACCTACGCTCCAAGACTATGGAATCTCATCCCCGTCAGCATCAGACTTGCCCCCACGCTCCTACAATTCAAAAAAAGAACTCAAGACCCACCTCTTCAAGGAGTCTCTCATCCTCAACACCCAGGCCATTCCGTTTCCCCCTGCGCCACCTGACTTGCTAGATGCCGTCCGCCGCTCTGCTCCCCACCGCCCTGTTCAGATGTACGCATCCCCTGTACCCTCTCTACCCTACCCCTGCTGAATATCTGTTCTGTTGTTACCTCTGAAAATCACTCTGTTATGCATCTATGCTGTTATATACCTCTGTAAATCCCTCCATTGCTTCCTGAAGCCTGGTCCGCGCTCAAATACCATAATAATAATAACCGTAATAATAATTTCACTGGTGGAATACAAAGTTTTGGAATGCCATGCATTTGAGTACCAAAGCTGCAACCTGCTGCAACGGGATCACCAAATGTAACATCAACTGACTGCATGCATCACATTTGCATGCTCCTTTACTCAATGACTGGCTAACTTAAGCTTCTTTGCGACACCATTCCATCACCATACATTGAATATGTTGGATGTTAGGCAGAATCACATGCAGTACCCTTTGGGAACCCTACACACAATTAAGACTACAGGTGTAAGTACAATTTTACATTTGGTACATGCCTGTACTATACAGTTATGTGGTAGCAGTGGCTGAGCAGCCAGACTTATCTCAAGAGGGAAGTGAGCAGTACAAGATGTTACACAAAGGACTTGCAATTACAGTGGTTCAAACACACACTTACTCAAGGTTTCTTGGTAAAGGAATATACATTTATTTACACATTCAGTTGGAAAACATTCCACTAGTAAGAAGCAGCTCAATTTCACACAATAATACACTGCAATACTAAACCAATATGTTTCTGAACAAGTTAGTCTCCCCTGAAGTGGGAGCAAAATGGCACTTCAGTAACTTTCAAAAGAGATAGAAATACAAAGGTTATAAGAATCAAAGCACAATTACTTTCATAGGCAGGGCAAATAGTTTAAGTTCACTTCAACAGGCAATTCAATTCAATAGGCCTGGGCCAAAGTCAATGGTTCAGTGTCTTGGATAGGATAGCACAGTTCTGGTAGTAAACGGTTAAGCCTTTGCCAATGTTCTTAGAAGTAGTTAGCCAGAAGAAAAGTTATATGTCGGTTTAGGGGATAACAAGCCTCCAAAGTTGGGAAAGTTTCACAACCTTTCACTGCGGCAGAAAGGATTTCTTGACCGCACTTGCACAGTACCTAAGAATGAAGAAAAAGCTTTAGCTGAGGCATTTGTTCCTGGCACTTCCTGCAGATCTCGCTGTTCTTGAGCTTCAGTCGTGGGGGCAAGAAGGAGGACATCGGGAAGTTCCTGCACTGCCCAGGGAAGAGGTCACCAGCTTGGCAAAACATTGGTTTAAAGTGTAAGTGCTTTAAAGTTCACAAACTGGTATCCTTCTCACTGGCTATCCTGTTTTCAACAGCACTCTGAAGAAAATTCGACCAGTATAGAGACGGCTGTCCCACCAGCTCAAGGGAAGAAGTCGTCCTTGAAGGGCTTCTCTGTCGAGGGAGTTTCAGGCAATTCGGACCTGCAGCAGGGCTTCACCGATGGACCAGGAGTTGCAGCAGTCGTCTTCCTTCAGCTCGTCTTCGGTTCTTTCGTTCCAGTGGTCGACTCTGCTTTCCAAGTCCCAGAGACCTGCTTTTAAACAGTTTTCTCCCATTCATTCCAGCCAGTTGCCACTCACCCAGCAGGGTGGCTGCCCTTGCCGGACAGTCAGCCAGCCAATCACGCCAGAGTGCATTCAGGTCTCCTAGGAGACTAAGCAGAGGCAGTTTCGGCACCACCCTCACATCCTGCCCACCCCAGACACTCAGGCACCAGATGAGGGCTTCAGCACTGAAGCCCGCCAAAGGCCAACAAACAAAGGGACCAAACCTGGTTAAACACAAGAAGGACCTTTCCTAAAAGAAACAGCGAAAAAAGTTGACCGCAGTCTGTTTTTACAGAGGGCTCTTGGGCGCCATATTGGAAAACATGGCTGACCCGATTTTTTGCTACTGGTGTTCGCGGTCGGGAACAATCATGGTAGTTCATTCTAAAACCACTGCCATCAGCCATTTCAAGAGGAAAGGGTAACATTTGACTGTTAGATTAGTGTTTAGACATAGGGGATGCTAGGCAACCCCTCCAGCACTCTATAGGAAGATAGTGTGTGTGCTGGGTACATTTAAAACGACTAGCAAAGTCATTTTAACTTTACATGCTCTGGGAGACAGTAATCAGTCAGTCCCAGAGAAGGTATCTAAACCTTGGGAAGTCTGAAAGGCATCTCTGTGCCACTGCACTGAAGGTGCTATGTGATACACAAGAAAAAGACAATTGGGCCTCATTACAAGTATGGCGCAAAGGGATACCGGGCACCGGTAATGACACCGGTGCCAGTAATCCCTTTGCGCCCTACTACAAGTTCCCTTTGCGGGTCCTTCCTTAACGTCTGCTTTTAGCAGGCGTTAAGGACGGGACCCGCAAAGGAACACCGGGGTCAATTACTGTACCGCAATTTGCGGTACCATTATTGTAGCCTTCCCCCTTTCCATTGAGCCCTATAGGGGCTCAAATGGGAATGGGGAATGGCCCTGGTGAATGGAGAATTACCGGTCCCGCCGACCTCGGAATGGACGAGTAATTACTCCATTCACCAGGCCGGAGTCGAAAAAATTTTGGAGGCAGCCATGCCGCAAATAGCGGCGTGGTTACCTCCAAACTCGGAATGAGGGCTCTATGGAGTTGTTTAAAACGCCATATCCAAAGAACACACAAGTAAAACACACATCAAAATACATGAAAGAGTTGGGAAAAAAGGCTCACACTCTTTCCATGTAAAAATTAAAATCCTAGAAATCCAGCAAAGTTGCTGGGGGTCTCAAAAGGTAAGGGAAATTAGCACATTCTTGAGAATTCCCCCTAACATTGGAAAACACAGCCCATCTCAACAGACCCATAACATACCCATCTTGCTAATTCAACCTTTGTCTAGTCTTCTCTGCTTAGGTAATGGTGTCTGTTAGTGAATGTACAACTTGTTATGTATTATGTAAATGAAATTTCAGAACACATTCCTCCAAAAACACATCTCTGATGCGTGACTTGCAGGCGACCTAGAATTTCGGGTTCATAACATTGGCAGGTAAGACATTTGCAAATGCCACAATAACATTGTTTTTCTAAATTGTATAAATAAAGTGAAGTGGGATTGTTAGGTAAGATTTTGTAGAGTGCAACTTGTGTGGGACTTTACAAGACTTAGCTGCTTGCTATTGGTGACCCAACTTTTAACATAGGCCTGCACTACACAAGTCGGTAGAGTGGCTGAGCCGCCAGGCTTACCTTAGAAGGTGTACTTTGAGCTGTAGAGCAGTACAATGAAATCAGTAATCACAAGTATTCAAGTAAACACTTACACCCATAAAAGTTATATTAAAATTATGTATTTATATATACACAAAGCAAATTAATCACACTAGGTTATGCAGCAACTAATAGTAACATCAAGTACAATTTCAGAATCAAGTTATTCAAGTAGCAATAAAGCAGGTGAGTAAATTCTTTTTGTACTAAAACATGTTCAGCACACAGTCACATCAGTTAAGGTCAGTAGTAGACTTATGGTTTACCATACAATATTGAGTTTGGAGGGGAAAAGGGTTAGAGTAGAATAGAACACTGTAGCACTGTAACAATAGTATTTTCTCCCAGAGGGGTGTAGCAAGTCTTTTCCCCAGCAATAAGAGTGTCAAACAATTAAAATCTTCAAATAAGCACTGCCAAAGCCAGTAGGGTTCAGCGGGATGCATTTAGGGAGCCAGGACAGGCAAAGTCAATAGGAGAGTTGTAGTTCTGATGCAATCTTCTTAGAAAAGGTTAGTTGAACAGCCAGTAGTTCAGTAAAGAAAAATCCAGGAGCTCAAGCGAGCCTACCTGAGGTGCACAAGCTGGTAGACCTGAACAAGTTAATTGCATTAATTCAGAAAGATAGAAAGGAGCACTCCCCAAGCTAGGAAGCACTAGATTTGGGTAAAAGTGGTTAAACCCAAAGCCCCATAGTACCTTAGAATTGCAGCAGATGTTCCAACTAACTTCCTTCTTGATACAGTGATGCAGACCCTTGTTTCTGGACCTGGTGGTGACAAAAGGAAGCATGTCTGGCGGGCTTCTGCTGCAGCATTCGGGAGAGAGACTCTGCAACAATGAATTCCACTCATTTCAGCAGCTTTTTGTGGTTTTGGTACCGTTTTCTCAGCACACAAGTGAAACGAATACCCAAGTTGGAATATCCTCTGTCAGCCCTAAACTCTGATTGGGTGAATCTGGACAAAGATTCCCTGCTTTGGTAGACTCACACAGATGCCTGCAAAATTTCAGCCAGATTCGTCCTTCAGAAGATGTTGCACTCGTCAATGGTGCAGTTACCCTGGGTATTGGGAAATTGCAGCCCAGGAAGGTTGCAGCCACTCAGGGTTTGGCCCAGAACGAAGCAGGTCTTGAGGTTAGTTGGTTCCAACAGCCTAAAGGAGGAAGTCATCCTTGGCAGAGCTTCCCTGTTGATGGGAAAACGGGGTCAGCACAGCTGCAAGACTTCACTGGTGCTTTTGTGGTTCTGGAAGGTGCTGCTGGCTGTTCTGTGTGTCTTCTTCTTTGGAATTGATGTTCCAGTGGTTGGCTCTGCCTATAGACCCCAAACCCTTGCCTTATATGCGAAATCCCATTGATTCACAGCACTAAGCTTTCAATCACACAGGGGGGTCGTCATCTAGGACAGCCACCTGCCCAGATGGAACTGGTTTTGGTCAGGCATGCCTACAAACAAGGGCCAGTGAAGGTTCAGGCTCCTCTCTCACTTCCTACCTTCCCAGACAAACTGGAGCCTAGGCGGGCTTCAGGGCTGAAGCCCACTTTTGCCGAGCGCTCAGGGGTTAAGGAGTGCTTGCCCCCACCGTTGTGGGGGCGGAGCGATGATACGGCGGGAGGAGGAAGGGAGAAGGGGGTTGTGGGAAAGGCGCGCTGAGCGCCAGTTAGTTTTACAGTTTAGAAAATAAAGGAAGCACTGATACAACCTCCGTGTGTGCGCGTCCTCCATTAACACTGGCGACGAGGTTTTCTCCCTGAGCGCCCACGGAGTCCTCCGCGGCAATCTGCCGCTCCTCCTTTGGCTTTCCGCGAGTCCTCCGCGGCAGTCCGCCGCTCCTCCTTTGGCTCCCACCATTTCACCGCGCCGCGGCAGTCCGCCGCTCCTCCTTTGGCTTCTGCCATTTCACCGCGCCGCGAGCGCGCACGTCCGCTGTTGGCTGTCCGCCAATTTTCGCACCCTGATTGCCCTAGGCCTCCTCAGAGCGCGCACAAGACGTCCGCATTGGCAGTCCGCCAATTTTCGCGCTCTGAAGGCCCCGGGCCTCCTCCTCTTACATCCTGGCATCCCACATGGGCAGAAGCCCTCTTCCTCCTCGCAGTACCTCCATCATCACGCCCTGAAGGCTCCCAAGTTCTCCTCCTCCCATATCAGGACATCTTTTTTCTACTCCACACCCCTAAAAGGTCAAGAAGGTCGTCGGTGGACCAAAGGAGCCTGTGGGCCCAACACACGCCCCTGGCACAGCATAACAGCGCAGGGAAGTGGTCGGACATCTCCTGCGACACCCCACACGCCGGAGGCCGGTGAGTCTGGCCTACCCGTATAAGGCATTTAAATACATATTTTGTCCGGCACCATGAGCACGCCAGCCTCCGCGTCAGGGTCCAACCCAGGGTTGCCTACGCCGGCTCACGTGGTGCAGCCGATTCAACTGCGATTACCGCCCCCTTTCACCATGACCCCACAAGCAACGAAAGGTCCCAGATGGACTGATTGGATGGAAGATTTCCAGCATTTCGTCAGGGGATCTGGGGATGGAAATTCCCCCAACATCAGAGACATTTTCCTTAATCTGGTGGGGGGCGAGATAAAGACTGTGGTCAAAACTATTCCTGCAGCTGAACAGAACACTTTCAAGGATTTAATAAAGGCCCTCGACAAACTTCTCATCATCGAAGTCAATCGCGACTATGAACGCTACCTTTTCAACAAGTGCACTCAAATGCCACAGGAAACAGTCGATGAATTCATAACCCGTCTGAGAGTAAAAGGTGCAAATTGTCAATGTGACGCATTTTCTCTGGAAGAAGCCATAAGATTAAGAGTAATTGAAGGTTGCCTGTCCCCTGCCCTCAAGAAACAGCTCTTAAAGAAACCCCTCTCCATCCAGGAAGTGAGCGAGCTCGCTCGCATACATGAGAGGGTCGATGCCCAGGCCACATCCATGGCCAGCCCAAGCAACCCCAAACATGACGCTGCGGAACTCATCGCAACAATACAACCATCTCGTCCAGGCGACAGGGTGCCTCAGCCATACAGAACTCAAAACATCCAAACACCCCGCTTTCAGAGACAATGCTATCGCTGCGGAATGTCCTTTCCGCACGCAGGATCTTGTCCCGCTCTGTCGCAACGATGCACAAACTGCGGAAGAGAAGGTCATTTTCACTCAGTGTGCAGGGAAGGCATACCGTTTCCTCCCGTGAGACCCCAAACGCCAGTGAGGACCTTCGTCCGTCCACCACCTCCTAGACATTTTCAACCCCGATCCTACCAACAGAGCCAAGGACAGAGACGGTACGTCAGAGCCATTGACGAATACCACATGCCGGGATACCCACCACAACCAGAGCAGACGGATCGGACCAGATATGTCACCGATGAATATGATCACCCACCAGAAGAATATGGGCCTGAAACGTCCTACCACGAGATGCAGGGAGCTGCATATGACATACCGTATGACTCATATGACCAAGGTGAGTTTGTCAATCTCATACTCGACACCGAAGAAGCCAGAGAAGCCCCGAAAATCCCCATCAAAATGGGAAATAGACAGTTCCAGTTCATGATTGACTCAGGCGCTACTGTTAACATCATGGGCGAACAGGACTATGCCATGCTACCGAACCCACCGGAACTCCAACAGTCCCGCTCAAGAATATTTCAGTGGGGCGCCACCACCCCCCTACCGACAGTAGGATGTTTCACACAACGCCTTCTCCTGAATGGCCGGAAAGTAGACACTACAATACACATCATCCGGTCACTTGCTAGAAGCCGATGCCTGCTCAGTTATCACACGGCGTCCCGCTTGGGCCTAATTGAAATACATGTGAAGGCAGGAGACTCCATCACAGCAACCTCTGAGAGTATGAACACGAGAGATGCAGTCAGCACCGTCGCATGCCACCAGATGCAGAACCTGTTGACGCAGGCTGACATCACAAGAGACTTCCCCAACCTCTGCAGGGGGCTGGGAAAACTCAAGGCCCCTCCCATCCGACTACACATTGACACCTCGGTGAGGCCGGTACCGCAACACCCGGGAGAGTGGGTTTCCACCTGCAAACGGCAGTATCAGATGCACTCCAACAACTATTGTCTGACGGTATTATTGAACCAGCCACAGGTCCGACACCATGGGTTTCCCCGCTCGTGATTGTACCAAAGGAGGGAGGAAAGATCCGTTTGTGTGTGGACATGAGGGTGGCAAACACGGCCATTCAGCGCGAGAGGCACCCGGGCCCTTGCATCGAGGACATGATCGTGCAACTGAACAACGCCCAGATGTTCTCCAAACTCGACCTCAACCAAGGATACCATCAGCTGGAGCTACATCCGGAATCCAGACCCATCACGACATTCGCGACCCATGACGGCCTATACAGATATAGACGCCTAAATTTCGGCATCTCATCAGCCGCAGAAATATTCCAAGAGGTCATCCGGCAGGTGATCAGACCCATCAAAGGCACACTGAATTACAGTGACGACATCCTCGTCTTCGGATCATCACAGGAGGCTCACGACGAGGCTCTGCTCGCTACATTTGCAGCACTCCAAGAAGCGGGCCTCACCCTCAACATTGCAAAATGCCGTTTCAGCAAGACCAAGCTGAAATTTTTCGGACACATTTTCTCCAGCGAGGGAATGCTGCCGGATCCTGATAAGGTTGACACCATCACCAACCTGGAAGAACCGCGACAAGTCGCTGACGTCCGCTCATTCCTCGGCATGGCTGGCTACTGTGCGCGGTACATACCGCACTACGCGTCCCTCACCGACCCCCTACGGAAACTCCTCCAGAAAGACACAGTGTTTGAGTGGACCCCCGCATGCCTCCAGGCTTTCTCCGACATCAAGCGAGCTTTGATGGAAGCACACCGCTTGGCATACTTCAATCCCGCTTGGCACACTGAAATTGTGGTGGACGCGAGCCCGGTGGGCCTTGGTGCCATCCTAGCCCAAACCAGCGGGGCGGATGTCCACCCGAGACACGTTGTCGCATACGCGAGCAGGGCTCTGTCCACCCCGGAACTGGCTTACTCCCAGGCGGAAAAAGAGAGCTTAGCTGC
Organism: Ambystoma mexicanum; assembly: GCF_040938575.1. Classification (NCBI taxonomy): domain Eukaryota; kingdom Metazoa; phylum Chordata; class Amphibia; order Caudata; family Ambystomatidae; genus Ambystoma; species Ambystoma mexicanum. The sequence continues at coordinate 2,030,441 of NW_027182336.1, read as the reverse complement.
CGTCTGGGCGTGCGAACACTTCCATGACTTCATCATTGGGAAGAAGTTTACTCTAATAACCGACCACCAAGCTTTGCTCTCATTGTTTGGCAACCCGCACACCAAGATGCCGCCGAGAATTGAGCGGTGGGGAATCCGCCTCCAGGAATATGACTATGACATCGTGCATCGCCCCGGGGGTGACCTTAACCCCGCTGACTACCTGTCACGTCACCTTGTGGGGGCCCCACTGACCCGTGAGGGAGACATCGCCTATGTACAGTACATAGCGTCGAACTCGCTACCTCTGGCGTTGTCCCTGGAGAGAGTGGCTGCCGCATCCGCTGCCGACCCCACCATGGCACTCGCAATCAGTCTCACATTGTCCAGCAAATGGAGAGACCACCATAGAGCGACGCTGGCACACCCAGGAGCGTGCAAACAAGAAATTGAAAGACTGGCCAGGGTACACAGCGAATTGGCCATCAAGGACAACGACATCCTCCTCAGAGGGTGCAAAATAGTCATCCCCGCCACGCTCAGGAATGAAGTGGTAAGCACGGCCCATGAGGGCCATAGAGGAGCAGAAAACACTAAGAGGCAGCTGAGGCGCCATGTCTGGTTCCCGTTCCTGGACGCGGCAGTGGAAGAATGGGTAAAAAACTGCCACGCCTGTCAGTGCACAGCCCCTGCGGAACATCCACCCCCGCTCCAACACACACAGATACCCGAACGACCATGGGAACGGGTAGCCATGGACGTCTACGGACCCACGGAAGAGGGTGACTACCTCTTGCTCATAATAGACGAACACTCACGTTTCCCAATAGTCAAAACGGTCAACACCACCGCATTCCTCCAAGTAGCGGGGGCGATAGAAGAAGTATTCAGAGAGTGGGGGATCCCCAAGATAGTCAAATCCGACAATGGGCCCCCATTCAGTGGCCATGAATTTGGAACACTGGCAGAACATCTAGGGTTTGCACATACGAAAATAACTCCTCGCCACCCTTAAGCGAATGGAATGGCTGAACGATTCATGGCATCAATCAAAAGAACGAGACAGAGAGCAAGAGTGGAAGCGGTCGACCCACACCAGGCACTGTGCCGACTCCTACGGGACTACAGAAACACCCCTCACGAAGCCACCAATAAGACACCTGCCGAACTCATATTTCGCTACAAAGTACGAACCCGCATACCGTACAACCCATCTGATGAGGAGCCGCTTGACATGGACGTGCTCCGAAGGGATGCAGAGGCTAAGGAGAGAGCGAGACGAGAGACAGACGCCCGCCGTCATGCAGTGATGCAAGACTTCCACATTGGAGACAAAGTACTCGTCCAGCAACCAACGCCCAGAAAGACAGATCCGCGGTTTGCTCCAAGTCCCATGAGAGTAACCGCAGTGAAAGGCACTATGGTGCAGCCGAGGATCAAAGCAGAGCTGTCACCAGGAACTGTCAGCAATTCAGACACTACTCCAGACGAGAAGGAACAGAGCCGCTATATCGATCGGCCTCTCCAGAGCCGCGAGAACCACGGGACGACCTGTGGTTTCCACCAGGAGGAGACCCAGGAGGGACAAGCAGAGAAGAGAGGACCTCGGAACCGCAAGAGGCAGGTGACCAAGAGGAGAGGCCACGGAGAACTGTAAGGAAACCTATGAGACTTGTTGAAGAATGCTAATTTTCGATGTTTGGATATATTGTTCGGGGGTGATGTTGCCGAGCGCTCAGGGGTTAAGGAGTGCTTGCCCCCACCGTTGTGGGGGCGGAGCGATGATACAGCGGGAGGAGGAAGGGAGAAGGGGGTTGTGGGAAAGGCGCGTTGAGCGCCAGTTAGTTTTACAGTTTAGAAAATAAAGGAAGCACTGATACGACCTCCGTGTGTGCGCGTCCTCCATTAACACCCGCCAAAGGCAAAAGACACAATGGACGCAAACCTCACCTAACCAATAGAGTAAAAGTCCAGAAGGAATTAAACAAAAAATGGCAAAAAAAGAAGACAGGGTCCATTTTGGTAAAATGGCCACCCTTGGGTGCTGTACTGCTGTACAGGCCTTAATATGAGGGGCAGAGAAATCAGCTTGCAGATACATTGCACACAAGGTAGTAAAGAAGAAACCACTGCCACCAGCCGTTCAAGTTAGTTAGTCTAACAAAATGTTCCATGAGAAGTGTGATAAGGAGTTACTATGCAACGCCCAGCACTCCACAAAGGTGGTGTGTTCCGGACCCACAAAGGAAAAAGTTAAGTAAGACAGACGTTGTCCTACTATTCTTGGGAACTGTAGTTCACTCAAGAAAATGTATTTAAACATTTAGAGGAGTCCAAGGGACTCCTCATTGGCAATGCAAAAAGGGTGCTGGGTGTCCCTATGTAAAACATAGATACCTATGGCATTTACCAGATTCCATTAAACATAAGGAACACAAACTCTTAGTTAGAGGGAAAAGACATGAGTGGGTGGCAAAAAGGCCAACTCACTCAGGAGGTTAATATCAAAAAGGTCCCATATTCCAGCAAAGGGCTGGGGGTCTCTAAGTTTAAAGGGAATTAGAACAGAAACTGAAAATTCTCCCTAACAGGGATTCTGCAGCAAAGCGTGATTTACCAAATTAACTCAACTTCAACATACAATCTGTGGTTAAAAAGTGGTGTTATTAGTTACAAACAGACTGGTTTCTGGCCCTAGAAATGAGTAACTTCATATCTAACATCCATCCATTGGATACGATATCCCGTCATTTAAAAGGCTTTCCCTCCACCCACCCAAGTCTTCATTTTGGTCGGTCAATTTTCAATTTTTGGTCGACCAGAATGCGAGCCGTTTTTTTCTTTCTATATGTTTATGCTTATTTGAGAGTATGAAATAGGGAATTGGGAGTGGGGGGAGGGGATGGCGGGAGTGTCGGTTAGGGAGTGGGAGCTTTGAGGAGACCCCCATATTCCCATAATGAAATGAAAATAATGACCGAATTCTGGTCACTAAAAAGTGCATGAACAAAATGCAGATTTGATACACAGCCTACAGAAATCTCTGCTGCTGATTGGGGAAATGCTGCTTTTCCAGAAACAAAGTTGCATGTAGCAACAACGTTACATCTAGCTGGAGAAGTGCACATGGAATGCTGTGTACCTTGCTCATGTAAATCTTGCTTTTAAATACTTTTGGTATTGGGAAGACGGTTTAATATTACACAGATGTCAATTGACATCTCTGACCTTATCAGTATAAAAAGATACTGCTCAAGGAAAGAATTATATTAATCAGGAAAGTTTGAAAGGCCAAAAGATGCTTGGCAGCAGTATTGATTACAAATAAACAGCCTCATGGTAAAACCTCATTGTTATTTCAAATGTTCTATCATACTCGGTACAATTGTCTTAGCATCTTACAAATTAGATGCTAGGTGCACTTAATTATAAAGCAACATAATATCAAATAAATATGTTGTTATATTAATATTAGTTTTAACAGAATTAAATGTATTAAACTTGCCCTTCACAGACTGGCCCCGAGTTCAAAGAGCAGAAGGCTTGTAAAGCAGCCCCTCCTTCAGAGCAGCTACCAGATGGCTTCAGCCAACACACAGGCCTCATTATGAGTACTGCGGTGCAGGAAAAAACACGGGTAATGCAGTGGTAACTTTGTTACCGCTGCATTACTGCACCACTGTATTACAACTTTGGTGGTAAGATGAATGCTGCAAGTAAATCCTCCACCTTACCACCAAGAAAACGGCAAAATGGGCAGAGTTACCATCAGCGGTAATTCTTCCAAAATATCCTTGGAGTCTTATTGACTTGTACCGCCTACCAACACTTGTAATCCTGCAGTAAATCCACAGAACCAACTGAGTGTAAATGATAATTCCATTTGGCAGTATTTTGGTGGATCTACCATTGAAATACCACCAAACATGTAATGAGGCCCAAAGCTTTTGGTACGCTCAAGTAATGCAAAAGTGAGGGGGAGGGCTTCCAATTGCCGGGCACCACCCAAAATAAATACATGACACCTGGACAGCAGGAGATGATTAGAGCAAGGTATGATCATTGCAAGTGGGGCCCTATGTTCTTAGAGAGGCATACATTTGGTGGCGCTATGGCTGACTTGGCATATAGGGACAGTGAGCTTCAGGTCCACCATCTTGAAATTCCCAGCATTCCTGGCAGCTGTCACCCAGGGCCTCCTCCAGGAGCAAAGGCCCCAGGGGAAATTATGCAAAACAGAAAGGATATGACCCTACGGATATGTCCTCATAGAACACTAGAGCTACCAATCCCCTAGTCCCTAAACAAATAAATGGAGAGAAAACAGCCAATTCAAATCTGTTGGAGTTTTTCTGTATTCGAGCCCTCTAATAAAAGACAAAGGAACAAGAAAAGGATTTGAAGGACAGAAAGAGACTGTTCCTTCAATGTCCCGCTAAAATAGAAGTGGAAAATAATGGCAGGACTATATTTCATTGCTATGGAGAGTCAGAAACTGGGACACCCAATCATCCAGAGGGAGTCAAGCTCCCTTAGGTTCCTCAGTCCACTTCAGCCTGCAGAGGAAGAATCAGAGAAGAGGTCCAGTTCATGAGGTGATCAGGAGGAGAACCACAGAAGTTCAACAGAACTGCTGCGGCTCAACAGAATAAGTAGAACATTGGGCCACTGAACCGTCTTTGAAGTGCCATTGAATAAGCACATTCTAATGTTGTGGCCTGCAGCCTAAGCCATCAAATCTGCTTTACACGGTTCACATCTACCAACAAGCTGAATTGAGAAAAACATTTTTGAAACATTGTCACTGTGATGCGTCCCATCGGGCCACCTCATTAACAGTGGTGATTAGTGATTTCTTTCACCGGAGGGATGCATATCCCAGTAATCAGTGAGAGGGACTAAGTTAGGTTAGGGAGCCCAACACACCAAATGGTGATTTTTGACAGTACTGCCAGGGAGAATTGTTTTTAAATAAAGGACTAATATGGTGTCATTTACAGCACCCGTTTTGTGAAAAATTGGGTAAAAAGCCATACAATTTATAGTCAGTTTTATACGATAACGCATACAAAAATCCAATTAGCGTATTGAGCTGATGACCCGATAAGTCCCCATACTGAGAACCCAGACCAGGACACGAGTTTGGAGGCAGCCATGCCCTTATTAAGGGCATGGCTGCCTCCACACTCGTAATGAGGCACATTGGGCCTCATTCCGAGTTTGGAGGTAAGTTCTGTTCATTACCGGCATGGTGCAAATAGCGTGTCAGAGCTGGCAATAGACCGCTAAAAGCGGCCTATTACGAGTTTGCGGGCACGAGCTTTGCGCCATGCCGGTAATTAACCTAGCGCCATGCCGCAAAAACAGCTGAAAAACCCTCTACCGGCATGAATTGCACCGTAGCGAACACTACCACCTTAGAGCAATGCGGCATTAGCGGTGACTGTAAATAGCGGTCACCGGGCCTCATTACACAGTATGCGGTAACCATGGCGCTATTAGCGCCATGGTTGCCGCCGGTATTTTACCATGTCCACCTTGGTGGATGGCGGAATTACCGCCCTACTCCAAGGTGAGCGGGGGCGGTAATTCCCCATTTACCAAGGCACTTCCCCATTCCCATTTTTTGCCCCCATAGGGCTCAATGGGAATGGGGAAGGAGCTAATTACGGTACCGCAAATTGCGGTACCGTAATTAGCACCAAGGTCCCTTTGCGGGCCCGTTCCTTAACGGCTGCTGAAACCAGCCGTTGTGGTTGCGTCCGGCAAAGGGACCTCATAGTAGGGCGGTAAGGGTTTACTGGTACCGGTAAACCCTTACCGCGTTCCGTGTAATGAGGCCCACCGTTATTTTCAGTCACCGTTAAATTGCGGAACAGGAAACAGCGTCATTGCACAGGAACTGGAAGGAGCACGGCGGCCATCTTTAACAACACAATCCATTGCCATCCTCACCAGACAGGACCCCTGGCAAACATTCGACACACTGGAAAGATCTCATCATCAAGGAGGAATGGCCAAAGCGCCAAAAAAGGGAGCTGCCCGCCTCAGGAAGGAGCGCTTGAACTCCAAATGATGGTGGATACCCTCCACGAGCATGCCGACACCGTTTTCAGCAGTGACATGCGCAGGGTGGCGGTGATCAAAAAGAAAGATCTGGGCTATGGTAGCGCAGAAGGTGAGCGCTGTGGGCAACACCCCCCGCACCACTAAGGATTGCAGAAAAAGGTGGGATGACCTGCGGCTGAGGGTGCGGTGCATCCTCTCGGCTAATAGAAGCCAGGCCCTGGAGAGAGGAGGCCCAGGTTCGCCCATTAAATTAATGCTGTGGGAGGAGACATGTGCGGCCATGATAGGCCCCAAAGCCATCAAAGGGGTTGGTGATATGGAGTGCGGGGCAACGTCATCCGTTGATGGAGGTGAGTGTCCAAAGTCAATACTGGCAACACCAATGTTTTGAAAGTCACCGCTAAGGGCTGAGCAAGGTGTCACGGCATGGTCGGCCACCCCCTCCCCTTCAAATCATGCCGAAACAAGTGAGACCCAGGCTAGTGCCAGGTGCGAGGCCGTAACCTATATGACACATACCACACAAAGTGGCCCTTTCTGTGAGGCACACAGGGCAGTTGATGTAAACAGTGTGCATATGAGCCAGCACAGTACCAGACCAAAATGAGTGACACAGACATATGCATGCATTTACCACCCAAGCATAGAATAATGTGCCGTTCTCCACCCAAATTCCAATAACCCACTAGTATCTGATTGTGATATTGTAGACATGTCCAAATGCTGGCTCCCAACTCATCACTCATGCCGTCCCTCTCTTCCACCCCGACAGGCAGCGAGCATGACAGCGAGGACCAGGTAAGCAACCAGCCCAGCACCTCCAGGGGCCAAGTCAGGGGTCGCCGTCTACCTGCGAGCAGGAGAACACCTGGAGGCACACCACCGGCTCCAGCAAGGCCCATGGAGGGTGCACAACCCCCACCCCTACCCCACCCTGCACTGGCGGCAGACACATGCCCTACGCCGCGCTCTGAGGAGTTTAGTGTGGCTGGGGCGATTGCAGCCACGGCCCCCCTCGATGTTGCCGACAGCCCTTTATCCATATGCGGAGCAACCGAGGAGGACACATATGAGATTGTCCACACCCCTGATGATGCCCAAACCAACCTCCAGGTCTCATATAGTGACTCTGGTGAGAGTGACACAACTGGGCTTACGGGGCAAGGAGCAACACAGGGACATGCCAGTCCTGTGGCCAGTTCCCTCAGTGAAGCACCAGAAACACATGTGAGCCTGATTCCCAGCAGGCCAACAACATCAGCCACTGATGTAGAGCCGGCTCAGCAGCTCACAGGCCTGATCAATGACTTCATGCAAGACAATCGGCAGGCCAGGGAGGATTGGCGGAATGAACTGAGGGCACTGGGCGAGGTCATTACGGACAGCACAAACCGGCTCTTTGAGGTCCTTGGCCGGATAGCAGATGCCCTGGAGGCTGCACCTCCTGCACGACAGCCCCAGCAGGAGGACACACCTTCTTTATGCTCCTCCACTGTTACGCTCACCTGACTCCCACGGAGGCGCTGGCCTGGTTCGCGCTGCTGTGACCTCTTCTAAGGTGATGCGCAGGGTTCGGAAGATGGACTGGACCGGGCCCCCAAATCTGGCTTGTCTGGCTCGCAGAAGTATCCTTCTGTAGGCGAAAATAGGGGATTAACTGTCTGCGGGGTAATGCAATCGGCCTCCCACTTTCCCCTCTCACCCTCCTCGAAACCCTTCTGTGATTTCTCGTAGCGTCTCACCTCAGGGTCTGGAAGGACGAGCTCTCCATCCTGCTTCTGATGCAGGGGCGCGTTGGTATCCAGTTACTTCACTGGATTTTCGGATTGGTGAGAACCAAACTTGCTTGGCTTCCAGGTAAGTTTTTTGATAAGAGGTCCCCCTTGTGTCCATGCATTAATGTACTAATGCTAGTGTCTTTTTCCCCATAGGGGCCGGGGTACGGAATGCCGGGGAATAGGCACCGACCCGAGATGAGAGGTGAAATCCTTGTAGAAATCAGGTAAGTCTTTAATGAGCATTTTTTGGTAATGTCTTTTCATTCGCTCATTAACGCTGATGTCTCTTTTTCCCCTTAGGGGCCGGGGTCCGGAAATGCCAGCATGCGGCGCGGACTCGAAATGAAGAGGGAATGAATCAACAGGTAAGTCTTAACATGGAGATTTAGCTTTCCTTATTCCCTTCTCTCTCTCACCTTTTGTTCTGGTCTTTTTCTCCCTAGGCGCTGGGGAGTGATTGAGAATCCGGATGATCGCTGCTGAACATGGAGGCGCCCTGTAAAGGTGAGTGGAATGCGGCGCTGCAGCGATCGACGCGATGAGCTTTTAAATTAAAGTCTTCCTTTTCAGGATTGTCGGCGAGATGTCTCCGGGATGCGGATTTAGCAGGTAAGGACTTTTCCTTCTTCTGTTCTCTTCTTCTCTTCCTTTGCAGGTGATCCAGGATGCTGGCAGGCGTGGCAGAAGTCAGGATGCAGGAGCAGACACGGTGAGCGTCCAGCTGCTAGATGCAGAACAACGCGAAGCACGTGTGGCTGTTCGGGTGGGGTTTAAATAGCCTTGGAAGTAGTTCCAGGTATGTATCCTTCCTCCAATCAGGTATGTATCCTTCCCCGACCACGCCCGGATGGTAAATTAGTCCCACTGTTAAAGTAGTTCCTTTCAGGCCTCAAGGAGGCCGGGATCCTGCAGCATGGTCTGCATCAGGTAAGTGCACCCAAGCACTCCCATAATGAGCCTGGCGCCTATGGCGCCAGGACTGATGTCTTTTATGAGCCCGGCGCCAAAGGCGCCAGGACACTGTCCAAAGGGCCCCTATATGGGGTTGCTGGGTCCTTCCTTGGGGACTGGATGTCCGCTTTCTGGGACGCAGGGCTTGAACCGGCTCCCCGGGAGCGGGCATCATGACATCCACCCAGACCAGCCCGCTCCGTCGCTCCCAACGTACGATGCGCCGCCAGGACATGCCTCCCCCTGGCTCTGGGAGCACACAGTGACAATGCTGCCATCCACATGTGGCCTATGTGGTCCTTATGGGACTAGTGTGGGGTTGTTGTGGTGGGAGGGGGAGGTTGGTGAGGATGTGTTTGGGAGTTGTGGTGGGAGGGGCTGAGGGTGAGGGTATGTTTGGGAGTAGTGGTGGGAGGGGGAGGTGGGTGAGGGTGTGTTTGAGAGTTGTGGTGGGAGGGGGGTCGGGAGAGGGTTGTGGAGGGTTTGTTTTTCACGTTTGAACCTTCAATTTCAATACACCGGTTGTTCATCTAAAAAAAAGAGTGGACATTCATCATTGCACATGTGTCATTTAATATTGCACAGTGCATAGTGTACATGTATCCCCACACCCAGTGCCCGATGTCCTGACATCCTCACACCCTCTGCTGACTTGTGTATCAGAAATATTGTCCAATCAATGCTTGCCGCACGGCACGTCCCTCCTTGCATCGGCACCGTGATGCTGTCCTGCCCCTTCTTCCTCCTCCTCCCCTTCATCATCATCATCAGGTGGTAGCAGTTCCATGTCAGGGGGCAGGGGCACGTTCCGACTTATGCACATATTGTGCAGCATTACACATGCCATGGTGATCTTGGACACCTTCTCATGGCTGTAGATGAGTGCCCCACCCGACCGGCTGAGGCAACAAAATCGTGCCTTCAACAGGCCAAAGGTCTGCTCAATCACCACATGTGCACAGGTATGGGAACGATTGTAGTCCTCCTCGTGCCTATTCTGTGGGTTTCAGACAGGAGTCATGAGCAACGGCTTCAAGAGATAGCCACCATCACCTGCATGAGAGGGGAATGAAGGTTAGTGTTTGTACATTCATGGTGGACAACTGAACTAGTCTTACATGGCAGCAGGTGATTTCTGCCCATACGCACATGTACCTGGATGCATTGACCCCATTTCTGGCCCCGCTATGTGTCCTGTGCAATGGAATGATGTAGGGGCTAGCAACTTCAAGATGGTTTATGGTGTGCACTCACATCTTGTTGCACGTGCATCATATATGCATGCAGCAGTCTTAGGGTAAAATCATTGATGTGCTGTGTTCTGTGAGATTTGGTAGTAGGGAGTGTTGGCTGTAGTCAGTAGCATATCCGTCATTCTGTACTGATCAGTACCATGGTGCCTTGCAGCACTCCAATGGGTGTGCAGAACCTGTGACACGCTGTGGTATCCCTGTTAGGCCCACCTCAATGCACTCTCAGGGATGACTGTCCTGTGTGGTGATATGCTGGAGGCAGCAACATAGTGCATATGCAGTGCATAGTGCAGGAAGCCCTTACGATGTGTGATGGCCGCCGATGAGTGGTGCATGTGTTGTTGAATGCGGCCTGGTTACCTGTTAGTCATGTAGTGTTAGGTGTCAGCCTTACTTCATCACTGTGGGATTTGGTAGTCATGTGCCGTTTCACTTGCTTTGGGGCACAGTTGTCGGTGAGGTGCACATCGTGCACTGGCTTTAACATTTCCACCCAGGTGGAGTATGCATCTCCCGGCCCCTTCCCACCCAACTCAGAACCCCGATGCACTGCCATGGCCCGGTCAGGCAACTCGCCAAGCAGCCAGGCATGTTGTCCAGCATGTTACTCCATATAGCGTGGTAGCGTGGAGTTCCGCAGTAGCAAAGAGTCATGAGTTGATCCTGGATATCGGGCACAGCAATGTGGCAACTTGTGGATAGGTAGGCTCCTAACCAGTCGCTCACATGAAAAGTGGGTTCAGCTAATCTCTTTTAATCAGCTTGCCATTTTTGTGCCACTTGGGTAACTCATACAACAGTGGAGAACCTTTTGTAGCTTTTAGTCCATCTCATCAGTGATAGGAACTGCACTATTTGTGATGGGCACCATGGATAGGCATCTCAGATGTTATCCGTATGTACAGTAGAATGGTTGATGGCCAGTAGCCAAATGCATGGCCTTGTGAAAGGCTACTTCCACAATCTCTAAATGACTACTCAAATTAGATTGTAGAACATTGGGATAAAACCATAGCTATTGTTCCAGCGTTTATTTGGTGCACTCAGTTTGACAATTTCTGGGGATGATTGCTCTTTGACTTCCCACATGTTTGTAGTCTGTTGTACCAAAAATGACGCATACTGGGTTGGAAACAGGAAGCTAATTGCGTGCCATTACAAGTTTGCGGGCACGAGCTTTGTGCCATGCCGGTAAGGACATTACCGCCATGCCGCTAAAGCCCCTAAAATAGCCCTTAGCGGCATCAAGGAAACCGCTGATAGCACTACCGCCATCCATGGATCCGACATTAGCAGGCACTGCTAATAGCGGTGACCGTAAATAGGCGGAACAGGAAGTAGCGTCATTGCACAGGAACGGGAAAGAGCACAGCGGCCATCTTTAAAAACACAATCCATTGCCATCCTCAGCCCCCAGGACCTGCATCACCACAACAGCAGCCCCAACTGTACCTAACACCAGCTAAGAGCTAACTATGTTCGCTGACACATTAGCAGCCAATGCGGAGGTTGTGTTTGCACAAGACATGCGGCGTGCCGCCCAGATTAGAAAGAAGGAGATCTGGGAGGAGGTGGCACGCAAAGTCAGTGTGGTGGGCTCCACCCCCCGTACTGTAAAGGACGTGCGCAAGCTCTGGGATGACCTGCGCCTCCGTGTCCTGAGCATACTTGCAGCCAATAGGAGCCAGGGCATGGGAACAGGTGGCGGAGGAGGCTCCCCAATCAAGCTGACACACTGGGAGGAGACATGTGCCAGCACAATTGACATCGAGACAATCGAGGGAGTGGGGGAAATGGAGCGTGGTGTGCCGTAATCGGCAGATGGAGGGGAGTGTCCACACAAAATACTGCAATGCAAAGCATGACGTTGTCCCCCAAATGTGACACAGAAATCAGCCAATGCATGGGGCATCACACACACATGTACACAAACCTGCCCATAGCCTGTGCACATCACCATGACATCCCCATGCATGCAGCACCTCATACATGTGTCACCCAGACGTATGCCTGTATGACCCACCCATATGGCAAGCAACCTGTATGTCACAACTGAAAGTCCAAATGCACATAACTGCAGCAATAACAACATATGCATGATGCACGTTGCACCATCACCAATGCTGTCCCTCTCTTGGTCCCCCACAGGCTCACAATCTGACAGTGAGGACCAGGACTCCGTGGCGCAGGCCCCAACACCGATGAAGAAGTCCACGGGTATGGAAGGTGGCAACAGGTCCAGCACATCAAGGGGCACTGGCAAACCTGGACTGCCGCAGAGGGCCATAGCCACTCAGGTTGGCACGTCACCAAGGCGTGAAAGGGGGACCGACAATGTCATAGCACCCACACCAACCACTCCAACCAAACAGGAGCCAGTGGCAGAAGGCACACTGTCCGCTGCCAACAGTTCTGTTGGAGAAGCAGCTGCCACGGCACTCCTGTCGGATGTAGAGGGACCATGCCAAACACCCATAGGGCAGGGCACACCCAGCCCGCAGCTGTTAACCCACCACAGCCCACACCCCACATCCAATGCCAGCAGCCATGAGCCGTCTGGCGGTGAGTCATTGGCAGGGAGATGGGGCTCCAGGGAAAGCTCACCTGAGGGCGGACACATGCCGCAAGCTGCGCCAAGATCAAACAAAGGCAGGGAAGGAGACAAGGGAATCAGCCTCATCCAACAGCGCCAGGAGGAGCTCACTCTGCTGGTTGGCCAGCACGTGAGCGAGGGTGCCCTGGCAAGGGAGGAGTGTCGGGAATACGCTAAGGACATAAAACTCGCAATAGAAGCCAGTACAACACGCATTTGCGATGAGTTGGCAGCTGTGAGGCAGGTCCTCAGCCGCATCGCGGATGCAATGGAGAGCCAGAGTCCCGCACAGGGACTGGAGCCACCAAGCACCTCCTCCTCTGCCAGCTCCAGGCAGACCAACCCCCTGCGCAGGTCCGCGCGGTCCTTGCGGCAGCCAGACTTGCAACCACGCAATGCTGGTCGAGGATGTGGGAAGTAGGGGCAGCCTGTCAGTGACTCTTGCAGACTAATGCTGCACAGAAATGCACGCCATGTTTGGGAGAGTTGTGGGGGGAGAGGGAAGAGGGTGTTTGGGGGAGAGCGAAGAGGGTGTTTGAGGGAGTTGTAGGGGGAGGAGGAGGGAGAGGGTGTTTGAGGTGGAGGGTACCTGCACTTCATATTCGCTTAATGGTTACTACACCCGTTGTGTCAAGAACATTCACATGACTGCACATTTGTTATTGTGTGTGTGTGCTTTATTGGTGAACAGTGCAGAGTGTCCATTTCCCCCAACACCCAGTGCCCTGAGTCCCACATCCATTGCACCCTCTTCATCCATGTGTATTAGAAATATTAGTCTATCAGATGCTGGCGCACAGCACGTCCCTCCTGTGCATCGCCACCTGCCTGATGTGCAGCCCCATCTTCTTCCTCCTCCTCAGCCTCACTCAGTGGTTGCAGTTCAATGTCAGGGGGCAGAGGCATGTTCCGTCTGATGCACATATTGTGCAGCATGACACATGCCATGATGATTTTGGACACCTTCTCATGCCTGTAAAGGAGTGCCCCACCCGACCTGCTGAGGCAGCGAAACCTTGCCTTCAAAAGGCCAAAGGTCTGCTCAATCATCACACGGGTACGGGTATGTGCACGATTGTAGTCCTCTTCGTGCCTGTTCCGCGGGTTCCGGACAAGGGTAAGGAGCCACCTCTTCAAGGGATAGCTAGCATCACCTGCATGGGTGCAACAATGGTTATGTGTAAGTGATTTCATCAAATGGAACCTACCTATCACACACAAGCCTGCACTGAATTCTTGATCACATCCACATATCCCTGCATGAATAGAGGTAATGAAAGTAACTGCAATGTGTGAAGTCACATGATCCACAGGTGTACATAGCATTGTCTAGTTGATGCAGGGGTATCCTATTCCTTGCGAGTGTTCATGCACTGTGCTTGCCTACAGCAGTTGTTGCCATGATCTAGGTGATGTGTAGTTATTCGTATGCTTTGATCCAGTCACCGTTGGAACCAGACTCCTAATGATCTGCCATTCCATGCTTGATGTCCCCATGCTGGCATGCTGCACTTCTGTGGTGGTGTGCCAGTGACATTCTGTATATTGCCTACATGCGATTCCTTTGTACACACGCATGGACGCTTGTCCGTTGTGATGCTGTTCTGCGGTCATTTGCATTGGGCATACTGACAGCATGTCGCTGCTTTGTGTTGCATAGGGTACGGTCTGATGATGTGCAGTGTACATGTGGATGGATATAGTATGGTTGCAATACTGGCTTGTTGTCATTGTTGTACAGCTTACGTCTTGCATATTGCTGTCAGGTGTCAGGTTCAGTCTGGTCTGCTTTGGGGCACGGTGCGTTTCAGTATGGGCTTTTCAGAGTCTCTCAACTGATACCACTCAGGTGAAGTATGTATCTCCCCCCCAATCTCACCCAGGTGAAGTATGTATCTCCCCCGCCCCAATCTCACCCAGGTGAAGTATGTATCTCTCCCCACCATCTCACCCAGGTGAAGTATGTATCTCTACCCCCCAATCTCACCCAGGTGAGGTATACATCTCCCCCATCACACTGCCATGTGCATGCCATGCAACTCACTGAGTAGCTAGGAACGTTGACCGGCATGTCGCTCCATGTAGCGTGGTATCGTAGAGTTCCGCAGGACCATTGAATCATGGGTTGATCCGGGAAATCGGGCACAATAGTGCGTGATGATCTTGTTTGAGTCACATACCATTTGCACGTTGATGGAGTGGTATAGCTTACGGTTGCGGTACACTAACTCCATGGCATGTGGGACCACCAATTCCACATAGGTGCAGTCGATGGCACCGATGCAACTTGGGATACCTGCCAGTGAATGAAAGCCAACTTTGGTGTTGGAGATCTCCTGGGCAGTCCGTGGTAGGGATATGTGGTCGCTTGTATGCTTCAGGAGGGCATCGAGCACTTGGTTCAGCATGTGTGAGAATAATGGTTGTGATATGCCATGCATCTGCCCTACTGTGTGCTGGTAGGTGCCTGTGGCCAGGAAGTGGAGCACAGACACCACCTTCAGTAGAGGGGGGCTGGCGGTTCGGATGTCTATGAGGCTGGTAATGTCGTTATGTATCGTGTCCACAATGGTGGTGATGGTGTCCCGGTCCAGACGGTACAAGGTGTGGATCTGCTCAGGGGTTAGGTTTAATGGACTGGCTCTGATTCGAGGGATTGGGGGCTGCCTGTGTGGTACAACTGCCTGCACTGGTAGGGCATGCTGTGCCTGTCTCACCCTCCTTCTCCTCCTGCGTCTCCTCTGTGCTGCCTGTTGTTGTTGTTGCTGGAGTTGCAATGCAAGCATTTCCTCCAGCCCCAGTATTGCTACTAGTATTGGAATCATTTTGGTGTGGGAATGGGTGTGTTGTGCTCATTTTGTGCTGGCCCACTCTACATTGCCTCCACCTGTGCTGATTGTGTGCACCTGTGGCAGTTGAGAACACAGCACATGGCTGTTTACGGGTGGTTCGCGATGCCGGTATTGCCGCCATGCTGGTATCCACTTTTAGCGCCTTCTTCATGCCGGTATTTGCATGTGCGCCTGACTTGTGATGTCCTCCTGTTTACGCCATGCCGGTATTGCCGGTATGAAGGGTCGCGTGCCCGCGCCCATGCCGTTATTAGAGGCACCATTATTTATGGTGCCGCTAATAGCGGGTTGGAGGGTAGTAATAGCCCGGAACGGTAAGCGATGCCGGTAATCCTTTACTGGCATCATTTTTCCCTTACCTCCAACCTCGTAATGAGGCCCATGGTCTTTTCAGGTAGGCCACATAATCAAATGTATGGGCCATTTCAGTGGCAGCTGGAAGGGATACCAAGGGAATGAAGCGTAGTACAAAATTGCAAAGAAATTCAAGAAACTCCAGGACATTGCGCTGCGCCCATTAGACTGAAACCGTTTTTATTATCAAATCTCCAGGTTCACCCTCTAATGATAACACGTGTTTCGGCCCTTACCAGCCTTTCTCAAATCAGGGCTAGTCGTAATACTTTGACATTCATGCTATTCCAATATAAGATATTATAATAAGAAGAGCACAGAGTTTATAGGTGGCCCATATATCCAATGCCAGACAAGCATAAACAGTAAACAAATGAACATTCATATGTTAAGTTATACAGTTGAAAATGAATAATAATCCATATCCATGTGTAACCCAAAACCATCATGAGCAGAGAAAGAAAACACATTTTGGCATTGGTACGGGTGTATAATAGTAAACAACAAAACAAAACAAAAGGAAATATTTAAACCCATGATAAATTCCAAAATGTAGGGGAGGGTGAGAAAAAAGGGGGATGGACAAACAAACACACAGAAACAAGAGAAAGATTTTACATTAGTCACGGTTGTGTGAATCCAAAGTAACTAATCAGAACCATAACTACAAGTCATAATGACTTACCCACACGGGTGGTCATTACTTCCTCTTAAGCGGGTTGTATGTAATGGGTCAAATCCCACCTACATATTATCTAGTGCCAAAATAATTACGGAAGAACCCATTAGTCCCAATAATGTAATCCACACATTGTGTTATGTCATTGTATCAAGAGCATTAGGAACCTACCATAACCATTAAATGGTAAGTATTATATAAATTCTAACAGACCATACAAATCTTAGGTCAGGCTAGTTAGGTGTGCAATCTATCGTGTTCACTGCGCTCGATTTTAGTAATCGTATGCTGATATAAAATTCAAATATAACACTCAATTAACATAAGTTCTGATGTGAATGCAACCAAGGTTACACAATGCGCGCGCATAAAGGCGCACTTACTCAGTGAAACTCCAGTGTGCGATCTACCGTGTTCACTGCGCTCGATTTTTGTAATCGTATGCTAACATGGATTTAAAATATAGCATTCAATTGACATAAGTTTTGATTTGAATGCAACCAAAGTTATACAACGCGCGCGCATGAGAATGCACTTGCTCAGTGGAACTCCAGTCATACGCGTTGGCTTCGTCCAGTTGCTAAGAAAGCGGGCGCCATCTTGGGACTATTTGTTAGGTCGTTCCCAAGGTGACGTGCAGCCAAGTCCGCCGCTGCACAGTGTTGCTAGGCGACTGGCGCGCAAAATCATGAGTTTAACAAGGGCCTAAAAGGATTGAGTGAAAATCTCACCACAATAAAATGCATCCAAATTGGTAATATGAAGCTGTTAGATTTATGGAAACACACTGTTACGGATTTGTGTTCAGTTACAAAGTCGTGTCGGTTGTCATAGTAACCAGACTACACTCTTGGATTATTAAAGGTATATCCACTCCAATGGTATTTGGCTGTTTATACCGTTTTAAAGCAATGTCATATATAAGCATTAGCGTGTCTTTTCAATAACCCTAAGGAGTGTAATGGGGATTTATAACGATTAGAAATTAATGTTCTCTGTGTTAATCTCTCTAAACTAGGTTATGTTCCAGATAAACTTGTTAAAAGTAACAGTATGGTATTAGCAACAATCCCATATGATTTAGATACCCATACATATGGTGATGTATCTAATTAGGTAGTATAACACACTACTAGAACTGTTAACATCTACGTTCTTTAGAAACAATGACAGTTGTATTGAAAAAGCAAATTAATCTCGCTTCTGCTTGGCGCAAGTCTTGTACTCTGTCTCCACCCCTTTTATTCACTGTGATGTGTTGTAGACCGATAAATGGAATGTTTGTCTTGTCATCCATCTGGTGATTCTTTTGCCAATGTGTAGCTAGTGGCAGAGACAGGTCCTGACTCCCAATTTTAGCCAAATGCTCTCGTATTCTTATCCTAAGTTCTCTTTTGGTGCTACCTATGTACAGTTATTTACAAGTGCTTTTGATGGCATAGACGACATACTTTGTTCTACAATTTATCATATGTCTAATCGTGAACAATTCTCCATTCTGGCCTTCAAGTTTTTTGGTTTTATCACCCGCAAATTTGCATCTCGTGCAGAAACCACATTTCCTAAAACCTGGTTCAATTTCGGTGAGCCAAGTGGTTTGTTTCTCATTTGCTAGGTCCGGTAACAATGAGGGACAAATGATTGTTTTGAGAGTGCTGGCTTTTTTGAAAATGATTGTTGGTCTATCATCAGTGAATTTACACAAATGTTCATCGAACTGTAATAAGTACCAATGTTTTTGTAGTGTTTTTCTGATTAGTTAATGATCTTTACTAAATTGAGTTATGAACATTAATTTCATCTGTTTTTCCTCCAATGTGTTCATAGGGGTCAGTGTCTCATCCTGTCGTAGATTCTTAGTTTTCTCAAAGGCTTCTTGCAAACATTTATTAGGGTAACCTCTTTTCTTGAAACGGTTCCTCAGGAGTTTACACTCTTGTTTGAATGTCTGGTCATCTTTGCAGTTGCGCCTTGCTCGAATATATTTTCCCAGAGGAATGTTATGAATCGTTGAACGTTGATGGCAACTGTTCGCATGTAGAACTGAGTGCACTTCGATTGGTTTACAAAAAGCCCAAGTCTCTAAATGATCATTCTGTACATGGATAGTGAGATCTAAGAAGTGAATTAGTGTAGCATTATGTTCTCCAGTGAATTCAATCCCAAATTGGTTCTGGTTCAGTCTATCAGTAAATTCTTGAAATTAAATGTCAGACCCTTGCCAAATCAAAAAAATATCATCTATGTATCTTATCCAGAGTTTGACTTTATCCTTGAATGCTGGGTCCTGATACACCGTATATTCTTCCAACATCCCCATAAAGATGTTGGCTAATGAAGGAGCATACTTGGTCCCCATAGCCACTCCTTTCAGTTGTTGATATAGACAATTGTTAAAGATGAACAGGTTAGAATCCACAGTTATTTGCAACATTTCTTTCAACATGTCAATTTGCAGGTAATAAGATGCAGAATCATTTCTAAAGGTATGATTGATAGAGGCCAGTGCCCATTTGTGTTGTATTGACGTATATAACGGCTTGAGATCCAAGGTGGCCAGTATGAAGGAATCCTGCTAGACAAACGTTTGAATTATATGGATAAGGCTTGAAGAGTCCCGTAAGATTTTACTAAGGTAGCACATGGTTTCAATATATCATCCAGGTATTCTGATAAGTTTTCCGAGACCCAACTGATACCATTTAGGATTGGACGGCCCACAGGTATGGTGTGATAGTGTTTATGAATCTTGGGTAGGAAGTACATGGTTGGCGTTACAGGATTTTTTGTGATAAAGTAGGATCGTTCTTCATCTGTGATAAGGCCCTTTCTACGCCAGCTCAGTATCGATTCCTCAATTTGGTTGAGAATTATTTGACAATCTGACAAATTGAGTTTTCTATAGCATCCTGGCGTTGATAAGTGATTGGCGGTCATGCATAAGTAATCTTCTCTATCCATTACCACAATATTACCTCCTTTATCAGCCTCCTTTATAACTATTGAGGTATCCTCGGATAGGGTCTTTAAGGCTTTTCTTTCTCCCTTGGTGAGATTGTCTTTATCATATGGCATCTGCCTATGGTCACGATTCATACGTTCAGATAAGTTATATAGATCCTGTGTAACTGCTCTATAGAAGGTGTCAATGATACTGTCTGAAGATAGTTGTGGAGTGAATTTTGATTTCGTTTTTAATTCTTTGGTATTCAAAAGATCCGGTTTGATCCTTAGTTCATAGAGTAAATTATGCACCTCAAAGTTTTCATCCTCAATCAAAGATCTTAGAATGAAGGTGTCCTCTATATCCTGTATTGTTAAATCACTAATAGGTGTTAATACTTCTTTGGCTCTATGGTTCCCAGGTGCATTGGTGGCAAAGAATTTTTTTAACCTCAATTTACGTATGAATTTGAACAGGTCAATGTGTATATCAATATCATTAAGCCTTTTGGCTGGTGCAAATGACAGTCCTTTGTTTAGTAACCTTCTTTCATCCTCAGAGATGGGTTTTGTAGAGAGATTCAATACCAGGTCCTTGTTTATTTGCTTCTGTTGCTTTCCTTCGAGCTGGCCCTCGTCTGTCTTCTGTTTACTATTGTGGTGTCTTGTCCTCCGCTGTTTGCATCCCCCCTCCTTCCTCTCCTCCTTGTGGTGGGATGGGTGTATTCACCGTTGGTGGTAACTGAAAACGGACCGTCTTTTGCGATAGCTTTCTATTACCCTTTTTGTATCGTTTAATCTTATTCATGTATCCTTTATCCTGTTTAGCTTGTGAAGTCTCAGCATCAACAGTTTCCGGTTCAGAGTCGACCTCAGAACTCGCTGATGATGTGTTGGGTGTAGAGCTTCTTGATGGCGATTTTGTCTGTTATATTTTGTTTGGAATGTATACACTCTATCTTCTTTATAATCACAATCATCTCAATAGCTTTTCCTTAGTTTTCTGATTTTAACTTCATCTTGGTATATTTGCAAAGTATCATACATTTTTTCATAATTCTTGAGTTTCGTCTCCTCATTGGATTTCATCTCATTGATTTCCTTCTTAATGGCCTCAATCCCTTCTATTGCTCTCTTATGTTCTCTTGTAGCATGCTCGATCAACAAGTCCATCTTCTTCATAGAGCTGTTGCTAAGATTTGCCTCCCAAGCTTCCGCCAAATCATTGTCTTCACTGTTGTTGAAGTTAGGAAAAATGAGGATTCTGAGGCCACGTGGTACTTGATCATTCAACAGTCGCCCAGCAACAGTGTGCAGCGGCGGACTTGGCTGCACGTCACTTTGGGAACTAACAAATAGTCCCAAGATGGCGCCTGCTTTCTTAGCAACTGGATGAAGCCAACACATATGACTGGAGTTCCACTGAGTAAGTGCATCCTCATGAGCACGGGTTGTATAACTTTGGTTGCATTCATATCAGAACTTATGTCAATTGAGTGCTATATTTTAAATCCATGTTAGCATACGATTACAAAAATCGAGTGCAGTGAACACGGTAGATCGCACACTGGAGTTTCACTGAGTAAGTGCGCCTTTATGCGCGCGCATTGTGTAACCTTGGTTGCATTCACATCAGAACTTATGTTGAGTGTTATATTTGAATTTTATATCAGCATACGATTACTAAAATCGAGCGCAGTGAACACGATAGATTGCACACCTAACTAGCCTGACCTAAGATTTGTATGGTCTGTAAGAATTTATATAATACGTATCATTTAATGGTTATGGTACGTTCTTAATGCTCTTGATACAATGACATAACACAATGTGTGGATTACATTATTGGGACTAATGGGTTCTTCCGTAATTATTTTGGCACTAGATAATATGTAGATGGGATTTGACCCATTACATACAACCCGCTTAAGAGGAAGTAATGACCACCTTGTGGGTAAGTCATTATGATTTGGAGTTATGGTTCTGATTAGTTACTTTGGATTCACACGACCGTGACTAATGTAAAATCTTTCTCTTGTTTCTGTGTGTTTGTTTGTCCATCCCCCTTTTTTTTCACCCTCCCCTACATTTTGGAATTTATCATGGGTTTAAATATTTCCTTTTGTTTTGTTTTGTTGTTTACTGTTATGCCCCCATACCAATGCCAACATTTGTTTTCTTTCTCTAGTCATGATGGTTTTGGGTTACACATGAACATGGATTATTATTCATTTGCAACTGTATAACTTAACACATGAATGTTCATTTGTTTACTGTTTATGCTTGTCTGGCATTGGATATATGGGCCACCTATAAACTCTGTGCTGTTCTTATTATAATATCTTATATTGGAATAGCATGAATGTCAAAGTTATTATGACAAGCCCTGATTTGGGATAGGCCAGTAATGGCCAAAACACATGTTATCATTAGAGGGCGAACCTGGAGATTTGATAATAAAAACGCTTTCAGTCTAATGGACGCAATGTCCTGGAGTTTCTTGCATTTCTTTGCAATTTTGTACTACGGGTTATGACGGGTTTTCTTGGCTTACCGTCAATCCAGTGACCTGCGATGATTTGGATTTTAAACGTGTGGAATTAGGGGTTTCCTGTTCCCATTCCACATTGGATCAATATACTTATAGTAGCACCAATATTTGAGGCTTAATTGTGAACCACGAGTCGCCGAACAGACCAGCTGTACCAATAAGCCTGGCCTCATCCAAAACCAAGGGAATGAAGTTGGTCAATTTGGTGAAAACCATCTACCACCTCCAAAATGAATGTCATCCCATGTGATGGCCGTAGTTCTATGATACGGTCAGTGGCCATGATGATAGAGTGAATTCTCTATTGCTTGAAGTAAGCCAACTGGTCTTATTCTCAGATCCCTATCTTGGGCACAAATCGAACAATGTGGAAACATACTCTGAAATTTGAAAGACCTTACCCTGCCACCAAAATTGGTGTGCAATGAGTTACTGTGTAGCCCGGGGACCACGATGACCTGCGATGTACGGGATGTGAAAACCTAGAGTGTTCCACATCCCACAGGGCTTGTGTTGGTACATATAGCCTGTCTGAATCGTTCAGGAGTCCATCTCACAGTGACACGTCAGGTCTGTTCACTAATGTGGGCACAGATGGACCCAAAGAGCTCTCCTTTTGTAGTCATTTAAGTTAAGGAAGCAAATCCGTTAGGAGATGTCTGGTGGGTGTCACAGGTATCTCAACTTTGTTGTGCTTGTGCTCTGGCACCAAGGAGAGAGAAGGGGCACCAGTCTTCTTGTTCTAAGAGTCTGGTCGGTGAGGGTGGATTCCTACTGCAACAGGAAGAAGGCCCATCAGGCTAAGCTACTGTTCTTGCATGCCAGAGAGCAGAGATAGTGTACTGTGGTGATATGTGTTGACTTGGACTAACCTTACAAGTGATGTTTCTTTTCTCTCAATGTTTCTTTCATTGCAAATAACTTATTGTCGATGACCACATAGTTCTGTTCACAGGGGCTACATTTACAGGAATGTTATGCAATACGTTTTTCCTTACGGATGGTTTTGTTCCTTTGCAGTACAGCCACCCCAATGCTGAGTTTCAAAGCACCTGTCTCAACTACACAAAGGCACACATGTTTAGGATGTTGCAGGACTGGTGCAGACATGAAAGCAGTATTCAGTATATGAAAAGCTGCAACTGTGGACTCCCAGAGAAATATGCAGCCCTTTTAGGGCAGGTGTGGAATGAGGATTGATAAGCAGGCCTAGTAGCTGATGACCCAGCAATCACAGTGAGATAATTCTATGAAATACCATGTCGACTTCACATTGTGAAAACTGGGCCATTCAAATATGGCCTTAAACCTCCAGGGATCCATATGTAGTCATGTCGAGCTTGTCACATATTCGAGAAACTGTATGATTGACTTGTGGATCTTGCATTGTTCAGCCTTTTCATAGCATGGAGGTGGTTGATACAAGGGTTGTGCAGTACCAACCAGGGTAAACCCAAAGCAGCAGCATACCACAGAGTTTTGCGAAAACTGCAGGGAATACTTTATATGTGCTGGTTGATGGTGAGGAGCAGCTCAGCTGTTTGTTGCGCAATGGGTCCAGATGCTAAACAGACAGATACCATCAATAACCTTAATGAGCATAGCTCTTGGTTTAACATCTAAGGGCAGCCTGATACTACCTAGAAAATATGTATATAAATAATCTCTGGAATGATATTGGTGATTTGTTCTTTCCACAATAAAGACTGATGTTATGGGCAAAAAGAACTGCGGGAGACACAGGTTGGCTCGTGGAGGGGTGGCGGGTCAGGTAAGACAAGGGAGCTCGTTTGCTTACTGCCTGACAACAACCGCATTGGTTTCCATGTGGCTTGGGTCGATGAGGGGCGCATGTGCCCAAAAAGGGTCCTGAACCGCCACAATACAATCCAAGCCAGTTGATCCTTCTTTTCTTTTCCACCTGGACAATTGTCCCTGGGTTTATTCAGGTGCATTGGCTCCGGAGGGGCGTAAATAGGGGTTGACAGTGTTGACCACATGGGGTGGATGCCCTGTAGGTCTGAGGGCTTAGTCATCCCTCTCCTGCTTTGCTTGTCTTTCCACCAACCAGTAATAGATTCATATGACTTGGCAGATCAAGGCTTTTAGGCGGTCTGTCTCAGGAATGTGCATGAGTTTGTCCTGGTATTTTTCCTTAAGACTGCAACTACAAAAGATGCATTGTGTTTCATCAGGCCACAGGGAGTTGGCTACAAGCTGCCAGACACAGTTTATGAGCAGAATCAGGCCTTTTTGACCCTGTTCAATATGAACAGCAGATTCTGAGATCTAGCTGCTTGATTAGCAGACTGAAACATCTCAAGGAAGGCTTTCTCAAAGGCAAACAAATGCTCTTCCGGCAAGGTTACTGAGGATGCAACCGATCTTAGTCGTATCACTTTCAAAATGTGGCGGGTGAAAAAGAAACTTTATTTTCCAGTGATTACCAAATTCTGTGAATTTACAGGGATCCCCTCTATCATATTTCATCGCAATGGATTGGGCTAGGGTGCTTTAACTTCCTGGGCAATGGTATTCTCGAGCATTCCATGTACCTGCTTTAGTGCCCCACTTCTACACACTCTTGGAGCACATCAAAGTCAGCCTAGAGCAGAGGTCTTCAAACTGTGGGGCGCGCCCCCTATGGGGGTGTGGCCGCATCCCAGGGGGGGGCGCCAGAGCCCAGCATTAAATGTGTTTTAAAAAAAAATCTTTTTTTTTTAATTTTTTTTTTTTTAGATTGGAGGAAATGGGAAGGGGCAGCTCACATGGTCAGACTGGACCATAAAACGGGCTTAGGCATCAATGAAAAAATGGCCAGCAGTTGCAAATGAATATTCAGTCCTTTAGTCACAGACAGAATAGTACCCAAGGGGTTGTTTTTTGTTCAAATGTAAACAAATTGTGATATTTAAAGAATATTTATTCAGCAACAATGGTCAAAACTACTAGCTGCATAGTGAAGTAACTCCTCAAACTGGCCCACATTGGCCAAAAAAGTGGCCCATTTTGACTGGCCTACACTAGCATTTTGCATTTTTGGTACGGTCATCGCCCTATTGCCCTATAGGCCAGTCCAAGCCTGCCGGCTCATCCATAATAGGTGAGGGGGCGTCCACCCACTGGCCACCTCACCCATTATGGAGGAGCCGAGGAGCCAGCCCAGTGAAACACTGAGCACTCCCTCAGCTGCTTTTTCCAGCTGAGGGAGTGCTCCTGGGCTGGCAGAACTGTCAAAGGGAAACACTGTTTGCCTTTGTCTGTTCATTTCTCCAGCCGAACATGATCACTGAGCCATGCAACGCTGGGGGTGTTTTGCTTCGCCAGCCTGCATAGCTCATTGGAAATGCTGGCTGGGGTACTACATGTATGTATGTGCAAGGGGTGCTCCTGCGCCTCCTCGCACATACGGGCAGAGCAACCTGGAGCGGGGCATTTTAGCAACCACGCGCAGGCCCCTGCAGAAGGTAAGTTTATGGCGATTTATTTTTTATTTAAATGTGTATGAATGTGTGTAAGCTTGTTATGGGACTGTGGTGGGAGCAGGATGGGCGGCAGCACTGGGATAGTGGTGGGAGTAAGGTGGGGAGAGCTCAGGGTCTGTACTGGGAGTAGGGTGCGGTGACGGAACGCAAATGTTCATAGCGATTTCTACATACTGTCCATCTGGCACTTTTAGGGGGGGGGGACCGGCCTGCCCAAACTTTGCTCAGGGGAGGCCCAGGCCAAACAAGTTTGAAGACCACTGGCCTAGAGGATGAGGCATCTCAATCTGTTTATCTGCGCGTTCTGCTGGCACTGTAGCCCTGTGTTCTGTAGTGGGGGACACCTTGTGGTCTCCATAATGCCTGCTGATGTAATCCTTCTGTGCTGATAAGGTGATGCACAGAGCTGGCTTGATTCTCTACATCGAGAAAAAACACTGTAAAAACCCTGTAACAGCTCTCTGCACAATGATACAACATCACAGATTTCTATAGTGCGGGACCAGTTAAATGCACTGTATGGAGCGCTGCAGCCTTGTGGAGTGTATCAACTTTCCTGTGTCCTTCTTTCTTGAGGTATTGCAAGACTTATGTACATAGTTTAAGTACCTGCTCTCTGGTGTACTTCTCTCCTGAACCATATATTCACTGAGTTGACAGCAACCTACTGTCTTATCTGTGACTCATGCTTTATGTTTCATGATATTCCTAGATCCTAGGTGTCCTTTCTGTATGGCAGCTTTCCTTGCCTGCTTGCCTGCTAGTGCCTGCCAATCCCTGTTACCTGTTCTGGTTCTTGGTTCATGATTTCCTCTATAACTCTATACCAGCATTCCTGTTTGCCTTCTAAATTAGTGCTTGTAAGACTTCTGTCTACAGCCTCTGCCGGAATATTGAATTGGGTACTCCCTAATTGTTTTTTTGACAGGGGGTCAAATCTGTTTAAAGGGAGAATATCTGAAGTATTTAAAGCAAGACACAGATTGACTACCCCTCTCTAGAGATCCTGTATGTACAACTTGAGTGAAGTGGGACTACCTTATTAATGAGTAGAACTATCACCTGGGTAGGAACGGGTATTTGAGCCAACAGCTTTTGTTGCAAAACAAAATTCTCTTTAATAGTTTTTCATAAAAACATGTTAAATAAACATTTCAACATTTAATCCTTTGATCATCATTCATAAGTTTCATTCAACATAGACTTATACAATAACGGGGTAAATCAAATTTGGTTTTCTTCAAGCATAACAGTTAGTGATTTATGCATATAGGACATAGGAAAAATACATTAGGTTCCTTTTACGGTCGACATAGGTTTCGGCCCTTGGAGGTGTACCACCCTTGTTTTAGGTGGTCACTGGTTCAGATATTGGGCCATCTTCAGGACATAGGTTATTTATTCTGGAAGATCAGTTTCATTCCCCATTGGTAGATTTAATGATCTACAGAAATACATAAAAACAAAGGATTTTTTGTGAAAAAGAGCTTGTGCTCCCAGCCTGATTTTGAAAGGTGATGACTCATATTTTACTTAAAGAATCGAACACTACACCCACCTTGTGTCCATATGATGTTTATTTAGGACTTCTGAGCTTAGTATACTGGGAATTTGAATTGTAGCATACAGTATCCAGTTCCCTGAAACAATCGGGAAAAGGGAACTTGTAAATGTTCCTTCATTTGTTTGAAATATAAATATATCCTTAATTGGAGATGGTGAAAAAACGTAGAGATTCATGTGTCAGGCTGTGCCTTCTTTTGTAGGCTTCTTGATATTGTGGGGACCCAGTTTGGAAATCCAATGAATTGGGGTGACACTTCAGAGGTAATTTCAGTAGTGATATCAGTAAAAATATGGATAGGGGATTTTTAGTAAACCCCTCTGTTGGTGTTTATTAATGGCCACCAAGTATTATTTGTTCTTACTATTGGTCAAAATAAAGCTTATATTAGAAATGGCAAAACTAGGTTATACATTCAATATCTCAATGCTATCAAAGCGGTGTCTTTCTACTGCTTGAGACATTATGAGCTGCTGGGAGAAATGCAGCTGTCTACGCGTTTTAGCTTGCTTGACGTGGTAACAGAGATTAATCCTGTTGAACAGCCGTTCTGTGCTGTGTATAATCTCTGAAAAAGCTAGCCGCCTTTGTATTCCTCGTTCAGAGTCACGTGACTATTCTTATGTAGTCACGTGACATGTTACGTGTTTCAATTAGGTTTTTACGAATTTAGAGCAAAATTCCAACAAAAAGATCATTATCTATATGATGTGGGCTTACGTTACAAATGTGTATCCATTTACTAAGAAACCTAAATTAATTGCCGAAGGAATGCTCCAAGAGCTGTTTGCGCAGTGTTGCTGTAATGTGGGTAA
Organism: Ambystoma mexicanum; assembly: GCF_040938575.1. NCBI lineage: Eukaryota > Metazoa > Chordata > Amphibia > Caudata > Ambystomatidae > Ambystoma > Ambystoma mexicanum. Next base: position 2,002,575 of record NW_027182336.1, on the reverse strand, counting down.
TAGCCACGTTCATTTCCTTCGTATACCGTCACGTGACATGCTACGTGTTTCAAGTATCTTTTGCATTTATTATTTTGCAAAAAGACCTTTGGTGGTATTAACGGGCTTGCATAGCGCATCTGAGCCACTTTGTTGTAGAAGCTCAACTAATTAGCAAAAAGTGTGCTTTAAACGGATTACACACGTTAGTACCGTATTGTGGGTAATACGAGGTCAGCTAAATGAATGCCATTAGGATTTTATGCTACCTGTTAGTTTAGTAAAGGGATGGACAGCATTCCAGGGTAATTGTAGATGGTAGGTGCTTTCTCTAGAGTCAAATCACCATCTTTTTAGCAGCACGTGACATGCCATATCTCTCAGGTGTATTTTACATATACTATTAGTTATAAAAAATTCCTAAATATGTTAATATGGGCTTCAATTATAAACTATGCCCAATTAATGCAAAGAAGTTTATTTGGGAATAATTAGCATATGTATGCACAAGGAGGTTTATCAACATTATTATAATATCGTGGATAATGCGAGGTGATCTAGATGAATATCGTAAAGCTATTATGATACTTGTGTGTTTGGCATACAGATTGCCGAGATGGGTGGCATGCCACAAAGTTTGTAAGTGGTTAGACATATCTATTGGTTATTGATATGTCATAGCGCTATGGACCTGAAAGAGCCCAACTAAGGGGTAAATAAAAGCCCTTTTTAACAAAATCTGGAGGGACTTTTTTATGCCCCGATTTGAAGCCACCCTGCTGTGTGGCCAGTTGTCTGAAATCAAAAGGAAGGTTTAAGTAGATGCTGCCATTGTTTTACATTTAGTTTGAGTAGTATCAAAATTGCTGTTGTTAAGGTAATACCAATGTCGGATGCTGTTAAATGAATGTACTCCATTCCACGGCGATGTTGAGGCCGTGTTTTACTGTGTCTAAATTGTAAATCCACCTTTGTTCACATCTGGTAAGGTTGAGGTCTCTGTTACCGCCTCTTGGGGATTGTTTAATGACCTGGATAACACACCACAGCATATAGGTACATTTGTGCTGTTTAGCTATGAAGTGAGCCACTAATGGTTTGGTCTCTATTTTGTTGCGAATGCATGTCTTATGCTTGCAGATTCTTTGACGTATTTAGCGTTTAGTCTTCCCTAAAAATACGAGATCACAGGGGCATTTAATGGCGCAGACTACCCATTGGGTAAGGCAGTTGGTGAAGGACGTGAGTTGGACTACTGTGTCTCTTAGTTTGATGCTTTTCATATTTGCAGTTTGCGCACATACTGAGCATTTTCCACAGCGATGGTGGCCTTCCACTGGAGGGAGACCCCATAGAGGTGTTTGTGACGGTCTGTCCCTGATGGCAATAGGATATGTGTGTACAAGAATATCTTTGATATTTCTTTGCCTTCTAAAGGCAAAACAGGGTGTTGGTCGATTGAAATCCTCAGTTTTAATCATGTGCCAGTGTTTTTGGATTATCTTCCTCAGGTGGATACTGATAAGACAGTATGTAGCATAAAATCCTAATGGCATTCATTTAGCTGACCACATATTACCCACAATACGGTACTAACGTGTGTAATCCTTTTGAAGCACACTTTTTGCCAATTAGTTGAGCTTCTACTCCAAAGTGGCTCATATGTGCTATGCAAGTCGCATTAATACCACCAAAGGTCTTTTTGCAAAATAATAAATGCAAAAGATACTTGAAACACGTAGCATGTCACGTGACGGTATACGAAGGAAATGAACTTGGCTATTACCCACATTATGGCAAAACTGCGCAAACAGCTCTTGGAGCATTCCTTCGGCAATTAATTTAGGTTTCTTAGTAAATGGATACACATTTGTAACGTAAGCCCACATCATATAGATAATGATCTTTTTGTTGGAATTTTGCTCTAAATTCATAAAAACCTAATTGATACACGTACCATGTCACGTGACTACATAAGAATAGTCAAGTGACTCTGAACGAGGAAGACAAAGGCGGCTAGCTTTTTCAGAGATTATACACAGCACGGAATGGCTGATCAACAGGATTAATCTCCGTTACCACGTCAAGCAAGGTAAGACACGTAGACAGCTGCATTTCTCCCAGCAGCTCATAATGTCTCAAGCAGTAGAAAGACACCGCTTTGATAGCATTGAGATATTGAATGCATAACCTAGTTTTGCCATTTCTAATATAAGCTACTTTGTGGCCATTAAAAAGCACCAAAAGAGGGGTTTACTAAAAATCCCCTATCCATATTTTTACAGATATCACTACAGAAGTTACCTCTGAAGTGTCGCCCCAATTCATTGGATTTCCAAACTGGGACTGGCACAATATCGCAAAGCCTACAAAAGAAGGCACAGCCTGACATGTGAATCTCTAAGTTTTTTCACGATCTCCAATTAAGGATATATTCATATTTCAAACAAATGACGGAACATTTACAAGTTCTTTTTTCCCGATTGTTTCTGGGAACTGGATACTGGGTGCTACAATTCAAATTCCCAGTATAATAAGCTCAGAAGTCCTAAATAAACATCATATGGACAAAAGGTGGGTGTAGTGTTCGATTCTTTAAGTAAAATATGAGTCATCACCTTTAAAAATCAGTCGTGAAGCACAAGCTCTTTTTCACAAACAATCCTTTGTTTTTATGTATTTCTGTAGATCATTAAATCTACCAATGGGGAATGAAACTGATCTTCTAGAATAAATAACCTATGTCCTGAAGATGGCCCAATATCTGAACCAGTGACCACCTAAAACAAGGGTGGTACACCTCCAAGGACCGAAACATATGTCGACCGTAAAGGGAACCTAATGTATTTTTCCTATGTTCTATATGCATAAATCACTAACTGTTATGCTTGAAGAAAACCAAATTTGATTTACCCCGTAATTGTATAAGTCTATGTTGAATGAAAGGTATGAATGATGATCAAAGGATTAAATGTTGAAATTTTTTTAACATGTTTTTATGAAAAACTATTAAAGAGAATTTTGTTTTGCAACAAAAGCTGTTGGCTTAAATACCCGTTCCTACCCAGGTGATAGTTCTACTCATTAATAAGGTAGTCCCACTTCACTCAACCCTGTTGTACATACAAGATCTCTAGCGAGGGGTAGTCAATCTGTGTCTTGCTTTAAATACTACAGCCTCTGCCTACAGTTTCTGCTCTTTGCTTCTTTTTTCTGCCTATCGTGTACCTGTTTATTTCTATCCAATCTGCTTTTCCACTGTGATTTCAGATTGGTCCATTGTTGTGCCTTAGCTCTGTATATGTCTACAGTGTGACCTCTGGGTTGGTCTTCATTAAGATCAGATAAGGGAACAGCTTCAGTTGCCTTAGTCTAGTCCCTTGGAGTCATACCTGTCTCAGTATATGGTCTCCAGCGTTACCCTTAAACTGAGTACAACCATGTCATTGGCAGGTCCTATGAAGTCACTGCATAATTGTTGTTAATTGTAATATGCTGATACCGATGCAAAAGGCTTTCGCTCATCTCCCTGGAGAACCCTTATATTCCACCACATCATTTATTCGGATCAATCCATGTTACCCGGTATAATTGATTGCCTCCTCTTACTCTCGTGCCCCTACTGTTCATGTGACTACATGAGTTCACAAAGATGAACTGGGTATGTACCCTGTTTCTGGAATATGCTAAGTGTTACCCGCTGAATCTTCTCTAAACTAAACTGTGCACTCCAACACACCTGCTTCCCTGTGCTCGCCTGACAGGCTCCTGACACCCAGATTTTCACTTTCAGAATACAGAGAATCGGCTCCATTGAAGTTGTTCCCAACACCACCCTCACTCCTCTCGGCATGCACTGTCCCTGCAACTTCGGCATCGGAGCCACCACTCTCCTCCTCACCAGCCTCTTCAAACATATATTCCATGCATACACACTTATGTGCATGTGTATCCACATTGAGTCACTGATCACAGTGATCAGGCCTCACATCACAAAGATATTGATACAGTACCCAGGCAACGCCAAGCCCGTCAATCGACCTGCTCCATGACACAGTGGAAGCATCTGAGTACTGTTGAGCCAATTTGAGGATGTTGAAACAGAGCTCAAACCTGTGCAAGTGCCAAGAAGCTCAGTTCAATGCTGTCAAGGCACCAAAAGAACTTAAGTTGCAACATTGTGAACCAGGTGCCATTCCCAGCTGCGTGCAAATCATAACTGCAAAAGAAGGCAATCTCTCAGCACTTTAAACCTGAAGAGGAACCGACGGAAGAAGGATATACACAGGAAAAATCGTTAGTATGTAAGAGGGACTTCACTTGTGTAACTAGGAACCCTGACAACCAGGCCTCGCCTTTAATAATAATAATAATTTGACATTTATATAGCGCTACAAACCCTCGGGTGTCTGAGCGCTGCTTATTATTACCCACGTGTGTGGTGCTCATTTATCGACCTCGGAAAGATGAAAGGCTAAGTTTGGCCCTGCCGGGATTCGAACCTGCGTTACAAAGCGAGCGCTCTACTCGCTGTGCCACTTGACCGGCCAGCCTTTGACCCTAGAGTCTGGATAGGTCCCCTTTCATTACCGCAGCATTAGAACACTCGTAAAGATTACATTTGTCCTTTCTCCTGTTTATACCCCCCTTGCAGGACAATTCCCAGTAACCAGTCTGCAAATGGCAGTGAATCAACTGGTTTGTCCTGTGTTTTGGCGTGATGATATGGGGGGGGGGTTCGTGTTTGCTGGGTGTTTACAGGGAAGATTCATACTTTTGTGTAAACCTGCTTTTATTTGACTACTTACCTTATTGTTAGTTATCTTAATGTTTCTCTCTACTATCATATCTCTCTGCAGAGTATCGCCTGCCCTTGTCCCACATTACCAAATGTGAAGGAGATATGCCACCTAATATTTTTCTCTTTACCTCTATGCTTTTAACACCTCTTTGCAAAACTATGGTAAAGGTCCAGGTATAAACATCGAGGCCTTTGCCCACTCCTATTTGTACTTCTTCTGGACAGAAAAGGACTTTGTCAAAAACTCCTTCTCAACATCTGTTCACATCTATGAAAGGTCCTGAGGGCGAGGGTCTTATGATCACTTTCCCTGTGAGGTTTAACTCCTATAACTCCAGACAGTGTTCCTCAGAGCCAGCCTGCGGAGTCATGTACCCCCTTGAATTGGGTCACAGTAAGCTGCGCCCAGGGGGCTCCTTTCTGGCAGCGCTCTAGGCGCTTGCCTAGATTGGCGCAGCTGCAGCACCAGCATGGGTGCTTCATACAAACACATGGCTGACTGTGGTCAACCATCTCGACAGATTCACATATTCTGCTCCTTTTGATACACAAATAAACGCATTATTGATAAAGGTGCGTTATTTGTGCTTTTCATAAGAAAACGAATGTATCAGTTGCATTTATTGGACTGAACATAATGTGAACACATGCATTAAAAATCGTGGCCACATGGAAATAATAGATAGACAAGAATGTTGTGCTGGAAAGAACGTTGTGAGATTTACCTCTAATGGAAGTCAGGCCAGGCAGTTAGCTTTGTTCAGTGCTTGCAGTAAATAACATGTGCCAGTAATATGCCAACTAAATAGCACTATGCTGTCCATATCTGAAAATTGAGGAGTGGGTGCCACAGGTTTTGAACATGTCGGTTACAAGCTGCACACAGGCCGCAGCAGCAGGTGATTTGTTTACTGAGCTGTTTTTCTGGCAAGGTGGTAGGGCAGGTGCTGTCCTTCCTGTGTTTGGGGCAGTTGCAGAGAGTCTCAATAAGCTTCTACTGGCTCAATTAGTGGTAGCAATGGTTGAGCAGTGATTGTGAATGTGTTTCGAGTATCGTGTAACTGAGTACTTCTTTCATTAAAGGAATGTCTGCACGGTCAATTTTTATAAAAAATAAAGCTGTGTATTTCGTACGAGGTAGGTAAACGTGTTCTTGCAGGTTGCAAGGACAGAATTCAGTCTAGCAAAGCCTCAAGGAGCATATTTAGGGATGAACCCTACTTGTTATGGTCGACCACGAAGCACCGGCCAACCAGAAACGTTGTGTGCAAATCTTGCCAGTTACTGTCCCAAGGGAAACCGGGTACTTGTACAGACTCAACTAGGATTTATTCTCACAAAGGAATCAATGGGAGGCATGGACCAGCTTCTTCGTGACTAAGTGGGGAAGTGGGGTAATGGACTTGATGCTCAGTGGTACCCAGTGATAAGTACATGGCCCATTCGTAAGTATGGAACCACATTGTAAGGTTGCAGTCTATTGTCTCAAGTAGGCCTTTGCTTCAGGAACACTCTGGTACCTTTATGAATGCTATTGCTGCAATCCTTGCATTCAGGCACCTTGAGCTAATAGGACTGCTACGAACAACGCTCAGATTCTCACAGGGAATGAGGAAGAACATATTAAAAAGAGATTGCTGTGGAGTCACTGGTGATGCTGCTGTGCAAGGGGATATGCAGCTGTATGGTTCACTGTAGGTGTAGCTTCAGAGCAAGTTAATCCGACAGTGCTTGTAGGAAGCACTTCCGGTAAGAGATGGACTCCTCCCTAGTTCTTTCTTATCCTTTACTTGTTCATTGCTGGTGATCTTGGGTGACCACCACAGACCTTGGACTCTGTGGGTTGCCGGTGCTTTTGATGTCTGCTGATGCCTCTATAAGTCAGGTCCATGCGTGGAGAAGAAGCCTGGCCTTCCTCGAAGCAGATATTTGTAGTTGCTTTAAGGGTATGATCCCAACTTCTTTAAATACCCTTGGTCCTCTCTAAGTTGGTTTGGTTTATCGCGCGGCCTCCACCGCGAGACACAGTGTGTTGTTGGGGGAGTTTTGATCTTTATGTCAGAGTCAGAGTTCATGAGGGTGCTGTGGGTCGAAGAATTCTTTTCCCATCTTTTAAATTTTGATCCTCTGTGAGGGTTGAACTGTAGGTGGGTAAATTTGAAAATTGAATACAACATGATTGCAGATAAAGTGAATAGCTATGACGATAAATATGTCAAGAACTGTTAGCTAGAGCGTCCATCTTTTCTGAAGAGGGTGAAGGTTCCCTCATCTCGAATTTGAGCAACTGGGACGACCTTTTACAGTTGAAAACACGTCTTATTAGGACGGAACTACATGGATCCATTATGATCGAGTGCCTTCAGGCAGGGACCCTCCCCCACGGCTTAGTTGTTCAAAATGAGCTGCACTTGTTCTTGGATAGCAAAGAATTTGTTATCAAGTGGAGCTACACAGCTAATAAGTGTGGCTGGGACTAACCAGGTTACTCACCGTAGTGACCACCTTACTCCTAGTCCATAGTCCCCTTTCCTCCATACTTATGGGACATCTCTCCATCCTGTGGGATGGGACCGGAGCACTTTGTAAAAAGCATCCAAACATTTTGCAAAAATGTGTCCTTCCTCTCTTTCTTGCGCGTGGCCCGGCACGCGGCCGTAACCCCGCCCACCTTGGCTCCGCCCCGCGCATCGCCCATCAGTCCTTTTCTATCGCCAGGTCTAAGACCTATTAGCAATAACAGAGGAACCTTATTAGAGGGGACGGCGAGCGGGCGTATGGAGGAAAGGGGACTATGGACTAGGAGTAAGGTGGTCACTACGGTGAGTAACCTGGTTATACTCCTACGTCACGTCCCCTTTCCTCCATACTTATGGGAGATTCCCAAGCACTCCTTACAGGAACTACGGGTGGATGGAAATACCCCTTACTGAAACAGGTTCTTCAGCACAGCCTGACCAAACTGAGCATCAGCTCTTGAGCTCATGTCAAAACAATAATGCTTACAAAAAGCAGATGGGGAGGCCCAAATAGCTGACCTAGCTATGGACTCCCAGGGGACATATTTCTGAAAAGCAACCACGGCTGCCTTGCCCCGCACCAGGTGTGCATGAACACCCTTAGGAGGCTTCAGCCCTTGGACGGTGAAAGACTCCGTAATGCAGGCAGCGATCCACCGAGAAATAGTCGCCTTAGATGCCTGCTTACCCTGAGGGTTACCAAAAGTCACAAACAGTTGAGAAGAACTCCTAAGCTCGGATGTTCTGTCTAGATAGAACTTTGGAGCCCTTCTGACATCGAGGCAATGCAGAACCCTTTCAGCCTTTGAGATAGGGTTCGGAAAAAAGACCGGCAGGGAGAGCGACTGATTCAGATGGAATTCAGATACCACCTTCGTCATGAAAGCAGGATTCGTCGTAGGACTTCCTTATCCTTGTGAAAGACCAGAAAGGGATGCTCCACCGACAAGGCCTGGAGCTCACTCACCCGCCTTACTGACGTAACGGCGACCAAAAAGGACACTTTCCAGGACAGGTACTTGAGGTCCACCGTGGCCATTGGCTCGAAAGGCTTATGACACAGTGCTGTCAGGACTACATTTAAATCCCACGACGGGTGCAGACTACGAATTGGAGGATAGAGGCGTGTCAATCCTGCAAAATGCCTCTTAACCACTGGATTACACAGAGAGTAAGAGCATTGGTCCGTAGAAAGGTAAGCGGAAACCGCTGAAAGTAAGTTCTGCAAGACAGAACATGGACACCCGACTCTGTTAAGAAGGATACAAAGGACAAAACCGTTTCAATTGTAGCCCCCCTTGGGTCCAACTGCTTGTCCAAACACCAATGACAGAACCTGAGCCATTTACTTCTGTACTGGGACCTAGTCGAGGGTTTCCTGGCTGCCTGGATAATATGCATGTTATCCGCAGATAATTTAAGATGTTCTAAAGACTTGAACTCAGGCACCATGCCGCCAAGCTGAGCGGTTGTGGGGAGGGGTGCCACAGCTGTTGTTCCCCCTGATGATGAAGATTGGGAGTCACTGGTAACCTGATCAGCGGATCCAGCAACAGGTTTTGAAGTTCTGAGAACCAAAACCTGGAGTCTCACCACGGTGCTATGAGTAGAAGGGAACAGTTCACCGAGTTCTTCAGCTTCCACATTGCTCGGTGAACTAGAGGCAGAAGCAGGAAGGCGTAAACTCTCGTGTTGTGCCATGGAATCTCGCGGGCATCCCCCAGAGAGGAGGCTCCCAGCCCCCCTCTGGAGGCATACTGAGGAAGCTTCTTGTTTATCGCCATAGCGAAGAGGTCCACTTCCGGTGTGCCCCAACGCAAGAAAATCCATGAGAGGACCTCCGCCTTCAACTCCCACTCGTAGCTGACCACTGTCCGCCGGCTGAGGGCATCCGCTGTGACATTCAGCTGGCCCGGGATGTGCACTGCAAGCAGCCAAACACCATGAAGCACAGCCCACTCCCAAATCTGGATGGACAGGTCCACGAGAGGGGGAGACTTGGTTCCCCCTTGCTTGTTGATGTAATACATTGACACCACATTGTCCGTGCGTATGCGGACCACCTTGTTGGCTATGATCAGTCTGAATGCCCCGAGCACTAGGAAGATCACCAGAAGCTCTAAATCATTTAATGTGAAGCAGCTTGTCCTGAGGTGACCAGAGATCCGAGACCTGAAGAGGATCCAACGTCACACCCCACCCCAGGAGGGAAGAGTCTGTCGTGATCATCACTGTAGGGGCTGGGTCCTGGAACCCCACACCCACCGACAGGTTGCTGAGAGATGACCACCACTTCAGGTCCACTCTCATGGAAGCCGGAATCATTATCAACTTGGAATCCGGGTCCACAGCCTGACGCCAAGAACTACGAAGAGCCATCTGAGTCAGCCTCATCTTGACAGGAGCAAGAGGAAGAGCCAACACGCACAAGGTAATGAGGCCCAGAAGCCTCTGGAACCACCAGGCCGACATGCTCTTTCCGACTGCGCAAACATCTGACACATGGCTAACAGATCTGCCATTCTGTCCCCGGTCAGGAACACTCTGCAGTCAATCGTGTTCCAGCGAAAAACCCAGGAAAATCAAGTCCTGCGAGACCGTCATGGAAGATTTCCGCCAGTTCACCAACAGCCCAAGATGGAACAGGTGCTGAGGGAGAGACTGAAGATTGCACGCTGCTTTCAACGGGCAAGGACTGCGTAAGAGCCAGTCGTCCAAATAAGGATACACATGGATAAGAAGAGTGGACACGCGGCGCAGAGCTGAGGCCAAAAAGAAGCACTCGAAACTGGAAGTGCTCCTCTCCCAAAGAGAAACAGAGATATCTCCTGTGTGGATTCCAAATCAGAATATGCATGTACGCATCCTGAAGATCCACCACGCTGAGCCAATCGCCCATCTGCAAGGAGGACCGTATCTGGCCGGGCGTGATCATCTTGAATTTCTCTTAGGGTAGGAAAAGATTGAACTGGGAAAGGTATAGGATGGTGCGCAGGCCAGCCTGGTTGGGTTTGGGCACTGTAAACAGCCGGGAGTAGAAGCCCTCCCCTCGCTCCCCGAGGGGAAGGGTTCCACAGCTCTAAGGACCAGAAATTTCTGAACCTGGGTTTTGAGGGAGGGCGAGCCCGACAGCTGAAAAGGAGGGTTGGAAGGTGGGATAGGGGGTAGGGGTAAGCGGAAGCCCGCCCGAGCGACTGACAAGACCCATCTGTCTTCGGTGATGGTCTGCCATGCCTCCCAATGAGACGCAATGCGCCCTCCCACCGGGGTCTCGTGCGAGCGCGGAGAACCCTCAATTTGCAGGCTTTTCAATGGAGTTACCACCTGAACCTGAGGAGGAGGCTGAGGAGTGGGAGAAAAACCGAGTCTGTTGTTGCCTCTGGTGGTTATTCCCCGAAGGGGTATCCACTCTGCGAGATTTCCAGTCTAGGAAGCCCCTAAAGCCAGAGGGGGGTCGACTTTGCGACATTGACCTCTGTGCCTTAAAAGGAGTCTTAACAAGGACCGATAAGGACTTAGCTGTCTGAGTGCTATCCTTCGTCTTGGTCAGCTCTAAATCTGTTCTAGAATGAAAGAGCTCATTACCATCAAACGGGGGGTCTAACACCTTGTCCTGTACTTCCTTCGAGAATTTGGTGGCATGCAGCCACGCCTGACGCGAGGTATCAACCCCCAGCATAAGGCCCCGAGCCGAGGTGTCTACGTGATAAGCCGCAGCCTCCAGGAGATCCTGGGCCAAGACCCTGGCGCCGGATGACCCCGCTTTGAAGTCTTCCAGCTTCTCGACCGGGATGAACTCCTCAAACACTGACAGACCTTTCCACATCCGCATATTAGCCCCCGCTAACACCAGTTCGGCATTGGCCTGTTGGAGCTGCAAGGCCGAGTTGGCGAAAATCTTCCTCCCAAGGGAGTCAAGGAGCTTGTCCTCCTTCCCCAGAACCTGAGTAGCCGTCGTAGAAGAGGATGCAGCAAGCCTGGACTGTAAAGTGGCCGCAGCCACCACCGTGGAGGAGGGGGGCGGACAAGACGACAGGGCCACCTCTTCCAAAGAATGTAGCCTGTATTGCGCATCAATTTTCTTATTGACGAAAAGTCCAGAGTGTGGCTTTTCCCAGACCCTGCAGACCTCGGCCAGAACGTCCTTCTGCAAGAACAGGCCGGTACGCTCCAGAGGAGACAGGGTGAATGCCCCAGAAAGCACGCCCTCCTGCAGAGCGGGTGCCTCGGGCACTGGAACATCCAAGAAGCACATCATGTCCAGTACCCGGTCATGAAAAGCTCTAATAGAGCGGGGCATGTCCTCGTTGTCCTGATTGCCCTGCGCGTCATCCGACAGGTCAGGGTCCTGCTGAGCCGTTACAGGCGCTGCCTTGTCCACAGGGGACAATGGAGGCAAAAGCGGGAGAGTAGGAGAAGGCACCGTAGGTAAAGGGGGTGCCGGCGGAACCACCGGAGAAACGGGCGGAGCCGGAGGCGCAGGTGGACATATTTCTCTGAAAAGCCCTTTGAAATATTCCCTCATGGGATCGGTACGCATAAGCATCTGAAATTTGCTCAAAAAGGCTTCCTCCGAGGACTGCTTTGGAACCGGAGGGGGCTTCTCATGAGGAGGATAATTCCAGGGACGTAACGGGGAAGGTTGCCACAAAGGCCCATCACCCGACGTATCCACGAAAATCAAAGGTGCCGACCCCGCAGGCAACGAAACATTGTGCCGGAAGGGGTATCCGATCGTTCCAATCAAAGACTGGCCGATAAGGATGCGCACAAGGAACCCTATGTTCACCCGCTGAGCTAAGCCCTAAACCTGAGGCCGATGGCCTAGTTGTAGGAGTAGCACCCAAAATGGCCACCGCAGTTGTGGCGGGAACGGCTGCCATTTTGTCCTCACCTGAGGGGAACTGCGGCATGTGAGGAAGTGAGGCAGGGGTTCCTGTCGGTGGATCAGGGGTCTTAAGTTTAGCCTTAACATAAGGAACCTCGGCAGAGCCGGTACTATGAGGCCTGGAATGTTTCTGAGACATACCAACCGCCAAATTAGTCTTACCAGGAAGGACCTCGGCGCTGCCGGTAAAAGAAGAACTTTCCTTCTTTGCCCCCTCAACAGATCTGGTGTCGCCGCAAGAGCGGGAACGGTGAGAAACAGCCTTCACCGATAAGGTCTTGCCAGACCTTTCAGAAGAGTTGGTAACTTTAGCCTCTGCACGAGGGACCTCGGACCCTGGTCCGGTAACAGCCTTACTAGCATGGGCCTCGAACATCCATTCGGTAACACCAAGCCCAACCAAGGCCTTGGGGCGCACCCCGGTCTTATTTTTGAGGGAAGTCGAAAAGAGGCCTCAGAGCGAGCTCCGGTACCCCACGACTCAGTAGAACTGGGTCTACAAGCAGCCCCCACAGGAGGGGCCACGGAGCGTACTCCGGTATTCACAGGCCCCTTACGGAGACCCTCGGAGAAAACTCCGGTAGAATTATTAGGCCCCACAGGCACCTCAGAGCAATCCCTGGTGACAGAGCGATCAACACCCCTCCCGGCTCTGGAAGCCCCCGGAAAGGTGTCTCCCAGCCGGGGTGCTCTGAAAAGTAAAGAACTTACCGGGTACTTCTTTTTTTTGTTGATAAACTCCTGAAAATGCAAAGGGGGAGTTTGTCGGAACACCTCCTCCCACCGCTCCAACCGACATTGAAGAGCCCGGACCGAAAGGGAGTCACAGTAGAAACAGGAGTCCCAACGGTGATCCGGACCCAAGCACTCTGAACAAAGAGGATGGGGATCCGCCCTCGCGAAGTGTCAGTGACACGATGAACAATCAGGAAAGTCTAGTTTGAACGACATAGACAGACTAGTACACGATCGCTAGCGAGAGCCAGAGAGGAAAAAGGGAAGAAAAATCATCCACGGATGCAAGTGCGTCCAGTCCCGATCGAGCAGAGAAAAGGACTGATAGATAATGCGTGGAGCGGAGCCAAGGTGGGCGGGGTTACGGCCACGTGCCGGGCCCCACGCAAGAAATAGAGGAAGGACACATTTTTGCAAAATTTTTGGATGCTTTTTACAAAGTGCTCCGGTCCCGTCCCACAGGACGGAGAGATGTCCCATAAGTATGGAGGAAAGGGGACGGGACGTAGGAGTATGGGTCAGACTTATTATTGATACAGCCAAAGAAATGTCAGTAGAAATAACAGGAGATCTTCTAGCCATGGAGGAACAGATGAAAAAACTGGTAGCCCTTGAGACCTTTAAAAGAAGATTGTATGAAATATTAAAAGAAATAGATGAATTTAAAGAGTTCACTACAAAAGAACGTATGAAGCGTATGAAAATAAGATCTTACACATTTTTCGCATGAAAAGGAGTTTAGTTATACTCAGGATGGGTACAACCCTTTTGTAAACCAATCTGGGTCTTTTCAGCAGCAACAAAGAGTACGCTTTGGGAACACATTGTATACCTCAGGGAGCTCTAGTGATGAGGGTACGTCCAACATGAGGGGGCAATTGAATACAGGTAGACAAGGTCGGTTTCAATGGAGGGGGAGTTGGAGCTCTAATCGCCCAAATCGTGTTAGGCAAGGTCCCCCGCAGCAACAGCAGCAACATTTTTTAGAGCAAGACCTGCTGAGGGACAATTGGGATTATGCTCCACGTCAGACAGGGAGCCATCAGACCTACTAGTTAATTTGTCAGCATATGTACCCACTGAAGCCGAAGTGAATGTATTGCATAAAGGTTTTTGGGTTTGTTCCAACATTATGTTATGACAAGTTTAGAACACGAGTTGAGGTCCAGCAATTGTTTCGTAAAATCCAGCTGAGGCAATTTTTCAAAGATATGTCCTATGACGTGCAAACAAATGCCAGTGGGCTACGAAATCCTTTGCCTTTTTGTCCTCCTACATCTAGTTATACACCAGAGGCAATGGTTTTTGAGAAGAAAGTATTACATGATTTGGTGCTATTGGAGGGATCCTGTAAACAAACACCCTTTCAGAACCTTACTAGATTAGAACGGTTAGCTGTCAAGAGTCTAATGAATAATGACCTAAATGTCCTAAGTAAGGCTGATAAAAGGAGGGGCCATAGTGATGCTGGACCGACAAGCTTGTGTAGACGAATGTGATCGACAACTAGGTGACACTACATTTTATGAAGTGATTGAAGAAGATCCAACAGGACGTTTGCAACTGTTGATTAATACTAAAGTTAATAAAGCGTTTGGATTTGAAAACAGGAACAAGATTTCCTTATAGCAGCAACAACGAATGTTCCTAAATTTTACATCCTGCCAAAGATACATATGTCACTCGAAAAACCACCAGGTCGACCTATTGTGTCGGGAACAGGATTCCTGCTAGAACCTTTGTCCAAATTCGCAGACAAGTGTCTAACACCATTCTTGGTGGAAATGTATTCTTATGTTCAAGATATGACTGAGGTTATTAATTTAATCGAAGAATTTCCTTCCTTTCAACAGTAAGAATCAATTGTTGGTGAGTCTGGATATTGTTTCGTTGTATACGTGTATTCCTCAAGATATTACAATGTCAGCAATTGAGGAGTCGTTGGTGTCCAAAAGACAGAACGAAATCACACCTAACAGTTTTATACTGTGGTGTGCAGAAATGGCCCTGACTGAGAATTACTTTAGCTTCAATAATAAGATATTCCATCAGATTAATGGGACCACAATGGGGTCATCTGTAGCCCCGTCAGCAGCTGACTTGTATGTTGAATCCTTTGAATTGGCAGTAATTTACAACAAAACAAACCCTTACTTACCTAACCTCCACTTATGGAGGTGTTACATCGACAACATCCTGATTATTTGGGATGGAGACTCTGCAACTCTTTTGAGTTTGTTACACTGGATCAATGAACAAAACACCTTATTGAAGTTTACAGCTGTGTGTAGTCCAACTGAAAACAATTTTTGGGATATTACGATCTGGGCGGATACATCAGAAAAGATATTGAGAGTGAAACCATTTTACAAACCAAAGGATAGGAACTCTTTACTCTTGTTTAATAGCTGCCACCCTCGGCATACAAGAGAAAATCTTCCTATAGGCCAATTCTTGAGATTGAAGCACAACAGCTCTGTGAAATAGACTTTTGAGTCTGAAGCAATGACCTTGTGCTCTAAATTGAAGAGGGTTTATCCGAATTGTATTGTTAAGAAGGCTCGCAAGCGGGCGAGAACAACAACAGGGAAGCTCTTCTGGAATACAAGACGAAAAACGGAAACTAATAACAGAATCGTTTTTGTGAGCACGTTTAATTCATTGTCGGATAAGGTCAATGGGATTTTCAAAAAGAATTGGCACATTCTCAATGAGGTGAGTGCCTGTTAGAACCACCACTATGTGCATTCAAACATGGTGCTAGCCTAAAAGATCTATTGACAAAAATGATCTCAAGATCCAATCAGTCACAAGTGACTATTACTGAATCCTGGGGGTTACCAAAACCAGTGGGGCACACACCATGTGGTATGTGTAGCTAGCTGTTGTAAATCCACAAGTAGAACAAAAGAGGTGGACCTAGGGCTCAAGAAAAATTGGACACAACGACAATTCACCAAATAAAACTCTAGAATGGTTGTTAATGCAATTTGGTGTCCATGTAACAAACTCTATATTGGAATGCCGGAAAGGAAAGTGAAGACACGTATTATAGAGCATAAGAGTTGTAGTAAAAATCAAGTACTTACTGCACACTTAGTGGGGCATTTCATTGTGATGGGTCATTCATATGACTCTTTAAAGTGGACGGTGTTACTACAGATCACAACTTTTGGTAGTACACTTAAGGATAAAAAAAGACTATATGGTAAAGAGCAGCAGTAGATGTTTGTATGTATGTAACACCATTGAATGTGGCCTCAATGAGACTATTGATTGGCTAAATCTCTGTTAGCTTCTTACCAATTGTACTTCATGATTCATAGATTTGTATGAGTATTTTAGATACTGCAGACTGGTGTTCGAGATCATGTTTGTGTGCAGTTGTTATACTGAATAAAAAATGGGTACTGTATCATGAATTGTAGATACTATGGGCCTTTGTACAAGGCCATGTTTGTGTGCAGTTGCTACATTGTATAACAATTAGATACTGTTTCAAATAGAAATCGTAATATTTTTACCATTCCAAAATGGCCGCCATTGCAGGACGTTAGTTCTGCACGAGTCGGTAGACGAGTAGTTGGTTTAACGTGCAGCTCCGCCGTCTCGTTCTCCCAAATGGGAGTAAAATAAAGTCGCAATGGCTCTAGCTCGCTGCAAGTTTGCAGATGTTAACTTGAGAAAGATTAAACTCAGATGGCCAGTTGGACATTACCCCGCAATTTGAGGTAAAGAGTAGAGTCACAGTGTTATATGCGTGCCGGCTTATTACACGCATTAAGGACTGCTCTGGAAGTAAATGCTAATTGTTGATTCCTTCCAGCGCAGTGCATTATGGGACGAGTAACAACAGATGCACAACGCATATGCAAAGAACGACGCGTAGAATGGAAGTTGTGTGATCAAGTAGCAACGTATCACTACAGTGAGCATTCACGGATCACCGGTGTACAGCTGCAGATGGAATATATTATTAAATTATATAACAAACACTTTTAAAATCTGTCAAGTAGAATATAAACACTTTTTTAAGAGATCCTACGGTAGCCGATACTAGTGTACATGATTTGAGATGTCATCTTCGCTGTCTGACAGAATTACAACATGACCGTTACAGTATATCTGGTGGGTCTAACTAGAATGACGGTACAACATGTACTGAGTTTTAGAACAAATACAGTTTTGGCTGCAAGTTATGCAATAAGATTTTATTACATACTTTTAATGGTTGCTAATAAGATTGGTTTTAAGGGGATCCTTGGACTCACCGTTTTCCCTCGTTTTCTGCCTGTTTTGTTTATAGATCATTTCCTACTCAGAAGGTGCTCTATCCCATCGCTTGTGTACAATCATTCAAAGATTTCCCAGTAAGTTCCCATTTAGTCATTAAATTGCTATTGGTGGAAGTTTTTGAGAAAGAAATAAACAGCACTAATTGTAGCTGTCTGTACTGTTTCGCCAGGTTTCTGTTTATTTAAAAACAATGAAGTTACCTTTGGAACTCTCTTTGCTGGACATCCAGTGGTCATGTGTTGGACGTTGAGAACTATTTTATTGTGATACAAGAATTTCCCCTGAAGATGTTCTTTTAATGGTCTTTGACTTAGACCAGAATGAAACATGTTGGGTGTGTAATTACTGCTAAATTCAGCAGTACAATAGAATAGGAAATGTTAGTCTATTTTAGGACCTGGATATAGATACCCGGCAATTGTATGAGTTTTTCGGTGCTAGATGAATGTATGTTTTACTTAACCAAATACTAGCAGATGTCAGTGTCATTAAGGATAATTGAAACCCTATTGATGTTCTTTTTGTAAGAAAAATTATTTTTGGGTATATCATATATGGTATTGCACGAGTCACTAACTCAATTGATCTGATTAATGTCATTGATTTTTTTAATGTCTTTTAATAAAGGAAGAATTTAATTAATAAATAAGCTTTCATTAGGTTGGTGTTTGATTTTGTTTAGCTTAGTTTAGTTTATTTATTTGTATAGCGCACCAAACCCTTAGGTATCTGGGAGCATTTCTTACTGTTACATATGTTACACAATTAACATACAGTTGAGGATATACAATACAGTACAATAATACCGAAAAAGGGCATCATAGATAAAGAGATAAGCAGTTAAATAAGACGTGCATGTTATTATGTCTCTTGCATGATAAGCCACATTTTTGCATTTTTACGGAAATGGATGTAAGATGGTTGTGCTCTGAGGGCTAGTGGTAGTGTGTTCCAAAGTTTTGCTGCTAGAACCGGAAAACTATTGCCCCCAGCCTTCTGGAGCTTGAACCTGGGGATTTTAAGGCAGTGTAATTGTGGGGATCTTGTAGGTCGGTCTGAAAGGTTTCGTGCAAATTTGTCAGTCAGGTATTTAGGCACTAGGTTAGAGAGACATTTGTTGGTAAGTGATAAGGTTTTGAATGCAATTCTCTGATTAACTGATAACCAGTGCACACTACGTCTCAACCCAGAAATGTGATGAGATCTGGGGATGTTTAGCGCAGATCTCAGTGCATTATTTTGGATTATTTGCAGCTTTTTTAGGTTACGTTGGTTGGTTCCAAGATGAAGTGCATTACAATAGTCTAGTTTGGAGATAATAAGCGCCCTAGCTAACGTGGTGCAGTTGGCTGTAGACAAAAATGGTCTGCAGGCATTAATTAGTTTGAAGGTGTAGGCTGTAGCAGAGGCTGTCGCATTGATTTGTCTTGTCAGTGTTAGTGAGGAGTCAAGATAAATGCCTAACGCTTTCCCGTCCTTGGAGAAATTAATGCTGTTGCCGCCAATATTAAAAGAATTGAACTGTGTGTTTAGTCTGTTAAGTCTTGTTTGGGATCCTAAGAGGAGTAGCTCTGTCTTATCATCATTAAGACAGAGTCCATGTTTTGCCATCCAGGCTTGTATGATTAGGTATATATTGTTTAGAAGTTTAGAGTCAGTGTTATAGTCTCCAGTGATGGGGATGAGAATTTGGGTGTCATCCGCATAGTTAGTATAGGAGACACCCAAATGGTCCAAGTCATCGAATAGGGGATTTGTGAAAATATTGTAGAGCGTCGGAGAGACGCAAGAGCCCTGGGGGACTCCACATGTGACTGGTGCTGGCTCGGCCGACGCTGTGGGGGCGAACACTCGCATGGTTCTGTTATCCAGAAATGACTGGATTCATGCGGTCGCTTTGTCAGAGAAGTGGGCTGCAGGTGAGAGGTGGTTGCATAAGACTTTGTGGTTTACAAGATCAAAGGCAGCCGATAAGTCTAGTAGCAGTAGGAGGGCTAGATTACCTTTGTCTTTTATGTTATCCATTTGTGTTTTTAGATCTAACAGATCTGTTTCGGGACCGTGCCTGGGTCTGAAGCCTGATTGTCGGAGGCCCAAGAGGTTATTGCTTTCAAGGTGTTCCTGAATCTGAAGGTAGGCTGTCCTGTCAAGGATTTTCAGAAGGAATGGAATGTAGTAATTGGTCTGTAGTTTGTGGGGATGTTAGGGTCGAGGGTGGGTAACTTTAATAAAGGGAGGACCCATGCGTCATTCAGATTAGTAGGGACTACGCTAGTTTCAAATGAGGCGTTGATTATTGAGGTAATGATAGGTTTGAAATCCCTCACAGCTTCTTTAATGATCATTGCTGGGCATATGTTCCACTGACATTTTGATGGTTTCAGGTTCATTATTCTGCCCGCAACATCCTTAGTTGAGAGAGGAGAGAACTTGAAGAGACTGTGTGGATTAGGTGGAGATGCTGAAGGTAAGCATTGGGATGTGTCATTGTTAAGGTTACGTTTTTTGGATTCTATTTTGGCTTGTAAGAGTTCAATTTTGCCTAGTAGCCCTTTCTGTATATTGGAGCACCAAACAGTGTGTTTAGTGCAGGTCTCAGGTGGAGGTGTGGGTGATTCTAGCTCTCTAAGGATGCTAAATAACTCTTTAGCACTTGATTTTGCTTTAATGATTCTATCATTATAGGAGTCACTCTTGGATTGGTGGATGACAGCTTTGTAGTCAAGGGAGGCTTTCAAAAATGTGTCCTTGTTAGTTGTTGAGGGGGTCTTTTTCCAGAGTGGTTCAACATTTCTTTTATTTTTGCGTAAGGCTCTAAGGTGCAGGGTGAACCATTTATTTATTTGAGCACGTGGTTTGGCTTTGCGCATTTTCAAAGGCGCTACTGTATTGATGGCGTTGAGAAGAATGTCATTGTACAGATCTACTAAAGCAGAGGGGTCATTATTAGGGGTGGAATGGTTGATGATAGGTTGTAACAAGGGGAGTAGTCTCTCTACTGTTATGTTGCGGTTGTTCCTAGTAAGTGTAGGTGGTGCAAGTTGATTAACATGGTTGGGGCGGTTGCTGTCCTGTATGGTAAATTAAATAATATGGTGGTCGGACCAAACACAGGGTGTGTTGGAGAGGATATTGATATCACAGTTGGTGTATACAATCCAATCTAATGTTCTCCCTTTGTTGTGGGTAGTCTTAGGGATACGATGGGTGAAGCCTAGTTCTGATATAGTGTTAGCGACACCTAGGGCATTGTCGTCTTTGGGGTCGTGTAGTCCTAGGTTAAGGTCTCCATGCAGTATAATTTGAGACCCTGGTTTAGTATTTGCTGTAAGAAGTAGGGTGATGTCTTCCTCGAAGGAAGAAGGTGGTCCGGATGGTCTATATATGAGGTGAATGGTTATTGTTGGTGTTGCCGAGATGGGTAGCTTGATAGATAGTAGTTCTCCTGACGGGAACGTTAGGTTTGGTATGGGCCTGAGGCCTACTATGGTTTTTGCAATAAAGGCGACGCCGCCTCCTTTCTGTCTTGTCTGATGATGGTGTACTCATCTGGTATGTCGAGTGAGGGCCCTGCTGCAGCATGGAGCCACATCTCGGTTATGGCTAAGAAGTCAAGGACGTTATTGGTAATGAGGTCTGTAATGTCAAGAGCGTGAGCTGTCAGGGATCTGTCATTTATGAGCGCTCCCTTAATGAGTAAGGTAGAGCTATCAGAGTTCTTATTTGTATTGGTGGTGTTTTCATGCAGTGGTGGAGCATTAGTGATTTTGCTGATGAGTGGGTTAGTGGCTTTAGCTCTTGTAGGCAGGGACTTGAGGTTGGTTATACTATTGCCCTTAGTTAATAGAGGTCTGGCTGTAATAAATCTGGAACCGAGTCTCAAGTTCCTGGTTTTCGTTGGGCAGGGTTGGTTGGGCAGGGTTGCTTAGGAGTAGGTTTCATGGCGAAGAGTTTGATCCATTGGGCTGGAGTGATTGGCAAAGAATTGCTTGGGGCTATCTTGGCAATGCCATTTGGTTTGGTTGCCTCTTGGTGGAAGGTGGGTAGAAATTTGCTTGGAATGATGCTATCAGACAGTGGTAGTCTTAAGGCCATAGATAGGGAGATGCTAGGGTTCCTGAGCGGGACGTGGGAGGCTGTAGTGGGTGCCCGAGTGTCATTGTTTTTGCTGTTTGCAATGCAATGGTGACTGAAGCGTAGGATGCCATTGTGGGTAATAGTAATGTGGTAGATGTATGTATGGGCAAGCTAAAGCTCGGATGGGTGGGTTGCCGCGTAACAAGATCTGTAACTAGTGGTGGTCGATTTGGGAAACAGTAGTTAGTGGAGTGCCTAAGACAAAATAAAGGCGGTATGCTATGAAGTATGTCAATACAGGCTGGCAGGGGTTATTTAACGTAGAGCAATGACTATTATACAGCGATAAGCTCAAATTAGAACCTGCAAGTGCAACAGTTAGTCAGATTGTAGAGGCATGGAGGTTACAGTCGAGAACATGTGGGTCATGGATAAGTACGGTGCATAAGTATAATAAGATGTACCAAATGGTAACACACGGATTGCTAATGATAACAGGCTAACGATAGAGCATGTACTGCTATGTATTATGTAAACTGAGCTAAGCACTTCGTGGGTCTATAATGCCTAGGTAAGCTATGCACATTGGAGAGTAACCGTTAACATAATCACCGTTAACATAATCACGTTTAAAGTGTCACACGTAGGTAGGCTATGCACATTGGAGAGTAACCGTTAACATAATCGCTTTTAAAGTGGCATGAAATTGAAAAATCACAAGTAGGTAGGCTGTGCACATTGGAGAGTTACCATTAACATAATCGCGTTTAAAGTGGCATGGAATTGAAAAATCACAAGTAGGTAGGCTGTGCACATTGGAGTGTAACCGTTAAAATAATCGCGTTTAAAGTGGCATGAAATTGAAAAATCACAAGTAGGTAGGCTGTGCACATTGGAGTGTAACCGTTAACATAATCGCGTTTAAAGTGGCATGGAATTGAAAAATCACAAGTAGGTAGGCTGTGCACATTGGAGTGTAACCGTTAAAATAATCGCGTTTAAAGTGGCATGAAATTGAAAAATCACAAGTAGGTAGGCTGTGCACATTGGAGTGTAACCGTTAACATAATCGCGTTTAAAGTGGCATGCAATTGGGAAATAACAAGAAGATAGGCTGTGCACATTGGAGAGTATCAGTTAGCATAAGTATGTTTGAGGTGGCATGGAATTGGTTAATCACAAGAAGGGATTATGGGCAGACATTGATCGGATGCACAATGAAACATCGATGTGCAGTGCGAATCCGGACGATGTGGTTGGGGAGTTCAGCAATGCAATGTTCCGCATGACAAGGGATCATCAGTTGTCGTCGTGTTAAGTACTTTGTATAGGACGTAGTGCTAGATCTGACAGCAGTCTGCTTGCTATGGGGCAGCATTTGCGGTAGCGATTTAGATTCGAAGATGTGGTAACAGGATACACTTAGATAAAGTCCAGTGGTGAAGGATTTTGGTTTCAATGACTTTTCTTGCTGAAGTTTTGGGTGCAGTGGCGAAGCGAGGTCTAGCGTCACGCAGTGGATCGTTGTTGTCAGGAAACCACATGTAACCACGCCCTCACCTGCACTCACAAGTATTTCACAACAGCAAGTTCTGTCTCACCGATGATCGCTCGCTATACGTTTCCGTTCTTGGAACGCAGCATCTTCATTTGCTCGCAAGACTTCATTGCGTTCTCGCTGGCAGTTGCCATGGAAAAATTGGTACACTGGTGCTAGCCTGTGACGCACGCTGTGCCGGAAGAATCGCACACGGCTCCCTGGCAGTGGAGCAGGGCTTCTGATTGTTTGTCCAGAAGCTATGTTGCATCCAGTTTACCTTGTATCACGCCATCCATTGCTTCGAACTTGTGCCTGTTTATTGGACTCGCCTTGCCTTACCCCTTGTTCTTCGCTATACCACGGTTTTCGACCTTGCCTTCTTCATGGATAATCTTTGCTCAATGTTTTGGTACCACGCCTCCAGCAACCTATCGACCCAGATTGTAATAAAGACTTCTCTTCATCTACACTCCATTGTTCGGGGGTTGTTGTTGCCCTGATCTAAGTCTTATAGGACATTCGGTTTGCAGTCCTTCATATCGCCATCCTCCAGTCATCACACGGATGTACTGCATGGACTGGAGACTGCCTTGTTTGCATTACTTACTGTGTTTAGGCGTCCTTGTGCCGTAGTGCACAGGTGGCCTCTGGGACTTTGAGGATTCCATTAGGCGTCTGTGTGCCGGCGGTTTAGTCATTTCTGGAACCATCAGACTTCACAGAAGACTGCCCTTCAACGCCCTTCATAGCACACCTGTTGGGAAGACAAAAGCCTCATTAGGTTCTTTGTTTTTTTTTTCTTCCACCATTCGTTTTTACTCCTTCTCACGTACCTGGGTTTATTGTTGCAGCAGGACACACCGTTCACCAGGAAACAGTTTATTCATATTCAGGTTCTTTGTTATACACAGGTTAGAATCACCTGTTGTTTATGCTGTCCTCATTTATACTCGCATTGATAGTGGTTTTGCTTTGCAGCCAGGGGTTTCCAGTCTGTGTCCTCCACATCTTTCGATTAATTGATTCCTCTGGTGTTACTTTTGGCACATCAGAGGGATACATTGGTAGGAAGAATTCTTCTCCTACACAACATGGTCAACTACTGATCCCAGGACACCAAGCACATCTTGGTACGGTAGGGGCTAATTCTGACAGTTGTGCAGTCGTATGGTGGATCAAGTGGCGGAGCAAGAATGTGAGTTAGTCAGCGTGACATGCCCCTGGACCTGGCGACAAGGACAGGCACAGCCAGGTTCTAGCCCTTTGCTGGGGGCCTTCTGGTGAGGGGCCGGCTGTTGCCTGCCGGTGGCGCTGATTGGGCCTAGGAGAGGTTCACAGCCAATCAGATTACTTCGCATAAACTGCAGATGTGTTGCTTAGCAACGCATGGGAAGCACGGCGGCTGCCATTTTCAAATGGTCGTGTTGTGCTAAATCAATGCAGCAAAATCGCATTTCGAGGGTTCAGGGGCTGCAAGCAGCAGATCGGTCAATGCCGTGGTCATAGCAGTACCAGGCATAAATAATCACGAAGAAGCAGATGTTCAGCTGGAGTCACGAACAATGCCAGTGCACCTCTGACAAAAGTGGAAGCGTGTGTGCAGGTTGTGCTTCTCCTGAAGCCGACGTGGAGATAGTGATGGATAGGCTCCTGCCCTCCCGGCGATGAAGGTGAGGGTTGATGACATAATGAAATTACCCATATTTATAGCATTGTACGTTAGATTTATTACCATCTAGGCAGTACATATCACCTTTTGGATGATTATCCTCTAGAGGGTTCCTACAAGAGGTGTTCTACCCGGTAAAGTTTCTTGTAAACAGTTAAGAGGTGTTGGGATCTTTTGTAGTTGCTTTAAGGGTATGATCCCAACTTCTTTAAATACCCTTGGTCCTTTCTAAGTTGGTTTGTTTTCCTCAAAGCAGGGCAGTTTTGATGGCTTGTGACTTGGCACTACTAGTTGGTCGAGGAAAGGTGTTATCAATTTCACGGTTCCCTTTGGTCTCTTGAATAAGAAAACTGCATGCACAAATAAGAAGACTGCCAACACAAAATACAAGCCCCTGCTGCAGATCAAGAACTTGCACGCAGTGAGTAGCGAATGGAGAATGTGAGAAACCCTTTGCCCCGCATCGTCTGACCTCACATCTTTCAGTGTACTTGCCCCTCTCCCTCAAAACTTATCCTGATCCAGGTAGCAGGCGGTACTCTTGGAGTTTCTACTGATCCTCCCACTCCCACTACTCGCCTCTTCCTTCGACGATCTCCCTTACCACGCTCTCCTCTTTCCCAATTCCTTGCAGCTCGCTGCCACCTTTGTGTACACTATGTAATATGCCACACCTTTTGGTCCTATGTCAAGCGCTTGGCAGCAGTTAATGTTGCTGTGCGCACTGTGTAAGACATTAAACAGAAACCTGCAATGCCACTATCTGACAGATACTCACAGCAGTTTGAAAGGGTTGCCACCATATGTTAATGTTGAAGGTATTTATATAGCACACCGTCACCAACGGAGTTGGTCTCCAGGCACTCAGGCGGATCTGTAAACAAAAGGTGGGGGCGGGTTAAGGGGTGAAGAGGGCGTAGGAAAGTCAGAGGTGGTGTACTGCAGCTTCAGTTTGGTTTTCACTGTGCGCTGAGCTTGGGTGTGTATATAGGAACGAAGCGAGTCCTTGCATGCTGTTGTTGCGATCTATGTGTTGATTGTTGTTGCGGTGTGGTGAAGTCTGTGCGGTTTGCTGTGAGAGAGATGGTTGTGTGAGTTTTTGTGTGAAGTATGCAGAAATTTGAGGTTTTGGTTAGTGGGTTGCATGTTTCATAATCGTTGTAGTTTAGTTTTATGTACCAGGTGTGATGCTGGAAATGCATCAGAGGGACAGGGCCTCTGAATCCTTGTCCTTTACTGCTTTTTACCGTGTGTTCTGTCATGTTTTCTGCCCAGGAGTCCATGTGGGACTCCTGGCAGTGCAGTTCTCTTTTGGTTTGGTAAACAGACCCATGGGATACCCTTATGGCACCCATGGGTAGGGGTACAACCCTGTGCCCCTAGTGTATGTTTTTGGGCACCTGTGGGTGGCCCACAGAGCAGGGTATGGGCTGGTGGCAGCTCCATGCTGAATTTGACAGGTGCTCTGGGTGTCCTCCATTTTGGGATACCCAGGCCCTGCCATGGGGATCAGTTGATTCCTGATAGGAAACAAGATGGCCCCTGTGGCCTCTTGCTTTCTATTGCCTGTTCCCAAAGTCCTGGGAAGCCCTGACTCTGTCCCTTCCCCCTGACTGGCTGTTGGGTGGAAGTTCCATATATGGTGTTGTTGTGAAGGCCCAGCTAGACTGACTGGAGCCTTCCCAGTGACTGTATGTTGTGGGTACCTCCTGTGGGTGGGACCTGGGTGAATGGAGTGTGTGACCAATATACACTCCTTGTTGTGGTTGTCTGGTTTCTGGCATGAGAGACAAAGACTGAGACAGCCCTGCCCGAAACTGACCTGAATGCAGTGTGTAGTGTTGAATGGCTGGGTACTTGTCCCAATCCACATTCCTTGCTGTGAGTGTCTGAAAGGGAGGAGTGTGGCCTGAATGCACTGGGTTCCTGATTGGCTGACTGACTGCATGAATGCCCTTCTGTATGATTGGCTGCTGAGTGTGTGCCAGCAGTGTGGATGAGAGACAGAATAGTATATCTGGGGACCTCTCACCACTGGTAGAGGGGTTCAGGAACGTTCAGAAGCGTTCAGAAGCGTTCTGGGGCTGAGTCTCCACTCTAAGAGTAACTGGAACTGCTGATCCTCGACGTCCAGCTGGAAGAAGAAGACTTGATGTGGCATTTGCTTCGACCGATCCGAAGGCTGCCGAAATCGTCGAAGACTGACCCGAGAGAGGACCTGGTAAGGCGCCCTCTTTCCGTGCTCCGAGGGACCATCGAGCACCGCTCCATCTTCGCCGAAGCGCCCTGGAAGACAGACCCTCGAAAGGCTGCCGACCCGAGACGGGACCGCCGAGGAGATCGAAGTGAAGCACCCGGACATCGCCGCCGTCGAAGTCCATTGCCGTCGACCAGGGTTCGCAGGTTTGTGTAACCGCTGGAGGCCCGTCGAAGTTGTGTTGCCCAGCCGTGGGAACCACTTGACGCCGTGCCGCCGACGACCGGAGCCGTCCGCTCCTTTGCCTAAGAACATTCGAATCGAAGGACTACCTCGTCCGCACCGTCGACCGCTTTATCTGGCCGAGAAAGTCGAGGACGACCAACGCGCCGAGGAGAAACCTGCCGGTGGGTTTCCCGCCACCCGAAGACCACAAAGACTCGAACGACTCGACGCCCTCGCTGGGCCTCCGTCTCCACAATCTTTGCGGTCCAGAACTATTGTCACCGAGGTGCCCCGCACGCCTCTGCCTTGCAGGACGCCGACGATCCGATGCCAACGAGCACCGCTCGGACGAAGCTGCCGCCTCATCGACGCCGTTCTACCCTGTTTGTCGACGGACGTTCGACGCCCCGTGTCTCCCGCTTGAAAGGGAAGGCATTCAAGAAGGGCCGTCGATTCCCCGTCGCCGAACACCGAGTTCCTCGACGCTTCTCGATGCCTCCCGACGATCCGTGACTCCCGCTTGAAAGGGGGTCGCTCAAGAAGGATCTGTCGACGCCTCTTCGAAGAACTCGACTCCACCAGGTACACTGGGGGGGGTAAAAACATTATAGGAGGGAATAAGACTTGCAGAACAATATATGGACTGGGCTTGTGCTATATCTTTATTTTACAGGTTGCCCAGGTGGGGGGGGGGGGGTCTCCACACAGAACTGTGCCTAGTGGTAGGGGCCAGTAATCTGCCTATTGCTCAACCATCTTATTTTCTCTCCTCTCTCTATTGCTGGTTTCACTCTATTGATCTGTGTGACATTGTTACAGTATTGTTGATGCACTTTAATAAGATCTAATACAAAGGGTGGTACCACTTTAGAATTGTACATATTTGCCATTGTTGATTTTCCTGAGTACAAAGTGAGTTATTATGATAAGTGTACATGACCTTGACTATTGATTATATAAAGACTGTGTTCTAACCAATACAGTGTGTGGACATTCCTTTGTGGGGGCTTGGGGTACACTGTACTTAAGAACCAGCCTGCATCACCTCCTGAGAAGCTAGGCCTTGATTGCTCGTCCATTGCTACCGTATTAGAGAATCTTGGCTGGGGTCCTCTGTGCCTCTCCTCTACCATATAGGGAGCAGAAGTACAGACACCCCCCACCGGTCTTTCTTTTCACACTGGTGGCAGCGGTGGGATGCTTATGGTTTTAAGAATCAGTGTATAACCGTGCCACTTACAAAGGATATCCGCACTTTATTAAATTAAGGTTTAGTTGTGTACAAGATAACTGCATTACAAACAATGGAGTCTATTGCAAATGGCAAATTGACTCGGATGAGCTTGGAGGCTCTCCAGAGTGCTTGTGAAGCCAGGGATTTATACTTTGTGGATAAGTCTAGGGCTGAGCTGATAGCTGCCCTGGTGGACTACCAGACTGATGGTGAAACTCTTGATGAGGGGGGGAATGCAACCAATGAGGACTCTGCCCCTGGGGATTCTGCTGAATCTGTTTCTGGGAATGCCGCCATTCCTACTGCCTCTGTTCCAAACCCCAGCAATTCCTTGGAGCTTGAGTTATTAAGGATGAAATTTGCCTTTGAATACCGCAAGTTGGAAATAGATGCTGAACTTAAGAAAGAAGAGTTGGCTCAACAAGTGGAGCTCAAGAATAGGGATCTTGAAATCAGAAATAAGGACCTTGAACTCAAGAGCCAGGACACTGAATGTCAGAGAATCCAGCTAGAGAAAGCTAGAGTGGAGACTTCAGCTAAAACCAGTGAGAGTGTCAGATCCCCAGCCACCAAGTTTATGAAAGATTTGGTTGGTGTATTTGTGGAGGGTTCAGATATCCTCCAATGGATTGAAGCGTTTGAAATGGCTTGTGCGATTCATGATGTTCATAAAAGAGATTGGGCTAAGTGTTTGTTAAGCAGAGTGCCTCAAACTGGATATGACTGTATTCTGAAGCTGAGTGTGGAAGAAAGGGGTCAGTATGAGTGTATGAAGTCTGCTTTGATTGCCAAGTTTGGCAAGACACCTACCCAATACCTTAGAAGGTTCAGGGATTTTAAGAAAAGAGAGAATGTGTCTTGGGTTGACTGGGTGAGTGCTGCGCACATGAACATGATGGGGTGGATCGATGGATACAAGGTTAAGACTTTTGTTGAATTGTCCCACCTCTTGTTTTTTGAGCATTTTTCTGAAGCCTGTTCACCAGAGCTGCGTCAGTATGTGGCTGACCAGAACATTTTGGACCCCTTTAAGCTGGCTAGGTTGGCTGACAAGTGGGTCTCCCACCGGGTGTCCCCTAAGGACTCCAGTGGGAAGGACAAGGACAAAGAAAAGGGGGCCTCTCAGAAAGCTGAGGAGTCCCACAAGCAGTCACAGTCGGGTAAACCTAAACCTTCTTCTCCCAAGACCCAAAAATCTAGTGGGGATAAGTCATCTGTGAGTGGGAATAAGAGTAGTGGTCCACCTGCTGCAAAGCAGGCTCCCAGTGGTTCCAGTACCCTACCCCGCACTCCTGGCGCTTGTTGGGACTGTGGGGCTCTGGATCACAAAAGGGGTGACTCCAAGTGTAAAGGTAAGAGACTTGGAGTACAGGCCGTCAGCCTGACCTACCCTTACCCCGTGTCTGAGGTGGAGGCCACTGTCCTCCCCTCCTCTACCGGGATCACATTTGGTGCTCCGGTAGAGATTTCCTTAGTGTCCCTTGGGGCCTGGGACCAGTATGCAGAAGTACTGGCGACTCTCCCACAGAACACCCGTAGGTTTTTGAGAAGTGTCCTCTTGAATGGCCAGCCTTCTACTGGTTTGAGAGACACTGGGGCAAGCATGACAGTGGTGGACAGGACCCTGCTCAAGCCAGAGGACTATGTAGGTGCTCCTCTGAGAACCACCAGGTTAGCTGGTGGGCCTCCCAAATTATCGCCTGTAGCCTTAGTCACACTCATGATTGGAGACAAGACAGCAAAGCTTCCTGTCCTGGTTCAGGACAATGTCCCTGCTAACATTCTGTTAGGAAATGATCTAGTAGAGTTGGGGTTGATCTCGGATGGTCTTCCCATGACTGCTGCTGCAGTCACTAGGTCACAGGTGACACCGGGTCTGGCTGTGGGTCAGGTACCCGAGCCAAAGGCGAGGCCTAAGGCAAGAAGAAGGAAGACCAAGAAGGCCACCTCTGTGGAGGGAACACCTTCTCTTCCTGCTGTTCCGACAGCACCCATTGGGATCCACGTTCCGGACGGGCTGGGTCCAGTGGAAAACCCAAACTCAACTCCTGTGGGAGAAGAGACAGAAGACTCTCCTGTGGGAGAGGTTCTTCGGACTGTTACTGCCAAGGTGGTTGCCAGGGCTCTCCTGGGCATTTTCACCCGTGTTGGATTCCCCAAGGAGGTTGTCTCTGACAGAGGATCCAACTTCATGTCTAGTTACATGAAAACCATGTGGAAAGAGTGCGGGGTAACCTACAAGTTCTCCACCTCTTACCACCCCCAGACCAATGGTCTGGTTGAGAGATTTAATAAAACTCTCAAGGGCATGCTAGGGGCTTTGGAAGAACCCCTAAGGAGGAAATGGGATCTCCTCCTGCCATGCCTGCTGTTTGCTTACAGGGAGGTACCTCAAGAGGGTGTTGGTTTCAGCCCCTTTGAGTTACTCTTTGGACATCCCGTGAGGGGGCCCCTCGCCTTGATCAGAGAAGGCTTGGAAGCCACCCCTCCAGGTCCCGCCAAGCAAGTGGGGGACTATGTGTTAGGCCTCAGACGGAGGATGACACAGATGATGGGTCAGGCAACAGCAAATCTCAAGGCCAGCCAGGAATTGAATAAGTACTGGCATGACCTTAAAGCCTCGCAAGTGGATTGGACTCCGGGACAGGAAATCCTTGTGATGGAGCCTACCAAGCCTAGAGCTCTGGCAGACAAGTGGACTGGACCCTTCAGGATCATCTCCAAGATGGGTGAAGTCAATTATCTGGTTGACATGGGAGCCTCTGGGGTAGCCCCTCAGATATTCCATGTCAACAGGCTCAAGCCTTTCCACCGGCGAGCAGAAGTCTCATGTCTCTTGCTAGCTTCAGGGCAAGAAGAGGATGAGAGTGAGCCCCTTCCTGATTTGCTGCATAGCAACCCTCAGGATGGCTCAGTGGAGGGAGTACATCTCTCTCCGGATTTGACAACAGAGCAACAGAGGGCCTGCAGGGCTTTACTCCAACAGTATGCCTCTCTGTTTTCACTGACGCCAGGCCTTACACCGTGGTGTAGGCATGAAATTGACACTGGTGACAGTGTGCCTGTCAAAAGCAGGTTGTCAGATACCGTCAAGAACCACATCCAGGCTGAGGTCGCCAAGATGTTGGATCTGGGTGATATTGAACCCTCAACCAGTCCCTGGTCCAGTCCAGTGGTCCTTGTCCCCAAGGCAAGTTCCCAGGCGGGTACCAAGGATTGGAGGTTCTGTGTGGACTACCGAGGAGTCAATGCCGTCACCAAAACTGACGCGCACCCATTGCCCAGGGCTGATGAGCTCGTGGACACCATAGGTGCTGCCAAATTTGTGAGCACCTTTGACCTTACCTCAGGCTATTGGCAAATAGCTCTGACGGACCATGCCAAGGAAAAGACGGCCTTCTCAACACCAGAGGGACTCTACCAGTTTAGGGTCATGCCTTTTGGGTTGAAGAATGCCCCTGCCACCTTCCAGAGATTGGTCAACCATGCGCTCAGTGGGCTGGAAGCCTTTTGTGTGGCTTACTTAGACGACATTGCCGTCTACAGTTCCACCTGGGAAGAGCATTTGACACATCTGGATAAGATGTTGCAGGCCTTAAAAAGGGCTAACCTCACTATCAAGGCCACCAAGTGCCAGATAGCTCAGGGGAAAGTTACCTATCTTGGTCATGAGGTAGGAGGGGGTCAAATCCAACCTCTCTCCAGTAAAGTACAGGATGTACAGAACTGGGAGACTCCCACTACTCAAACCCAGGTGAGAGCCTTTTTGGGCCTCACTGGGTACTATCGCAATTTCATGGCAGACTATGGAACCATAGCTGCACCCCTGACAGCGCTAACTTCACCCAAACAGCCTAGGAAGGTTAATTGGACCGAAGACTGTCAGAGGGCCTTTGATGGCTTGAAAGAAAGTCTGTGTAGGGCACCTGTGTTGTGTGCGCCTGACTACAGCCGACCCTTTATCGTCCAGACGGATGCCTGCAACACCGGGATTGGAGCTGTCTTGTCCCAGTTAGATGACAAAAGGAGAGAACATCCTATCATATTCATCAGTAGACAACTCAAGGGTAGAGAACTTAGGTGGGCTACTGTTGAAAAGGAGTGTTTTAGCATAGTTTGGAGCCTTAGGCGTTTTAGGCCCTACCTTACGGGGTCTACCTTCAAGGTCCAAACAGATCATAAGCCCCTGAAGTGGCTTATGCAAATGAAGGGTGAGTATCCGAAATTGCTCAGGTGGTCCATTAGCCTGCAAGGGCTAGACTTCACCATAGAGCACAGACCAGGGAAGAGTCACGATAATGCAGATGGCCTTTCCCGAAGGTATGTTGACCGTCTGGATGAGGGTGTCTATCCCGTGGGAGATTAGACACCCTCCACCTCAGTCTGGGGGGGGCGACTGTGATGCTGGAAATGCATCAGAGGGACACGGCCTCTGAATCCTTGTCCTTTACTGCTTTTTACCGTGTGTTCTGTCATGTTTTCTGCCCAGGAGTCCATGTGGGACTCCTGGCAGTGCAGTTCTCTCTTTTGGTTTGGTGAACAGACCCATGGGATACCTTTATGGCACCCAGGGGTAGGGGTACAACCCTGTGCCCCTAGTGTATGTTTTTGGGCACCTGTGGGTGGCCCACAGAGCAGGGTATGGGCTGGTGGCAGCTCCATGCTGGATTTGACAGGTGCTCTGGGTGTCCTCCATTTTGGGATACCCAGGCCCTGCCATGGGGATCAGTTGATTCCTGATAGGAAACAAGATGGCCCCTGTGGCCTCTTGCTTTCTATTGCCTGTTACCTTGTTTTCCCAAAGTCCTGGGAAGCCCTGACTCTGTCCCTTCCCCTGACTGGCTGTTGGGTGGAAGTTCCATATATGGTGTTGTTGTGAAGGCCCAGCTAGACTGACTGGAGCCTTCCCAGTGACTGTATGTTGTGGGTACCTCCTGTGGGTGGGACCTGGGTGAATGGAGTGTGTGACCAATATACACTCCTTGTTGTGGTTGTCTGGTTTCTGGCATGAGAGACAAAGACTGAGACAGCCCTGCCCGAAACTGACCTGAATGCAGTGTGTAGTGTTGAATGGCTGGGTACTTGTCCCAATCCACATTCCTTGTTGTGAGTGTCTGAAAGGGAGGAGTGTGGCCTGAATGCACTGGGTGCCTGATTGGCTGACTGACTGCATGAATGCCCTTCTGTATGATTGGCTGCTGAGTGTGTGCCAGCAGTGTGGATGAGAGACTGAATAGTATATCTGGGGACCTCTCGCCACTGGTAGAGGGGTTCAGGAACGTTCAGAAGTGTTCTGGGGCTGAGTCTCCACTCTAAGAGTAACTGGAACTGCTGATCCTCGACGTCCAGCTGGAAGAAGAAGACTTGCTGTGGCATTTGCTTCGACCGATCCGAAGGCTGCCGAAATCGTCGAAGACTGACCCGAGAGAGGACCTGGTAAGGCGCCCTCTTCCCGTGCTCCGAGGGACCATCGAGCACCGCTCCATCTTCGCCGAAGCGCCCTGGAAGACAGACCCTCGAAAGGCTGCCGACCCGAGACGGGACCGCCGAGGAGATCGAAGTGAAGCACCCGGACATCGCCGCCGTCGAAGTCCATTGCCGTCGACCAGGGTTTGCAGGTTTGTGTAACCGCTGGAGGCCCGTCGAAGTTGTGTTGCCCAGGCGGGGGAACCACTTGACGCTGTGCCGCCGACGACCGGAGCCGTCCGCTCCTTTGCCTAAGAACATTCGAATCGAAGGACTACCTCGTCCGCACCGTCGACCGCTTTATCCGGCCGGAGAAAGTCGAGGACGACCAACGCGCCGAGGAGAAACCTACCGGTGGGTTTCCCGCCACCCGAAGACCACAAAGACTCGAACGACTCAACGCCCTCGCTGGGCCTCCGTCTCCACAATCTTTGCGGTCCAGAACTATTGTCACCGAGGTGCCCCGCACGCCTCTGCCTTACAGGACGCCGACGCTCCGACGCCGACGAGCACCGCTCGGACGAAGCTGCCGCCTCATCGACGCCGTTCTACCCTGTTTGTCGACGGACGTTCGACGCCCCGTGTCTCCCGCTTGAAAGGGAAGGCATTCAAGAAGGGCCGTCGATTCCCCGTCGCCGAACACCGAGTTCCTCGACGCTTCTCAACGCCTCTCGACGATCCGTGACTCCCGCTTGAAAGGGGGTCGCTCAAGAAGGATCTGTCGACGCCTCTTCGAAGAACTCGACTCCACCAGGTACATTGGGGGGGGGGTAAAAACATTATAGGAGGGAATAATACTTGCAGAACAATATATGGACTGGGCTTGTGCTATATCTTTATTTTACAGGTTGCCCAGGTGGGGGGATCTCCACACAGAACTGTGCCTAGTGGTAGGGGCCAGTAATCTGCCTATTGCTCAACCATCTTATTTTCTCTCCTCTCTCTATTGCTGGTTTCACTCTATTGATCTGTGTGACATTGTTACAGTATTGTTGATGCACTTTAATAAGATCTAATACAAAGGGTGGTACCACTTTAGAATTGTACATATTTGCCATTGTTGATTTTCCTGAGTACAAAGTGAGTTATTATGATAAGTGTACATGACCTTGACTATTGATTATATAAAGACTGTGTTCTAACCAATACGGTGTGTGGACATTCCTTTGTGGGGGCTTCGGGTACACTGTACTGAAGAACCAGCCTGCATCACCTCCTAAGAAGCTAGGCCTTGATTGCTCGTCCATTGCTACCGTATTAGAGAATCTTGGCTGGGGTCCTCTGTGCCTCTCCTCTACCATATAGGGAGCAGAAGTACAGACACCCCCCACCGGTCTTTCTTTTCACCAGGTTGTCATACTGGGTAGGTATATTCTTTCTCTTGGTTTATTAATTGTATATTTTATTTTCTATGGTGATACCGTGTCTGGTTTCCAGCAGATAAATTGGGCTTAGTACCCCAGATTTGGCGAGCATTATACGCTAGTTCGATAGTGGTGGTATATTATAATTCACCAGCTCCGTTCTATTTATTTACTGTTGGTAGTTCATTGGTGTTATATTCTTCTCTTCCCTTTCCTGACTGTCTAGTTTCAGGGTCAGTGGTGAGACTGGCCTCCAGCTAAGTTATTGAGCTTAGTACACCCAGGGGGCGAGCATAATCCCTGCTTTGGTAGTGGTGTTATATTATCATTCCCCGCTCCTTCCTATCTATTTACTGTCGGTGGTCAATTGCTGCCCGTGTTTGCGAGGTGGCCAGGTGCTATTGCTGGGTCATACCTTGCTCTCCTTCTGATCAATCTGTGGGTGTTCTTTGGTATGATTCAAAGTGGTTTGTCTATTAATTGATAACTGGATATGTTACAGAACCATATATCCTTATTTTATAAGGGATGATGACTTAGGGAATCAGGGTAGTTTCTTCTCTCGTCCTAGTTCCTTGTGTATGTCCTTATGGGCATGCTTTCTGGTTATGGGGTGAAGAGCAATGATTTGAGGATTTTACAGAATTGTAGGTGATCTCTTGTGTTCCGTATGTTCTTTGGTAGTTTGTTCCAGTTTTCTCTTGTTGTATGATTTGGTTTCCAAAATTATGTCGCAGCTGAATATGAGTGGCCTTGCAGTTTGATGTACGTTTTGTTTTCTTCTGAGGAACTCTGCACCTTGATCATGGATTGCTCTGTGGGTTATGCACATTGATTTGAACTTGATCCGCTGTTTGATGGGTAGCCAGTGCAGCGTTTTCAGCGCTGGTGTGATATGTTCTGTTCGAGGTAGTTTAAAGGAGCAGTCTGGCCACCGCATTTTGTATGCATTGGAGTTTATTTAGGAGTCGTTCAGGCATGCTTAGATACGATTAGGGCGAAGACAGTAGTTGTTTTGTTGGTGAATGGTAGGATCCGTTTAACCGATCGCAGGAGAAAGAAGCATTTCTTGATTAGGGCGTTTACTTGTGGTTCTAGAGTGAGTTTGTTGTCCATCAGGACGCCCAGGTTTTTTACAGTCGATGATGAGGCTGGGTTCACCAAGTTCAGTTGGCCATCGGATGGAGAGGTTGTCTTCTCCATTCTTGTGATGATCATTATTTCTGTTTTGCCTGGGTTGAGTTTAAGGTAGTTAAGTTAATCCAGTTGTATATTTCACGAAGGCAGTTCTCTAGTGGTGAATTGTCTTCTTGTGAGTCTTGTATTTTGTAGATTATTTGTGTGTCATCAGCGTAGTTGTAACAGGTGAGGCCATGTCTTTCAATTATTCTATATTCTAATTAGCTGTGACAGGTAGATGTTGAATAGTAGTGGTGAGAAGGAGGATCCTTGTGGGACTCTGCATGATGATTCTCATGGGCTTGATTTGTAAGGTTTCATCCATATTGTTTCTGCTCTGTTTGTTAGGAAGGATCTGATCCAGAGTAAGGAGTTGTTGGTGATTCTGAATTCTTTCAGTCTCATGATGAGGATGTCGTGGTTAACTGTGTCAAATGCCGCAGAGAGGTCTAAAAGTATCAGAGCGGTGCTGTTGTTGGAGTCTGCCTTCACCTTTAGATCATCCCAGATTGAAATAAGTGCTGTTTCTGTTCCTCTCATCGGTCTGAAGCCTACTTGTCCCTGGTTTAATAGGTGGTGTTCTTCTATGAATTCTTGGGTTGTTCTATATATGTGTGTTTCCAGGAGTTTAGCTAGGTAGGGGATGTTGGCGATGGGTCTGTAGTTGGAGAGGTCCTCTATGTTTCCTGTTGTATCCTTCAGGAGTGGTTTGATGTATGCTGATTTGAAGGCTTGAGGCACTCTTCCTGTTGAGATTGATTGCTTGAGGACGTTCCTGTAGTATTCCATTGGTGTTCCTTGTGCGAGGATTGATTTGTAGATGTCCGGGGGGCAGGGATCCGTGGGGGAGCCCGATTTGTTGCTTTGATTTACGAGTTTGATGTAAGTCTCCACTGATATGTGCGGGAAGTTTCGGAGTTTGTTCTGGTGTTCCTTGCATCGGTCCGTGTCTTCAGTGTAGTGGTTTGCATGGTCTGTTTTGTATGGTCTGTTGGATGGTAATGATTTTATTTTTGAAGTGGTCTGCAAGGTCCCTGCATAATTTCTTCGATGGTATTGGAGTGTTGTTGAAGCCGGGTCGGTTTGTTATTTTGTTTATGATTTTAAACAGTTCTTTTTGGGTGTTTGGTGCTTTGAGGATTCTGTTGGCGTAGTATTTCCTTTTTGCTTTTTGTATTTCCTTTTTGTATGAATGGGTATGTTGTTGAAGTTTGAATTTTTTTCCGCAGTCTTTCTTGATATTCTAGTTCTAGTTTTCCTTTTTTCCTTTTCATGGCGCCTAGTAGTGGTGTGAGCCATTTTGCCGTTGCTCTTTTGCAGGATGTAATGAAAGGTTTTTCTTTTGCGATCTCGTCGATTGTTGTGGTGTCTAGTTGTGAAGTATATATATTTTAGTGTCTAGGTCAGCTTCTCCCATGGTTGTTGTTTGTGGTTTGGTGATCTGCAGTCGTTCCGTTAAGTTGGAGTTTTTTATGGTTCTCCAGTTTCTTTTCATGATGATTGGTAGTTTTTCTTCTTTCTTGGTTATTGGGGAGGGCAGTGTGATTATGAAGGGAATGATGATTCATCAGTAGACAACTCAAGGGTAGAAGGGAATGATGAGGTGGTCGCTCCAGAGGATCTGAATCGGTGGTGCTGTGGTAATTAGTTTTCTGTTGGCGAAGATTGCGTCTAGTTATGTCCTGCCGTGTGGGTTGCTCCTTTGACCAGCTGATGTAGTTCCATTGTTGTTAGTTGGCTGCTATGAGATTTCTGTGAGGTTGAGGTTTCTTCATCAAACCAGATGTTGAAGTCTCCGAGGATAATCAGTTGGTTACGCTGGATATCTAAGTTGGTGATTGCTTCTATGAAGTTGTCTATGAAGGCTGCATCGTACGTTGGTGGTCTGTATATCAGTATAAATTTCTGGTTTGTTCTGGGATTTGTTGATAGACGTATGATTAGGGATTCAAATTTGTTGATGTTTGATGCACTTTAAATTTCAGGTGTTCCTTGTGGATGATTGCCAGTCCACCACCTCTTTTGGTTTTCTTGTTTACTTGGATGCACTTGAAGGTATCGGGCAGGCAGTTATTGAGGGTGATCTTGTAGTTATCATCTAGCCATGTTTCGGTTAGAAAAAGGATGTTGATGCCTCCGTCACTTAGGAGGTCATAAATTTTGGTGACGTGTTTGGACATTTATCTTGCATTGATTAGATTTCAGTGGATCTTTTTGGTGTCATTTGGTATATTTTTTGTTGCCGGTTTTGGTTTGTGGGTGTTCAGTTTGAGTGCTTTTATGTTGCCTCTGAGCGTCAGAGGTTCTGTGAAGGCGGTTTTGTTGTTTAATCGGTCTGTAAGATTGATATTTGGGTTGCTGACTTCTATTGTTTCTTCATCTCTTGTCATTTGATGTGGGTATCGATAGTGCCCATCTGTTCTTGTGATGTAGGAAGTAAGGGGGTTGGTCTCATCCCATTCTCTTCTCGGGTCCCCTCTTCTTTTGTTCCATTGATCGGGTGTTTTTTTACCCGTGTGGAAATGTTGGTGTCGTTGGAGTATCTAGGTTCTTTGGTTGGTGCAAGGTACGGTGTACGGTATAAGGATTTTTTTCTTGCGATGTTTGTTCTGTCGATAGAATTATTTTGCGGAGTGTGTTCTGTATTAAAGGCATCTTCTTTTGGGGCGGTTGAGCTTGTCTATCCGTGTTATTTGTACTGTGTTCCTTTTCTCTTTGTCTGTGTCCAATTCTGCGTCGGGTCATTTTGGTTTCAGGTGGGAGGAGTTGGTCTAGGTGTTAGGTTTATAGGGGCAGTTCCCAATTGTGGTGCCTCGTGCAAGGCTACTGTTGATTTTAAACCTAAATTGTTCCGTCTGGTTGTTTCCGAGGGTGTGTCTTTTGTTCGGTCAGTTGGGTCTTGGGTCAGTGGGACTTTGTTCTGTCAGTTGGTTCTAATCCTCTTAAGTTGTTCTGTCTGGATGTTTGAGGGTGTGTCTTTGTTTAGTCAGTAGTGTATGGTGTTCCTCTTACAACGGGAGGGCTGTCCTGGGGGGTATTGTACGTTAGAGGGCGTATGGATTGGGCTAAGGGTGCAGGTAACTAGGAGGGGATTATGGTATTATTTACTGGCGTAGGTGCTTGCTTGATGTCCTAGGTGTCAGGTTCCTAGGCTTCAGTTTTAGGAGCTACTGGTAATACCTGGACGACTGAGGGATAAGAGGTAGAGAGTTTAGAATTTTAAGGTGGTTTACAATGATATTGTATTCTTGAGTGTGGGGTATCAGAAGTCCGAAGCGATGTAGGTTTCGGCTGGAGCCAAAAGTGATTGAACAGCTTGATTTCTGATCCTTGAACAGCAGCGGGTAGGTTTAGTTCCGCAAGGCAGGCAGTGATCAAGATTGGGACATCAATCTATCGGGAGGGGTTTGGCTTTGCAGATGGCAGTGGGTGGTCAAGTATCAGGTTGGGGACACCTGGGCGACAGAGGGGTTTAGGTTTGAGGGAGGTAGGTGGTAATTAATGCCCAATTGATGCCTAGATATCAGGAGGAAGGTTCAAGTCTCTAAGTGGCCAGCAGCAATTAAACACCTAGAATGGGAAACCTAGGCAGCAATTGAACACCTAGACTGGAGTACCTGGATAGCGGGAGAGGCTTCCGGCCTCACAGTGTGGCAGCTTTAAGTTATGAGATGGAGGTGGGGACAGGAACAAGTTACTCACCTGTAACTGTTCTCCAGCATGGGTCTGGCATGGATTCACATGCTCATGAATATTCCCCGTCGTCAGGCTGGGAATCCTCGGTAAAGAAAAAAAATTCAGTTTCAGTTTCGTTTCTGAACTGTCTTTTTTACTAGTAACCAATCACTGGTCTCTGGGTCATACTGCCCCCAGCCAATGATTGTCCTCTGCCTAAGCCCCTCCTATGGCAGCCATCGTCAGATTTCGTAGCACGTAAAGTGGCAGTAGGACCAAGAGAAGAGCCGCAGAGGGGTTGGAGGGAGGGTTCGCATGTGAATCCATGCCAGACCCATGCTGGAGAAGAACAGTTACAGGTAAGTAACTTGTTCCTTCTCCAGCATGGGGTCTGGCATGGATTCACATGCTCATGAATACCAGAATACATAGCAGTACACATAAGCACAACCACGGGATGTGGCAAGGCTCAACATTAAGCATTTCAACAAACTCAACATTTAAGCATCTCTTACCTCCTCACCAGGCTCACCTTCAAGTGAATAGGTTGCGCAGCACTGCCTAGCCGACTCTGGACTCCTCCCTGGAATCGCGGTCGACGCAGTAAAAGTTTGTGAAGGTGTGCGTCGACCTCAACGTAGCAGCCCTGCAGATGTCCAGCAGGGGCACACCAGACAGGAACGCTGTGGTAGCAGCGATCGCTCTGGTTGAATGGGCTCTCGGACAGCCGGGCAGCGGTCGGTTTGCCAACACGTGACAGTGCATGATGCAGCCGGAGAGCCATCTGGAAATGGAAGCCTTCGAAAGGGCCTTCCCTTGGCTCACAGGTCCAAAGTTCATAAACAGCTGTGATGTCTTCCGTAAACTCTTTGTGCAATCCACATAGAACTTCAGTGCACTAGCCACATCTAGCGAGTGCAAAGTCCTCTCAGCCGGTGATGAAGGCGACGGGAAGAAAACAGGTAACACCAAGGGCTCGTTGAGATGGAAGTCTGACCGCACCTTGGGCATGAAGGAGGGGTGCGTCCTCAGCACTACCCTAGTTTCATGAAAAGTCAGGTATGGAGGTTTACAAGAGAGGGCCTGCATCTCTCCGACTCGTCGTGTGGAGGTGATGGCCACGAGAAATGCTGTCTTCCACAACAGGAACTTCAACGGTGCCAAATGCAGAGGCTCGAATGGCTGCCCCATGAGCCTGGTCAGCACCACTTTGAGTTCCCCTCGCCGGGGCCAGAGCCTTCACCGGAGGGAACGATCGGAAAAGTCCTTTCATGAACTCCTTCACCAGGCGATGAGACCATAGAGATGACCACCCCGGAGTTCTGGTGTAGCGGGAGATAGCTGCCAGATGGATCTTGATGGATGCATGTGCCAGCCCCGCCTTGGCCAGCAAGTAC
This sequence comes from Ambystoma mexicanum, assembly GCF_040938575.1. Lineage (NCBI taxonomy): Eukaryota > Metazoa > Chordata > Amphibia > Caudata > Ambystomatidae > Ambystoma > Ambystoma mexicanum. The sequence continues at coordinate 1,961,334 of NW_027182336.1, read as the reverse complement.
AGCAGCACCTGAGGAGCCGTAATCCGCAGAGGATTAATCTTCTGTGCACGGCACCAGACAGAGAACCTCTTCCATTTGTGTCCATAGCACTTGAGAGTCGAGGACGCCCTGGCCTTTGCAAGAACCTCCTTGCAGTCCGCCGGGATATCGTACCCACCAAACTCTAGTGCTGCAGGAGCCAGGCCTGCATGTTCAGCGATCCTGGGTCGTGATAGAGGATGGCACCTCCTTCCCTGGTGGGAAGATCCGCGCCCGTCGGTAGCTTGACCGGAGGTGACGCTGACATGTCCAGAAGGTCTGGGAACCAAATCTGCCTCGTCCACGCCAGTGCGTCGAGGATCGTCCTGCACCGGGACCGTCTAAATTGTCTGAGTAGCAGCAGCAACTGCAACAGTGGGAATGCATACAGGAAGAGGCCGTCCCAGGGGAACGAGAAAGCATCAGCCATGCTCCCCGGCTGGGGAAACCTGCTGGCGAACCTCCGGCACTTGGCGTTCGTCGCTGTCGCAAATAGGTCGATCTGGGGATTGCCCCATCGTCGGAATAGGAGATCCACTTGATCCTGCCGCAGTTCCCACTCGTGGCACGAGCGCAGCTCCCTGCTGAGTGTTTCAGCAATGGTATTCTTTATTCCTTCCAGATGTAGGGGTACCAGGAACATCCCCTAGGTGACGGCCCAGTGCCACAGATCCTCCGCTTTCTTGGATAGGGCTGGGTATCTGGTGCCCCCCTGTTTCCGGATGTAGAACATCCTGGTGGTGTTGTCGGTGAAGATCCATACCACTTTGCCCTTGAGGGACGGAAGGAACGACCTGAGGACCCAGAACACGGCTCGGAGCTCCAGGACACTGATATGTAGTGACCTCTCCTCCGGGAGCCAGAGGCCTCTTCCGTGGAGATCTCCAGTGTGTGCTCCCCATCCTTCCAGGGAGGCGTCCGTCGTCGCCGTTTCTTGATACGCCAGGGTCTGGAAGTCCTTGCCCGCTGCCAGATGCGTGCGGGTGCCCCACCACCGGATTGCTTGGCGGAAGGTCTCATTGTGAGATCCTGTCTTCGAAGCTGCCTGATGCTTGCATCCAACGGGGCGTCGAGGAACTCCTGCAGCGGTCATATCCGCAGCCTGCATAGGCGCATGAAGTAGATGTATGAGGACATCATGCCGAGGAGGGACTTGATGGATCTCACCCTGGCCACGTCCATGGTCAACAGCCATTGTTCCTTGCCCAGGATGGCTTTCGTCCTCTCCTCCGGCGGAAAAGCCAATCGTGCCACTGTGTCGAGTCTGGCTTCCAAGAACAGGGCGTCTTGCGAATGTACCAAGTGGGATTTCGTGAAGTTGATCGAGAATCCCAGATCCGTGAGCAGTTGGACAGTCTTTGCTGTGTGGTCGACGGCGAGTTCCCTTGATTTCGCTCAGATGAGCCAATTGTCCAGGTAGGGGTAGACGTGGATCTCCGGCAGGCGCAGACGCGCCGGCACTGGTGCCAGGCACTTGGTGAACACCCTGGGTGCCGACTTCAATCCGAAGGGAAGGGCCTTGAACTGATAGGGTCACCCTTGGACCACAAATCGTAGGAATTTTCGATGTCCTTTTAGAATGGGGATGTGGAAGTAGGCATCCTCCAAGTCCAGCGACGATAGGAAGTCGCCTTCCTCTAGCTGTCCTGGCACGTGCTGGAGGATGACCATCCAGAATTTCTGGGACTTGATGTATTTGTTTGGACGATGAAGGTCCAAGATGGGTCGCCAACCACCGATCTTCTTCTGGACGAGGAAGTACCGCGAGTACACTCCTGAGCCCCAGAGCCTCTTTTGGACGGGTTCTATGGCTCCCTTTCTTAGCATTGCTCGTACCTCCAGAAGTAGCTGAGGGACGTGGCTTTCCTTCCTGGCCACGGGTGGAATACAGGGACACCTTTTTTGAAACTCCAGGATGTGCCCGCGGGCCAGAGCATCCAGCACCCAACGATCAGTGGAGATGGATTCCCACACGCTGATGAAGTTCGCCAGCCGGCCTCCCACCGGGGTGCTCAGGTGGGGGCCCGAGACCACGGCCGGTTCAGTCCTGTTTCATCACGGCCTTGCAGCCTTGGTGACGACGGGATCCTCCGGTCTTGCCGTGTCCTCTGTAGGTTTCTTGCGACGAGGAACGGGTCGCTTGGCAGTACGACGAGGAACCACCGCCAAATCCTTTGGAGACCCCTTGCTTGCCTCCGGAGCTCCGAAAATACGGCCGTCGTTGTTGTAGAACACCCAAGGCCCGAGCCGTCTTGGTGTCCGCCTTGATGGCCTGCAGTGACTCGTCCACTGTCTTGCGAAACAGGTTGTTCCCATCGAAGGGCACGTCCAGAACCCTGGTCTGCACGTCCTGGTGGAAATCGGTGGCCCTGAGCCAACCACGTCGGCAAAGGCAAATGCTGTTGCCCATCTGGCGAAAACCTGTGTCGCTGATGTCCGTGGCCACCGTAACGGCGTAGTCCGAAGCCAGCTTGCCTTCCTGTAGCATTTCCAGGGCCTCAGCCCTCTTGTCGTCTGGGAGGAAGTCTAGGAGGGGAGCGATTTTGAACCAGAGCTCCCTGTCGTAGCATGCCATGATCACAAGGGCGTTGGCCGCTTTCATCGTCGTCACCGCCGACGAGATGATCCGTCGTCCCATGGCGTCCAGCTTCTTTCCCTCGCCATCCGGGGGGGAGTGGAAGTTGAGGCCGTCGCCCCCACGCCTTCTTCTTGGCTGCTGCCGAGACCACTGAATCCGGGGACGGCTGTGCCCTGAGGCACATAGGAGCAGAGTCCAGGACCCAGAACTTTTTCTCGTACCAGTCTCTCTTGGCAGGAGCCGTGGACGGGTTCTTCAGGACCGCCAGCCCCTCGTCCCAGATGTCGTCCAACAACGGGACTGAGAGGACTGTCTTCCTCTTGGCCTCCCTTCGTTGGTAGAGGAAGCCCTCCTTCTGTTCTTCGGGGCAGAGCTGGAAGAGCTCAGATGCTTTGGCAATCATGGCGTGGAAGGAGCCAATTTCGTCGGGGGGGAGGCACGAGGAGGAGGTGACGGGAGGTCCATTCCGTCGTCACTACTGTCCGTCCCCGTCGTCGCTGTCTCCGTTCCCGTCTCGTCCCTCAGAGGAGGGGTATGGTGGCGAAGGCTGGAAGGGGGTAGGAGGATGGACTTGTCTCCGCTTGTTAGGAGGACTTCCCGACGGTCCAGGCTCTGGTTCGTCGGTGGGGGGGTAAGGGCATCCTTGTCCTTATATCCATACACAGGGCCTGTATGGCTATCAGGATCACTCCTGAGTTGTCTCCTGGTACGGGCACCGGCTGCAAATGGACTGACGGATGGGATGTGGGACCCTCCGTGGCCTATCTTCCTCATCGGCTCCCCCGTCGCTCTCTTCATCGGCCTCGTCGGGATCCTTCCCGTGGCCCTGGATTCCTCGAACCTCTTGTCCAGGAGTCTTTGGACACTAGCCAACTCGTCCTCAGAGGTGGTATCCGTGTCAGTTATGGCTATCGTGCCCCCCCCTGTTTCTCCTGCTGGGGTTTCACGGGAGTCTTCTCGATAGGCAGAAAAGAAGATTCCCTCTGGGGTGGCAGGGAAACTCTAGCCCCTGGAGGTGTTTCTACTGGGGAAGCCTCCGTAGGTTTCGCCAGGGCCACCACGACTCCTTCGATTGAGGCCTTAGCCAGGTGAATCAGGGCCTTCACGACTTTGGGCGTGCCTGAGGCCTTCACCTTAGAGGGAGGGTCACTGTCTCGCTCCCCTACGGCTGTCTCTGTCGGGCTCAACCGGGGCTTCTCCTGAAGCTTACCCAGGTTCTCTGACTTCCTCTTCACCTAGCCAGAGCGTTGGCTCGTGGTTGATGGCGTCGGTGATAAAGTGCTCTGCCTAGCAGCCGAGGAGCCTGACCGATCGGCGCTCCCAGAGCCCACAGACTTGCAGTGCTTTGCCTTTTGTTGGGCCCCCGTCGCCGGAGCGCCCTCAAAGGTCTTAGAAGACCACTCAGATTTCTTCTCACCCGCTGCTGGGCTCTTTCCCTCCAGCCAGTTGGTGAGTCGAGTACGACGGTCCTTCATTGCCCGTTCGGACATGTTCTGCAGTAAAGGCACCGAGTGCGCTCATCTTCCTTAAAGACGCATCCAGGGCATCTCCTGAACAGCTTGGATCCAACAGGCGTCATGCTTCCTTTGTCCTGGGCCATGTACACGCGAGGGTAGGCCTCCAAGATCTTCTGGAATCCTCAGAGAAGTAGAAACTCGACGACGAAATGCCCTTGGGGGGTGTAGAAAATCCTGAAAACGGGACCCCGTTGATCGGAAGTAGAATCGGTAGAGCTTGAGGCTCGATTGACCGAAAAAGGAGTAAACTCTTTGAAAAAAAAAAAATTATAATCGCAAAAAACGCAGTGAAAGCTCGAGAGCTAAAGCACGAGGACTCCCAACAATTGAACGTGCGGTAAAAATCTGAAGAGGGCTGCCATAGGAGGGGCTTAGGTATATGTTAGGCAGAATCCTGTGCAGTGCCCTTAGGGACCACTACACACAATTAAGGTTACAAGTGGTAATACAAGTTCACCTTTGGTACAAGCCTGTACTACACTGTTAAAGTGGTAGCAGTAGCGGAGCAGCCAGACTTATCTCAAGAGTAAATGAGCAGTAGTAGAGATTACACAAAGGACCACAATTACTGTGACTCAAGCAAACACTGACTCAAGGTTTCAGGTAAAAAATATAAGTACATTAATTTTTAGACCATCTGTTATAAAACACAACACATCAATACATTCGAAACCACACGAAAAGTACACTACACAACCAATTCCACTTGTTCCAGTAAATTCAAGGTAAGTACATTAGGATTTGACAGACTGGTGTTGCGATACTAACGCGTACCCGCGGTTAGAAATGCTCACGAAGTTAAAACACACTTTGTACAAGAATTTCAAACAAGGTAAAAGTGAATAAAAATCATAGGCAATACTTTTTCAAGGCAAGGAGACTCGAGGACTTATTCAAAGATACAGATTAAAGTCAATAGGCCTGCGCCAGTGTCAATGGAGCAGATGCTCAGTTGCCGAGGATCACACGTTGAACAGTTCGAGATTCGAGATGCCAAGAGTTTGTAAAGATTGTTAAATGGAAGGAAAAGTTATAAGAGGGAGGGAAGAAAGAACAAATCTTCGTGGAGGAAAAGGGTTCACCCCAATTCCGGCTGGTCAGACGGAAAGTGTGCACAGTACCATATTCCGTTGGAGAAAAGCTGGTGCCACAGCAGTTGTTCCTGGTAGTTCCTGCAGACTCACGGTTCCTGCGGCTTCAGTCGTGGGGACAAGAAGGAGGACGTCTGGAGCGATATGCACTACCCAGGCATGAGGCAAGCAACAGCAAAAAAGACAACAATGAATAATAGGTGTGCTCCTTTAAATCAGGAGAGGGCTCTTCTGATGGATATCTGGACCGCTACAGCACAGCAGTGATTTCGACCCAGGAGAGGATTCTCTGACTGAAGAAAAGACGAGTTGGTTGATCCCACCAGGCTCAAGGGAAGAAGACTCCAGACTGGATCTCCTCTTAGTTGTTGAAGGGGTAGATAGCTCAGGACTGCAGCAGGGCTTCACCAGGACTCGAGGTTTCAGCAGCCGTCTTCTTCTCCGCTTCTCTTCGGTTCCTTGTAGTTCCAGAGGCGACTGCCTTCTAGCTCAGGAGTCCTGCCTTTTATGCCAACATCCCCCATTCACTCAGCCTGGCCTGTCAATCACTCAGCAGGGGGGTTGATCAGCCCGGACAACCACCTCGCCAATCAACACAAAGTGCAACTTGGGTCTCCAAGGAGACCCTGTGCAGGGGGTGACTACACCCCTCCCTCACATTCAGCCCACCTAGACACCCAGACGCCAAAGGAGGGCTTCTGGTCAGAAGCCCGCCAAAGGTCGGCGAACAAAGGAGGCAAACCTGGTTTGCCGTGCAAAGAAAGACCCAAGAAGGATGTTGACAAAAAGAAATGGCGATAAAACCTAACCAGAGCCAAAATAAAAAATATTTGGGCTAGCGGGTTTATAGTTCGAGGCTACTAAAATAGCCAAAAACAATACCACGTTATGTAATAATTTCGCGGTAGGAAAATTAGGGTAGGTACCACTGCCACCATCCAAGTCTTAATGTTAAGGGAGCGAAACAATGCTCCAAGAGGTACAGATAAAAGGGCTAAGAATTAACCCTTTCCAATACTCCATGTAAGATGGGGTGTACTGGATCTGTGGTTAAATGACTATGTAAAGTTAATGACAACTTTACCCTTTTCGGGGGGACAGTAGTCAGCCCTAGAAATGGAGTCGGTGGGAAGTCTAAAAGACAACCCTGTGTCACTGCACTGACTGTGCTGTGTAACACACAAAAGAGTGGGACAACTGAAGTGGTGTACTCCAGAGTCCACAATCACAAAACAGATGAAATACACATGCCAAAATACAGGTAAGAGTGGGGGAAAAGCTCACACTCTTACCCAGTGGAAAAAAACAAACTCCAGAAACCCAGCAAAGCTGCTGAGGGACTCACTAGGTAAGAGAAATTAGCAATAGAATGAGAATTCTCCCTAACAGTAGAGGGCAGTCATTGGCTGGGGGCAGTATGACCCAGAGACCAGTGATTGGTTAGTAGTAGATAGTTCAGAAACGAAACTGAAACTGAATTTTTCTCTTTACCGAGGATTCCCAGCCTGACGACGGGGAATATTCATGATCATGTGAATCCATGCCAGACCCCATGCTGGATAACCTAGAGTTGGCTTTCTCACACCTGAGGGTCTTGTATTGAGGTGGAGAGGCCTAAGTTTCAGAGTGCAGTATATTAAAAGGAGATCACGCTGAGATTTGAGTCCTGTATAGTGGGAGAGAGGCCCAAGTTTCAAAGTTTCAAATGTAATTTCCGATGTTAATGTTAAAGGATATTTGTACCGTACACTATCACCACCGGAGTTGTCCCCTGGAGCTCTGGCGGATCTGAAAAGGAAGAGGGGCGGGGGGTGTTAGTTAGTGGGAATGAGTGGGATAAGTGATGTGCTGTTGGTAGCTTCAGTTCGGTTAACATCGGATACTAACGCGTACCCGCGGTTAGAAATGCTCACGAAGTTAAAACACACTTTGTACTTAAGAACTTCAAACAAGGGAAAAGTGAATAAAAATCATAGGCAATACTTTTTCAAGGCAAGGAGACTCGAGGACTTATTCAAAGATACAGATTAAAGTCAATAGGCCTGCGCCAGTGTCGATGGAGCAGATGCTCAGTTGCCGAGGATCACACGTTGAACAGTTCGAGATTCGAGATGCCAAGAGTTTGTAAAGATTGTTAAATGGAAGGAAAAGTTATAAGAGGGAGGGAAGAAAGAACAAATCTTCGTGGAGGAAAAGGGTTCACCCCAATTCCTGCTGGTCAGACGGAAAGTGTGCACAGTACCATATTCCGTTGGAGAAAAGCTGGTGCCACAGCAGTTGTTCCTGGTAGTTCCTGCAGACTCACGGTTCCTGCAGCTTCAGTCGTGGGGACAAGAAGGAGGACGTCTGGAGCGATATGCACTACCCAGGGATGAGGCAAGCAACAGCAAAAAAGACAACAATGAATAAAAGGTGTGCTCCATTAAATCAAGAGAGGGCTCTTCTGATGGATATCTGGACCACTACAGCACAGCAGTGATTTCGACCCAGGAGAGGATTCTCTGACTGAAGAAAAGACGAGCTGGTTGATCCCACCAGGCTCAAGGGAAGAAGACTCCAGACTGGATCTCCTCTTAGTTGTTGAAGGGGTAGATAGCTCAGGACTGCAGCAGGGCTTCACCGGGACTCGAGGTTTCAGCAGCCGTCTTCTTCTCTGCTTCTCTTCGGTTCCTTGTAGTTCCAGAGGCGACTGTGCCTTCTAGCTCAGGAGTCCTGCCTTTTATGCCAACATCCCCCATTCACTCAGCCTGGCCTGTCAATCACTCACCAGGGGGGTTGATCAGCCCGGACAACCACCTCGCCAATCAACACAAAGTGCGACTTGGGTCTCCAAGGAGACCCTGTGCAGGGGGTGACTACACCCCCCCCTCACATTCAGCCCACCTAGACACCCAGACGCCAAAGGAGGGCTTCTGGTCAGAAGCCCGCCAAAGGTCGGAGAACAACGGAGGCAAACCTGGTTTGCCGTGCAAAGAAAGACCCAAGAAGGATGTTGACAAAAAGAAATGGCAATAAAACCTAACCGGAGCCAAAATAAAAAGTATTTGGGCTAGCGGATTTATAGTTCGAGGCTACTAAAATAGCCAAAAACAATACCACGTTATGTAATATAATCGCGGTAGGAAAATTAGGGTAAGTACCACTGCCACCATCCAAGTCTTAATGTTAAGGGAGCGAAACAATGCTCCAAGAGGTACAGATAAAAAGGGCTAAGAATTAACCCTTTCCAATACTCCATGTAAGATGGGGTGTACTGGATCTGTGGTTAAATGGCTATGTAAAGTTAATGACAACTTTACCCTTTTCTGGGGGACAGTAGTCAGCCCTAGAAATGGAGTCGGTGGGAAGTCTAAAAGACAACCCTGTGTCACTGCACTGACTGTGCTGTGTAACACACAAAAGAGTGGGGCAACTGAAGTGGTGTACTCCAGAGTCCACAATCACAAAACAGATGAAATACACATGCCAAAATACAGGTAAGAGTGGGGGAAAAGCTCACACTCTTACCCAGTGGAAAAAAAACAAACTCCAGAAATCCAGCAAAGCTGCTGAGGGACTCACTTGGTAAGGGAAATTATTCATAGAATGAGAATTCTCCCTAACAATAGAGGGCAGTCATTGGCTGGGGGCAGTATGACCCAGAGACCATTGATTGGTTACTAGTAGAAAGATAGTTCAGAAACGAAACTGAAACTGAATTTTTCTCTTTACCGAGGATTCCCAGCCTGACGACGGGGAATATTCATGATCATGTGAATCCATGCCAGACCCCATGCTGGATAACCTAGAGTTGGCTTTCTCACACCTGAGGGTCTTGTATTGAGGTGGAGAGGCCTAGGTTTCAGAGTGCAGTATATTAAAAGGAGATCACGCTGAGATTTGAGTCCTGTATAGTGGGAGAGAGGCCCAAGTTTCAAAGTTTCAAATGTAATTTCCGATGTTAATGTTAAAGGATATTTGTACCGTACACTATCACCACCGGAGTTGTCCCCTGGAGCTCTGGTGGATCTTAATAGGAAGAGGGGCGGGGTGTGTTAGTTAGTGGGAACGAGTGGGATAAGTGATGTGCTGTTGGTAGCTTCAGTTCGGTTAACACCGTTCGCTGAGCTTGGGGGTGCTTAACGGCCGGCAGCCGTTGTGTGCTGTTGTGCGGAGCTATGTGTGGTTTGTTTTGTTGCTGTGGTTTCAAATACAGGGGAGCCCACTTAGAAGGGTGCTGTATAGTGGAAGAGAGGCCTAAGTTTCAAATGCAATTTCAATTGTAGTTTCAAATGCAGTTCAAATGAAGTTTCAATGCACTTTCAGGTTACAGGGTTCACACTTAGAAGGGTCCTGTATAGTGGGAGAGAGGGCTAAGTTTCAAATGTAGTTTCAAATGCATTTCAAACACTGTGTCAAATGCAGTTTAAATGCACTTTCAGTGCACTTTCAAATACAGGGGCATACTTGGAGTGGGAGAGAGGCGTAATTTTCAAATGTGGTTTCAAATGTAGTTTCAATGCAGTATCAAATATAGGGAGCCTACTTCGAAGGGTGCCATAATGCGAGAGAGGCCTAAGTTTCAAATGCAATTTCAAGTGTAGTTTCAAATGTAGTTTAAGTGCACTTTCAAATACAGGGGCACACTTGGAAGGGTCCTGTATAGTGGGAGAGAGGCCCACGTTTCAAAAGAAATTTCAAATGGAATTTCAAATGCAGTTTCAATGCACTTTCAGGTTACATGGGTCACACTTAGAAGAGTCCTGTATAGTGGGAGAGAGGCCCAAGTTTCACAATGCAGTATGGTACAATAGGTTTGTATGATGGTGTCAGTATATGTTGTAGATAGAATAGATTGTTCCTACCTTATCCTTTGATGCTGGATGACGGCAGCCTACCTGTCGCTGGTTATTTCAGGGTGCTGTGGCCTGTTGCAATTGCTGGTTTGGTGAGATGACCATGCAGCCACTGTTAGCTGGCTGTAGCAGTGGGTCTATGGATTAGTCTTGCCCAGCTAGTCACCTCTTGTGCCAGATTTTGACATCAAGTAGCAAGGTAATCTCATTTTATGACAGTTAGTGACATTATTTGTCACATAGACTATTTGGCAAGGTTTGCCATGATATTTGGCAAGGTTTGCCATGATATGTCCGACTTGTCACATCCTTTGTCAGGTATTACCATCAGGTACGCATACTGTGTGCCTAGTTTAACATGCCTCACATACCTGCGCAAGGTAGTTACACCTTGTTTGTTTTCCATATATTTCTTTTCTATAAGAAAAGGCAATATAAATCTACCTTTATAAAAGAAATATGATTTTGTGTACACCAGAGGGTCAGGAAACACAGATGGGCGACATGGCAATGCCCATTATTGCGGCGAGCCCCGGTGTGTACCATTGCTTGTGTGTGCCAGGTTCTCATGACGCATTGCCTGCTTCCATTTGCAAACCGTTGGATTTGACAAAAACGCAGAGAGGAAATGAGCCAACAGCGATTGCCATCACTGTTGCTTCAAGTGAACTTACTGGTCTGGCTACTGTCCACAGTCATTCTGGGAAGGAAGCCAAAGGCAGCTGCGGCTGGAAAAGCTCTCAATGGTGTCGACATCTGCTGTTTTGCAAGACGAGTCTGTTTCATGCACTGTTCCGAGGATAAGTATTGGAACCGCTTGCAATGACACTATGAAACTCTCAAAGAATCTGACATTTCTGGCAGGTTCAGAATTGCTGGTAGATTTATTTGGGGAAATGTTTGCGATTTTGAATACTGCTCAGCACAAAAAAATTATTTCTCACCATAGTACATACACAAATTAAGTGCTGCAGACCTTAACCAAGGGAGACCATCCCAGATTGAAAGCAATGGCAGAAGCTTTTGGTATCTCCTCTATGGGCCCAATTCATATGCTTTTTGGGCACAAATGATGGGATACGCTAAAGCCAGGACTTTAAGTGGGCCGAGGTTAGCTGGGACAGAGCCCTGGCAGTCTCAAAATAATGTGTCAGAGACGGGGTGCTGCCAGGGCTCCCTAAAGTACCCTAGCAGCCACAGCTGATGAGACTGCTAGAGGCCAAGCATTTTTTTTCTTAAGCCTGAAGCTCTTGCTCATTCGCAAGAACTTCAGGATTTAGATTAAAAGGCCTTTTCTTCCATAATGGTGGCGCCTGCACGTGCCAAGCATCAATTTAACTAAGAGGTACGCGAGGGCCAACACTATCAATATGGAAAGAAAACGTGGCTGCTAGAAACCGAGGACTTTTTTTTTCTAAAGCCTGACTCTCTGGCTGGAGATCTTCAGGCTTTAGGAAGAAAGGCCTAGGCTGCTGGCAGCCTTGCCTTTTCATCCCTAATGGTGGCATTGACCCCCACCCTGCATCCCTTTAACTAAGATGCAGCGATCACTGCTAAATCTCCTTGTTAAAAGGGATGTCTCGCGGATGACGGCACCACCATTAAGGAAGGAAAGCTGTGGGGCTGACCCCCTGTTAGGCAGAATTATATGCAGTACCCTTTGGGAACAGCACACACAATTAAGACAAGTGACATTAAAATTTCACCTTTGGTGAACTACACAGTTAAAGTGGTAGCAGTAGCGGGGCAGCCAGACTTATCTCAAGAGCAAGTGAGCAGTATCAAATACTTACACAAAGGACAGCAATTACTATGATTCAGGCAAACACTGACTCAAGGTTTTCAAGTAAAAGAATATACATTTATTTCACTCTTCAGTTGTATAACATTTCACTCGTATAAGCAAGTTAAAAATCACAATCATAAATACACCACACCACTTCCCTAAAATTCCAGACAAGTTAAGCTCACAAAATGAAGTGGGTGCAAACTGGCACTCCAGCAATTTAAAAGGGAGGGAAAAAGTTATTAGAAATTAAATCAAACCAACAAGTAAGTACTCAGGGCAATTGAACAAGAGGAACTTCAGTGAGGAGATTAGATAGAAAAGGCTTAAGGCCAAAGTCAATGGGTCAAAAGTCTTTTGCTCAAGATCACACAGTTCAGGGTAGTTTGCGGTAAACTTTGTGGCACAGATTCCGGACGAGGTTGGTTGATAGAAACGTTAGTTCAAAGAGAAGAGAAGGACAAGCCCTCGGATTGCAGAAAGATTTCAAACACTTCACTGCGGTTGAACGAAACGAACAACCGGATTTGCACAGTACCTTAAAACGGAGAGGGAGCTGTAGCTGAGGCGGACGTTCCTGGTGGTTCCTGCAGGCTCACGGTTCCTGAAGCAACTGTCGGACTGACACAAAGTAGGAAGACTGGAGGGTCCTGCGCCACTCAGGGAAGAAGCCAGCAGCAGAGCAAAACAACAAATAAAAGGTGCGCTCCATAAAACCCAAGCAGGGTCCGACCTTCCTAGCTATCGGTCCACTGTAGCTCTGTACAGCGAATTCGACCAGAGGAGGGGTCCTAGCTTGCAGTTTGGGCGAACTGGTTGGTCCCACCAGCTTAAGGGAAGAGGTTTGCTGGAGGATCTTCTGTCGTCGGATTCTGAAGATTCAGACCTGCAGCAGGGCTTCACCGGGCGGTTCAGTCGTTGTAGGGGTCCTCTTCTTCCAGTTCCTTGTTGTTTTTTTTTGTTCCAGTGGCGACTTTGCCTTTCCAGTCCCAGAGACCTGCTTTTTATGCAGTTTTCCCCCATTCATACAGCCTGGCTGTCAAACACACAGCAGGATGTCTGTCTGGGCAAGGACAGTCCCCTCAGCCAATCAAACAAGAGTGCGACTTGGATTACCAAGGGAACCCATGGCAGGGGTCAGAAGACACCTCCTTCACATCCTGCCTAACTAGACTATCAGGCGCCTTAAGGAGGGCTTCTGTGCAGAAGCCTGCGAAAAGACAGCGAACAAAGGAGTCATCCCCGGTTTGGCGCACAGAGAAAAACACGAGAAAGACTTTAACAAAAAGAAATGGCGAATAAACCCAGCCGGAGCCAAAATAAAATGTATTTGGTGAAGTGGGTTTATGTTTGAGGCTAATATAATAGGTTAAAACATTACCACGTTTATATAAGATAATCGCGGTAGAAAAGTTAGGGTAGTTACCACTGCCACCAGCCAAGTCTTGATGTAAAGGGAGCGAAACAAGGCTCCAAGAGACACAGACAAAAAGGATAATAATTAACCTTCTCCAGTACTCCATGTAAGATGGAGTGTACTGGGTCTGTGGTTTAAAGTGACTAAAGAAAAGTTAATGGCAACTTTACCTTTTCTGGGGACAATAGTCAGCCCCAGAAAAATGTAGTCAGTGGGAAGTCTAAAAGACAACCCTGTGTCACTGCACTGAAGGTGCTGTGTAATACAAATAAAAAATATGAGGCCATGGAGTAGGTGAGGCTCCAGTGCTCAAGATCACACAAACAGTGAAAAACACACACAGCAAAACACATGTAAGAGTGGGACAAAGGCTCACACATTTACCACATGAAAAACAAAAAATTCCTAGAAATCCAGCAAAGCTGCTGAGGGACTCATTAGGTAAGGGAAATCAGCCCATTTATGAGAATTCTCCCTAACACCTTCACCAGGCATTCCATTAGCTAAAAGATACAGGGACCATTACCCTCTCACGCAGGGGGTGAGAGGGATGATCACAGCATCTCTTAGTCAAAGGGTTGCCTAGCAGGGGTCGGACTCGTGCTGACCCCCAGCAGACATACTTTTATGTAGGAGCTGCAGGGATCATCACCCCCACCCCATGTGAGAGGGTGGTGATCGCTGCAAAGGGATGCTTGCCGGGGTCAGTGGATCTTACATGCTGCCCATCGGGCCACACCCCTTCAGAGGGCCCCCCTCAAGTTCACATGCCACTAAAATCACTGGCTAGAGCAAACCTTTCACTTGCTTCAAAAAACATTTTGCCCAAGTTACAAAGGCCAACTGAAAGTGTGTATCATAGATACATCCATTCAGATACACCCACCGTCTAAACATAAGAATTCTCCTGTACCTGTTTGGAACAGGTGCTTGGTAAAGTTTACAGCACCAAAATACCATTACTGGCATTTGCATGCATTTTGTAAGTGTAACATAAACGTTATGAACCACTGATGTCCCACTTGCATTTCCATCCCTTATGCAGAGGTAGAAATCCTTGTGTATCTGTATTGACTTCTCACAATAACGGCATTTTACTTTGAAATGAACTCCCAGCCAGGGGCGTTGCTGGGGGGCGGGGGGGCTACGGAGGCTATAGCCCCTGATCTTTTGGTTGTAGCCCCGGATAGAATCTCAGGAGCTACAGCCAAAAGACTAGCTAGCCCCCAGTCCCAACTGTTCCAACATCAGCGTAGCCCCTGGTCTTTTCCAGACCTAGCAACTCCCCTGCTCCCAGCACTTAAGTGGGTGCTGGGAGTCAACCATACATCGCAGTCTGGTTCAGGCATTAGATACTAATGTATGCAGGGGGCTGGGCAGTTCATCATATTTTCCAGGGCAAAGCTCCTAGAAAATGTGCAAGTCAACTTCGTAAGGTGTCATGCATATTTCAAAAAATTGGTCATTTTTAGAAATCTGTCCCTATGTGTGTATTTTTTAAAGTGCATCGCAACCTTACCAGCTGTAAAGATTTCAAGTAAAAGCACACACTATCTTAAATCAGAAACGTATTTCACTTGAGACATGTTTCCGCATATGTATCGCTTGATGTGCCAGTGGCCTGTACCAGGGGGGGCATTACATTATAAAGCGGCCAACCAAATGGGAACTGGTGATAGTCTAAGCAAGGGCAGAGGTGGGTGGATGTGTGATAGAGAAGGGAGTTCAAATGATAGTTTTCTCATGCATGTGCTCCACCTTTATGTATTCTGGACATACATAACTTCGACGCTTGTGCAAACATGTGAGATGATATGAGACCACTCAGGGAATTTCCCCAGGCTGACTGGAGTATCACCCTTAAACAACGTCCGCTTCAGCCTCCTGCGGAACTCGGTGGGTTTGTAGGCGAAAAGCAGGCCTGGGCAGAAATACAATGCAACCTCTGGTATCCTAGACACATTGCTATCGTCTACAGCAGATATTCTGCACATTAAAAATGGTGTAATTCCTGGAACCTTCATGTAGCCTGTGAGGTGCATCTGAGCAAGCGTTGTATCATAGCCGCGTACCTCACTGCTGGGCACCTACCGTCCTCCTCTAGCGAATGAATGAAGGAATATACGTGTACAGCACAACTAAGAAAAGTCAACAAAGGCTCACCAGTATTCTGTAGTAACTAGCATTGTGTTAAATACCAAGAAGTTCATGTTGCTTCAGAGTAATTAAGCAGCAGGGAGCCATTAATTGTTGATATGCATGTAGGCGGCTCCCCGTGGCCACATTTTGGTAATTAGCACAGCAGATTGCAAAGGTACAGATCAAAAGACATGTGTGGACTCCACCTTTTGCTCTGCGCTTTTGCACTCCACTGTGCAAAGGGAGGAAATGCTTCCTGGCATGCTCACATGCCAGGCAGTGTTTACTTTTAATTGTGAGCGCCGCTTTCCAAGGTCACATGGCATGCAGCTCTCACAATTGCAATTAACTGCTGTATGACATGCTCGCATGTTTGGAGGTGTTTAATTTTCATTGTGAACTAAACAGTGTTCTTGTTGATTAATGCTTTTATGCCTTTCAATTATGCCACATTACATTTTCATTAATGAGAGCCTGGGGACCAATTCCATTGGTGACGGTGCACGGTACAAATACCTTTAACACTAAAATTAATATTAATGTGCATGCTGCAGAGGAAGGGTCGGAACGCTTTTGCGCATGTTTCTTACCTTATACCTCATTTTCAAGTGTTGGTATGGCAGATAGGAAGGGTGTAACGTAACTTACATTTCTGCTGATCCCTTCCTTTCCGCCATACAAATCACTAATGTTTATGCCGGCACAAATGTTGGGGTATTCGATGGAGTCCACTGGCTTTTTACACCAGGTGCAGTCATGCTAGCTGTGAGTAATGCACATTGAGCACCACTGTCAAAAGCCAACTCCTTCTTTGAGTTGTGCCAGTTTTCAAAATACTTCTGCAGATTATCAAGACCAGTCAGTCAACGGGACTCATTACGAGTATGGAGGCAGCCACGCCCTTAATAAGGGCATGGCTGCCTCCATACCGGGTTCCAGCTCCCGGTTCCTTCAATGAGGAATAACTGTCCATTCCAACATTGGAGGACCCGGTATTTCCTCATTGAAGAAACCCATCCCCATTCCCATTTGAGCCCCCATAGGGCTCAAATGGGAATGGGGAGGGAGCTAATAAAGGGCTTGTTAATAACGGACCTGTTATTAGTTCCCTGGTCTCCTTGCGGGACCCGCTAAGGACGTCTGGTTTGACCAGACGTTCTGCACGGATCCCGCAAGGGGACCTCATAATCGGGCATCCCGTAATGAACGGTGCCGGTCCCCTACCATTACTCCTAATAAGGCCCAACGCATTTAAAACACATATCTCCAGAAACAAAGCGCAAAGGCACCACCAAAATCTAATCCTCAATTGAAAAAATGCGCACCAGCTGGATGAAAACAACTGGTGACAACAACTTTATATATATAGTAGTTGAAATTGCAGATTTGTGTACAACAGTAACACCCACATTTGGGGATTGAGGGGGCCAGAAGCACGGAAACTGATCTCCTGAACATCTGTGAAGACCTGCTCTCCAACCTTGATTCCAACACACCCTGTGTCCTCATCTTACTTGATCTCTCTTCTGCCTTTGACAGGGTCAACCATGCCATCCTGCTCAACCGTCTCCATGATAACCTAGGTATCACCGAAAAGGCCCTGACTTGGCTGACTTCTTTCCTCTCTGATCAACCCTCCCAACTCCCACGCGGGTCCTTCCTCTCCTCTATCTCTACCTGTGGTGTTCCCCAGGGGTCTAACCTCTTTCCCTGGCTGTTCAACCAATACCTGGAACTTCTTGCCCACCGCATTGCCACTCTCTGCCCCAACTTTAAGTGCTATGCGGATGACACAACTAATTTTCAGGCTCCCTTCCGCCACCTCGTCTCCTTCTTTCATCTGACTGTCTGTCTGCTATCCAGGAGTGGTGTGCCACCAATGAGCTCTGCCTTAATGCCAGTAAGACCGAGATTCTCCTCCTCGGCACACCTGCTCCTTCCTTTCCTGTTACTCTCTGGCCAGCCTCTCCTGACCCTCTTCCTGCTCCCACCTGTGGGGCTAAAAATCTCCGGGTCACCTTCGACTCCACACTCTCCTTCTCTTCTCACATCTCTCACGTCTCTAAGAAGTCACACTACCAGCTGCACCTCCTCAGAGGTATTCTTCCCTTCCTCTCCTTCCCCTTGAAGCTCACTATCTCCCGAGCTCTGGTTCTCTCTATGCCAGACTACTGAAACAGCCTCTTTCTAAATCTGCCTGCCTCTACTCTCCGCCCTCTGCAACTCATCCAAAACAGACTTGTCCTTGGCCTCAAGCCCAGGGATCGCATCTCTCCAGGACTGAAATCTCTGCATTGACTCCCAGTGGCAGCGAGGATTAAGTTCAAAATCCTCTGCATTGTCCACAAGGCCTTCCGGGGCCTGGGGCCTCAATACCTTCAACTCTCTCTTCCTAAATATCTTCCTGCTCGAGCTCTTCGCACATCCGCCTCCAACTCCCTCAGGGTCAGCCACTTCTCCAAGCAAGGAGTTGGTGGTAGATCCCTTTCTTCTGCTGGGGTTCCCTCTGGAACAGCCTCCCTGAAACTTGAGGAGAACCATCTCCGGTTCCGGAAGCACCTCAAGACCTTTCTCTTTGCTTCTGCTTTCTCTCCTCCTCTCCCCTGCAGATCTCCCTACTGAAACTGCACTGGTTACTTGGCTACCCTCTGCTCTCAGGCCCAAGTCCCCTCCCCACCAGTTGCACACTTTCACTGCCCACCTGGTAACCCTTGCACTCAGGAACCGTTTCTGTATCCATGCAGCCCCTACCAGCACTTGACACCTTGCTGTCTGCCCTTACCCTTGCATTTGCCACCAGCTTGCCGCATCTTTATTTATTTTACTGTTATCCTATGCACTGTACTGCACTGCCCCCTCTGCCCTCCCTCCTTCCCCCTGCACTTTTCCCCTTCCCCCTCCCAAGCACTTGCGCAATCTCAATGTCACCTGGCCTAGTAAGATCGTTGTCTCTGTGTTCCCTCTGTACCTCCTCCCTTGCCTCGTCGCGCCTTGAAACTCTTGTGTATAGGCGCGTTATAAATGCAATATCATATCATAAAGCAGAACCTGAGCAAAGCAAGGACCTTTGTGAGGGTAGTAAGATGTTCCAACCTTCTCCATCCCCGAACCTGGATGTTATCGCTATTTGCTTCTCAATGTATCTTTAGAATTTGTATGATATTTTGAGGGAAGCAAGTTTTAGATGACTCGACCATCCTTTCTTCATTATAAATACAAACTGCAAACAAACAGGGCCATGGGTGCAAATAGTAAAGGGACATTGCTGCTTAACTATTTCCATGACCCGAGCACACCAGGTGGCTCTGACGCGGAAGGAGCCCGGGAACGGGGCAGGTGGCAGGGACGTGGTGGGAGGCTCTCAAGTAAGTGGGGTGAGGAAACTAGGGATGGAGAGTGGTGTGAGTGGGGAAGAGGGAGTGTAGAGAGAGTTTATGGGTGAGCAGGAGACAGACGCTGGTAACGGCACCAACAAGAATGCAAAAAGATGGCAGTTGGTGGAGTGGCATGGGTAACCAGCACAGAAGATGGGCAGATAGTTATGTGCCACCTGATTGGCCAGGGCCTCTCCCCCGCATGTTAATATGTGAAATACACTGGGCTAAAATCGTAAGTATTTTTTCACATGAACATGAAGGTTGAACTTGCGTGTGTCCTTCACTTTTGCAAATCAAGATATAGGAAATGTACAGAAAAGTTTTGCGTTTGAGTAGCAGATATGCACTCATTCATATGCCCTGTGCCTGGCATGTGCAGTGTGCAATGAACACATGGAATTACTGCAGATCACCAATGCTACCCATCACCTGTGGAGTCTCACAATGATCCATCCTCTCCACTATGATCTTCAAACTTTAAATGAAACTGTTCGATCCCCTCCTAGCGCTGCACAACATCCACACCCACCAACATGCAGATGGCATACAGCCCTACCACAAGACAGCCTCCATCAAAGACCAACAGACTCAAGGCCTGCCTCTCATGATCCTGTCCTGGATGTCCAGTGCTTACCTGAGGCTCATTCCCTGCAAGACTGAGTTCCCACTGCGGACTAACAACACCAAACACTGACATCCTAACCCCGCTCTCTCCTATGAACCTCACGTGCTTCACACCCCAGCTGGCCACCTGCACCAAGTCACTTGCAATTCGACAGACAACTCTCCTTCAAATACCACATATTAAGGGAGACACAAATAACGTATTGCCAACTTTCTATCCTGTGGAAAATTAAGCCATTAATGCCAGAAAACATCTAGAAATTTGCTGTCCACACCATTGTCATCGCCCATCTGGATGGTGGCAATGCCATTTTGGAAGGCCTTACAGCAACTTCCCTGGGACCCCTGAGATGTGTCCTGCATACTGCAATATGACTCATCAAAGGGGACTCTGCAAATTCAACCACATACCCCCTGACCTTCATTGAAATGAAATAAAATGAAATGAAATTAAATGAAATATTTTATTTATATCACGCTCGTACACAAGTGTTTCAGAGCGCGACCAGGCAAAAAGGGAGAGGAACAAAGGAGAACAAAAAAAATAAAAACAGCATTCTTACGAGGCCCAGTTACATTAAGAAAGCGCAAGTGCATGGAAAAGGGAAAAGGGGGAAAGTACATGGAAGGGGGGGTGGAAAGTGCAGAGCAGAGGGGAGAACAGAATAAATATTAAATAAAATAAATAAATACGGGTGATAAACCATGGTAGTGCAGTCAGCAAGTGGCAAGTGAAAGTTAGTCAGATAAGGTATATCTTATAGGTGCAGAAGAAAAGTGGGAGGGGGACTGTATGGGTACAGATACATAACCCTAGTGCAGGGGGTGGCCTGGAGGCAGTGCAGGAGGGTGGCAGGGTGAGCAGGTACCTGGGCCCGAATGACAGAGGGTGGCCAGGTGCACGATGCCAAAAAAAGAAACATCAACAGGGGAAAAGGGGGGCAGAGGCAAAGAGGAAGGTCTTGAGGTGCTTCTGGAACCAGAGATGGTTCTCCTCAATTTTCAAGGTGGCCGGGAGGCTGTTCCAATGGGAGGCACCGGCCGAAGACAGAGATCTACCCCCAGCTCGTTTCTTTGCAAAATGACTAACCCTGAGGGAGTTAGAAGTAGAGGAGCGAAGGGCTAGAGAGGGGAAGTATTTACGGAGGAACAGTTGAAGGTATTTTGGACCGAGGCCCCAGAAAGCCTTGTGGACAATGCAGAGTTTTAATTTTTTTATTTATTCCTTGCATCCAGTGGGAGCCAATGAAGTGATGTCAGGGCTGGAGAGATACAATCCCAGGGCTTGAGGCCAAAGACAAGTCTTGCAGTCCTGTTCTGGATTAGTTGTAAAGGGTGGAGAGTGGAGGCAGGTAGATTTAAAATGAGGCTGTTGCAGTAACCCAGTCTGGAGAGAAACAGAGCTTGGGAGACAGTGAGCTTTTGAGGGAAGGAGAGGAAAGGAGAGGAAAGGCAGAGTACCTCTAAGGTGGTGCAATAAAAGGTTTGACTTTGTGGAGATGTGTGCAGAGAAGGAAAGTGTGGAGTCAAAGATAACCCTGAGGTTCTTATCCACGCAGGTGGGGGTAGGAGGAGGGCCGAGGGAGGCCAGCCAGAGAGTGAGAGGAAAGGATGGAGATGGTTTACCAATAAGGAGGTTCTCAGTCTTGTTGGACTTTAGACAAAGATTGCTGGTGGCTCACCAACTTTGAATGGCGATTAGATAATGGAGATGAGGGAAGGAGACTGCTCTGGCTCCCCGTGCAAGCCAGTACCATCTTCCCGTCTTGCTGTCGCTGCATCATCTACAAGGCTGTCACCCTGAAGTCCCCAGGCTACCTCACTGAGAAACTCACCATCTCCAGAGGCCTACGATCCCACATAAATGAGAACACATGCAGGCTTGAATGCACCTGCAGACTTGAACTCCGTCAGTGAAGGAAGGAAAGAACCAGAAAACAGTTCTTCGCTGTCTACTCTGGAACCTCCTCCCCATCAACACCAGACTTGCCCCCTTGCTTTTGCTTCTACATTTGAGGATGGAGATCAAGACGCTCCTTCTTAAGAAATGGCTCCTCCCTAACACATAGGTCTTCACACACTCGACTCCCCACCTAACCTGAGACTGTGCAACTGCTTCCCAGTGTTCCTCCCTCCCTTGCTGCCCAATTGCCCACCTTCCACTCCCCCGTTGTTAGCTCGCCGCTCCCTTGTATCTCTGCTTCCTCACCATGTCCTCCCCCTCATTACTGGTAAGCACTCCATTGCTTTCCGAAGCTAAATGAGCAATCAATAAATATAATAATAATAATAAATAGGAGGGTCATTTCTGTTCCATATCAGCATGTTCTATGGCTTGGGACAGCAGTGGCATGCATACGAGGTGCATGGATTGATTGCTTTCCTCGCAAAGTTATATTTTGCAGCACCCCCTTTTACATTTCTGAAATATTTTATATTTTAAAGATCGAACGGGCCCTTCCTGCTGCACCTCTGCTGATGGCACACCCCACATCTGTCTATACTCGCATCATGGGAGCATCGTCTGCCGCTGTTCCTAGTAGTACCATTTTAGAAATGTATTTTTCAAAATTTTGCAATTCAGAAACATAAGCCCTTTTAGGCCCATAATTCTGAGTTGTTCTCCCAGCTCCCACGTGCATATGATATGATATGAGTCCTTTATAACGCGCCTGTACACAGGTGTTTCTAGGCACAATACTGGGAGGCAACAGTTAGACACTGTAACCTGATACATATCTATTGATGAATCATTGCGCTTCTGCCTTCCGCTTCCTTAACTCAAGCCTCGATCCCACCCGAAAATGTGAAGGTCATCGTGCTGAATAAAGTCCCGCCACATTTAGTAGTATAAGGCCTCTCCCGAAGTTACAGCGTTTGCCCTTTTCAGCGATGCACGATTCTTTGTAAATCTGGGGAGCTGATAAAGGTGAGCTGGCAAAATGTTTTGGAAGCCAGTACGTGTTTACTCTCAAACACTGTGAATTATAATTATGCCTAAAATGTAATAACCATTAAGACTAAAGAGTGGGGATTTTTGCTTTTTTTCTGGGTATGTGACAAAGTCTCACCAACACAGGTAAGAGGATTATATGTACTTTATTGCTCGACCCCACAGGCCTCCAGCTTCAGCTTCCTCCACCTAATGGCCACTGTGGAATCTTGACTGCTGAACATGCATCAACATTCCACAGGTGCCCATGCACGAGCCCGTGCATATTACAACAGTATGGATTGTTAACTCGCAGTATGCCTGTGACAGGAATGCTATGAAGTGGGCTTTAGATTTGGTGAAATACTTTGTATTTCTATGTGCCTTATTTAATGTATTCATTTTTTGATGATGGTGAATTTAAATAAAGACAAGCATTGGCAATGCCAATAGTTTTGGCATTTACTGCGATTCTTTGTATTTATAGGCACCAGGACGCAAGTAGGAAGGTCGAAAGTTTCAAAGGAGGATGCGATAAGGGGTGCAAGTGTGCAATAGAATGAGAAAGGGAATAGAGCAAAGGAGGAGGACATATTCCCCCAGAAGCCACCCTATGGATCAAATCATTCCTGTCGGAACGCACCTCCAGAGTCTTTATCTGCGATGAGGCTGCAGACCCCATCACAGTACCTCTAGGTGTCGCTCAAGGCTCTTTCCTCTCACCCACACTTTACAATACATACGCTAAACTATTATCTGCAGCACTTGACGCCACTGGCGTCATCTACACGAATTTTGCAGATGACACCCAGATATTGATTCCTATCACTAGGGACCCCAAACAAGACACTCCCACTATCAATAAGATTTACGTAATCATCCAAAATTGTATGGCCACCCATAGCCTATGCCTTAACGATGAGAAAACATATCAATGTTTTGTCATCCTCCACCGCCTATACTACAAAACCCATCTCACTCAGCCGATAATTCCTCACACCCCAGAACTGCCTTACGCTAGCACGAGCCCTCATCCCCTCAAAACTAGATTACTGCAAAATCCTTTGACGGGGTACTAATACATCTAATCTTGCCAAACTGCAACTAATCCAGAATAAAGCTGTACGCGCTGCCTTTGGCTTACAACGGAAGGATCACATGTCCCATATTAGAAGAGAAGCTCATTGGCTCCCTGTCAAAGCAAGAATCCTCTTCCAGACCCTGATCAGTGCTCAAATGTAACCTTAATGACACCCCTTCCTATTTGAACAACAGCATAAACCAAAAGGTTTCAACCAGGTCCCTAAGATCATGTACCAGCACATACCTGAATGTTCCTCGCTACAAGAGCAAAAGGGTGGGAGGTTCTAGTTTCCCAGTAGCCTTACCAACGCTTTGGAATATTCTACCGGCACACATTAGAAATTAACAATCGCACCAGCGATTCAAGACAATTATCAAAACTTGGCTTTTTGAGAAATTCGACTAGGGCCTTAATTAACGCTTTCAATGTCTTAACATGTTGTAACCAAATGTATGTAACAAGTATCCTAAGTCTGTAACAAGTGATTTTCTAAGTAACCAATGCCGTGATACCCTTGGGTTTGTGCAGGTAACAAATGCAATATATATATATATTCTTTTAAAAATAGAGAGGGGGTTTGACTGGTGGATGGCGGTAGAGAGAAGGGGGTAGGGTGGATTGGTGGGGGTAGAGCAAGTGGGGGAAGTGTGGGCGGGTTGGAGTAGAGAGTTAGGTTAGGGTGGGTTGAGGTAGAGAGAGTGGGGTTGGGGTGGGTGAGTGGCGGTAGAGAGAGTTGGTAGGGAGGGTGGAGTAGAGAGAGTTGGTAGGGAGGGTGGGTGGGTGGTCGTAGGCCTGATGAGTGGGGTAGGGTGGGTGAAAGTAGGCTCAGTGAGTGGGTGTAGGGTGGGTGTAGAGAGATTGGGGTGGGGTATGTGGGGGTGGGGTAGAGAGAGTGGGGGTTGGGTAGATGGGTGAGGATAGAGAGATGTGGTTAGAGAGTGGGAGTAGGTTTGGTTGGTGGGGTAGAGTGAGTGTGGTAGACAGAATAGGGGTAGGGTGGGTGGGGTAGAGTGCGGGAAGGGTGGGTGAGTGTGGGTGAATGGGAGTAGGCTGGGTGGGTATAGAGAAAGTGGGGTAGGGTAGGTGGGGCAGAGAGAGTGGTGGTTGGGTCTAGAGAGAGTGTAGGTTGGGTAGGTGGGTCGCAATAGAGAGTTGGGGTTAGTGTTGGTGGGGGTAGAGAGGGTAGGGTGGATGGGGTAGAGAGAATGGGGTAGGTTGAGTGGGGGTAGAGAGAGTGGGAATAGGTTTGGTGGGTGGGAGTAGAGTGAGTGGGGGTAGGGAGAGGGGGTAGGGTAGATGGATTGGGTTAGAGAGAGTGGGGGTACAGAGAGTGGGTGTAGGGTAGGTGGGGATACAGAGAGTGAGGGCAATTGGGCAGGTGAGAGACTGCACGTTATGTGGGGGGGCTTAGAGAGAGTGGGGGTAGGTTGCGTGGGGGTAGATAGAGAGGGGGTATAGCTAATTGGGGTAGGATTGGGGTAGAGAGGGTGGGTGTACAGTGGATGAGTGGGAGTAGTCTGAGTGAATGTGGTACAGTGGGTGAGTGAGAAAGGCTGGGTGAGTGGATGAGAGGGGGCAGGGGGGGTGGGAGCAGAGATAATATGGTTAGGGTAGTTGGGTGGGGATAGAGAGGTGGGGTTAGGGTGGGTGGGGTAGTGAGGGTGGGCATAGAGAGGGTGAGGGTAGGCTCGGTGTGTGGGTGTAGGGTGGGGGTAGGGTGAGTGGGCGTAGAGAGAGTGGGGGTAGGGTATGTGGGGCAGAGAGAGTGGGGGGTGGGATAGCGAGAGTGGGGGTATGGTAGATGGGTGAGGATAGAGAGGTGTGGTTAGAGAGTGGGAGTAAGTTTGGTTGGTGGGGGTAGAGGGAGTGGGGATAAAGAGAATAGGGGTAGGGTGGGTGGGGTAGAGTTAAGGTAGGGTGGGTGAGTGGGATTAGGGTGGGTGAATGGGAGTAGGCTGTATGAATTGGGGTAGAGTGGGTGAATGGGAGTAGGCTGGGTGGGGATAGAGCGAGTAGGGTAGGGTAGGTGGGGGCAGGGAGAGTGGTGGTTGAGTCTAGAGAGAGTGTGGGTAGGGTAGGTGGGTGGGGATAGAGATGTGGGGTTAGGGTTGGCAGGGGTAGAGAGAGTGGGGTTAGGTTTGGTGGTGGGGTAGAGTGAGTGGGGGTAGAGAGAGGGGGGTAGGGTAGGTGGATTGGGGTCAGAGAGTGTGGGGGTACAGGGAGTGGAGGTAGGGTGGGTGGAGATAGAGAGTGGCGGCAATAGGGCAGGTGAGAGGATTTAAGTAATGCAGGTGGGCTTAGAGAGAGTGGGGGTAGGTTGGGTGTGTGGGTGTAGAGAGAGAGGGGGTGTAGAGTATGGGGGTAGGGTTGGGGTAGAGAGAGTGGTGGTAGGGTGGATGAGTGGAAGTAGGCTGGGTGAATGTGGTAAGGTGGGTGAGTGGGAAAGGGTGGGTGAGTGGGTGAGCGCTGTAGGGTGGGTGGGGGTAGAGAGAGTGGGGGTTGGGTGAGTGGCAGCAGAGATAATGGTGACAGGGTAGTTGGGTGGGAATATAGAGGTGGGGTTAGGGTCGGGGGGTAGGGTAGAGAGGATTAGGGTAGGTTGGGGGTAAAGAGAGGGGGAGTAGGGTTGGTGTGTGGGAGTCGAGTGAGTGGGCATAGAGAGAGTGGGGGTTAAGATAAGATGGGTCGGAGGGGGTAGAGAGAGTGTGGTTAGTGTGGATGGGCATAGAGAGTGTGGGTAGGGTGGGTAGGAGGGGTAGAGAGTCAAGGTAGGTTAGGTGGGAGGGGGTTAGAGCAAGTTGAGGTTAGAGAGTGTGGAGTAGGGTAGGTGGGATGCGGTAGAGAGTGCAGCCCTTTTCTTTCAGCATTGCCGAAACCATTCCTGAACGGTCCTGATTCGTCACCTGTATGTCGAAATCACTACGAGTAACACTCAAGGCCATTTCCAGAGCCTGTGACAGCTATAAAAAAAAATATGTAACTGGACAGGCTAAAACGTCAAATATGGCAGTGTTGTTGTAGGAGAGAAGGGCCACCATTACGGCTCCTCACTTGGGACAGAGTACTATGTATGCCACGCCCACGCCCGACTATGGCGCTCAGTGCATATCTACATAGGACTCACCTGGAAACGTGGAGCGCTCTTTGCAGAATGCGTGCAACACCAAACGTGGACGCTGAGATGGCTGCAGTTACAGCTAGCAACGGGTCATTTTAAAACAAAGCACGCAGTCAAATGACTGCAAGTCTTAAGCATAATGGAGGTTTGACTTCTTACAGAAACTGTATGTTACAGAAGGAGAGAACGCGGCCGAAGTCATATCCAAATAATACAAACGGTCAAAATGACAGTGCAAACAAACGGTAGAAAATGAATGGGCCATTGTTATACTTCCATGACTTATACACTTGTGTGGGCAGCAGTCAACAAGAAAGTACACTCAGAAAACTGTTGCATGGTCAGAGAATGTAACAGGCAAAGGTCACGTAGCATGACCTTATTTAGGCATTAAGGAGCTTATGAAGTAACAAGGAGCACACCACCCATAGAATGGAAAGCAACGAGCGCGAGAGGCAGCGCATGCACAAACTCAACAGTGCCTTCCAAGCACTGCGCAAGGTCATACCTCACGTGAGGGTGGAAAAGAACTGTCCAAAATCAAGACACTCAAGCGGGCAAAGAATTACATAAGCACGGTGCTACGGTGCTGGACATGTCCAATTGAATTTTTCCAGCAGTGAGGAAGGCGGGGGGGGGGGGGGGGGGGCTTCGGCCAGTGGAGGTAAACTTTTTCAGCGCTACCAAAATCCCAATGGAGATGAGAGCGAAGCACAGTTAGACTCTCCTCCATGCCAAATGAAATCTGCATCAGAATATGAACACTAAGCTTGCTCGCCCTGTGCACGGCACTACTCACTTCAGCGGGCACACTATAATGCTGCAATGCAGACATGGGAACCCAGGTGACACAGTGCATGAAGTCCAGGCTTAGAATCCCACTGCTGTTCAGGGTCATTGCCAAATATTCGTTATTCCATATATGCAATAGGTACATAATAAGGGAACTCCAAACATATTTTTTAAATACATACACCCTGCTACAATGGAATAAAAACGATTACACTATTCATCAAAGATCGGGTTGACTTACTGCCCTGCTCGGAATCAGTGAAAGAAAATGGCTGCTGTGTGGGACAAAAGCACATACTCGAGAGCCAATCACATAATATTGACATCACTGACAAAGTGGACAGCCGATCAGATGCTGTAGCAACCCCCACAAGTCAGTAAATCGGCATTTTCAGAACCATTTTAAATCAAAACCTAACTAATACAGTAACTTATGTGTAACATAACTTCAAAGCTGCAGTAAATATATTTTAAAGCATCAATCAAGTTAAATAACTTTTTAATAACCTTAAAACATTGCGGCCACCATTTTGGAAAGAAAAATGGCTGACAAATTCACCACAAAGTAGAAAATCAGCCAAAGAGTACAAAAAGAGGTGTGGTTGGAGTGAAAACAGATGGGACTGGGAGGCAAATTCTATAGATTTCACTTAGCAATGGGCTTTACATGGATGGGACACTGCAAAACTACATAAATCCATCCACATGTCACCTGCATTGAAACGCATCACAAACCTACATTCAAAGCCCTTATTTCAAGGTCTTATGATAAAGCTCTTATTTAAAACACAATAGTTTCTGCTTTATAGGCAGGGACGTCATTTGGGGGTTGCCAGGGGTCGCAACTGCGACCCCTGTGGTCCGAGCCGCGACCCCTGCCGTCTGGCTTGCGATCCCTGTATTTTAAGGACATTTTTTTGTTTTTAGAGAAAAAACGGAAGCTGTGGGCTGCCGACAGTGGCATAGCGGGTGCGGGGCGGAGGAGGGGGCGTGTCACAGACACAGCAACAGCAGTGAGGCAACCCCATTTCAGTGGGTGACACCAGGTCAGTCTACAGGTGGACTCTACCAAATACAACGCAGCTTGTAATGACGAGTGCTGCAAGCTAAGTACACTGTAGCCAGGCCTGACTGTGTCAAGGGGGATGGGGCAGGCCAGGGACCATTGGCTGAAGGTTAAAATTGTAACAGTTTACTTTGAAGATGCTGTGTACAGAGCTCAGTTGAGCTCTATGCACCTATCTGCAAAGCAAACTGTTACAATTGTAACCGTCACCCATGCTCAAGCACAGAGCAGCAGAACTCGGGGCATTGATGCCCCCTTCTCCCCCCTGCACTGAATTCACGGCTCAGATACATTTTTTTTAAAAAGACACCCAATTGGGTCAAAACTAAGCTATCCAGAGGGCCAGAGCCAGACACACTGGCACAGCACCAGCGCTCAGCCACCCATGGGCCAGATACTGTGAGATACCTACACCTATAGCTTCACAGCTACCCACAGACAGTGATGCTGCATCATGTGGCTAAGCAGTGTTCACTTAGGAAGAGACACAGACTGCAGGCGGCAGATCCTCGCTGCCAGTCTGGACCAAGCAACAGGAAGGCTTGGGCCACCTGTATGATAACAGGTAAGAAGTGCGCAAAACTACTCAGGCTTGAATTTTGGCAGGTTTGCTTGCACTCTCAGCAGTCTCCTGTTTAAATCATAGGTCCAGTTCCATTTATAAGTACTAAAGTGGCAAACGTACATGTAAATCCTCTGCTGTGCACATGAAGCTGGAGAGTGCCCTTGCTTTTGAATTCAATTTTTAAATGTTTGCATGTATGCAAAGCAACCATTTTCTATTATCACCCGATTAGGCTGGGCGTCACTTCCCATTATGCATTTTAATAAGCACCTCGAAGTTGTATGCTTAACAAAATTAAAGCAGGGCACGTGGGTTTGGTTAAGGTGTCCCTAAAATACACTGCCAATAGGCGACTATACTAATTAGAAAGCGATAGAACAGTTCCTGCGCATGAAATCATGGCTCTTGCATTTGAGACTTCGTACAGAGCCATTTAGAGAATATGGTGATGCCTTTTGGGGTGGAGAAATAACACTCCTGCGAAATGTGTAGAGACTGCCTTATTCCTTTACATGCAGGAACAAAAAAGCGATTGGCAGGGGTGTCTTTTGGTCTCCCGTGTGCGCAATGTTCAAGAGGAGACACTAGTTATTGAGTTGTGATGATAATTGCGCTTTTTTAAAAGTATTTTTATACTTGTGCGTACGGCTCCTTGTCCAGCTGCTGACAGGTGTGCATTGTGGTAGTCGCCTGTGAATACTCTGTTAGGAGTCGCAAACCACATTGCCAGGGACGTTGCGCACAAAATCGATTTTCTGAAGTAGTTACATATTTATATTTAAAGAAAACAATGGAATAAGTGTGCAATACCTTTCCATATTATTCTAGGCATTCGAAAATGGTGCGACAACCAACACCCACAGAAACTTATGCTTATTGACACACAGGGCCTAATTTACACATCGTTTTTCAATGGAACAGCTTCATTGTAAAAACGCTTTTGTAAATCAAGCCGCTGCACACATACTAAGCTTTCAGAAAAATAATTTGCAACATTCGAAAAATAACCTGAGCAGAGATGTTCCTACGATGTTGCTGACAAAGTATTAAAGGTGGGCACCTTTTAAACTCCAGACTCTGCATCAAAATATTTCAAAATATACCTGCAAAATTAAGACCATGTGCTTATGCATTCATGCAGGCTTGTGGGGAAGTGTCCTATCTGGGACTGGACTATATCTTACTTTGAAGCTTGGCTTTGGCACTGGTTTAACACGTGCAAACAATTTGTTTTACTGCCAGCCTCAAAAAACACCCCTGGGAACGAGGGCGGCAGATCGTACGCCATCCCAAAACATTTGACAGACACAGCCCATCTTCTTTCTGTACCCTCGACTTGTGCCCTGCTTTTGTTGCACTGAGACTTGCATCCAATGCTTGTAATCATGCAGTTTTGATAGGTGCTACTCACCCTTGCACGCGAGTAACAGCAATATTGATAGTGCATACACATTACTTTGAATCCCATGTTGTATACACGTCTTCTTGTTGTGTTAGATGTGACAAGTGTCCCCTGCCTCTTTGGGCTCTGAAACAACTGTGTATGAGTGCGATACAAATAAAATATCAATACTGAACGATGCACGGTGGGAAAAGGTGTGGGAAGCCCGTGTCCTCCTGACAAAACACTAAGTCGTGAGATGGCTACAAGTGGAGGATATCCCATGAAGGGAGAAATACGATTTTACTTTCTGCACTAAATTGGAGGATAAGGGATCTCAGCGGAGCCCCATTTCAAACCTAATGCCCCACTGTGCCGCCCAATGACCAGTTGCACATGTGAACACCACACTCCCCGATTTCACATTCGAAAACATGGTAACAACCTCCTGTCATCCCACCAACTTCAGGACGAGGAAGAAGCAAATCCCTTTGAAGGACCCACAGATTGCAACACTGACTAACAGCATCCTGAGGCTGAAGACTTCAGACAGGCAGCAGTTGTGAGCTGATTGATGGATGGCAGTCAATATTTACCAGAGATCCCACATTGTCAGGTGGAGGCAGTTGGCCAGTGGGACAGCCAGTGTGAGGATCTTCCATCTGGCAAGGGTGTAGTTGCATCCCAGAAAGGGTAATCTGCTGACCAGATTCCCCTTTTGCCAGTTCAATGACAAAAGCATAGTATGTATCTGTGTCCTGCTTCATCAGTATCCAGAGTCTCAGTGCCTGCTCTACCCATGGCACCAAGCTTGTCCAGAGGTCACAGATGCCCATGTCAAAGCAACAATGACAGAGAAGTCTCTGCCGTGCAGAGGCGGCATTTAAGCTATGCACCACGTTACCAAAATGAAGATGATCATTAGTAGCCCATGATGGTGTCAGAATAATCTCTAAAATAAGGCTATAGCTGAGTTTACACATACTGCATGGTACTACTTTTGATCACGAATGCCACATTGCAGTAGATAGCATATGTGTCAGCTCTGCTGCGGATGGTGATGTGAATTCTGGTCAGCTGGGTGTAGCCCACAAAATGGCAGGACAGGAACCTGGAGGGCTAGGCCCCCTTTTTGATCTATTTGTGAGGGCAGGTAACACCCTCATCCCGAAACAGCCGCACAGCAGGCAGCTGTCCTGGGCCTGGGCGTCGAAAGAACACACCCATTCAAAAGGAGTAGCCTCACACCAGGGTGCTGCATCTCTAAAGGCCTTTGTTCTCAGCAAGAAGGGAAACGGGCCGCATTATGACAGACAGGAGGGCTCTGGTCAATGGAATGAGACTTCCACCCTTTAGAATCTCATTGTCCCTCTCTCTTTCCTGTCTCCTACACTTCCCCTTAAGCAAAGCACATTGGGTGTGAAATCCGAAGGGCAAAGTCAACTGTGTTCTAGAGCAGGGATTGGACTACTAAAGTTTTAAGCCAATCACCTGAGGATTTAAACCTTTAAAAGACTGGGTCTTCCACCCGTTCTTCAGATTCCCTGAGATCCTCTCTGATCCTTTAAGGCCACAAATTCGCTCTGAAGAAGTCACTTTCCAAAGCACTCATCCTGAGGTGAAGAAGGAATCGTCCAAGAAAGAATACAGATCTGTTCCCTACTACTCTCAGGGCACATGAGGAGTAATCTCTGCTGTGGATCGGTACCTACACTCTGCACTGGAATCTGCTGAGCTGGGAGAGCAAACTCTGAACAGAACCATCCATCCTAGAGTCCCCCTGAACGGGCTTCACTATAACCGGAGGGCCAGACCAGCCGATGTTCCTTGTTCTATCACACCAAACCGGTCCTTCTGTGTTAACCGCACCTGGATCAAAAGGGAAGTCGCTGGCGCTGTTTGTTGTGTGCCCTCCACCACTTTGCTTGCACTTTCAACCAGCTGGACATTGCATCATGTCCTAGCTAAAGCTCATCACCTACTAGGCCCAAATCGACTGCTCAACACAGGGACCGAAACAAGCCACTGGAGAGTCACACACTGACTCTAACAGGGGGTTACAACCACAGCCCAACCCAGCTAGCCCTTGAACTGGCGCCTCATTGATCGCACATGGACGCACCCAAGATCGCCACTTTGACTACCATCGCCCGCTGATTTGAACCGCGAGCGTCAGCTAAAGCCCAACTTGGACTTGCCAACTTTGAAGCATTCGGGGGACTTCAATGACCTGCATGTTTGAGAGCCGCCCTTCTATGGCACCGAGCATGCACATTCGCCCCAACTCAACGCCTGATTGCTGCCTGGACCCACTGATTCAACTTGCCTGAACTGTGCTTGGTCCAGTCACATCTACGTTTGTCACCGGGTCTGACTTCGTCACCCCACCAAAAACTGAATCCAGGTACTGTCGACTCTAAACTGCCCCCTTGGTCCACTTGGACCCTGGAGACTGGTTAGGTCATGATCAATCCTGTTTTTTTCAGCTAAGAGACCCTTTTTGTGGCTAGTGATTTACCCACCAACCTTGGGATTATCCTCAGAGTGCTACTTTCTCCACTTTGTCACATATTCTCTGTTCTTCCTTTGCAGTGGGTTTTTGTACAGTAGCCTCTACTGGTTCTATGAGCAGATGGTGTGTTTGATTAAAGTATATATATTTTTAGAGAACTTTGATTGGACATCCCCTTTATTTTGGCATTCCCTCTGCCCACCTTACCACAAAAGACGAAGAAGGAGGTATATCTCTTAACTATCCCTGTTTTACCTGTAAGTTTGCATAGTGTTTTGGTTTGTAGAAATGTGAGGGATGAGTGGGCCATTTTACCCCTACTCATACTTGTACTCCTACGGAGCAGAATCCAATCCTTCACAGGCAGGGACTGAGAGATGGGAGGGCCTTAGCACCTGTGCCAAGGCCCACAGAAATCATGTCAGAGCCAGGCGGCTGATGTATTGATGCTACCTTTTTGCCAAGATATTGGACCTATGTTATAGGGACCCTGCCCGTGGATCTTCAGATCAGTAGCCAAAAGGGAAGGTGGGGGATCAGTTCCCTGCCAGGGAGGAGGAACTAGCAGGAAGGAACCAATGCAGTGCGAGTATCTTCCTGAGGTCCCAAGTGATGCCACTAAGACTGATAGAGTCTCAATGATGTCTAGAGGAGGCATATAAAGGTGCAGAAAAAAAGAGAGGGGGGTTGTGTGAAGAAAGCTCGGAAGAGGGGCACAGAAGGCCATTAGGAGCAAAGGGATGGGAAGGTGTCCAGAAGTAAGATGAGAATGACAGAGGCGGAGTGTAGGAAAGGAGAAGCAGAGACAACAGAAACAAGGGTTAGGAGAGTGACAGGAAAGGAAAAAGAAAGGAGGAAAGTAGCACGAAGAAGCAGCGAGGGGGAGATGCTGGAGTACAGAGAGGTAAAGTGGAGGCAAAGGAAGTGGAAGGAGAAAAGGAGTTGTGGCAGTGCGGCAAGGAGGCAAAGGCAGGAGTACAAAGAGGAGGAGTGGAAAGAACGAAGTAGGAAAGAGAGGTAGAAGCATAGTAAAGTGGCAAGGAGGAAAGAGGACAAGTGCAAGGAGGGAAATGAATGCAGAGGAGAAGTAAGAACACGGACCAGAAAGTCGGACAACCATGCAGGAGGAACAGAAGAGAAAACGAGAAAGGGGAGCCCAAAATCACTTAGCAGACACAGCCAAGAGAAAGAGTGGTACCAAATTAAGGGGTGAAAAGGAACACCAAGAGACAGAGGGCTGCAGAGTTAAGAAAGATTGAAAAGAAACAGCCTGCAGGACAGACTCTACAGATTAGTCAGGAAAGTGTGAAAGGAGATGCTCAGAGAGACAGAGAAGAGCAGAATCAAGAAGCGGGAGCTAGAAACTCTCAGAAGAAAACAATGTTTTGTGACTTACAAGAGGATGGGAGCAACACTTCCAAAGAGGGAGGAGACTAAGATGGAGAATTAATAAAAAGAAAGGCCCATAAGGGGATCAAGGTGCCCAGTAAAGGAAGAAAAAGGAGAATACCCTCCTTTAAAGAAGGTAAAAGGGATGACTTCTCAGGAAAGCTGGTTTAAAAACCTTTGGAGGCTAGAAAGTTAGTTGTACCCAGAGGAGAAGCAGTGTAGCAGGAAATGAAATCAGGACCCCCATCACCTGTCTGATCAATTGGAGCACTTATGCACAACCCCTCGTTTACATGTGTCTTGAACCCAGGAGGGTAAATACATTTGGGGCTCAGAGTCAACCTAGCAGCAGCTCCTCTTAGTAGCCAACATGCTGGTTCATCTCAGAGGGGATCGACAAATGCACAAGAAAGGCCAAGAAAGAAGTGTGGTTCACTATACATCCCAGAGATTGCAAGAGTTTGCCTCTTGACAAGGGTGGCAGAGCTGTTCTAAGAGAGATTGATGGACTGAGGTATGAGCACCATAAAGACGCCTCAATGGAATTGTTGAAATTTACTAAACTGCCACGTCAGGCAAAATCAAACCTAATCCATGTTGCTTTGTCTAATACTCAGAGAAAAGATACTGGGCCTCATTACGAGTTTGGAGGTAGCGAGGGCGCTATTAGCGCCATGGCTGCCTCCAAAATCGTGTCTGGGTCCGGGTTCCCTGAATGGGAAATTACCAGGCCATTCCGAGTTTGGAGGGCCCAGTAATTCCTCCTTCAGGGCACCCGGGGCCGGTCCTTCCCCATTCCCATTCGAGCCCCCATAGGGCTCAATGGGCATGGGGAGGAAGCTAACAACGGGCCCGTCAATTACGGGACCGTTGTTAGCTCCCTAGTTCCCTCGAGGTACCCGCTATGGACGTCTGGAAAAACCAGACGTCCACAGCGGGTCCCGCGAGGGGACCTTGTAATAGTGCGCAGTGGGTTTAACAGCACAGGCACCATTACCGGCACCGTTAAACCCATTCCGCACTCCTCGTAATGAGGCCCACTGTTTTGAATCATCTGTTGATTCCCGGGGCATGACACCTGACAAACATTGTGCAACCACTTATCCGCAATGCCCCCTTAGGGAACAAAATCAGTGAAAAATAGAAACTCTAGAGGAGCTATTTCACCTAACAGATTCTTCTGTCTGTAGCAGAGAGGGTGTCCCACCAGGGAGAAGACTGCAGAATTAGATCGGATAGTGTAAGTCATCATATTCAAACTAAATAAAAGCCACTGCAGCAAAAACAAAGAGTCATCCAATAAATGACCAACTCATGGCCCCCCTGCCAGACTTGATATGAACTTGACTCCCTACCCCTCATTTTAGATTGAGCCTGAGAGGCCTAGAGTTGTAGAAGGAGGACACAAGCTATTGAGCACTTTTAAGCCTGAAATTAAAGCTATCAAGGTGGGTGCTAAAGTGGTACTAACCGAGGAGAACTATTACAGACTCATCGGTAGGCGTACAGGAAGGTATCTGTGGTTTTCCTGACAGTAATTTCTTCAAAGTAATTTACTTTGAAGTAATTGTTTCAAAAACACTTTGAATTAAATACGGGGCTGTGGGCTAAGGAGTTAAAAGGGGTGGGGAAGGGCTTGGCGTAGGGTTATTAGCATAGGAGAAGGGGACTTGGGAGGGGCACCCCCAAATTAAAAACAACAAATCAAAGTGATTTTTTTAAAGTAATTAATATGAAGTAAATTACACTGAAGTAATTACTGTCGGATAGATAACATGAAACTGTTGCAAAATATGCACCACAACTCTTCAAAACAAGAGGCAAGGTATCCCCAAGGACCGGAACCACCTTCAGGAATCTTCTATGGATGGTCTCCAGGTATTTCAAGTGTACACACTGCTCAATGACATCACCAGGGCGGCTGTCTTCTAGGGGTCTGAGGAAACAAGAAAGGCCTGCTTTAGCATCCAGTCTATTGGATATAGTCCCTTTGCACCCACCATACTCCGAAGAAGAGTAGACCTAATGGGAGAACCGGTTCCGGCTGGCAGTACCAATACTGAAGGCAGTTCTTAGTCAACAACAGGGACTTGCCAAGACTCAGAAGGACACACAGAACAATGCTGGGTCAAAGCTGGGAAAACTGTAAGCTAGAGAGGCAGAGAAAGGGAAACAAACCTCCATTCATAGAAAGCGTCATAACAGAATTGACAGAGGAAGGATTCTGAAATCCTTATATTAGGTTTGCGAATGGAGACTTTTAACTATCAGTGAACAGTAAATAAACGCTATACAAATTCACACAACACGCACACACATACTAGGCCTTTGGAAATGTTTGACTCTACACCACATTCACTTCTGGAGGTTTCAAATGTTTTGGGAGAGAAACAGATGGAGGTCCTGCCAGAGAAGAAGTATCTGAGAAGAGTGAAGTGGAATGAGGAGGAAATGCAGAACAGGACATAGGGACGTCAATGGAGGTGACCGTGTATGTCAGGAGTGGTTGCTGGAATCAACGTGCGTTAAAGACCCCAGGTAAGGAAACAGGTAAATAAGGGCAGGAGGGGTCTGTGGCACAGGAGCCCCTGTGTGTAGACTGGCTGGCGGTACAATTGCAGCGCATAAGTGCTAACAGGGACCGGCTGTCAGTCTGTGGCATGGGGCAGAGCGGGGCTCTTTGGTGGGTGCATGGACATTGCAAGACGTGAGCATTTTGCCCACCGGGCATGACCACATCAGTGCAATTCGGGTTGCAGCACTGCTTGTCGATGTTAGGGGGAATTCACAAGAATGTGCTAATTTCCCCTTACCTTTTGAGACCCCCAGCAACTTTGCTGAATTTCTAGAATTTGATTTTTTACCTGGGAAGAGTGTGAGCCTTTTTCACCACTCTTCCATGTATTTTGATGTGGGTTTTACTTTTGTGTTCTTTGGATATGGAGTTTTAAAACAACTCCATAGGCATCATATTTTTCTGTGTGTCACACAGCACCCTCAGTGCAGTGACACAGGGGTGTTTTTGAGACTCCCCAAGGTTTAAATACCTTCTCTGGGACTGACTACTGTCTCCCAGAGCATGTCAAGTTAAATTGACTAGTCTTTCTTTTTAAATGTACAGACCCAGTACACACTATCTTC
This sequence comes from Ambystoma mexicanum, assembly GCF_040938575.1. Taxonomy (NCBI): domain Eukaryota; kingdom Metazoa; phylum Chordata; class Amphibia; order Caudata; family Ambystomatidae; genus Ambystoma; species Ambystoma mexicanum. The sequence continues at coordinate 1,923,972 of NW_027182336.1, read as the reverse complement.
CTATAGAGTGCTGGAGGGGTTGCTTAGCTTCCCCTGAGTCTAAACACTCACGTAACAGTCAAATGTTACCCTTTCCCACTTTAATTGGCTGGTGGCAGTGGTTTTAAACAAGACTACCATGATTTTTCCCGGGTCAGCCATGTTTTCCAATATGGCGCCCAAGACCTATCTGTAAAAACAGACTCCGGCCAACTTTTTTCAGCATTTCTTTTTGGAAAGGTCCTTCTTGCTTTGTCTGCGCGCCAAATCAGGTTTGGTCCCTTTGTTCGTTGGCCTTTGGCGGGCTTCAGTGCTGAAGCCCTCCTCTGGTGCCTGAGTGTCTGGGGTGGACAGGATGTGAGGGAGGTGCCCGAAACTCCCTGTGCTTAGTCTCCTAGTAGACCTGAATGCACTCTGGTGTGATTGGCCGGCTGGCTGTCCGGCAAGGACAGCAACCCTGCTGTGTGTGTTACAGCCAGGCTGGAATGAATGGGGGAAAACTGTTTAAAAGTAGGTCTCTGGGAAAGCAGAGTCGACCACTAGAACGAAAGAACCGAAGACGAGCTGAAGGAAGACGACTGCTGCAACTCCTGGTCCACCAGTGAAGCCTTGCTGCAGGTCCGAATTGCCTGAAACTCCATCGACAGAGAAGCCCTTCAAGGTTAACTTCTTCTCTTGAGTTTGGTGGGAAAAACCAACTCGTAAGCCATCTGGACACCGTCCCCAACCTGGTTGAATTTTCTTCAGAGTGCTGTTGAAAACCGGTTAGCCAGGGGGAAGAAACCAGCTCGGGGACTTGAAGGCACTCACACCTTAAACCGACATTTTGCCAAGCTTGTGGCCTCTTCTCTGTGCGGTGCAGAAACCTCCCGACGTCCTCCTTCTTGTCCCCACAACTGAAGCTCAGGAACAGCGAGATCTGCAGGAACTGCCAGGAACAGCTGCCTCAGCTACAGCTTTTCTTGACTTACAAGGTACTGTGCAAGTGCGGTGCAGAACTCTATTCGGCCGCGGTGAAAGTTTGTGAAACTTTCCTGACTTTGAAGGCTTGTCCTTCCCTAAACCACCATCTAACTTTTCGTCTGACGAAATTCTTCTAAGATCTGTGGCAAAGACTTAACCGTTTACTATCAGAACCGTGCTCTCCTATACAAGACTCTGAACCATTGACTTTGGCCCAGGCCTATTGAATTGAATTGCTGGTTGTAGTTAACTGAAACCCTTTGTGCTGCCTATGAAAGTATTTGTGCTGTTGATTCTTATAACCTTGTCTTTTTACCCCTTTTTAAAGTAACTGAAGTGCCATTTTGCTGCCACTTCAGGAGAGATGAACTTGTTCAGAAACTGATTGGTTGTGTATTGCAGTATATTAGATTGTGATACTGAGCTGCTCTCACTAGTGGAATGTTTTCCAAAGGACTGTGTAAATAAATGTATATTCTTTTACCAAGAAACCTTGAGTAAGTGTTTGTTTGAATCACTGTATTTGTTGGTCCTTTGTGTAACCTGTTCTACTGCTCACTTTACTCTTGAGATAAGTCTGGCTGCTCAGCCACTGCTACCACATTACTGTGTAGTACAGGCGTGTACCAAAGGTGAAATTGTACTTACACTTGTAGTCTTAATTGTGTGTAGTGTTCCCAAAGGGTACTGCATATGATTCGGCCTAACAGTCGACCCGCACAATGGATCGTGTGCCTGACAAGAACAAGAAGTCAGAACTTAAAGAGTACAAATCCAGACACAACACCTAACCATAGGAACAGAGAAGAACATTTAAGACGGAGGGAGAATCTTCATCAGTCACTTTAATAAATATCTGTAAAGTCCTAGAAAGTGAGGAGGTAGAGGGAGGAGTGGACCCCTACCCTATGGATAACCTATGGATAACCTAGAGGATGGTGAAGAAGACCTGTCTTAAACCTAAAGCGCATATTCAGATTAGGGTTTTCTAAACAGAAGGTGCAGGTCAGGAAAAGAAGGGGACTCAGAAGTCATAGGATTCTTGAGATGAATGAGATCATGAATCTCCCCACAATTAGCGAAAGAGCTGAAAGTAGAAATACAGCTGGTGGAGTCGAACAGAGCGCAATTTGAGAGATTAAAAGAGTTCATGTAGTTGCTCTTGCGAATATTCATTAGAGAATCTGAACATTGAAATTGTAAAAATGGTTTAAGAATGTGGGGCATGTCAGAAAAGTTGAAGTGCTGGTAATTTCGAAGAATGTGGCCTCTGTTATGCTCCAGGCAGAGGTCACAGGGGGAACATCATGATGTATAACTTCTGTTGTTTGAGTGGTTTCTGTCAGATTCCAATGATTTACGTCGAGAAGTGGTTTTAGACGCAGGATTCCAGGCGGCCCATGTTTAACTGAAATATTGTAATGTAGTTGACAATCTTTAAATGTGTGGACAAGCAGTGATGGCTGCCATTAATAGACAGGCGTGACATCATCACATCAGATCCTGCTCTAAACACCTGCTAAAAGCCAGACAGTGTCCATAGGGATGCCTGTCTCTCTGCATGCATCAAGGTCCTTATGCAGGAAGAGACACGTTGGGGTTCCCTGCACGGAATGGGGAAAATCACACGGTAGATTTCCTGGCGTGCTTCCCACTGCATGTTGATCTAAAATGAGGTAGACGAGTACACCCCCACAGAAAGACTGTTCCTGTGGGCTTCCAAGCATCTGCACCATTTCACACCCTCCTGAAAAATAGTGTGTTTGTGGTTACACTTTTAAAAGTTACAGTGTTGGAAGATGAAGGAAACTTTGATCTAGAAAACAGGGTTATAGATGAACACATTGGGTACCAGCACAGAGATCACAGTCAAAAAGGACCCAGTAGGATCTTGATTCATTGTTTTACATGTTTTCAAATAAGACATTACTCCAGCACACCAATCCAAAAGCATCGAATCAGATTGGCTTACATTTGTTATATGATAAGATATAACTCCCTCAACCAACCACAGACAGTGGCAGCTTGAGCAGTTAATAGTGGACAGCTTAGGTGTGATTGCATTGGTTCACTTCGCAGGAAAACTACAAGTAATTCATGACAATCCTATGTATATTTTTAGAACGCTCAAGTGGGATTTACAATTGTTACAGTAAATACCAAATTCTATGCAGTAGTGTGGGGTGCACAACCACAAAATGAGAGAGCAAGAGACACCCAGGGGGACATGCTTCCCACGACGGGGAAGGGGAAGGTGGGGGGGAGAGAGTTGGCAGAGGGGAAGGCTTCACAGATCATCACCAATGAAATTTAAAAATAATATATAAGATCATTAATGACTCAGATAATCTGTGCTACTGCACAAACATGAAACATGAGACAATGCTTTGAAAATGATTTCCAGGAATGCCAATGGGGCTAGAATATGAAAACGAGGAAGTAATTTCTCAACGATATCAGATAATTAGACATAGCTGTTGTACTTTTGCAGGTGGGATTTCTTTGGGTTGAAAGAGGCATAGGTTCTGAAAAAGATTTATTGTAGATGAAAAGGAATCCTCATCAAAAAGAAATCTGAACAAATTCTTGCCCAAAGCGAATCAGACCCCCGGGGGAAGGTGGGCATTAGGTAGATTGGAGAAGTGAGGCGAAGGGGGCGACTATAGTTTGGCGTCTGCCCCCAATGGTGAGGACAGATCCTTTTGGAATAACTTATTACTGGAGTTGGTAAAAGTTTCACCACTTGCCAACGTTGGTGAAGATATCACTCTCTTGGGGTAGATCCATCTTCTAAATGTATCCGTGAAAGCCTGAAACAAATTAGGTAATCCCTGAAAATGCATATAGTGTTGTATAAAACTTCAAATAAATAAATATGTAGATAATACTATCCGTACTTGTCATATCATAACCTGATCAAGCTCTCGCTTTCTCCATCTCTGTTTTTTTCTATCAAACCTATCTCGCTCTTTCTCTTTCTCACTCGCCACTCTATTTCTTATGCTCCCCCCTCTCTCTCTGATACTCCATGTATATGCCTCTTTCTAAGTGGGTAATCGCGTCTTTGTCAGGTAAATATTTTATTACAAATAAAAATGTTACACTTGTCTCATTAAACAAAGCATTATTCTAAAACCAAGAATAACCATAGACATTATGTTCTTATAGAAGGTTATCATTACACACACTTCTATCATACTCTTTGTAATACCCATATGCGAAAAGGGATGGGGTCAAAAAGCACCAGCGAGAGTTCCAGCTTACTTTGCAAAAGACGGGAGAGCAATTTAGGAACATATGAATTACCACAGATCTCCATATTTGTCAAATATGTATTTGATTAAAGGGTTGTATGCTTGAATGACTAACTACATAATGCACTAGGCTTGATACTTTTAATGTTTCCGCATCATTCACCCAGACATTAAAATGTTTATGTCACTGAAGCATAAATCCCAGATAAGACAGTTTAACTGTTTAATTGTGAGGTTTGAAAGTGTGTGAATTTTGAGGAATGACACAATGTAAAACACAACTTGCATTTAACACACTTTCATTAAAATTTCCAAGAAATGGGTTTGGGGTGGATGAATGCCTATAATTGGTAGGGAACTGTTCCTCAAATAGTATGGAATTCTTTAATGAATTAGTGTCAACGATGGGGGTAGCTCAAATTATGGTTTGCTGTGTGCTCAGAGTGAGCAAGGGGTTTCACATAAAAAAGGTTTTGAACCCATTCTTATGTGTCTCAGTCCTTCCTGTGCTTCCTTACTTTAATAACCAAACTTCAAACGATGATAAACAAAGAGGAATTCACTTGCTGTTGGCTAAGTCCTTTAGCCTCCAGGCTAACCTTAATCTACCATACAAGAGCTCTCACAGTTCAGCCAACTAAAAGGTGCATAAAGCTATCCTTTAAAAATCCTTTAAAAATCCCTCATCTGTAACCACAATGGGCCTGATTCATAGAATTAAATAGCGCTGAAAAACAAGTGCAAGCGTGCAAAACGTGCACAAGCGCCCGTTTGTTGATTCATGTAACACATAGCGCGTGGCTTACCGGAGACTTGCGCTGAATCTTCGTGGGTCCAACACGTCCCTGCGACATCCCGAACGACTTGCTCGAGACGCCCAGCGAAGGCGCATACCGTCTAGCACAGTGAACTAAAAAGGGGGCAGAACACGTGGAATGGGGAACAACAAGTGTAAATGTGGGCGTTACGTGGGAAGTGCCAAAGTAAAATACTTGGAAGGCCCACACGTGCGCTAACAACACGTATTGATGGAATTGAACAAGGCTCCCCTGCGCGCGGAAAAAGACACGCTAATCCGGAAACAAGTCCGCCAAGGGAAAGCAGCCGTAAGTGTCACCGCGCATCAAAAACAATGCATAAAAAGAGCACGCAAACACAAACGCGCGTATACATCTACGAAGAACGTCCCCTTCTTAGCAGCAGTGATCGCGGGACATCGCAGGAGGAGGAGGATAGTCAGGGCACGCATTTTTCTACCCAGGACGAGCCTTTTTGGGATGCCTGATGACTAGGTCTATGGCAGGTATAGGTTCCTACTCCATATCGTAATAGACCTGGTCACGGAGTGGGAATATGACCTCACATCACCCACCCTGCGCTCCCAAGCACTGAGCCCCTTAGAAAAGGTGCTCAATGTACTGCATTTTTTGGCCACTGGGTCCTTTCAGCAGACAACTGCCATCGTCGGGGGCATTTCACAGGCCACGCAGTCACGCTGCCTACACCAGGTGTTGGCAATCATGACTGCCTGGCCCTCAGTCCGCAGGCACATATACATGCACAGAACACCCGCAGAAAGGCCGGCCGTGGTCTAGGACTTTTATGGGGTGGCGCACTTCCCTAAAGTGATTGGTGCCATCGATTGCACCGATATGACCCTACGTCCACCTAGGGCCACACAGCACATCTATCGCAATCGCAAGCACTGGCATTCCATCAATGTGCAGGTTGTACGTGATGCCAAGGGAATCATCGCCTCTGTATATGCCAACTATCCGGGTTCCACCCATGATAGTTTCATATTCAGAATGTCACCCCTACAGCGGGCCCTGGAAGCTGAGAGGCATGGCAACACATGGCTCATTGGTGAGTACAAATGGCCCTGCAAATGCATGCATGTCTCACACAGACAGAACCACACCACTTATAACACATCTCACCTCTGCAGGGGACAGTGCCTACCCTCTGAGCACCTACATGATGACACCAATACGGAACCCCACACCACCACCCCAGGTAAGGTACAACGCAGCCCATATTGCAACTCGGGCCATAGTGAAGCGCACATTCGAAGTGCTAAAGTCACGCTTCCGCTCCCTTGACCACTCAGGAGATAAGCCACTATATGCGCCACCAGTAGTGTGCAGGATCATTGTGGCAGCATGTGTCCTGCACAACGTTGCAACATAGTGTGGCGTACCGGTGGACATGGTGGTGCCCCCACATCCCCAACCACATGAATGGTGGCTGCGCATGGGAGGGGAAGGGCATGTGGCGAGGCTGCTCGTACCCAGCTTGTGGCACAAATTTTCACCTAAAATCCAACCCCTGCTGAGCGCACACAGGCCTGGCACATTCCAGGTGACAATCGATGATGATAAAGGGACAATCATCTGTCCCAACCTTAACACCCTGAGAATGTGTCCTCGGAAGTGCTACATTGTGTGCATCCCATAGTACTAAAAGTATCTCAATCTGGTGTGCACAAAAGGAACACATGGAAGATGGAGTATGCCACAAACACCATGACAAAGTACACATATAAATGCTGGCCTGTCACTTAAACCCTCCCGCACTTCATGCCACCTGCTTGACACACCATGCCATGGCATGCAATGTCTAAACAGAGAAATAAATGGCCAACACATAACACTACTGTCACAAAGCGTGCAACTATCAACCTAAAAACTCCACAAATAACTCACACAACAATATAATCATGTACACAGGAACATCGATTGGCCAGTACCACAAACCAGAAACACAGGACCCAAGAGTTCATCTGTCTGACCGTGACCATACCCAAATGCACACGTGCCTCAATGTGTGTTGACTTGCACATGCCACCCTTCTAAATTCCACCCTTCCAAATTCGTGTGGCACTGCTAACCAAAGGGGGCCAGGAAAGGGCATACAGCATGACGGCTAACAACAATGGAGACAGTCAAGGCAATACATGAAGATGGAACATGAACAAAGGATGCATCTCAGTGTACGAACATAAAATGATGGCAACCATGCACTGGACAAACAATCATGAATCCCACTAGGGGTGTATACAAAGGTCAGACTTCAGACTGCCCACAGATAGAATGGAAGCCCAATGCCACTGTGTAAGTTACTTTCACACGCAGCACTCCTAGCAAGCCCATGGAAAGGGGAAGCAGGAGACAAGCCTCTATGGGACCAGCTGGAACCTACAGTGGATGCCCTCGGCTGCCACACAAAGCAACACACTGTCACATAAATGCACAATAGACAAAAAACTAATAAAAAAAATACAAAAATGCCCATAGTGGACCGGGGGCAGGGGGGCCACCCAGGAGGGAGGAGGTGCTTGGTGCACGTCAACAACCACATGTGTGGATTTCAAAAAAGAACCCTCCATGGGTTAATGGGCTACACGGCTATGATGGAGTGGGAGACCCGTCGCTGCTGTCGCCATCCTCTGGTGCTGCATCAGAATGTGGTAGTGGAAAGGGAGGATAACCACGCATAGCCCTGGACTGGTCTGGTCCTCCAAGGCAGTGACCATGCAGGAGTGAGATGCTTGCATCTGCAACACGATGGCCTGGAGGTCTCCATGCAACACCTCATGGGATGTACGCAGTTCCTCCGTGATGGTACGAGTCATCAGTTGCATCTGCTGTTCAGACCGTCTACTGCTGGATGCCTCGAGTGCAGCCAGTGTAGTCCTGAAGGACCTATACTCTGACCTCAGGGCTTCCCTGCTGGCCTGACTGTCACGACTCGCCTACCATGGAAACTCACGGTTCGCCTGCCATGGAGATTATGGAGGAAATAGAGGAAGGACTACTCCCTGAGAATGCTGTACGCGGTCTAGACGTTTGATGCTTGCCGGCCATGTCTCCATGAACAATAGAGGAAGGACTAGTTTTCCCAGGAGTGCCTTGCGCACTGAAGTCAATTCGGCCTTTATATTCCAGGAAGCGACTAACGCATTCGTGTTGCAACTTCCAGTGCTACGGAAGGTAATCCAGCACTCCTGTGTGTGTGTACTCTTTTGCTGCTCCCAAACGGCATACCCTTCGCCTCTGCCATTCTCAGACGGCTTGTAATCCTTGTGCCTTCTACTTTACCTACCTCTTGTATTCCCATTTCTTCCCCATGCACGCTTGTTCTTTCCTACGCGAGGTGCACGCCACGCTACCTTTCCTTTTCACCTCCAGTCTCCGAGTTTCCATCTGTACGTGTAATTCAAGCATTCAGTTCTTCTCCCGGAGTTTTCACGGAACACTGCATCAACTACACGGTGCATTCTGGGATTCGTAGTCCACTCAGCCATAACCATCTGCTAGGGTTTTTCGGCAAAGCTTTTCCCTGGCCTGGGGTCGGCTTCCCGGGGTCCCCGCTGCCAGGCAAGCTGCATCTCTGGCAAAGTGGCCTCCGGTGGAGCTCACTCCCATCACTCCAAACAGGGGAAAAGGACGTGTATGAAGCCCAGCGATAATTGGAGACAGAGAAGGAAAGAGCTATCTTCGGACGACTCCGTGGACACAGATACAGACAATATCTCTACCTTAAAGGCATCAGGTGAGGAGGGGGTTGGTGAAGATATTAAAGATCAGACAGAACCTGAGACTGACCCTCTGCAGCCAAGGAAGCATGCAGAACCCTCAGTTCCGCCCGTTGGCTCCTGTTGCTGGCCACCATGTTCAGCCTGTGTGAGCGGCATGTGGACCGCAATGCCTGCTGCTGGTGCTCCACCTGTCTTGCTGGGGTATCATGGAATTGGCCACACTATCCATGCCCTGAGCCAACGTCTCATGTGAAGCAGCCTGTTGTGCAACAGCATACATGGACTGCTCCCACACAGTATCGCCAGCTAACACACAGCCACAGCGTTGGCAGACCCCAAGCCTGTCTAGGCCAAGGGTACCTGGCCCTTGATGTGATGACGCTGTCTGTGGCTGCAGGACTGCATCCCTTCCTTGATCTGCTGCCCCAGGACCAAGAGTCAATACTGTGGAGCGTGACCCGGAACCGTAACTACCACAGAGTGACGTCCCGACACTGACTGGCCCTGTGAGGGGTCGCCCCCCCTTCAGATGTTTGGGATGCAATAGCACCCACAGTCGATGCACTCACCTGCGATACCACAGAGGTATCCACATCTGATTCACCACCAGAGGCTAAGGCTTCCTCAGAGACGGACTCAGACCGAGTCTGGGCTAGGATGGCCTGTAGCACCAGTGGAACTTCATGCGCTACCACACCACATCCTTCACTGGTGATTGGTCATAGCATACTATCCTGTTCCTTCTCCTCCTCTGCATCCAGTGCCGCATCACCTGCACATGGGCAGGAAGAAAATGAAGAGCCATGTAAATACCATAGACCACACACATAGGCATCACAATGTCGTCATGTAACACAGCAACCTGCCATGTCACAAACTCCCGCACCTACGCAGTGTCAATGCAAGTGAAGGCTAGCATGAAAGCAGCCATGGACCTGTGTGGAAGGGCTAAATACAACCTGTAGCACCTGCATCACACATTAGCACCTGACTGGCACAGTTCATCCACCAACATCACAGATGCAAAAACACATACGCCACGTACCATAGCCATGCCTGATCTGTAACACTGCATTAGATGTGACTTGCTGACTACTGTCCCAGAGCCATGTACAATGGATGTGACATGACATGTAAATCACAAACTCAATACACACAGGTGTCACATGGTGCAACGATGCAAGGGTGGTGGAATACAGTCAAGCCAGACACACCCATCCATTGAGGCCAGCTCACATTGACATCACGCGAGTGAATAGGCATGGTGAAGGTGAGATCTGGGGTTGGAAGTGGGAGTGGGTAGTGCTGTACATGGGAATGGCATACCAAATAAATACAACTACATTAACATCCATGAAAATGCAATGTGCTGGTGGAAGTGTATGTGTAGACATCAGCTGTCAATAGCTGCTAGAGGGTTGTAGGGATACAGTTAACAGCCACCGAGTGTGGAGTATGGCAGGGAGGCAGTGCATGGGTACAACTGGTGGCTCAGAGGCCCGTGTCGGAGATCATAGTGTGGGCAGGTGACTAGTGCATTCTCCCAGTCATCCAGGACTCCAGCAGAGGAGAGGAGGCAGAGAAAGCAGAACACATGAGGAAGGATCATGAGAGCCACCAGAGAAGGTTCACCTCCAGTGTCATTGATGCAGGGAGGCTGTTGCAGAGGGAGGCCCCAGCCGAAGATAGACATTAACCACCAACTAATTGCTGTGAGAAGTAACTGACCCTGAGGGAGTAGGAAAGGGATGATCAAATACCATGAGAAGGAAGCAAATCAGGAAGATGGAGTTGAAGGAATTGCGGCACCAGGAGCCATAAGGGCCTGTGGACAATGCAGAGCGATTGACAATGAACAGTTGTAGCCACTGGGAACCAGTGCCATCATCACAGTCCTAGGGAGACACAGTGGGCCTCATTACACGGAAGGCGGTGAACCATGGCGCTATTAGCGCCATGGTTCATGCCGGTAAAATACCAGCACCACCTTGGTGGAAAGGGGAATTACCGCCCCATTCCAAGGTTGGCGGGGCAGTAATTCCCCCTTCTACCATTGCCCTTCCCCATTCCCAGTTCTGCCCCATAGGGCTCTATGGGAATGGGGAAGGCGCTAATTATGGTACCGCAAATTGCGGTACCGTAATTAGCTCCACTGGTCCCTTTGCGGGTTGGTTTTTAACGCCTGCAAAAAGCAGGCGTTGAATTCCCCAACCCGCAAAGGGACCTCGTAGTAAGGCGGTAAGGATTTACTGGTACCGGTAAAATACCGGTACCGGTAAACCCTTACCGCCTACCGTGTAATGAGGCCCACAATACCTGGCACCAACACAAAAGGACAATCCCCACTGCCCAGGTCAGGATGAGTTGCAAGTAGAGGCACAGAAATTGGCCATAGGGCGTTGCAGTACCCCACCATAAGTATGACCAGTCCTCTGGAGACACTGAGCTACTGGGGGAATCAGAGGAAAGGAGGAATCCCCCTGAGGAGGTGCAGCTGGCAGGGTGACCCGTCAGAGATGTGCGGAGAGAAGGCCAGTGTGGAGTACAAGATTGTGACAGGCTATCCGCCATCACAGGTTGGAGCAGGAAGAGGGTCAGGAGGGCCTGGATAGAGTGACATGGGAGGAGTGAGCAGGTGTGGTGATGGGGTTCGTCACGGTGTGCAGCACATTGTGCGTTTGCAGTCCACAGGTCAACAAGCACGTTTCAGTCCACCATGACATGGTTCACCCATTGCAGTCATGCTAATGTGGCCAGAACTGCCAGACAACCAACACACTTCATCCAAGCAACATACACATGACCTGGACACACATGCATCACCACTTACCAGACATTGCCTCATAGATTGGAAGGTCTCCAACGCCTCGGATCTGCTCCACATCAATCATAGCACCTATGATCTCCTCCTGTGGAGTGAGTTCATCGTCCTCTTCTGGTGACCCACCAGAGTAGAGGCGTAGTTGGCACCCATCTTACCTTTAGCTCGGCACCGCAGGACATCCCAAAGCTTCATTGCGTCAGCAGCTGAGCGCCTCTCATGGCTCAAGGCGTTACGGTCAGTGACACACTGCCAGTGGGCCATACGCTGGGCAGGCGTATGTGTGCTCCCTGCCTGCACAAGTATGTCGCGTTGGTGTAGCTGCATGTACTCCACGAGGACCTGGAGCTCCTCTTCACTAAAGCTCCTCAACGTGAAGGTCTCCTCTGCCGTGCCTTGGGACTGAGCCTGTTTGCCTACTGCACGCTTTGCCTTCTTATGAGGCTGTGCACACCCCGAGTGGCTGGGAACACTTGGGTCAGTAGCGACTGGAGCACTGGTGGCCTGGGCTGTGGCATCACACACTGATAGCGTGACTGTAGGTGCCCTTGCAGGTGGCTGTACCTGGGTGCCGGTGCCATGACGCTGCACAGCATTCCCTGCCCCTGCATTTTCGTGGACCGCGTGGGGAGCACCACATGAATGGATGAGTGACCTGGAGGTTGGGTGGTGGTTGCTACAGCTGCCCCTGCAGCTAACTGACCCTGGCGGGTGCGTACACCAGGTGACACTGCTGTATCTGGACCCTGGGTTCCGGTGCCATGACACTGCACAGCATTTCCCTTCTCCCTCGATGCACGGATAGCATCTGCCCCAGCGTCTCCGTGGATTGGGGCGGGGAGCACCACAGGCATGGATGAGTGACCTGGAGGCTGGGTGGTGGTTGCTACAGCTGCCCCTGCAGCTTACTCACCCTGTTGGGTGGGGGCATGGCTCTCCCTGCACAGGGCTGGACACCTCTGCCACCTTGGGCGCCTCCGCCACCTCGCACACCTCCACCACCTCAGGCACCTCCACCACCTCGGGCGCCTCTGCCACCCCAGCCACCTTTGCCTCCCTTCTCACTTGTTGCCCTCCCAGTCATGGCACAGATGGAATGGTGCAATGGGAGGTGCAGCTATTGATTGTCCTGGGCAATCTGAGTGAGGGGGAAGTGTACGTGATGTCAAACGTAGCAGAGTGCCCCAGCAAGGCTCAATGTAACACCTGGGAAAAAATAAAATGGGCTGCGTAACGCATAGGCACCCCAAACATGAAAAAAATGTGTACGTGTCCCGTTTTCAGCCCACGTGTAAAGAAAAAACCTAACGCTGTACGCTGTGGCACCGAGCAACACATACAATACGTACGCGAAGGACACGTAAACTACAGTGATGTTAAATAAGGGGATATACGACACACAGGGGCACCCACAGATTGCGAAATGCATACGCAACTCACCGTCAGCCTCAAAAGTACACGCACGTGTGCGCGGAAGCAGTCTCCCACCAAAAAAAGAGGCTTGCACGCAGTGAAGAGATTGCGTGGAAACAAAATACACACATCTGTCCTCTATAACTCAGCAAGCGTGTGATGCTCTCCTACGCTCTACTTTATCCCGATCCTGAATGCCATGCCCAACGTTCAGCACGTGTCACGTAAGTTACGCACTTAGGGCCTTGCCTCTGATTTCACACTTACGTACTGTTTCTGCATGTTCAGAGTCACTCTGTTTCCAGCTGGCCACGTGAGTAACACGGAAGACCCATGCTCCTGCCTACCAGCCAATTTACCTGCCTCCAACTGCCTTGAGCTAATATATGGTATGGTCACAGGTACTGGGGGGCCCCATATGGTGTGGGCTGCCTGTAGGGTATGGTCACGGGTGTTGGGGGGTCCCTTGTGGTATGGGCTTTCTGCGGGGTATGGTCACGGGTGTTGGGGGGCCCTTGTGGTGTGGGATGCCTGCGTGGTGTGTTCGCTGCTGATGGCTGCATGCGTGGGCCTTTCCACGCGATTTGGCTGGTGCGACCGGGGTACGCGATTATGCTGGGATGTGGCAGGGGTACGCACGGGGGCGTGTTGGGGGTGTTACTGGCGCTGCTTGATGTTCATTGCGCCACCGCTACTGGTGCCTCAGGAAATCCATGAATACGCGTGATGCGCAATTGCTGGTTTGCGCCACTGCTGGCACATGCTCCTTCTCGGTGCGCGGCGCTTGCGCTACTTTTGCGCTGGATTCTATGAATTGGGCCCAATATGTATCAAATGGTGTCCTCTGCAATTCCCTCCTGCGTTTCCTCATAGTTTTGCTTTCAGCAGGAATTCCAGTTACCACACATGGGTCAGGCACCCTCTTGTTGCTGTTCTGCCTGCACCGTGAAGTGGATGTTCAAGGAATATCACTCACTCGAACACAGATGCATAGAATCTGCAAAGATCCGAGCAAAGTATCCAGATAGGGTTCCGAGTCCTCCATGAAGAAGGACCTAGAGTATAAAATACATTGGCTAGGTCTTCTGCAAATAACCAACTGAATAAATAAAAAGAAGATTATCTTATCTTACCACAGGAAACTGAAGGATTGTTACATGTTGTTTCAACAAGCAAATTCTACAAAATTGAACATTTAAACTATCATTTGAAGTAGTTTTTACTACACAACGGGCCTCTCCAGGCTCAGTGAATGTTTCATTGAGCATTTTCTCCTTTTTACCCTCTTGTTGCTGTAACACATCAACCTTCTGAGGGCTCTCCAAGCCCTTGAATTCTCTGAAGCTTCTCCCTGGTCTCTCCAGGGCCTTGGTGATTCCTCTCAGGTCTCAACACGACCCGAGTTTCTCCCAGGTTTCTCACAGGTCGCCCTACAACCTTGGTTTCTCTCAAACTTCTCCCAAGTCTCTCCATGACTATGGTCCCTCGCAAATATTGCTCAGTGCGCTTCCTGTGTAAGGGCTTTCGTGAAAGGGCTGTCTATGGCTGTGAACGCTGGTCATCTGGCTCCTGTTTTCTTCCCTGCAAGAAGCTGAACTTTGGTAGGAGACCATATTCTGTGGACATTGCCTTGAACTTATAAAGAGACTGAGCAAACAGCTAACTACTACCATTTAGCTAACAGCTAACTACGTTTTTCTGCTCTTTCAATAATTTTGGAAAACTGCAAGAAATGTTCTCTGCCCCCTTGGCACAGAATCCATTTGAACAGGAAATTCACGCTTCATGCGTAAGGGCTTTCGTGAAAGGGCTGTCTGGAGGTGTTGGAGGGGGCCCCCTTTACATGGCAATCTGGTGAGATTAATTACTTTGCACTTTTAAGTATTTGTATGTATTAAGGTATTACTAGGTATAACGTGCAGCAGCTTCAACACGTTAGCCCAGGCTTCATATTAGTTCATCTTCCTTAATTCATTACATTGTTGCCTACAACGATACTTCTGGGGTAAATTGTGCGGATTGAAGTACAAAAGAAAAGATTTATTGCTGACAACATAAACTCACGTGTCATTTTGAAGTGAAACAGTGTGCCGTTGAAATAACACAAGCGAATTTCACTAGTACCAATAAAAACAAAATAAATGGCCCGGGTTTACACTTTGACATCTGATATGCCGGCTTTAAAAAACACAGCAAAGACGGCCAAACAACTAACGCCTGCAACACAGAGACGTACTTCAGAGAAGTCTATTACTTTAACGCCGGTGAACAACAAACCAGCTGCCTCTCTGGATATCAGAGACTTCTGCATTAGTCGCAGTCTACTAATGCAGCTTACTAATGAAAGCGCCCTCGCAAATGTTAAAAACAAGCTAGGAGAGTCAAACTGCAAACACTCTTGACACAATGCCTATTAGGAATATTACAGGCCACTCAATGCCGTACGAGTGCAAGAGAGGCTTGCACAATTAGAGGCTGGGATTACCACGTCCCACACGAGAGCGAAAAGCATAAAACACAAGCGGTCTCAGGTGCACAATTTGACTTGCTCGTGTGAGAACTCGATGTCTGCAATTGAAAGTTCAGCATCGGCAACTCCTAAAACACACAACAAACCTGCAATGATAGATTTAGCATATTCGCCTTCTCTGTACATCTCAATTCATGAAAGCTTTACTGAACCAATTGATAATTTGAACCTATCATGCTAACCTGCCATGTTCCAGCATGATGGTAGTGTTTCACCAATAGTGTCTATCTCCTTTGTTGCGCCTACTCCAAGACGCCCAATTGCGCTATCATGTCATAATGGGCACTCGAAACAGCAAGAACAAATAAACCAACAATCTTTGCTTGAGATTACTCTCACATCAATCAATGTAGCTATAATTAGCTTGACCAGAGTGGTAGCTACGATAGATGATAAACTGACCTCACAATCAATTCAAATAAAGTAAATTATGGACTGGATGTCTAAAAATATCCAGCTGCAAACAGAAGCTAATATAGCTCTAAAAGTGCCTAGTTCTCCGAGCAAGTCATCACAGAGCGAGCCACAGCTACAATCCCTGAAAGAAAGACTGTTGACAGCAATTTAACCGGCATTTGCCGAAATCATCCGTCCAGTCAGGGAAGAACACACTACATCAAATGAAATTCATAATCCGCGCATGCAGAATGACGACATGCGCGGAATGGAAAGTCCAACAAAACAACAAAACTATGACATCTTTTAGAGAGAAAGGGTGCGCAATCTGGGCTGAATAATAAAAAAGCACTCCCTAAACCAAAAGTGATTTAAACAAAAAAATCCAAGAACATCAAAACAACTGGTGCTAATATCAAATCAGCCTCTTGTCAATTCATCAAAAAAATTACTGTAGCACAAAAACAAAATGCAAGTTTGGCGGTAATCAATAAATAAAAAAATATGCGAAAAGCTACTAAGAACATAAATGTACATGGAGGTATCTCCACTGGAACAGACCACCTACCACTAGACAAGCTAATTTCCGAAATAGCTGTACAGAAAAAACTTGCGGAAGAAATCAGAAGAAAGACATTAGTCCCCCAAAAGGCTACAGTTAAACAAAACCAGAAAGGAGGAAAGCCTAATGCCAACGGTAAAGAAAATGAAGAACAAAGGGACAAACAAGCCCGCAGTCAAGAAATACGAGAAGCCGTCGATGCTTACTTGGCTTCTCAATCAAATTCATTACAAACAGAGAAACGTTTGTCCCATTCTGACCTTTCAAAAAATGGGAATCCAGAAAATAATCATTGCGGTTGCAATTCTCAATCGAGTGCAAACAGACTCTCTATTATTCCCCAGCAAATGACTGAAGAAATCTATTGCTCAATGCCAATGAAAACGCAAGTGCCAAAAAATCAAAACCAAAAATCTTCACTCACACGTAATGATGGAATGGCAAAGAAAGAGACTAGCAATAATAAAACTGCGCACCATACAGTCATTATGAAATGCCGGCCGGCTCCATTCAAACAATTTACTTTATGTCGAGCCAACATTTAAAGTATATTCAAGGACACCTCCATCCTAGGCGAAGTGACCACAGTCAATATAGCCCAGGTCGAATTTCCTAACCTATATGAGCCAGAAGTGGTTAGGCTATGAATTCCATCAGGCATAGTCCCTAATGCCATTTGGATGGCCAGAGTGGAATTATTCAATCTTGGATTCATCATCCAACAAGATCCTGAGAACACCTCTTTAGGTAAGTTCTGTAAACCAACTATAGAGAAGTACATCCCAATCTCCCAAAACTCTGCGTCACAAATATGCGACCTAACAAACCAAGCATAACTACCTTGGATAGATGAGTCTCCGAAAACAACCAGTAACATCAAATTGGCCAGTTGGAATACCAGTGGGCATGCTCATTTTGAGAGATCATTAGCAATCAACTTGACTGATTACGATATATTAGTCCTGCAAGAAACGTGGCTGCTACATACGCCTACGTGGAATGACCATCACATCTCACTACTTCCAGCCATCACTGCTTTGAAGGGACGCCCAATGTCGGGTCTAAGGGTTGCTGTAAAGTTAAGCTCGGGTTTTACCATACAACCTTGGGCAGAACCAAACGACTTCTTACATTTGGTTAAAATCTACCATCAAAAACGAGTGATAGCATTAATTAATATCTATATGAATCCCTCTGGCATAACTGATTCCAAATTCTTCTGAGACCTTAAGCAATTGCTAGATATGATAGCCGTGGACTCACAAATTACCAACACTGTACTAGCGGGAGATTTAAACTTACGCTGTCTCGACAAGTCATCAGACCAACAAATCAACTCATTTAACTGGACTTCCTTGATGGCAGAAAGAGGATTATTTATGGGCAATGGCTCCATATTAGGTGACATCCCACCACATTCTACGTGGTCGAGAGGTACTTCAGAAAGTACAATAGATTTCAAATACATGGACAAAACTTTACACAATCAAGCAATCACATTTGAAATTCTGGACCAAACTTATAGCGATCACAAAATACTAACCCTAACTTGGGACTGGGATCTTAGCGAGACACAAACTAGACAATATTATGAACCCAATGTACATGTCAATAATGGGAAATCACATATTCAATGGAATGACCATCCCTTAACAACACTAAACTCCATCATACTAAAAAATCTAGAAATGTACGGAGATAGTGGATACTTAACAGCGCTCATGTCATTCAATACAAACAACAATTAAATTCTAAAAACAGGTGTGTATCCAAAACACTCGATCGACCTTGAACAAAACACCAAAAGGAATGAATTCAGAAAGAATAAAAAAGCAGCCTCTAAGTTACCAGGCAAAGAAAGAGAGGCGGCACTAAAATCAATGAAGTGCCAATATAGGAACTGGACCCGAAATCGCCAAGCTGTGAGATACCAACGAGACGGAGAAAATATGCTAAGAGCCTTAAACTCCAAAAGTACAGCAATAATCTGGAGAATGCTGAACAACACTGCTGGGAACACACAAATCCATGGCGATCATCGGTGGTTATACCAATCTTCAAAAGTTGAAACCGCACAGCACACCGTAACTACAGGCCAATCTCACTTATAGATGTTAGGGTTACTCTTTTCCCGATTCATTCTTCGAGAGTTCAATATATGGACCAAGAATGAGAGGAAACGAGACCCACATCAGACGGGATTTGTGGCTGTTATGGGACGGTTGTTAATCTCTTGTCATGCCATCAAACATGAACATCACAGAACAAACCAACCACTATATATGGCCTACATTGGCCTACATGCAGCATTTGACTCAGTCTCACGGGAACTCTTAATCAAAAAACTTCAAAAAGCAGACTGTCCTGAGACCATCTTGGACATTATTCATGAACTACATACTTAAACTATAATGCAGGTCAGGCTAAACACAGAAGGAATGCTTTCGACTCTAATCAAAATCACCAGAGGCCTTAGACAAGGCTGCATCCTTGCCTCAGCCCTATTCAATGTCTTCTTGCATGACATGCCTGAGATTTTCGATGAGGTGCTCACTGATGCTCTGAAATTGGGTCAGGAAAAAGTGACGGCGCTAATGTACGCGGACGACCTGATCATAATCTCCAAAACTCCAAGCGGCCTACAAAATTCATTGCAAGCATTATCAACATACATGATAACTAATCAACTTATGATTAATATCTCTAAATCTAAAATCATGATTTGTAATGCACCGACGAGCAGGTCAAACAAACACCACTGGAAACTATAGGATGCTGAGCTCGAAGTAGTAATACAGTGCACATATTTGGGAATGAAGATTGACAACAAACCCTCCAATGAAGCCCATCTAGAGTTACTGCAATCAAGAGTTACAACTGCTATTTCCCAAACTAAAGTAATTCTATACAAATATGGCAAATTTTCAATCTCATCCGCCATCACATATTATAATCAAAAGACAACTCCAATATTGCTATATGGACTTGAAACATGGTTGAATTTAAAGAATGACATCCTACAAAAACTTGAAGGAAAATAATGGAAGTCGGTA
This sequence comes from Ambystoma mexicanum, assembly GCF_040938575.1. Classification (NCBI taxonomy): domain Eukaryota; kingdom Metazoa; phylum Chordata; class Amphibia; order Caudata; family Ambystomatidae; genus Ambystoma; species Ambystoma mexicanum. Next base: position 1,904,461 of record NW_027182336.1, on the reverse strand, counting down.
TTAAATCTGCCCCAATGTGTTCCAGTGGTGTTTGTGCGCCATGAGCTTGGGTTATTATCATTAGCGACTAAACACCAATGGCGCCAGTGTGCATTATTGAGTAAATGCATACTGTCAAAAACACCAAATACCTTGCTCACGGCTCTTGCTTGTTTTATGTTGAAAACTGACTGTGACTTTGCTAAAAAATGGAAAACAGCAGTATTTAATATCATGGTAGAGGCTGATGTCTCCTTACAAACATTGTTGGAAGATCCAAACAGAGCTCAGAACAAATTATACTTGATGATTGGATCAAAACATGTGAGCAATGCTCTAGATACAAAGATTTTAAGAACAATCCGTTTGCAAGGAAAAAATGTGGGCAATGCAAATCCTATTTGATCCCTTACCTATCTGTTAACCTGAGGACAGAAATTCTACATTTTAGAAATAACCTCTGGCCAACGAGAGGTAATGAGCAAACGAAAACAAATCCACAGTGCACTTAGCTTTTGTCGATTCTGCAAAAATGTATCCCAAACAGAATCTCTAAAACACATTGGCCCTCATTACGACCCTGGCGGAAAGTAACTGACATGACCGCCATAGCGTAAATAGCGTTTCCGCCATTGCACGATGGAGCAAAGTGCGGCCAATTCCGACCCATCGGGCACGAGCACCACGCCATGGCGGAAGTGCAAAGTCCGCGATGGCGGAAATGACCCCAAAACGGCCCATTCCGCCGTCGTACGGCGCCCTAGGTGCAATTCCGCCACCCATCTTAGCGGTCACCGTAATGAGCGGTCAGCGCAAATTACGGTCACCGCAAATATACGGAAACGGAAGTAAAAACATGGGGCCGGAACGGGAAACAAGACGCCGTACACCTATAAAATCAGAATCCCAACACAACCATAAAAAACCGACCCCGAGACACATCCCAACCCGTTAGCCACCCCATAATAAAAAAGAAAAATGGGAAAAGTTGCTAAAAAAGCGTGCGATCGCAAGCGGCAGGTCCACTTCTCCCATGAGGAACTCACCGTGCTCACAGAGACCCTCCAGGAGAACGCTGCCGTCGTCTTCTCGACGCAAATGACCAGGACGGCACTTGCGAACAAGAGGGACATATGGGCCCTGGTGGCACAGCGGGTAAGTGCGGTGGGGACCGCACCCCGCAACCCACAGCAATGCAGGAAGCGATGGGACGACTTGCGGATACGCGTCCGGAGCATACTTTCAGCCAACCGCAACATTGCCACAGCTACCGGGGGAGGATCTGATTCACCCATCAAGTTGACCCCCTGAGAAGAAATCTGTGCCTCCACCATTGGAATGGAGAGCATAGAGGGAGTCGGAGGGATGGAGAAAGGAGTGCAGACATCCGAAGAATCAGGTAGGTGGGCCAAATTAAACAACGCTAAATCCACAAAGTCCAATCATGTGAAGCACCATGTGTCCCCATAGTGCAATAGAAACACATGTCCAGGAGAACGTCCACATACATTGCCATGATAGCGCCCTGTAAAAGTCAGATTAAATACATAAATAAGTAAAAATCCTAAAAACACCCTCTGCATGTGCAGCATGCACACCCTAACTGCAGACTGCAAAATAACTGCACCCTCAATCCACACGAAAATGAGACCTCCCCCAAGGCCCTGACCCAAATCACCCTCAGGTACCACCCCAATGCATGTGATACATTGCCATTCCAATTACAACAGACCCATAAATAACGCTTGCCCTCCTTTACTCCACCACAGGGTCCAAATCAAACGACGAGCTTCAGGACACCCCTACCAGCACACCTGCAAAGAGGGCCAAGACCAACGGCCAAAGACCCTCCACCTCAGCTGCACGGATCAAGACACGTCAGCAGCACGAATCGAGTGGCAGCACACTGGAGGGGACATCAACAGGCACCCCAGCAGCCAGCATGTCCACAACAGCAGCACCACAGGTCCCCCCAATGGATGCCACAGAAGGCACTGCTTCTGGTGGCAGCAGCACCATAGGTGACACAGCTTTCATGCCAGCATGCTCCGACACAGAAAACGGTGCTGTAGATGTAGGATCCATCCATGACCTGTCCCAATCCCCCTGTATGTTTCATCCCGTACACCATGAGGACACCACGCAGGGGCACCCACAAGACGACGACTGGCCAACCCCCACAAGGCCTGTGGCAAGGCAACATGAGGTGATCAGCCCCTCTGTGACACCACCGGAAATGGGCATGGCCCAGCAGAGGCAACAGTCCCTCGAGCAGATGATAGTGCAACAGCAGCAACTGGCCACGCTCCTCAAGGAGCATGCTGATGAATGTGGGGGTTCTAAGGCAGCCATTGAAACATCTACTGAGACACTTAGGGCAGAAATGGAGCGAAGTACAGAGACACTAAGGGCACAAATTGAGGGAAGCACCGAGAGCCTGAGGGGACAAATGGAGAGAAGCACCGAGAGCCTGAGGGGGGAACTGCATGCGACGTCCAAAGATGTATGTGGTGAACTTGCCGCTGTGCGCCGTGTGCTCACTGAGCTCTCACAAACCCTTAGGGACATGCATGGACGTGAGCAGGCAGAGACATCATCCGTTGCAAGTTCCGTCCAGGGCAGCCCCCAACGCAGATCTGGGAGGAACCTGCGCTCCACAGGCAGGGGTGCCCCTGATACCCGGAGAGGGGGCTTGCAATAGCGTCTGACCAATGACAATGAGCATCTCTGGACACTGGTGTTCTGGGGGGAGGTAGGAGGGTGGAGGGGGTGTGTAGGGTTCTTCCGGGTGGCGGGTCGATTGGGTGTGTAATACCATTTCACATTTGCAATACATATATACACATTAATCCAATGAGATGTGTGGACATTGATCTTTGTGTACGAGGCCTTTCTTGGCGTACAGGCCACATTGTGCATGTTCCCGACACACACAGTGCCACAAGACCCGTGTCCATGTAACAGCCACCAGGCGTGAGTACTAGAAGCATGCATCTATGATATTCTGACGAATCTCACGGGCCTCCTGTGCCTCGCGGACTCCTTGAGGTGCTGCCACATCCCCACCCTCATCATGACCATCTTCAGGTGCTTGCAGCTCTGCGTCAGGGGGCATGGCCACATTTCTACGTACGCACATGTTGTGTAGCATTACACATGCCATGACCATCTTTGCAACCTTCTCATGGCGGTACAGGAGTGCCCCGCCAGACCTGCTGAGGCAGCGGAAACGAGCCTTCAGTAGGCCGAATGCCTGTTCTATGACTACACGGGTACGTGAGTGGGCATGGTTGTAGTCCTCCTCATGCTGGTTCTGTGGGTTCCGGATTGGTGTAAGGAGCCATCTCTTCAGTGGATACCCGGCATCACCTGTATGTGGACAAAGAAGGATGTTTGTGGAATAACATTGCTACGTACGCATCCCCCCCCTTCCTGCCACGTCATTGACGCATCACCTACCCCACATTCACATGCATTAAATGAGACTCACCGAGTAGCCAGGATCGGTGCCCTGCGTGTCGCTCCATGTAGCGTGGTACTGTAGAGTTCCTCAAGACCATAGAGTCATGGGTTGATCCTGGAAATCGGGCACAACAATGTGTAAAGATCCTGTTGGAGTCACACACCATTTGTACATTGATAGAATGATATTGTTTCCGGTTGCGGTACTGGACCTCCATGGCATGTGGGACAACCAATTCCACATGGGTGCAGTCGATGGCACCAATGCAACCCGGTATGCCGCCAAGTGCATGGAATCCCACTTTTGCGTTTGTGAGCTCCTGCTCCGAGCGTGGTAAACAGATGTAGTCGTCTGCGTGCTTCAGGAGGGCATCAAGCACTTGGAATAGTGTCCGTGACAATAGTGGCTGTGAAATGCCATGCAACTGTCCGACTGTGTGCTGGTAGGTGCCTGTGGCCAGGAAGTGGAGTACAGACACCACCTTCAGTAGGGGTGGGATGGCGGTTGGGCTATCTATCATGCTGACAAGGTCAGCGTGTGTCATGTCGACAATGGCGGTTATGGTGTCCCGGTCCAAACGGTAGAGGGTGTGGATCTGCTCAGCAGTGAGGTTGAACGGATTGGCACTGAGGCGTGGGATTGCGGGCTGCCTGCGTGGTGGTAGTGGCTGTGCTGGTGGGCCTTGCTGCCCCTGCCTTGCCCTCCTCCTCCTCCTGCGTCTCCTCTGTGCGGCCGGTTGTTGCAGTCGTTGTTGTTCGTCTTCTTCTTGAAGTTGGAGTACTTGCAGTGCTATCAGGTCCCCCAGGCCCAACATCGCTAGTCCTGTCGGTAGCATTTGGGAGTGGGTGTGGTTGTGGGAGGGGTTTGGGTATGCAATTTATGTGTTTTCAGGCTGTATAGCCTCCACCTGTGGTGATTAATTTCACCTGTGCCAGCTGCAATTACTTTTGGGCGAGCACGTCCCGCACACAACGCTGCTATTTGACGCATGGCATCTTGCAATTACAATCATGTATGTGATCCCGATGGCAGTGAAATATTCCCAAATACATGTTACTTCACTACACTAGTGAACCGGGCAGGAGCACAGTGGATTTTGCAGACTGCATTCCGCACAGACTCAATGGAAATTTCAAATGTAATGTGAGTAAATATTCAGGCGTTTCTATTCCGGGATGAGGGAATGATGAATGGATGCATGGACAGATGATTTAATTGAGGGTTTATCATGTGCATGGCTTTTTGATATCTATCCCCTTCCCCTGCGCTATGTGATGCAAAGCTGCCATAGTGGGTCCATCTTCTGTCTGCCCTTGTTGAACCCTCCCTGTCTCGACGCGCCTTCAAACACTTGTGTCTGTGCACGTTACTAATCACATCTAATGGATTCTGTTTTGACAGACGCATGCACACATACACTCGTTAGTAATAGTGTATTGAGCTAGATTTATGTCGTTATGATTCGCAAGTGATTTTTGGGTGACATTAATCCTTTTGAGTGTGCTAGCATGCATATGGTTGTATATTTAGTGTGTTGAATGAACTGAGTAATTCATATGAAGTTCGGATGCCCATGCTATTATTTTTTTCTTTTGGGTGACAGGTATCTCCTCCCCTTTTGCCGCTGCCATCTGTACGCCACTCCCATCTGTACGCCACTCCTGCAGATGGCTTTTACACTCGACACCTGCAGCTTCGAGTTAATCAGTGGAGCACCATTACGATCTTATGGGACGATCGCCAATGGGCCACATGCCCTTACGCAGTACTAGTGGCTAGGAGCAACATATGTACCTTTCAGCTGGACTAGTGCCTACTTCATGGGACTGCCCTGCGGTTCTAGGCGCTTCCGTGTTGCCTTTTTGGTCGTAAATGTAGGCCCTGTGTACCATGAAGGAACAGGGCGTCACACAAGTAGAAGCTGGTCATTCATTGCGGATGCAGCCCACAGTGATGGAAATCATTTGGGAGTTAGTTTGCGAATAGCTGTATGGCCTTGGTGATTTGGATGTGCATTAAAATTATGTTCAGATATTGACCGTGTGGCTTTATTCTTTACTAGTGATGTTGCATATTCCGATTTGTGGCGCGATGTATTGTGAGATGATCTGCATTGGGTTCCGGCTTCTGAGTGGAGTTGTGTGGTACTGTACTGGCCGCGTTTGCCTACGAGGAGTTGTGCAATGTGGGCAGGGAGTGGAGTACAGGCACTCAGTAGGGCCATGTACGGTTGGTTCGCGATGCCGTAATTCTCACCATGGCGGAAAGGTACTTTCCGCCATGCTTGATGGCGTTGAGTACATGTCCGCTAGGGTCAGAATTCGCGTACCGTTGCGCCATGGCGGAAATTACGGTTTTGCAAGGCGCGCGTGCGCGTGCTTGGTGCAGTTAGCGTTGGCGTTCACTACGGTGTCGCTAATGGCATCGTACTTTACGGTGACGGGTTATGATCGCAACGAGCGGTATTCGATGGCGGTATTTCATTTCCGCCTTCGTTTTTGGAATTCCGCCAGGGTCGTAATGAGGGCCATTATGTTGGAATGCACTTTATTGGTTGTTAAAAGACAAACACATTTATTTAAATATTACAGCCATTTATCAACTCTTAATGATGATGAAATATGGAAACTGATTTTTTTCAACAAACCGTATGTCAATTCCCATTGCAACCGAAAATGATCTAGATGATGTCTTTGACAATTAATAATGATAACAACCAACACACTTCATCCATGCAACATACACATGACCTGGACACATATGCATTACCACTTACCAGACATTGCCTCATAGATTGGCAGGTCTCCAACGCCTCGGATCTGCTCCACATCAATCATAGCACCAATGATCTCCTCCTGTGGAGTGAGTGCATCGTCCTCTTCTGGTGACCCACCTCCAGTCACCAGAGTAGAGGCGTAGTTGGCACCCATCTTACCTTTAGCTCGGCACCGCAGGACATCCCAACGCTTCATTGCATCAGCAGCTGAGCGCCTCCCATGACCCAAGGCGTTAAGGTCAGCGACACACTGGTAGTGGGCCATACGCTGGGCAGGCGTATGTGTGCTCCCTGCCTGCACAAACATGTTGCGTTGGTGTAGCTGCATGTAGTCCACGAGGACCTGGAGCTCCTCTTCACTAAAGCTCCTCAACGTGAAGGTCTCCTCTGCCGTGCCTTGGGACTGAGCCTCTTTGCCTACTGCACGCTTTGCCTTCTTACGAGGCTGTGCACACCCCGAGTGGCTGGGAACACTTGGGTCAGTAGCGACTGGAGCACTGGTGGCCTGGGCTGTGGCATCACACACTGATGGTGTGACTGTAGGTGCCCTTGCAGGTGGCTGCACCTGGGTGCCAGTGCCATGACGCTGCACAGCATTCCCCATCCCCCTCGATGCACGGATGGCATCTGCCCCTGCATTTCCGTGGACCGCGTGGGGAGCACCACATGAATGGATGAGTGACCTGGAGGTTGGGTGGTGGTTGCTACAGCTGCCCCTGCAGCTAACTGACCCTGGCGGGTGCGTACACCAGGTGACACTGCTGTATCTGGACCCTGGGTGCCGGTCCCATGACACTGCACAGCATTTACCTTCTCCCTCGATGAACGGATAGCATCTGCCCCTGCGTCTCCGTGGATTGGGGCGGGGAGAACCGCAGGCATGGATGAATGACTTGGAGGCTGGGTGGTGGTTGCTACAGCTGCCCCTGCAGCTTACTCACCCTGTTGGGTGGGGGCATGGCTCTCCCTGCACAGGGCTGGACACCTCTGCCACCTTGGGCGCCTCCGCCACCTCGCACACCTCCACCACCTCAGACACCTCCGCCACCTCGGGTGCCTCTGCCTCCCCGGCCACCTTTGCCTCCCTTCCCACTTGTTGCCCTCCCAGTCATGGCACAGATGGAATGGTGCAATGGGAGGTGCAGCTATCAATTGTCCTGGGCAATCTGAGTGAGGGGGAAGTGTACGTGATGTCAAACGTAGCAGTGTGCCCCAGCAAGGCTCAATGTAACACCTGGGAAAAAATAAAATGGGCTCCGTAACGCACAAGCACCCCAAACATGAAAAAACCGTGTACGTGTCCCCTCTTCAGCCCACGTGTAAAGAAAAAACCTAACGCTGTACGCTGTGGCACCGAGCAACTCAAACAATACGTACGCGAAGGACACGTAAGCTGCAGTGATGTTAAATAAGGGGGTATGCGACACACAGGGGCACCCACAGATTGCGAAATGCATACGCAACTCACCGTCAGCCTCAAAAGTACACATGCGTGTGCGAGGAAGCAGTCTCCCACCAAAAAAAGAGGCTTGCATGCAGTGAAGAGATCGTGTGGAAACAAAGTACACACATCTGTCCTCTATAACTCGCCAAGCGTGTGATGCTCTCCTACGCTCTACTTTATCCCGATCCTGAACGCCATGCCCAACGTTCAGCACGCATCACATAAGTTACGCGCTTAGGGCCTTGCCTCTGATTTCACGCTTACGTGCTGTTTCCGCATGTTCGGAGTCACTCTGTTTCCAGCTGGCCACGTGAGTAACACGGAAGACCCACGCTCCTGCCTACCAGCCAATTTACCTGCCTCCAACTGCCCTGAGCTAATATATGGTATGGTCACAGGTACTGGGGGGCCCCATGTGGTGTGGGCTGCCTGTGGGGTATGGTCACGAGTGTTGGGGGGGCCCTTGTGGTATGGGCTTTCTGCGGGGTATGGTCACGGGTGTTGGGGGGCCCGTGTGGTGTGGGATGCCTGTGTGGTGTGTTCGCGGCTGATGGCTGCATGTGTGGGCCTTTCCACGCGATTTGGCTGGTGCGACCGGGGTACGCGATTACGCTGGGATGCGGAAGGGGTACACACGGGGGCAAGTTGGGGGTATTACTGGCGCTGCTTGATGTTCATTGCGCCACCGCTACTGGTGCCTCAGGAAATCCATGAATACGCATGATGCGCAGTTGCTGGTTTGCGCCACGGCTGGCACATGCTCCTTCTCGGCGCACAGCGCTTGCTCTACTTCTGCGCTGGATTCTATGAATTGAGCCCAATATGTATCGAATGGTGTCCTCTGCAGTTCCCTCCTGCGTTTCCTCATAGTTTTGCTTTCAGCAGGAATTCCAGTTACCACACATGGGTCAGGCACCCACTTGTTGATGTTCTGCCTGCCTGCACCGTGAAGTGGATGTTCAAGTAAGATCACTCACTCGAACACAGTTGCATAGAATCTGCAAAGATCCGAACAAAGTATCCAGATAGGGTTCCGAGTCCTCCATGAAGAAGGACCTAGAGTATAAAATACATTGGCTAGGTCTTCTGCAAATAACCAACTGAATAAATAAAAAGAAGATTATCTTATCTTACCACAGGAAACTGAAGGATTGTTACATGTTGTTTCAACAAGCAAATTCTACAAAATTGAACATTTAAACTATCATTTGAAGTAGTTTTTACTACACAACGGGCCTCTCCAGGCTCAGTGAATGTTTCATTGAGCATTTTCTCCTTTTTACCCTCTTGTTGCTGTAACACATCAACCTTCTGAGGGCTCTCCAAGCCCTTGAATTCTCTGAAGCTTCTCCCTGGTCCCTCCAGGACCTTAGTGATTCCTCTCAGGTCTCAACACGACCCGAGTTTCTCCCAGGTTTCTCACAGGTCGCCCTACAACCTTGGTTTCTCTCAAACTTCTCCCAAGTCTCTCCATGACTATGGTCCCTCGCAAATATTGCTCAGCGAGCTTCCTGTGTAAGGGCTTTCGTGAAAGGGCTGTCTACGGCTGTGAACGCTGGTCATCTGGCTCCTGTTTTCTTCCCTGCAAGAAGCTGAACTTTGGTAGGAGACCATATTCTGTGGACATTGCCTTGAACTTATAAAGAGACTGAGCAAACAGCTAACTACTACCCATTTAGCTAACAGCTAACTACATTTTTCTGCTCTTTCAATAGTTTTGGAAAACTGCAAGAAATGTTCTCTGCCCCCTTGGGCCAGAATCCATTTGAGCAGGAAATTCATGCTTCATGCGTAAGGGCTTTCGTGAAAGGGCTGTCTGGGGGTGTTGGAGGGGGCCCCCTTTACATGGCAATCTGGTGAGATTAATTACTTTGCACTTTTAAGTATTTGTATGTATTAAGGTATTACTAGGTATAACGTGCAGCAGCTTTAACACGTTAGCCCATGCTTCATATTAGTTCATCTTCCTTAATTCATGATATTGTTGCCTACAACGATACTTCTGGGGTAAATTGTGCTTTGAAGGGACGCCCAATGTCTGGTCTAAGGGTTGCTGTAAAGTTACGCTTGGTTTTTACCATACAACCTTGGGCAGAACCAAACAACTTCTTACAATTGGTTAAAATCTACCATCAAAAACGAGTGATAGCATTAATTAATATCTATAGGAATCCATCTGGCATAACCGATTCCAAATTCTTCTGAGACTTTAAGCAATTGCTAGATATGATAGCCGTGGACTCACAAATTACCAACACTGTACCAGCGGGAGATTTAAACTTACGCTGTCTCGACAAGTCGTCAGACCAACAAATCAACTCAATTAACTGGACTTCCTTGATGGCAGAAAGAGGATTATTTATGGCCAATGGCTCCATATTAGGTGACATCCCACCACATTCTACGTGGTCGAGAGGTACTTCAGAAAGTACAATTGATTTCAAATACATGGACAAAACTTTACACAATCAAGCAATCACATTTGAAATTCTGGACCAAACTTATAGCGATCACAAAATACTAATCCTAACTTGGGACTGGGATCTTAGCGAGACACAAACTAGACAATATTATGAACCCAATGTACATGTCAATAATGGGAAATCACGTATTCAATGGAATGACCATCCCTTAACAACACTAAACTCCATCATACTAAAAGATCTAGAAATGTACGGAGATAGTGGATACTTAACAGCACTCATGTCATTCAATACAAACAACAATTAAATTCTAAAAACAGGTGTGTATCCAAAACACTCCATCGACCTTGAACAAAAAACCAAAAGGATTGAATTCCGAAAGAATAAAAAAGCAGCCTCTAAGTTACCAGGCGAAGAAAGAGAGGCGGCACTAAAATCAATTAAGTGCCAATATAGGAACTGGACCCGAAATCGCCAAGCTATGAGATACCAACGAGACGGAGAAAATATGCTAAGAGCCTTAAACTCCAAAAGTACAGCAATAATCTATAGAATGTTGAATAACACTGCTGGGAACACACAAATTCATGGTGATCATCGCTGGTTATACCAATCTTCAAAAGTGGAGACCGCACGGCACACCATAACTACAGGCCAATCTCACTTATAGATGTAATAGGGATACTCTTTTCCCGATTCATTCTTCGAGAGTTCAATATATGGACCAAGAATGAGAGAAAACGAGACCCACATCAGACGGGATTTGTGGCTGGTATGGGGACGGTTGTTAATCTCTTGTCATGCCATCAAACATGAACATCACAGAACAAACCAACCACTATATATGGCCTAGATTGACCTACATGCAGCATTTGACTCAGTCTCACGGGAACTCTTAATCAAAAACCTTCAAAAAGCAGACTGTCCTGAGACCATCTTGGACATTATTCATGAACTACATACTGAAACTATAATACAGATCAGGCAAAACACAGAAGGAATGCTTTCGACTCCAATCAAAATCAGCAGAGGCCTTAGACAAGGCTGCATCCTTGCCTCGGCCCTATTCAATGTCTTCTTGCATGACATGCCTGAGATTTTCGATGAGGTGCTCACTGATGCTCCGAAATTGGGTCAGGAAAAAGTGACGGCGCTAATGTACGCGGACGACCTGATCATAATCTCCAAAACTCCAAGCGGCCTACAAAATTCATTGCAAGCATTATCAACATACATGATAACTAATCAACTTATGATTAATATCTGTAAATCTAAAATCATGATTTGTAATGCACCGACGAGCAGGTCAAACAAACACCACTGGAAACTATAGGATGCTGAGCTTGAAGTTGTAATACAGTACACATATTTGGGAATGAAGATTGACAACAAACCCTCCAATGAAGCCCATCTAGAGTTACTGCAATCAAGAGTTACAACTGCTATTTCCCAAACTAAAGTAATTCTATACAAATATGGCAAATTTTCAATCTCATCCGCCATCACATATTGTAATCAAAAGACAACTCCAATATTGCTATATGGACTTGAAACATGGTTGAATTTAAAGAATGACATCCTACAAAAACTTGAGGGAAAATAATGGAAGTCGGTATTAAATCTGCCCCAATTTGTTCCAGTGGTGTTTGTGCACCATGAGCTTGGGTTATTATCATTAGCGACTAAATACCAATGGTGCCAGTGTGCATTATTGAGAAAATGCATACTGTCGACAACACCAAATACCTTGCTCACGGCTCTTGCTTGTTTTATGTTGAAAACTGAATATGACTTTGCTAAAAAATGGAAAACTGCAGTATTTAATATCATGGCAGAGGCTGATGTCTCCTTACAAACATTGTTGGAAGATCCAAACAGAGCTAAGAACAAATTATACTTGATGATTGGATCAAAACATGTGAGCAATGCTCTAGATACAAAGATTTTAAGAACAATCCGTTTGCAAGGAAAAAATGTGGGCAATGCAAATCCTATTTGATCCCTTACCCATCTGTTAACCTGAGGACAGAAATTCTACATTTTAGATATAACCTCTGGCCAACGCGAGAGGTAATGAGCAAACAAAAACAAATCCACAGTGCACTTAGCTTTTGTCGATTCTGCAAAAATGTATCCCAAACAGAATCTCTAAGACACATTGGCCCTCATTACAACTCAGGCGTTAACCCCTGATTACAAGTGTCCCTTTGCGGGTTGGTGTTTAACGCCTGCTTTTAGCGTAATGTACGGTGCAGTAATTAGCGCCTTCCCCATTCCCATTATGCCCTATGGCGGCAAAAATGGGAATGGGGAAGGGCAAATGGTGAATGGGGAATTACCGCCCCACTCACCTTGGAATGGGGCGGTAATTCCTCCACCACCATGGCGGAATCGTAACCTTAGCGGCATGGACCATGGTGCTAATAGCACCATGGTCCTCCGCCAAGGTTGTAATGAGGGCATTATGTTGGAATGCACTGAATTGGTTGTTAAAAGACAAATTGGGCCTCATTACATGGTAGGCGGTAAGGGTTTACCGGTACCGGTATTTTACCGGTACCGGTAAACCCTTACCGCCTTACTACGAGGTCCCTTTGCAGGTTGGTACATTAACGCCTGCTTTTAGCAGGCATTAAAAAACGAACCCGCAAAGGGACCGGGGTGCTAATTACAGTACCGCAATTTGCGGTACCGTAATTAGCGCCTTCCCCATTCCCATTATGCCCTATGGGGCAAAAATGGGAATGGGGAAGGGCAATGGAGGAAGGAGGAATTACCGCCTTCCCAACCTTGGAATAGGGCGGCAATTCCCCTTTCCTCAAAGGCGGTACCGGTAAATTACCGGCATGAACCGTGGCGCTAATAGCACCATGGTTTACCACCTACCGTGTAATGAGGCCCAAACACATTTATTTAAATATTACAGCCATTTATCAACTCTTAATGATGATGAAATATGGGAACTGATTTTTTCAACAAACCGTATGTCAATTCAAATTGCAACCGAAAATTATCTAGATGATGTCTTTGACAATTAATAATGATAACAAGAGAATTGAGATAGGATATAAATAATTCACCAAATTGTTGAAACAAATGCAAAGACTTTTGTATTTTCTATTTTTATTGTTTTAATTTTGGATGTTGTTTTCGTTTTCTTTCTCTTGATCTTAACACTGCAAACATTCTTGTTTTTGATATTATATACGCAAAAAAATTGTAAAAGTTTATTTTTCAGCTATAAACAATAAAAAAAAAATATTGCTCAGGTCTATCCATGGTGTTGTTTTACCTCAACAGAGCACTCTTGACAGTAATGGCTATTGCCGCCTAATTCGGTGACTCACCACAAATAATTGTAACAAGTTGCGCCATTTGAATGTAGGGGCCATTGGGAGATAATGTTTCCTTTCCATGTGCAACATTTTAGCTGGGTTTTGGGGTAAGGATGGTTGTACACATGCTGAATTCCAAAAGCACATACATCCTAAGGCAGGGGTCTGCAACCTTTGTCTCACTTCTCCCTCAGAGACTCGTATTTTCAGTTGTTGTCTCAATCATGCCGTGCACAAATCTGATATAAAATGGGGAGAAACTGATCCAAGGGGAAGGTCGATCGTAGTTCACACGTTAGTACCTTATAGGGAAACTAGAGACCCTTGCAGCAGATTTCTTGTCTGTTTATTAACAACATTATGATTTGCCATCAGTCAAGTTTGTCTATAACACCTAGAAGGCATGGGTTTGAAGTCAACTGATTAAGATTGCAGCAGAGGTGGACAGACTCCCTCTCCTCTTGTGGTATCTCTGGGTTGGGAATTTTCTGATTCTCTTCTCACCTTTCCAACTGCTTCCATATTATTTCTCTCGTTCATTTTTTCTAGCTGTGTGGTTCTTTTTTTATTCATTTTTTTCTTTTCCTTTCTCGTTACTTATTAATTATTTGCCTTTATCATCTTGATTTTTATGTTATTTCCCCTCTGTATTGTGACAAACTTCCTTTTACTGTCACTTGATTTTTTTCTCTTTGTTGCTACGTCTTTTCTTTATGTCTCTATTTTCTTGAAACCCTTTCTTTTTTGTTATTCTTGCTCTTCATTCTTTCATTTGTGCTTCTTTTATACTGTCCCTTTGCCTTCTCTCCTCTTTATTACTCACTTTTCCTATACCTATGTCCTATTTTCTCCCTTTCTTGTCTTTTGTACTGCTTTTAGGTTCTTTAATTTCCCTCATGTTCTCTTTCTTTCTTTCTTTCTTTCTTTCTTTCTTTCTTTCTTTCTTTCTTTCTTTCTTTCTTTCTTTCTTTCTTTCTTTCTTTCTTTCTTTCTTTCTTTCTTTCTTTCCCCCTCCTGAACCCCTCTCTCCTGTCATTCGCTTTCATGTTTATAGCATCCTACATTGCCACAGGCTCATTAGACTCTTTGCCATCTTCCTCTCTTTCGGCACTTTTACCCAGCTGGGTTTCAGGAATGAATGGGAACAAAGGCTCTCTGTTTGAATAGGCAGTAAGGGCAGTTTCATGCTTGGCCGTAAGCAAAGATCCCAGATCATTGAAAATGCTGCACTTGATGGTGTGCAGATCCAAGGTGGCTGGTTGCAGTTACTCCTTTTAGTAGAAATCGTGTTCCACATTTCTTTCATTTATTAGAGTTTCTGCATAGCGCCCATTCCGCCATGAAGCTGCTTTGCACTGCAGGGATTAAAAGGAGACATCTGAGGGCAAAAGGACAGAGTCAGTGGGAAGTACCCTGGAAGTTGAAGGCCATTTTATCCTTCTCCCTTCTCCCACACTGGTTTTGAGTTGGTGGGGGTAAGAGGGAGGCGTGGAGAAAAAACAACACCAAAGCTTTTTTAAGGAGAAGCTTGAACAATAAACCTTTGATGAGCAGAGAAGGTTGGACCAAGTTGCTCATGCATATTTCAGTTTCATTTCAGTTTTTGCTCACCCCTGTTTTTTGCTTTTGGTAGCTCTTCTCAATTTGAAATGCATCATCAGATTTAAAAACATAATTAGGAAGAAAAGCAACATTGCTTGATTTTGTAGAAGGGAAGTTTCAGAGGTCAGGATTATACTGAAACGGGGAGCGGACAATTGGGGAAGGATAGATGTTTTTTCATTATGCAGCAACCAAGAACGATAGGGACCCAGGCATGGTGACAAACGATACAATGATACATTGCTCACTTCAAGGTATGCAGCATGCACTGTGCTGGCTAAAGAGTGTGGATAACTATGCCATCAACTGGAAGGACTGTAACCACATTGAAGAAAATAGCCTTTGCCTGAAATACCTCCTGAAAATCAGATCATAATGTGACCTCCACCTGGTGCTCCAGGTCAGATTTAGAATAAAATGATTTTTTACAGAGTAAAAATGTAAATCTAATCCCGATGGGAGTATTTTTAGGAACAATGTGAAATATTTTTTAACTGGAAAACGGAAATGTTTTATAACAATTATTTCTTTGCACATAGTTATTCATGAACATTAAAAGATACATGTTTACTTCTTTTGATCAGGCAGTTATAATAGTAGTTTCTTCCTATGGTGGTACTAGGTGAACTAGTCTAAACATATCCATGGACCTGTGTGGGTGAGAGCAGGGGCACAAGGTTTACTATTTTTTGTGGGGGGTATTTTTACTCCCTATTTCTGTTTTTTGGGAGTATTTGATTATTTTTAGGGAGTAAAGAGGCTGATACACCCCTTTTCTGTAGGGCTGCCTCCACCCAAATGTTGTTTATAAAATGCCTTTTTGTCCCTCGCTTAACAAAAGGTTTGATCCCATAAGTAAAGGAATACACTAGAGCATCCTCTTCATTCATGGGTCTAAAAGAAGAACAATGCACAGAAGAGTCATTGCTGAACCGTCAGTGCATGTGTTCTCCTTTGGACAGCAGCAATGTAAACCACTGCTCCCCCACATTCATTTTCAGCACTCAACTAGATATGCAATTTTACTTTGTTTTGTGATGTGGTATTTCAGAAATACTGCATGAAGCATTTCCCAAATATTGCATGTTTGGCATTACTCCACAGCCACATAATACAGGCGGTGACACATATGGGCCCGATTCATGGAATTTTTTGCACAGTAAATAGGGTGACAAACTGCGTGCGGAATTCTGCTTGTCGATTCATGGAATCGACTCTGCAGCACTTTCCCCTACTTTGCGGGGACTTGGCGCAAGCTCAGCATGCCTCAATGAGTGGGCGAGTCCGTTGCTGCGAGGTGTGGCTTGCGCAGAGGGCAGGGAAGGGGACAGAACTCATAAAATGAGGAAGAGCAAGGGAAAATGTGGGCGTAACGAGGAACGGCCCGTAGGCAGTCCATCGCACACCCACTATTGCACAGAATGATACGTATTCATGGATCATCCGCACAACTTCTCGGCAGGGAAATGGGCAAGCAAAGCCCTAATAATATCCGCCCCGCAAAGGCAGGCTACAGACACTCGCGCATAGGATTCACTGCACAAAGGTAAGATGGGGTGTCACATTTAGGGGTACATGCACGCAGCCGGGGTTCTGATCGAACTTAGGGGTGCACGTATGCAGTGTATCGGTGAGCAGGAACGGTTTACGGGGGTTCGCACGCAGTTTTTCCAGAGTTTTACCCAGATTACGATAAATCATACGCATGTTGTTGCGGTGCCGATACAGTTATGGGGGAACCTGCGCAGTGTCCCCGAGATGCAGGCCTGCTTGTGGGGAACCCCACACAGTGTTTTGAGGGTGCATATATTTGCGCCCGGGGAGCATACAAAAGGTAGTTGTTTCTGGCTGTTTTTGCTTTGCGTGGCGGCATGTTGGGGGTGTTACGGCCGCGAATTGCCTATGCGGTCACTTTGCGCGAACAATTCCATTAATATGCAGTGTTTGCAGAAAAACATCTGCACGCAGGCTCGCGCAGATGAGCTCTCAGTGCGCATGCTTTACATGATTTATGGGCACGTTTCCATGAATCGGGCCATAAGTAGGAATATCACAGAACTTATAATGAGCCCCACTGTTTTCAAAAATGAGTAATTAAGATGGCCTAGTACTGCTGCGGTGGGAGGGTATTTATTCTGAGCAAGTGATTGAGATTGAATTCGTGAAACGGTTTACCAATGTACTCATTTATTCACTCTCACTTAATTAGGGGTCCTCTTTCTCTCATACTCCAGCATTAGCAACTCTCAGTCCCTTTGGCCTACTCATTAGCATGTTTGGCACTAAACAGTGGAAACCAGGATTATCACCCATCTGTTTCACTATGTCATGATTTGGAATAACTTGTACAGTGAATAGATTAGAGTAAACGAGTATTGCATTGAGGGATCGCCCAGCTGCCAAGCTGCCAAGCTTCCCAGTTCCTTGCATGACACCTCGAGCCAGTCCAGATTTTTTGTCTTGCCATTGGAAGGGTGGGCCTACAAATCCAAGCATGCAGTCAGAAAACAAAACCGAACTGGCTCAAAGTGTCACAAGTGATTCTGGGAAACGTGGCAGCTATGGAGACCTGCTACCTTTGGACTTGAGCGTAATACTGTGGCATTGATGCAATTTTGAAATGCAAAAAAACGTGTTAAAGCAGGCAGCATTGCTGAAACACATTTTTTTCCACTCCATAGTGTACATAGTGTAAATGCCTCCCACACTGCATGTCTGAGGGAGGCACTTACAACAGATTCCTATGGAGCCCACCTGCTTTTGGCAGGTGCTAAACACAGGTGGATTCCTTAAGAGTCCAATGCGTGTATGCCAGCATACAAATGGCATGCTCACATCCATGCATTTGCTTTTTGCAGGCGGTGCGTACTGACAGGAGATGGACAGGCATGGACATCCCTTTCCATGTCCCAGCACTGTCTGCACAACGATCCGCTACAAGTGGTTTTAAATTTGGCGTAAATAGCCTTAAGACTGCTTTTTACACTACTTTTTGCATCCAGAGCTTCAAAAATGAGCACCATTGACTTGTCTCTTCTTGCTTGGCAGATGTGCAGACATATTCAATACTGACATAATTTAATGTTCATAATTGTATCCATCACTCAAATGTTTTCACATGTATACTTGTCTCGGGCAGTTAGCCCATTGCAGACAAGCAATCTTGAAAGAGATTAGTAGATTGTACACACACATACACAAAGAGTGTGACACATACATCACCACATGTTAAGAAACAGAGCCACATGCGCAGCTCTGTTCTCTGATGTACCTACTACCAACTTTTTAGCAGCAGACACATTCCCCTGCCCCCCTCATTAAGTGTGCTTAGCATTACATCTGTGCACCATCTGCATTGCATGGTTCTTGTTGCCTCCATTTTAAATTATTTGAATTTAGCTGTGCTTAGCATTACATCTGTGCACCATCTGCATTGCCGGTTTAGTTTTACATGCGAGTAAAATTGCATTGTTTTTGTTGCCCCCATTTTCAAAATCGAATTTAGATTTGTTTTGTTCATTCACTTATCTGTTGCAATTAGTTTCCTTCTGGTTTGCATTCATTCTTTTTGGACTTCATCTACTAGGCCTCCTGGTGAGTTTAGCTAGAATGGTGCTGTGCAGTTAGTCCGCCTTCATTCCTTGTCTAAACCTCTGCCGACCTACGGCTCTCTCCATTTATCCTTTAATCTGTAACTGCTACACTATCACCTATCCCCCCCTCTCTCAAAGTCCGGTAGGAAAAGCACAAAAAAGATGTTGAGTGCAAACCCTGGACTTCCCATTGCAGACACCTATGTCAGCGCCTCATCTAGAGATGTTTTCACTGATATCCTATTCTCTGTCCCCTCTCCAGATCTATGGACCCCCCACCTCATCTTTACTCTCTCCTTCCACATGCTCTTCCATTAACAGTGGCACCAAGTGGGAAGTCCTCTTGGCCGGTTTCTCATCCTCACGTTGCTTCATTAATGTCATCACACTGGCACCATCCTGGTTCAGGGTCCACAACCCCACCTCCTTCTCTTTTACCGGATCCTGTCTTTTCTCATTAACTTCCGATTTCCCCTGCATCCACCAGTCTACTCTCTCTCTCCCTCCCTCCTCTGAATGTTCGACCACGCCCCTGTACTCCACCTCAGAAAACCTTCAAAAGCACAGACCTCCTCCGCCTGGCGACTCTTAACACCCTCTCTGCCAACAAACACTTTGCTGACATCAGTCTCCTTCTTGAAGACATTGGGCCTCATTACGACCCAGGCGGTAAGGGGTTAATGGCGCCGTAAAAGGTGGCGTCGCCGTTAACCCCTTACTGCCTAATTACGAGGTCCCTTTGCGGGTCCCTACCTTAACGGCTGGTTTTACCAGCCGTTAAGGAAGGAACTTTCAAGGCAATTACGGTACTGCAATTTGCGGTACCGTAATTACCGCCTTCCCCATTCCCATTGAGCCCTATGGGGCAAAAATGGGAATGGGGAAGAGCCAATGGTAAATGGGGAATTACCGCCCCACCAACCTTGGAATGGGGCGGTAATTCCACCATCCACCATGGCGCAATCAGTAAAATACCGGCGTCATTGGGCCTCATTATGAGTATGCCGTTCCGGTAACAACAGTGCTGGTAAACTACCGGCACTGTTGTTACTGGACCGCCATACGCTTGAGTTCTGCGAGAGGGTGCCTTTTCGTCCACCAGGTCCGACCTGGCGGGTGGAAAAGCACCCGCTCGCAGACTTTGATGGTAGCACCGGCACCATCATAAATGCTGCTGGTGCTACCATCCTCCCCCTTACCATTGAGTCCAATGGGACTCAAATGGGAATGGGGAGTAATTTTTCCCGGCGCCTGGCAATGGGGAATTACCGGGACCGCCGGGGCTGTAATGCCTCGGTAATTCCTCATTGCCAGGCGCTGGGAAAAAAAAACTACACCAGCCGCCAGGGTCGTAATGACCCCCCTTGACCTTCACATTCTCACTCTTACCGAGGCTTGGCTCAATCACTGCCTTTGACTTTGACGACTCCTTCCCGCTTCAAGATCATCTCCAAGCCTTGACCTCACCGCACTGGTGGGGGGTTGCTTTAATTTTCCCCGAGTGGGTTCCTACTTCCATCTTACATACCTAGCCCTATTTCTCCTTTGAAAGCCTGGTTTGCAAGTTGGTCATCTCTCCCACCTCCACGCTGATCATTGCTACCATTTACCGGCCTCCAGGCACCACCACCCTATTCCTCTCTGAATGGGCTGACTTCTGCTCTTCCTTACTTTCATCCACATCTAACCTCCTCCTGTTGGGTGATTTCAACATTCAACTGGATTCCCCTGGCTCTGCATCCATTCTATTAACTGACCTCTGCACATCGCTTTCCCTCTCCATTCTCCCTTCCCGGGCCAACCCACTCAGCTGGACACACTCTGGATGCTCTCATTCACTCTGACCTCTCTGTGTCCCTCCCACTAGTCACCCCTACCTCCTGGTCAGACCATGCTCTCCTCTCCACCCACCTAGGTTCCTTTGGCACCTTGACCATCCCCCCAAAAGTCCCACCAACCTCGTTCAATAACCTAATGAAAAGAGTGACTGTGGCTGCCTTCGCCTTCACCCCCATCTCTGACTATACCTCTGCCCTCAGTAACCTCCATCTTTCCACCATCAATACTCTTGACATTCCTGCCCCATTCATGAGGATCCGTCTGAAACCTGCCTCTAAGCGTAACACCTGGTACAACACCAAACTTGCGGCTCTGAAACGAAAGTGCTGGGCGGCACAACGAAGTGGCTAACCTCAGGCTCATCCTCTGACAAACTGGCCTGCCGCCTGCTCCAAAGGCAATACCGACTCGCCATCCATGCAAATAAGAGTGCCCACATACATGCACTGATCTCCGGCGCATCCAATAACACGGCTGAACTTTTCAAGATCTGCAGGGAACTAGTCAACCCTTCCGCAGTCTCCTCCTCCCCTTCTCCGTCCCAGGCCCTCTGCAATACACTGGCCTCACACTGTGCCACCAAAGCCCAGGACATCCTGACCACCCTTTCTTCACTCCCTCACAACCCATCCAACACCCCCTCACCTACATTCCCCCCTCCTTCCTCCTTCTCCCCTGTCACACCTGAAGAAGTTACCAGAGTTGTTAGCTCCATGAAGGTCTCTTCTAAACAGTTCTCCCCTTGCTCATCTAGAGGACCATCAAGGATAACATTGGTTCTCTTGCCCCTACTCTCTCTGATTTCTGCAATCACTCTTATCACTGGATCTTTCCCCTCCCCCCTTAAGCACTTCCTTGTGTGCCCACTCCTGAAAACCTTCCTCAGACCCTACTTGCCCTGCCAGCTACCACCCTATTTCCATCACCCCCTTCATGGGGACGCTGCGTGAGAAGCTGGCCTTGCCCCAACTCAACTCACACACTGAACTTGTTGCTGGTCTCCACGACCAGCGATCTGGATTCCGAGCATCCAGAGGCACGGAAACTGCTCTTCTGAACACCCATGAATTACTGCTTGCATCTCTGGATTCCAACTTCCCAGTTGTCCTTATGCTTCTCGATCACTTGCCTGCCTTTGACACAGTCAACCATTCCATCCTCATATAAAGGGTCCCCGATGCCTTTGGTACCTCAGAACGGTCACTGGACTGGCTGACCTCTCATAACTAACCGCTCTTCCCTAGTCATCCTGGGCACCTTCTCCTCTCCTACTTCCCGCTCCACCTTTGGTGTTCCCCAGGGCACTATACTCTCCCCCTGGCGTTTTAACATCTCCCTTTCTCTTCTAGCACGCCTCATCTCCTCTTTCTCCAACTTCCAGTGTTACACAGATGACACACTGCTCTTTTCCAAACTCCCTGCTGAATCTCTTGCACCCTCCATCATCGCTAACTGCCTATCTGCCATGCAGTACTGGTGCGCCTCAAACGATTTCTGCCTCAACACCTGTTGGTACCCCTACTCCCTCCTTCTTCCCCTCACTCTGGCCTTCCTCCTTAGGCCCTCCCCCTGCTCCTTCAACTGAAGTCAGAAACCTTGGAGTCATCTTGAACTCCTCTCTCTCCTTCCTCCCTCACACTTAGGACATTGGGGGTCATTACCACCTGGGCGCAAAGGGATACCGGGCACCCGTAATGACACCGGTGCCGGTAATCCCTTTGCGCCCTTTTCCAAGGTCCCTTTGTGGGTCCTCCCTTAACGCCTGGTTTCACCAGCCGTTAAGGACGGGACCCGCAAAGGGATACCGGGGTCGATAACAGTACCACAATTTGCGGTACCGTTATTGCCGCCTTCCCATTGAGCCCTATGGGGGCTCGAATGGGGAATGGCTCTGGTGAATGGGGAATTACCGGTCCAGCCGACCTCAGACTGGACCGGTAATTACTCCCTTCACCAGACCGGAGTCGGACCGATTTTGGAGGCAGCTATGGTGCTAATAGCACCATGGCTACCTCCAAACTCGGAATGAGGGCCATTGACAGGAAGTCCCAATTTCAGCTCTTCCTTTTAAAAGGAATTTTACCTTTTCTCACTTTCCCTCAGAGGCCCGGTTTGACCAAAGCCCTGGTTCTCTCTAGGCTTGACTACTGCAATAGCCTCCTCCTAAATCTAGCATCTTCCACTCTGCGTCCCATCCAGCTAATCCAGAATAGGGCAGCAAGACTTATCCTTGGCCTTAAGCCCAGGGACTGCATCTCTCCTGCACTAAGAAGTCATCACTGGCTCCTGGTTGCTGCACGGATTAAAATTAAAATCCCTCTGCATCATCCACAAGGCTGTCTGTGCCCAGGGACCACACTATCTTCAAAATTATCTCACTAAATACTCTCCCTCGAGAACACTATGTTCCTCTGGCACCAACTCTTTGTGTGTAAAGCGTTTTGCTAAGCAGTGGGCAGGTGATTGTTCACTTTCCTCAGCGGGCTCCCTCCTAAGGAATAGCCTCCCCCTGAGCCTGGAGCAGGATCTTATCAAATTCCGAAAGCTCCTTAAGGCTCCTCTCTTTTCCTCCTCCTTCCCTTCTTCTGTCTTCTGCTAATCCCACAGATTCTGAATCGGTGTCCTGGGCCCTTATGCATCCTTGGGGCCCTGACCTCCCATACCAATTCTGCCCAGTTCCTATCCACAGCACTTGCATCCGCACACCCACCGCCCTGGAGGTTCGCACTTACACCTCCCATAGCCCCAGTCTATGTAGCACTCAACATTCTTAGCACTTCATCTGTGGCTCAACCAGGAGCTTGGACGCCCCAGCACTTAGCCCCTCTTCCCTCCTCCTTGCTGCACTTGCACGTTCTGAATACTCACAAGGCATAGTAGGTTCGTCCCTTTTACCTTTTTTCTCCCACTGCTCTTAAATATTGGGTTTTTAATGTATTTCCTTCCCTTGCTCCCTCCCTGCCCTGTGGATGTTTCAAAACAGTATTTTATTATTTTATAAGCGCCTAACAAGCAAACAAATAAATAAATAAAATTGAACATTCAACCAATGGATAACGAACACAAAGTAACATTAGACAAATCCATGTATATAGTAAATGGAATGCAATAAAAAGTATAATGCAGTGAATTCCAAGTGATGTCATGCACACCCCTGCCTACACTTCTCTGTGACGTGCTCAGACTCTTTTGACTGGGTTGGCCCAAGTGGGGCACTAATTTATGCAGGGGTGGCATGACGTGCGAGCTTGAGCAATTGTTCACAAGCGCAGGCGGGTACACACACCAACACACACACACGGCACCTGGGGTGGCCAATCAGATTCCAGGGGTAGAACGTGCCACCCCAGGCCACTCCCTGGACATGTCTATGCTACTTCTCAGCCGGTATTTATTAAGCACATATGAAAAATGTATAAGAGCAAAGGCGCACACGTGCCCGGCAGCATCATGACAAAGTACAAGGGTGGAGACTTTGATCTGTGCACGCCCTCTTCCTCATATCCATGGAAAGAAGGCTGCTTGTACTCTATTCAGTGGCTTTTGTGAAAAAGAATAACAGCCAATTGTAATTGTTGCCATTACCCTCACACAGCAAAACAAGTAAACGGGGTAATTTTGCAGAACCCCAGATCAGTACAAAGTGGCAGAAAAACTGGCCTTAATGATTACTGCCATCATTATCAACCTAGGGCATGTATAGGATTTGTCAGGCGGAGTTTGTGTGCGGGGCAGACTTTGCACGCCTGCCCTCTTTCCAGCTCTGCATGACAATCCACTTGGCTTCCTGCCACCATGAGATGTTCATACGTATGTTAACTAAACTAAAGGATTCCTATGTAATCCGTCTAAATTTCCCACGCGTGAAAAGCTGGAACATTTTGTAGGAATCCATTGTAAATGCCTCCCACAATGGTTCATTCCAGGCGATATTACACTTTTCAAAACATGTAGTGCAAAAGTGAAGAGTGTTTAAATGTTTACTTTCCCAGTACCTGGTGGAAACGATTCAAATTCCATGGGAAGGACCTGTTTGCACACAAAAAATATGATGGAAAACTGGTCCCCACCATGTCCCCAATATACAGTAAACACATTGAACCATTTCATAAGTGATACAATATCCCCTTAATGTAGAGGCTCTCGCCGATAATCTTGGCACAGTTCTAGGCCGCCGGGCCCTGGATACAGTGGTCTACTAAGGTTCCATGGACAGTTACTCCAAACATGGCCGCTGTCTGCACATCTCACCTCATTGCCACTGTGGTAGCATACCTACAAGCAATAGGTTAATTCACACAAACGATGGGTCTAGACCACAGAGAGGTGTTTCCGGTGCGTGTTTGCATGTAAAGGTGGCTGTGAACTCATTCCGGCGAGTTTGTCACCCCAGGGTCGGGCTGGGGCGTATCATTTGTCTTGGGCATCAATGCAAAAGTGGCCTACATCTGCAAATGGCAATTGTGCATTTTTAGGAATATTCATTCAGTTACACTGGTCAAAACTCATAGCCGCATGGTGAAGTCATTTATCAAACTGGCTCACATGGGACAAAAAAGTGGCCACTTTGACCAGAAAAACTGGCCCACACAAGTATTGTGCTTTCTTGGTTCGGGCACTGGCCTATAGTCCAGTCCGAGCTTGGGTCCCCTTAATTTCTTCACTGGGCACGAGCAGTAATGTTCACTTCCCACCACACAGTGGAAACAGGGCGATAAAGGCAAGGCTTCAAAGTGCTCCCTCAGCCTGTCCTAAAACCTCCTTTGGCAGGCGGAGCGTTGCATTCCTGCTCTGCCCTGCCTAACCGCACCGTTTTCCGCCCACAAGTCATTTTCATGCTAGAGGAAAACGATTGGATTCCATATAAAACAATTGTAAATGTGTTCTTCGATGCGGACATAGCAGACAGCATTCATTGATGAAAACTACAGGAAGGAGCCAAAGTACACGTGTGTCGTCCCAGCCATGAAATGTGTGCTGTCACGATCCCTCCCCAGCCCCCTTACAGGACACCCCATTTTACATCCCTGGTCCACACTTTCCTCCCTGGTACAGATCTAGAATGCTTGCAGCCAGACTACACCCCAACACCTAGTTCTGATATCAAACAACTGGACAGGAACTTACGAAGAGACCACTTACCCAGAGTAAGCGATGCCAAAAGGAGCAGGTACGTCATTCTATAGTGTACAGTGTCAGATCCAGGAGAGATGGGGAGACGCGACAGCAACAGACCCTATAGCACGACACGTCTCAGCTGCTGTGCCTCTACAGGGAGCACCACACACTCTTAATAGGGCAGGACATGTCATAATACCCCGAATAGTCACGGGTTGATGGCAAACTTCACTTCCCCTTTCTACCTCAATGTCATCAACCACAATAATCAGCCCCAAAGAAAACAGGAGGCTGAGAGAAAGCCCACGCAGCCCAGACACGGCTTCCTCGTTCCGAGCAGTGTGCTGCAAGAGCTGCTGCCTTCCCTCACCGGTGTGGTTAAAGAAATAATCCTACGCGGGCAGGGCGGCTACCCTGCCTTCCAGTGAGGGTTCAGAACAGAGCTGTCATTGAGTGACGCATCTCGTTATTCCCGTTCATGGCTGGGCTTAGAGGGAAAGTGACTACTCGTTGTCGGTCGCCCCCGACCTTTCCCTGTCGCATGTTGCCCATCTTGCCCACCCTTCTGTGATTTGTCACCTTCCGTTGGCCTTTACCTTTCAACTTCCTCTTTCCACCCGTCACTTCCCCCTAACACCCAGCCCTCCTCGGAAACCAGTGAAAATACTAAATAAAACAATATCCCCTTTGTGCCCGTTTCAACATTTTCACTATGGAGGACAAGAAGGAGGAGCAGATATAGACGAAGCAACCTTAACTCCTTCTTTTCGCATTTCTTATTTCAAATTGTGTGAAAGCTGTCTGCAATGTGTGCATTCAGGCAGCATTTACAATGGTCAATGCTGCAGGGCCTCCCAAAGCGAGGCAGGGTAACTGCTGGTACCATCCAGTCAGGCTCAGGAGCTGGGCAGCCCCCTCCTTGCACACATGCCTGCCCTCTCCACCACTTACCACAGAGACAAGCAGTCTCTCTCACCAACAAAACAAGGGAAGGGTGAGGTGTGAACAATCACCCCACCCTTCCACAAAACAACAAAGTGCTAAGCACTCTGAGGAAGTACCAGGGGCAGGGAGTTCACAATGACCTGCCCACCCCTGGGGTCTCAGACAGTCAGCTGCAGCAGGCCTGGGGGCTGGGCCTCAGCCCCCACAGATATACTTCAAAGACCCAAGGCTACCCCTGGGTCTTATAAAAAGAGCTGACAGCTCACAGAGAAAACACAAATTGTTTGTGGACCCTGAACTGAGACCCAAACAGTCAGGAGGTTCGCTGTTCACTCAGCGTCTTCCACACTTTTCTTTCTTTGCTTTCTTTTTCCAGGCAAAGTTTTGCTTTGTTCTTAGTATCTTCAAAACAACCCCCTCATTCCTTACCTCTTGGGGCGTCTATTTCCAAAATGTTTGCTACAATCGTAGCGTCTTTTTCTCTTACTTTCATTAACAGACTTAGACCCTGTCCAAAGCCAAGGTTTCAGGCAAGTGGAAGGCGCGGAGAACAAGGTGACCCTCCTTTTCAGTCCAGGACACACGGCAGAGCAAGCGTCCGATCGACTGCAGATGGAGAAAGAAAACAAAACGAACAAACCAGCGCGGGCAGCTTTCACTCGCATTTTCAAGTAAATCCCAGAGCTGGGTTGCGCAGCAACGCTCGAACGTTCCATTGCATAGAATAACATTCTATTGGAAGCAAGCCGGCATGGAGCAACGGTGCAGACATTAACGCGTATTGTGAGGGCCATGATGTTGTAAACAAGTTTTTTATGCAAACGGAAGACGCAAACCCCTAGGAACCGGGCATTTAAATGCAAAAGAAATAGCATCGAGCTAGTCAAAAGAGCTAACATGCACACACAACAGATTTTATCACATGTGTAGAGCATATGTTGTGGGCATTGTTGCGTGGCGCAGTTAGTAAACATAGTGCGGAAAACCGTAATAATTTCAAATTGTCAAAAAACAAAGTAAACGGGGTGGAAAAGCAGCGAGCAGCAGATATTTTTCAGCAAGGGTCCGTTTTAAAAAAAAAAAACAGCTTCTACCAACAGCAGTTACCCATTCACGGGTAGCAACAATACTGGTAGCATAGCATTTTTCCCTACCTTAGGCAACCAGCAACTTTTCTTCTCAGACAAAAGTGAATATAGAAGAAATCCCCCCCTTTTAACACAGGCTGATGGCACCCAAGAGAAAAACCAAAGAAGCAACAGGCTCACCACCTAAACCAAAATTCCCCCACCATCTACTTGCAGCTATAGAGGCAGCTGAACACTATGGCTGGGCCTGGGTAAGGAAAACCTATATGGCCTACCTAAGGAAGGTCTACCCATGCCACCTGAATTAGAGGACAACCTCCCACCCACAAAGAAGAGGAAATCAACAGAAGGAACAGAAAAAGGTAACAAAAGCAGTATATTGTCAAAAATATGCGAAAACATGAGGGAGATGCAACAAATGATGTTAGAAGACAGAGACAAACAACTGCCCCTCCCACAGAAACCAAATCCCCGCCAAGCCACAACACCCCAGTTATTGAAAACCATATCCATCCCACAACAATACCACCAGCAGTGCACCCAGTGACGCCAACAGCAACCACAACCCCCCCCCCCACAACCCGCACCCTGGCACCAGCCTCCCCCGGTCCCACAACAACATCAGACCTGGGTGGAGCACTAAAAGCATGGGAAACCGCTGTGGCTACCACATCCAGCATAGCAGATGCAAACAGTGGCAACAGCGACATGGTGATGTTCATTAGTGCCCAACTTGACCAAAAACTGAAATCTTTTCATGCAGAAATCTTGAACAGATACAAAAGATGTCTAGCCAGGAACATAGACAATACAATCAAAGAGGCCATCTGTGCAAAATAATTTATCGAGATCTTTTCACTGATCGAAGCACAAAGAAAGGGGAGAGATGCCTTTAGGGATTCCAAGAAAATAGAGGAAAAAGCGATAGCTAGGAATGCGCAGGTAGAACAAAACTGGGACAATTGGCTAAAATCATTTGCCATCCTGGCAACCATATATTTAGAAAAAGTCCCCGGGGATGGGGCCAAACTATGGGCCTACATGGACAAAGTCAGAGAAGTAAAAATCGCCCAAAAAGGCAGGATCTGGTTAGCATACGACATTAGATTCAGGACGAGTATATCAGAGAGGCCAGCAATAGAATGGGATGAGGTGCAGCATGACCTATTAATATTAAACGCTGAGCTTCCATCTGAAGAAGAGGCCACCCAAACAGCCAAAACTAATAAAAATCCACAAGGGACCAGAGGCACAGACAATGAGAAAAACAAGAAAGGGGAACAGCCCTTTCGGAAAAACCAGCCTGGGGGGCTAAGTCTAATACCCACGGACAGAACAAAAACCAACTCATCGCCAAAGCCAACATTCCTTGCAGGAACTTTGGAAAAAATCTATGCACCTGGGGAAAAGAATGTTGGTACAAACCCAGCTGTGCAAACTGCAATGGGGACCACCCAGCAAGCAATTACACCAGACTACCAGCTAAAAATACGAAAGACTAGCAAGAACATTGTTCTTGCAAGCCCAATACCTAAAACACACTCCAACAAAACCCCCACGGACCAGCCAATCTGAGAACCGGGGATAGCCCCCATCAACCCCAACAACTTTAGCAAAGAATTGCGGAACTACCCAGACAGCAAAACCAGCAGGGCAATCCAACAAGGTTTCACAGCAGGTTTTATCATCCTGTTCAGAGGAACAGGATCACGAAAAATACCAACAAATTTGAAGTCCGCCAGAGACAACCCAGAAATTATAAAAAAGCAAATTAGAGAAGGAACTAAGCCTGGGCAGGATCACAGGCCCCTGGGATTCCATGCCTTTCCCAGAGTATCTAGTATCGCCATTGGGCTTAGTGCCCAAAAAAGAAACCTGGATAAATGAGGCTAATCCACCACCTCTCCTCCCCAAAGGCCAATCCCTCAACGACGGCATTCCACACACGGAATCCGCCATCTCCTACACACACTTCCAAGAAGCGATAAGACTAGTACAGGAATGTGGCAAGCGCACCTTGATGGCCAAACTAGACATTGAATCAGCTTTCAGACTCCTACTGGTCCACCCCGAGTCACAACAATGGTTAGGGTTTATCTTTGAAAACAAATTTTAGGTGGACAGATGCCTCCCCATGGGATGCGCAGTCTCCTGCGCCCTATTTGAACAGTTCATTCTTCCAATGGGCATTCCAAAAACAACAACCTGGGGCCAAAATAATCCACTACCTCGATAACCTCATGGTAATAGGGCCAGCGGAATCAGAAGAATGCAACAGGGCACTGGTAGAACTAGAAAAAATGGCCACAGGATGGGGCATCCCCCTGGCGGCAGAGAAAACAACCAAACCTGCTACCAACATAACTTTCTTGGGCATCGAGATAGATTCAGAGGAGGGCCTCTGCA
This sequence comes from Ambystoma mexicanum, assembly GCF_040938575.1. NCBI lineage: Eukaryota > Metazoa > Chordata > Amphibia > Caudata > Ambystomatidae > Ambystoma > Ambystoma mexicanum. The sequence continues at coordinate 1,874,450 of NW_027182336.1, read as the reverse complement.
GAATCTCCAAACCAAAAATAACTGAACTCCTGGAAAAAATACAGAATTTAAGTACAAAAAACAAGGGCACAGTGAAGGAGCTACAGTCACTGGCAGGCAGCCTTAACTTTGCAGCCAGAATCAACTCGCAAGGGAAGGTTTCTTCCAGAAGTCTAGAACTCAAAACCAATACATGCACCAAAACCCACTTGCACATACGGCTAGGTAAAGGGGTGAAGGAAGACCTAAAAACCTTGGGGACCTTCCTCAGAAAATTCAACGGGACCACACTCTTGCGCATGCCACTAAACACATGGGCAAAAAGGGTTTTGGGGCCATCCTAGGGACTGAATGGGTGGCCGGCCACTGGACGAAGGCAGGACTAACATCTGGTTGGACCAAAAACATCACACTACAAGAAATCATTCCCACCTGGCTAACCCTAAGCATCTTGGCCAGGCAGCTAGCTAACACGGAACTCTTGATATGGTGCGACAACATGGCGGTGGTAGTCATCATAAAGAGAAAAACTGCCAAGTGCCACCTTCTGCTAAAAGTCCTAAGAGCCATTACAGCAGTCACACTACAAGAAAACATTGTGGTTAAAGCCAAACACATCACTGGAACAGACAATAATATTGCAGACGCTTTATCTCGTTTTCAGTGGACAAGATTCTGGGAGCTAGCACCTCACGCCCAAGAAATGATGACGTCAATACCAGCAGACTGCTGGTCAGCAGTGATGGGAAGCTAAAAGAAATTACATCAACGCCAGGGCCAGAGAGCCTAGGCCGGGATGTACACCAAGAACCAGTCACCTCAAAAACAGGTACCAACAACAACATTTGGGTCACAACGAGCCCTAATCCTGACACGGGGTTCCTCACAGAGATGGCAGGAAAAGCGCTGGCAAGATCGACCACTGCGCAGTACAGTAAGTGCTTGCAAACAGTCTTTAGAATAACAGGTTTAAAACATGTAGAGTTAATAATGATAAAAGACATAGAAATATTCATAAAATGGGGTCATGAACAAGGTTGTAAGAAGGACTGGGCAAAAAGACACCTAGGGGCAATATCATATTATTCAAAACTCCGGGGGGGACTCAGATCCCACACAAAGCGCCCTGATCTCTTACACCATGAAAGGCAGGGGCAAATTAGAAGGACCCCAGGTAGACACCCGCCGCCCCCTAGATTTTGACAAACTGGTAAAATTAACAAGCCAGCTAGACAACATATGCTGCCACCCATATGAAACCATGTTATTTAAGACAGCCTTTTTTCTGGCCTACTTTGGGGCATTCAGGATAGGAGAGCTCATTGCCTCTAACACCAAAGCCAACAATGGTTTGGGCATCATGGAAACCAGGGTCAGACACGACAGCATCTGCATAGACTTACAACAGTCAAAAACAGGGGCCAAAAGAACCATCAACATTTGCTGCACTGACGATGCAACAAACTGCCCGGTATGCATCACCAAAAGTTACTATTCACTAAGGCCCAAGGTGGGGGGGGGGGGGGTGGTTTCTAATCCACAGGGATGCCTCAGCCCTAAAACGATATCAGTTTAAAGGGATGCTGACAAAAGCAATCAGCAAAGCAGGGTGGGATCCAAAGGAATACGGCACCCACTCCTTTAGAATTGGGGCCGCTACTTCAGAATGGGAAGGGGGGTTCGGCCCGCAACAAGTCTAAAACATTGGGGGCTCGAAATCTGACTGTTACAGAAGATATATCAGACCCAAACTAATATAGTTCCAGTTTTTTCCCTTCCATCACCTGAAACACCAGACAGGTGGAAGAACCCCCTTCAATCAGCATGGTGTTACGCTCACCTGGGTGTCACAGGGGCGCCAAACGAAGCTGGACTGCAACAGTCTCCACCAATGTGACTCATAGTGTAGTGATGAGAGACTGCACTTGCCCACTTAGTTTCGTCTGTCTGGCACGTATGAGGACTTTCCTAGAGTGGTAAAATGATAGTTAGCCGACCGCGGTAAAGAGGTTTAACTTCTGTTTTTTTCCGTTACCACCATGTTATCCTCTTATCATGTCTCACCTTATTGTTAAGGGTGGGCTCTCCATCCTGCATCGGAATGCAGGGGTGCGTAGAAATCAGTTAACTTCACTGATCCCGTAATCTTATGGCAGAGTTCCAGACAACAATGACTCGGAGGTAAGTCTTTATGCTAATCCAAGTAGGATGCAATGCTTTAGAGTTCAGATTGTCTTATAGTTCACTCTTGACCTTTTCCTTATGTTTCTTCCTCTTGCAGAATGGGCCAAGATGGATGTCTCTTTTCCGAAAGAAACGAGGTAGCGCCGAGGTCAGTTTTTGCACCAAGCGCAAAGTCTTAGCAAGCGATATTGTTCATTCATGTGATTAATCAATTGTCCTCTCTTTATTTTGCAGGTGCGGCGGTTCTCTAGAATAAGGGATGTATGATGGTGACTCGCGAGACCTCCAGCGGGTATTGTTCCCAAGTAAGTATCTTGCGGTGCGCATTTAAATGTCTTTCAACGAAACGCAGCTCACCTGTTGTCTTTATTATCCTTTGCAGATGCGGATGCTCCGAGCGGCGATCTCGTCAGAGTGCCTCGCTGGATCATGTGGATGAAAGGAGCATCAGTGAGTATTCCGCGGCGCTGCTACTGACAGTACAGCGTGGTAATTGGTGTTCGTTTTCTTGCAGGTGCGGCGACCCCCAGATGAATGCGATGACAAATGGTAATTCTCCTGGTCTAATCTGCTTTTCCTTTTCTCCTTTGCAGGTTCGGATCATGGAGAACAAGACGGGCGTAGCTGCGGACTGTAACTGCAAGCACAGTGAGCGTTACGCTGCAGGACTGCAGAATAACGTGAAACGTGTTCTGCTCTCCGGGCGTGGTTTAAATAGCCACCACGAAGTAGTCTCTAGGTGAAGTAGTCCCAGTACCACACCCAAGAAAATAGTCCCTGGAAGAAAGTAATCCCTTCAAAGGCCTCAAGGTGGCCTGTACATGGTTTCTCTACTTGATGAACTGATCTGCCTGAAAAAGGCACTATGAGCCTGGCGCCAAACGGCGCCAGGACTGAGTCCATGAAGCCCCTAGGCAATCCTGTGGGGCCCTATGGGTTCCCATGGGTGCCAATACTCTGGGCAGACTGGCCTGCTCCTGATGTCTTGGGGCAGGCATCGTGACAGTACTCCCCCCCAAGGCCCCTCTCAAGGTGGTCTTTCTCGCTGGTCCAGGCTTGTCTGGGAAGTTCTGGTTGAACCGTTTTACCAGTCGTGGTGCATGGATATAGTCAGTTGGTTCACATGATCTTTCTTGTGGACCACAGCCTTTCCGATCAACAAGATAATAGAGTTTTGATCTGACCAATTTTGAGTCCAAAATGTTTTTTACTTCGAATTCTGGTTCGCCATCTACTAAGATGGAGCTTGGTGGTTTTGTTATTCTTGTTCCTGGCTGTACTGGTTTTAAAAGTGAAACATGAAATACCGGATGGACTCGCATATTCGGAGGTAACTCCAATTTAACAGCCACTGGGTTGATAATGGCTTTAATGGTGCAAGGTCCCAAATACCTGGGATTAAATGTGTGGGTCCCTTTTAATGGTATGTGTCTTGAAGCTAGCCAAACCTGGTCTCCAATCTGGTATTTTGGAGCTTTGCTCCGATGTTGATCGGCGGTTTTCTTGTATCTTTCTTTTGCTTGTTCTAAATGTTCAGTTGCCTTTTTAAAAGCCTGTCTTATAGTAGCGTTTAAGTTGCTTACGGCGGGCATCTCTAAGTGTTGAGGTGGATCGAGTTCAGAGGTTCGAGGATATCTTCCATATATGGTGTAAAAAGGACTTTGTCCCGTCCCAGAGTGCAACGAATTGTTGTAGGCATATTCAGTTATCCATAAAATATCCTTCCAGTTGCCTTCTGTTTGGTGTAGCATGCACTGTAGGTACGGCTCTAATGTTTGGTTGGCTCTCTCGGTTTGACCATCGGTTTGTGGATGGTGGCTGGTTGAAAGTCTTACATCAATTTGGGCTAATTGACAACTTTTTCTCCAAAATTGTGAAATAAACTGACTGCCCCAATCGGAAACTAGGACTGAACGAAATCCATGTATTCGGACAATGTGTTCAAGAAATTCTTTGACCAGAGTCGAGGCCTAGGGTAAGCCTTTTAACGGGATGAAGTGGGCCATTTTGGAAAAGAGGTCTACTATTACTAAAATAGTGTTGAACCCATGTAACTCACCAATAGCTGAACAGGCCGGGGCGTTGCTTGACCTCAAATCTGCAGATAAGAGGGAGCTGCTCCAGATAATAGTTCAGCTCAAGCTGTGTGTTTCCAATCAAGGATACACTCAGAACCGAGCCTCCTCCACTTGAGGATCTCTTTTAGGCAATATAACCCTCTGCTGACGTAACAGACAGATTGATGGATTGCTCAAAAGAGCGGAGATACCCACACCGCTATGACAAGGCTGCAAGGAAAGAAAGGAACACGTTAGATGATCCAACAAAAAAGAAACGTAACAAAAACCCTGTTCTAGATGTTATCTACCTGTAGTGCCCAGGGATGGAAGATTAAAGGAATGTTTCTCAGAATAACCACCAGATAAGGGAAAGTAGAACAAAAGAAATACGGTTACCCAGGCCTCCCTAAAGTAAATGCAGAGGAAATTGGACACCTAAATGATTCTTACCCAAGGGAAGGCAGGAATGGTACCAGAGGAAGAGGAAACAATGATAGGAGAAAATAACAAACAGGATGGTTAGTACAGGGAAGTACCCCGGACGGCAACGGCACGCAACTAGAGCCGGGGTGGTGCACCAAGCAGGATAGCATCCAATGTGCACTAGGTTTCCAGAGAGGTGAACGCACAAGCAGTTCCACACATGAAATAGTCCCTATGGATCTCAAGGTCCTCTTGAGCAAAGGTGGGAGATCCAGGAGGTGATTAACACAAATAACACTGTCCTGATATCCTTTAGATAGGAGACAAGAAAATAGGGTAAGAGAAACAGGAGTGGTCAAGGCTCACCTGGGCTTTAGAGCGTGTTCAGCAGCAGGGACCGATGGCTATCCCTGTCTGTTAGGACTCCAGCCAGCACGATTGGTACTGAAGTATTGGGCTGTATGCTGTTACGTGGACACACCACGGGAGACTGCAGTGGATGGATCCCCAGAACAGTGGAGATGGGATGCGTGGCTTGCTGCAGGAGTAAGAAAAAATCTGGTAAGGAGACCAGTTCCGGTTCGCCAGATTTGAGGAAAAGACGAGTAGAATTGTCATAAGGAATTCCGAGGTTCGATACACAATACACAAGTAATCCGATAAGGTAGGTAAGAAAACTCCAAGAAGAAGCAGCGTCTTCACCCGCAAGGAGCGTTATAACTGTGTTGCCGATGGGCAGACCCTGACCTGCAGCGATCACCTGGTTTGATACGTGACATGGTACGGAGCCACGCGAAGCGTCCCCCGCATCTCCATGGCAACCTCCAGCGCTGAAGAAACGAAAGTGTGCTCCGCCTGCCGAAATCAGAACAAGCATTGCTGGGGCGAGATTGAGATGTTACAACCCATTACATGGGTGAAGATCCTTGATAAAATCAAGAGATAAGGTATGCCAAGGTGTAGGTGGAATGTCTAAGGGTTGTAATAAACCCGCTGGCTTTTTCTTCTGGGCCTTGTTTTGGGCACAAATGCCACAAGATAACACAAATAACTTAATGTCTTTTCGCCAAGTAGGCCACCAGAAATGTCTCTTGATTTTGGCTTCGGTTTTTGTAATTCCAGGATGGCCTTCTACCAAAGACTCATGATAATTGGAGATGACCTGTTCTTGCAGTTCTTTACTAGGTAGATAAATACGTCCTTGGTAGTACGGTAGACGATCAATGGCTGAATGATTTTTGCCTTTGTTTGACCAATCTTGTAAGGCTGTAGAATCGAGAAGCTTCTGGATTTTCTTATGGATATCATTTAGAGTTAGCAGAGTAGTTATTCCTAGAATTCTTCTTTCTGGAATTATGGGCATGGGTTCTGGATTTGTATATGCTTCTTCCATTCCTATGCGGGATAGAGCCTCTGCTTTGCCATTTCGACAACCAGGTCGGTAAGTGATAAAATCGTATTCCTCAAAAAATAAAGCCCATCTAAGATGACGTGATGATTGAGCCTTGGCTGTCTTTAAATATTGTAAGTTTCTATTATCTGTGATTACTGTGATGGTGTGTCAGGCTCCGAGACGATAGTGCCGCCAAGCCTTGAATGCTGACTTGATGGCCAGAAGCTCTTTGTCGGTGACAGCATAGTTTAGCTCAGGTGCTGAAAACCTTCGTGACCAAAACACCACCGGATGAAGTTGACCAGTTTCTGGATCTTTTTGGGAAAGAACCGCCCCAATAGCCAGACTGGATGCATCAGTTTCTACCACATATGGGAGTTCTGGGCGTGGATGCTTCAAAACAGGAGCTGAAGTGAATTTCTGCTTTAGATCTTGGAAGGCCTTTTCTGCTTCTTCTGACCACTGGAAGTGTTTATTCTTCCGCAATAAAGATGTGATGAGGTGCACCAAATGTGAAAAGTCAGGAATGAACCTGCGGTAGAAGTTTGCAAATCCAAGCATGCTCTGTACCCCTTTTATTGAAGTAGGTGAGGGCCACTTGAGGATAGCATCCACCTTCCATGAATCCATTCAAACTCCATTTGGGGTCAGGACAAATCCAGGAAATTCGACCTCAGTAGTGTGAAAAAAGCATGTTTCTAATTTTGCGTATAATTAATGTTGGTGTAATTTTTCTAGTGCTGCACGAACATGTTTCACATGGTCTAGTTCTGAAGAAGAGTATACTAGGATATCGTCAATATACACGACGACACAGAAATCAATTAGTTCACAAAGGACATCGTTCATAAAATACTGAAACGCTGCCGGGGCGTTACAAAGCCCAAAGGGCATCACCTGGTATTCAAATAATCCGTATTTGGTATGGAAGGCGGTCTTCCACTCGTCGCCCTTTTTCACGCATACAAGATGGTATGCCCCTCGGAGGTCCAACTTAGTTTAAATACGAGCATCCTTTACTTGGTCCAATAATTCTGGAATTAGGGGCATAGTGTACCGATTTTTTTACAGTTATTGATTTAATGCTCGATAGTCAATACAAGTTCTTAGATCCCCTTCCTTTTTCGGGACGAAGAACAGAGGCGAGGCCACTGGAGACTTTGTGATGGGCGGATGAAGCCGTTAGCCAGGTATTGGTCCGAGTATTGCGTAAATGAAGATTCTCGGGTTCAGTGAGGGCGTAGATCCTACTGCATGGAATTTGTGCGCCAGGTATGAGGTCGATTTGGCAATCATATGATCTATGAGGTGGTAAAGTGTTGGCTTGGTCTTTCTGAAATACATCCTGAAAATCCTGGTATTCTTGGGGTAACAGATTTGTCGGGCTCATGACCGTGGCTAACTTCTTGGTCAGGGGTTCGTCCGGATAACAAGTGTGCATACACTCTGAGAAGGTCCCTCTCTTTTCATGCCAGTTTATGCAAGGATTATGCGTTTCTAACCATGGCATTCCCAGAATTATTTGGAACTGTGGAGCCTTGATTAAATCAAACACAATGTTCTCTCGATGCCCATCTTGGCCCAACAGTGTCATCTCCGTCGTTGAATGAGTAACTGGGCCGGAAGCTATTTCAGTTACATCAACGGTGGTGACAACATCAGTTGTGGTCTTTTCGCAAAGAGAAAGATTCATCCTTGTAGCCAATTCTTGATCCATATAGTTACCTATGGCTCCGCTAGCGATGTATGCTCTAACCGCATGCATACGAGATGGCTGCTGGTGACCAATAAGGATCATTGGTAAGGTTAGGTGTGAGGTCTGAGCGTCCTTCTTCTCGCTCGACAAGAGGACCTCTACACTTGTCGGGCGGGGTCGTTTCCCGGCTCTGATTCAGTAGTGATCTTGTCGGCGGCTCCTACTGCCTTAGGTGGTTTCACCGGACAGTCTCGTAAAAAATGCCCTGAGGTTCCGAAATATAAGCACAATTGCAGCTGTCGCCTTTTGTCTCTTTCGGTTTTGGACAATGGTCCTCTAACTCCCCCAATTTGCATGGGTTCAGATATATCCGTCCCTTTGGGGGTGTTGTCCTTGGGTCTCACCAGTGCTCGATTCTCGAATCTAGCTCGATCAGCTTTTCGATTCTGAAGTCTGTGGTCTAGCTGAACCACCAGGTCTATATATTCTCCACATTCTTGAGGTGGGTTTAATACCTGTGCTAAAACGTCTTTTAGCTCGCCTCTTAACCCACGATGGAATAGCGTAGTTCTTTTGTGTTCAGGCCATCCGGTTTCTACCACCAACCTATTGAAAGTTGCGATGTAGGTTAATAGGTCCTGGTTCCCTTGACATAAGGACAAAAGTTCATTATCTAACGCTTGACCTTGAGAATGTCGGGCAAATAATTTCTCCATATTTTGTTGAAATCCCTGGAAATTCCCGAAGAAGAGGGTCATCCTGGTTGACTAGCGGAATAGACCAATCCGCTGCACTGCCACTGAGGTATGACAGTACGAAGGCCACCTTCGATTGATCATTTGGGAAGGGTCCAGGCCTACATAAAAAGTGCAGGCGGCACTGCTTCAAAAAAACTACAAACATTTAGGGTCCCCCCCAAAGCATTCTCGTGGTGCTAAAGGGATAGGCCCCGGTAATACCACTTGTACTGGATTGCTTGATTGAGTTTGGGATGACGCTCACCCCAATCCAGGTAATGGTGTGTGACCAGCTTGAGTTTGAAGTAATTGTCTGGCGAGGTCATCTGTACGCTCCTTCGCCACAATCAGTTCTCTTCTTAGAGTATTGGTTTCTTGGCGGGCGGAATGTTCTTCATCCCTAAGCTCCCCAGGAGCTGGGCTAATTGGTCAGTCTCTGAATTTTCCATGACGCCCGGGTAGAAATTTGTGTAGAGGCATTCGCGTTCTGTTACGCTCACCTGGGTTCCACAGTGGCGCCGAACGAAGCTGGACTGCAACTGTCTCCACCAATGTGACTTGTAGTGTAGTGATGAGCGACTGCACTTGCCCACTTAGTTTCGTCTGTCTGGCATGTAGGAGGACTTTCCTAGAGTGGTAAAATGATAGTTAGCCGACCGCGGTAAAGAGGTTAACTTCTGTTTTTTCCATAACCACCTTGTGTTCCCCTTATCATGTGTCACCTTATTGTTAAGAAGGATGGGCTCTCCATCCTGCGTCGGAATGCAGGGGTGCGTAGAAACCAGTTAACTTCACTGATCTCTCTTATGGCAGAGTTCCAGACAACAATGACTCGGAGGTAAGTCTTTATGCCAATCGAAGTAGGATGCAATGCTTTAGAGTTCAGGTTGTCTTATAGTTCACTCTTGTACCTTTTCTTTATGTTTCTTCCTCTTGCAGAACGGCACAAGATGGATGTCTCTTCTCCAAAAGAAGCGCACAGTCTTAGCAAGTGATATTGTTCATTCATGTGATTAATGAATTGTCCTCTCCTTATTTTGCAGGTGCAGCGCTTCTCTAGAATGAGGGACGTATGATGGTGACTCGCGAGACCTCGAGCGGGTATTGTTCCCAAGTAAGTATCTTGCGGTGCACATTTAAATGTCTTTCAACGAAACGCAGCTCACCTGTTGTCTTTCTTATCCTTTGCAGATGCGGATACTCCGAGCGGCGATCTCGTCGGAGTACCTCGCGGGATCGTGTGGATGAAAGGAGCATCGGTGAGTATTCCGTGGCACTGCTACTGACAGTACAGCGCGGTAATTGGTGTTCATTTTCTTGCAGGTGAGGCAACCCCCAGATGAATGCGATGACAAATGGTAAGTCTCCTGTTCTAATCTGCTTTTCCTTTTCTCCTTTGCAGGTTCGGATCGTGGAGAACAAGACGGGCGTAGCTGCAGACTGGAACTGCAGGCATGGTGAGCGTTACGCTGCAGGAGTGCAGAAAAACGCAAAGCGTGTTCTGCTCTCCGGGCATGGTTTAAATAGCCACTACGAAGTAGACCCCAGGTGAAGTAGTCCCAGTACCACACCCAAGAAAATAGTCCCTGGAAGAAAGTAATCTCTTCAAAGGCCTCAAGGTGGCATGTACATGGTTTCTCCACTTGATGAACTGATCTTCCTCAAAAAAACACTATGAGCCTGGTGCCAAACGGCACCAGGACTGAGTCCATGAAGCCCCTTGGCAATCCTCTGGGGCCCTATGGGTTCCCATGGGTGCTAATACTCTGGGCATACTGGCCTGCTCCTGATGTCTGGGGGCAGGCATCGTGACACATGGATAGTCTGCCATTCCTTCGTTTTCAGGGCAGGGCGTTAGGCGGAAGAAACCAAGGAGGGCCCACCATTTAGAAACACTATTGCATCATGGTGGGGATACAGAGGCCTCCTCTGGGCTGACATCCACAACAAACTAGCAGAACTAGTCGCTTACAAAGATCAGCCTGAATTGCTGATTTTACATCTGGGGGGCAATGGCCTGGTGTCCACAGCCAGAAGAAGCTTACTCGAAGAGATGTGCACATCCTTAGCGGGCATCTCACATAATTGGAGGGACACTGAAATCTATTTCTCAGCCATATTGCCCAGAAGAAAGTGGCAAGGGGCCTCCTGCTATAAATTAACCAGGTTACTCACCGTAATGACCACCTTACTCCAAGTCCATAGTCCCCTTTCCTCCATACTTACGGGACATTCCTCCGTCCTGTGGGACGGGACTGGAGCACTTTGTAAAAGCATCAACATTTTTGCAAAAAATGTAGTCCTTCCTCGCTTTCTACGCGGGTACTGCACGCGGCCGTAACCCCACCCATCTTAGCTCCGCCCCGCGCATCAGTCCTTTTCTATCGCCAGGACAGAGACCTTTAAGCAATAACAGAGGAACCTTATTAGAGGGGACGGCGGGCAGGCGTTTGGAGGAAAGGGGACTATGGACTAGGAGTAAGGTGGTCCCTATGGTGAGTAACCTGGTTATACTCCTACGTCCCATCCCCTTTCCTCCATACTTATGGGAGATTCCCAAGCACTCCTTACAGGAACTACGGGTGGATGGAAAAAAAAACCTTACTAAAACAGATTCTTCAGCACAGCCTGGCCAAACTGACCATCAGATCTGGTGCTCAGGTCAAGGCAATAATGTTTACAAAAAACCGATGGGGAGGCTCATGTAGCCGCTTTTGCGATGGTCTCCCAGGGGACGTATTTCTGAAAGGCAACTGCATCTGCCTTGCCCCACACCAGGTGCGCATGAATACCTTGAGGCTGCAAACCTTGAACGGTGTAAGACTTCGTAATACAGGCCGCGATCCATCTGGAGATAGTCGCCTTAGAGGCCTGTCTACCTTGTGGGTTACCAGAGGTCACCAATAGTTCAGAAGAGCTCCTAAATTCAGACGTTCTGTCAAGATAGAACTTAAAAGCCCTTCTAACATCCAAACAATGCAGAACCCTTTCAGCCTCTGAAGCAACGTTCGGAAAGAAGACCGGCAGGGAGATTGATTGATTGAGATGGAAATCGGAGACCACCTTTGGCAGGAAAGAAGGATTTGTCCGTAGGACCACCTTATCCTTGTGGAAAACCAAAAGGGATGCTCCACCGACAAAGCCTGGAGCTCACTTACACGCCTTGCTGAAGTAACGGCAACCAAAAAAGGCACCTTCCACGAAAGGTGCTTAAGGTCCACCGTGGCCATTGGTTCGAACGGTTTATGGCACAACCGTTCAGATCCCACATCAGGTGCGCTTTGCGAACCAGAGGATAAAGGCGCGTCAAACCCACAAAATGTCTCTTAATCACTGAATTAGACAGAGAATAAGAGCATTGGTCTGTGGATAAGTAGGCGGCTACTGCCGAAAGATAAGTTCTGCATGACAGAACGTGAATGCCCGACTCTGCCAGGTGAGTTATGAAGGACAGCACAGTGTCAATCATAGCCTCCCTTGGGTCCAGCTGCATGTCTAAGCACCAATGACAGAACCTAAGCCATTTGCTTCTATACTGAGACCTTGTCGAGGGTTTCCTGGCTGCCTGGATAATGCGCATGTAATCAGCAGACAGTTTGAGATGGTCTAAGGACCTGAACTCAGGCACCATGACGCCAAGCTGAACGATTGTGGGGAGGGGTGCCACAGCTGTTGATCCCTCTGGTGAAGCATATTGGGACTCGCGAGTAGCCTGATCGGTGCACACAGCGACAGGTGTTGAAGTTCTGAGAACCAGGACCTGACCGGCCACCACGGGGCTATGAGCAGAAGCGAACAGTTCAGTGTTCTTCAGCTTGCAAATCATCCGATGAATCAGAGGCAGAGACGGGAAAGCATAGGCCCTTATGTTGTGCCAAGGGATCTCGAGAGCATCCCCTAAAGAGGAGGCTCCCAGACCATTTCTGGAGGCCTACAGAGGTAGTTTCTTGTTTGCCGACATCGCGAAGAGGTCTACCTCCTGAGTGCCCCAACGCAGGAAAATCCATGAGAGGATCTCCGCCTTCAATTCCCATTTGTAGCGGACATTGTCTGCCGACTGAGGGCATCTGCCGCAACGTTCAGCTGGCCCGGGATGTGTACTCCACAAGCCAGACACCATGACAAACTGCCCACTCCCAAATCTGGATCGACAGGTCCACAAGAGGAGGAGACTTGGTTCCCCCTTGCTTGTTGATGTAATACATTGACACCACATTGTCTGTGCGGACACGGACCACCTTGTTGGCTATGACCGGTCTGAACGCCTTGAGCGCTAGGAAAATCGCCAGAAGCTCCAAATGATTTATGTGAAGGAACTTGTCCTAAAGCGACCAAAGGTCCGAGACCTGAAGAAGATCCAATGTCGCACCCCACCACAGAAGGGAGGAGTCCGTCGTGACCGCTATCATCGGGGCTGGGTCATGAAAACCCGCATCCACCGACATGTTGCTGTGAGACAACCACCACTCCAGGTCTGTCCTCATGGAATCCGGAATTAAAATCAACTTGGAGTCCGGATCCACAGCCTGACGCCAAGAACGCCGAAGAGCCATCTGAGTCCGCCTCATCTTGAGACGAGCGAGGGGTATAGCCAAAACACATGAGGCCCAGAAGCCTCTTGAACCACCAGGCTGACATGCTCTCCGACTGCACAAACATCTGACATGTGGCCAACAGATCCGCCATTGTGTCCCCGGTCAGGTAAACCCCGCAGTCGATCGTGTTCCAGAGAAAACCCAGGAAGATTTCTGCCAGTTCACCGACAGTCCGAGATGGAACAAGAGCTGGAGAGACTCAAGATTGCACATGGCTTTCAGCGGGCAAGGGTTACTTAGGAGCCAATCGTCTAAGTACGGCTACACATGGATACCCTGCAGACGAAGATAAGCTGCAATCATCGACATCATCTTTGTGAAGACTCACAGTGCCGAGCAGAGGCCAAAAGGAAGCACTCGAAACTGGAAATGCTCCTCTCCCACAGAGAAACAGAGGTACCTCCTGTGTGGATTCCAAATCAGTATATGCATGTACGGATCCTGAAGGTCCACCACGCTGAGCCAATCACCCATCTGTAAAGATGACTATCTGGCCAGGCGTGATCATCTTGAATTTCTCTTTGGGTAGGAAAAGATTGAACTGGGAAAGGTCTAGGATGGCGCGCAGGCCAGCCTTGTTGGGTTTGGGCACCATAAACAGCCAGAAGTAGAAGCCCTCCCCTCTCTCCCCTAGTGGAACTGGTTCCACTGCTCTGAGATCCATAACTTCTGGATCTCGGCTCTGAGGGAAGGCCACCCCGACTGCTGGAAAGGAGGGAAGACGGGTGGGGTAGGAGGTAAGAGTAAGCGGAAGCCCGCTCGAGCGAATGACAAGACCCACCGGTCATCGGTGATGGTTTGCCACGCCTCCCAATGAGACGCAATGCATCCTCCCACCGGGGTCTCGTGCAAGTGCAGAGAACCCTCATTTGGCAGGTTTTTTGGTGGTGTTACCACCTGAACCTGAGCAGGAGGCTGAGGAGCGGGAGAAAAACAGAGTCCATTGCTGCCTCTGGCGGGAATTTCCCAAAAGGGTGTCCACTCTGTGGGATTTTCAATCCAGAAACCCCCTGAAACCAGAGGAGGGCCGGGCTTGTGACAACGGCCTCTGCATCCTAAAAGGCGGTTACACCAGGACAGACAAGGACTTGGCGGTCTGGGTGCTATCCTTGGTTTTGGTCAGCTCCACATCCGTTGAGGAATGTAAAAGCTCCTTGCCGTCGAACGGCAGGTCCAAAACCTTGCCCTGCACCTCCTTGGAGAACTTGGTGTCGTGTAGCCAAGCCTGACGAGAGCTATCAACCCCAAGCATCAGGCCCCAGGCCGAAGTGTCAATGTGATGGGCCGCGGCCTCCAGCAGATCCTGGGCCAGGACTCTGGCATCCAACAGTCCCGCCTTAAAGTCCTCCAGTTTCTCGACAGGAAAGAACTCCTCAAATTCCGACAGACCTTTCCACATCTTCATATTCGCCCCCGCTAACACCAGTTCTGCGTTAGCCTGCCGCAGCTGCAGGGCAGAGTAAGTGAAAAACTTTCTCCCAAGGGAGTTGAGGAGCTTGTCCTCCTTCCCCAGGACCTGAGTAGCCGTCGTTGAAGAGGATGCTGCAGGCCTGGACTGCAAGGTGGCCGCAGCCACCACCTTGGAAGAGGGGGGCGGACAAGAAGCTAAGGCCACCTCTTCCGAAGAATGCAGCCTGTAGCGCGCGTCAATTTTCTTATTGACGAACAGTCCAGAGTGTGGCCTCTCCCAGACTCTACAGACTCTGCCAAAACATCCTTCTGCAAGAACAGACCGGTACGCTCCGAAGGAGACAGGGTGAGCACCCCCGAAAGCACACCCTCCTGCGGAGCGGGTGCCTCGGGTACTGGAACATTCAACAGACACATCATGTCCAGTACCCAGTCATGAAAGGCTCGAATCGAGCGGGCTGGTCTTCGCTGTCCTGCTCGCCCTGCACGTCATCCGACAGGTCAGGGTCTTGCTGAACCGCATCGGGCACAACCACCTTGTCCACTGGGGACAAGGGCAGCAAGGGCGGAAGGTTAGGGGGAGGCCCCAAAGGCACGGGAGGAGCCAGTGGAACCGCTAGAGACACAGGTGGAACCGCCGGCGCCGGCGGGCATATCTCCCTAAACAGACCCTTGAAATACTCTCTCATGGGGTCGGAACGCATAAGTACTTGAAACTTGCCGAAGAAGGCATCCCTCATGAGGAGGATAATTCAAGGGACGCAGGGGGGAGGGTTACCAAGAAGGCCCATCCCCAGAAGTGTCCACAAAAATCAAGGGTGCCGAACCCGCAGGAAGCGAGTCATTATGTGGAAGGGGCATTCGGGCCTTCCAGTCATTAACTGGATGAAACGGATGTGCTCAAGGAACCCGATGCTCACCTACGGAACCGATCCCTACACCTGAAGCCGATGGCATAGTTGTAAGGGATGCATCCAAAATGGCTGCTGTGGTCTTGGCGGGAACGGCCGCCATTTTGTCAGCACCTGAGGAGAACTGCGACACATGTGGAAGTGAGGCTGGGGTCGCCACAGGTGGATCAGGGGTCTTCATTTTAGCCTTTACACAAGGAACCTCGGCCGAGCCGGTACTGTGTGGCCTGGGATGTTTCTGCGACATGCCAATAGCCAAACTAGCCTTCTCAGGAAGGACCTCGGCACTGCCGCTAAAGGAGGATCTACGGTTTAAAACCTCACTCCTTGCCCCCTAAACGGTTCTGGAATCAACGCAAGAGCGGGAACGGTGAGGAATACCTTTCACCGACAAGGCCTTAATAGGCGTCTCATAACTGTCGGTTACCTTAGCCTCTAAACAAAGGACCTTGGACCCAAGCCCGGTGGAAGCCTCTTCACGGCGGGCCAGCAAGCCCAGCCGAGGCCTCGGGGCACACCCCAGTACTTTTGAGGGAAGCTCCAATTAAGGAGGCCTCGGAGCGAGCTCCGGTACCCCACAACTCGGTAGAACTAGGTCTACAAATAGCCCCCACAGGAGGGGCCTCGGATTGTGATCCGGTGTTCACAGGCCCCTTACGGAGACCCTCAGAGAAAACTCTGGTACACTTTTTAGGCCCAAAGGGCACCTCAGGGCAAGCCCTGGTGACAGAGCTGCTGACGCCCAGACCGGGAAGACCCTGGGAAGGAGTCCCCCGGCCGGGGTGCCCTAAAAAGCAAAGAACTTACTGGGCGTTTCTTCTTTTCGTCGATAAAGGATTGGAAATGTGCAGGAGGAGCACGCTGAAACACCTCCTCCCACCGCTCTAACCGACGTTGAAGTGCCTGGACCAAAAGGGAATCGCAATAAAAACACGAGTCCCAACGGTGCGAGCGGAGAAAAGGACTGATGGGCGATGCGCGGGGCGGAGCTAAGATGGGCGGGGTAACGGCCGCATGCAGTACCCCGCGTAGAAATAGAGGAAGGACTAACATTTTTGCAAACATTTTGATGCTTTTACAAAGTGCTGCGGTCCTGTCCCAGGACGGAGGAATGTCCCATAAGTATGGAGGAAAGGGGACGGGATGTAGGAGTACAATAATTATTTCCAGAAGGAAACCAGACAGAGGGTTGGAAAAATTCTGCTTGGCTAGAGGGCTGGGTTTCCTAAAGCACCCAGCCATTACACTGGGAGACCCCAACCTTTTTCTCAAAGATGGCACCCACCTATCCAGACACGGCATGGAACATTTCTTTCGGGAAATTTCCTCCACTCTAGCCAGCAGGGGCTGCAAATGAACCAGCTTTTGGGGGAACACAGTCAGCTGTTAACCTGCCTGTGTGTGGCGGCAAGGGCCAGGGGGAGTTCACCCCTGGACCCGGTGCCCAAAAGTACTATATTACAATTGTGGTATGAGATTAGTGTCATTGTTCCACATAACCATATCTGTACCAATAAAATCCACAGCCTTTTATTGCCAACACTTTAAGCAGTGTGTTTCTAATTCCTTACCAGGGTGGGTCAGGGTTGGGTACCATACCAGTATGCATATGGATCCAGCTGTTATGGGCAATGCTGCAGGGCCTCCCAAAGCGAGGCAGGGTAACTGCGGGTACTATCCAGCCAGGCTCTGGAGCAGGGCAGCCCCCTCCTTGCACACAGGCATGCCCTCTCCGCCATTTACCACAGAGACACGCAGTCTCTCTCACCAACAAAACAAAGGATGGGTGAGGTGTGAACAATCACCCCACCCTTCCACAAAACAACGAAGTGCTAAGCACTCTGAGGAAGTACCACGCAGGCATGGAGTTCACAATGACCTGCCCCCCCCCGGGGGCTCAGACAGTCGGCTGCAGCCGGCCTGGGGGCTGGACCTCAGCCCCCACATACATACATCAAAGACCCAGGGCTCTAATAAAAAGAGCTGACAGCTCACAGAGAAAACACAAACTGTTTGTGGACCCCGAACTGGGACCCAAACAGTCAGGAGGTTCGCTGTTCACTCAGCGGCTTCCACACTTTTCTTTCTTTTCCACAAAACCCTCAAACCCTACAAAAGAAGGGAGAAGAAAAACAAGGAAGAGACAAACAGGACACTGTACGGTGACCACAAAAAGTCGTGGGACAAGAAGGCAGCACAGGCTAGGGGGAGGTCACCCTTGGACCCGGTGCCCATAAGTACTATATTATGATTGTGATATGCAATTAGTGTCATTGTTCCACATAACCATATCTGTACCAATAAAATCCACGGCCTTTTATTGCCAACACTTTACGCAGTGCGTTTCTAATTCCTTACCAGGGTGGGTCAGGGTTGGGTACCATACCAGCATGCATATGGGTCCAGCTGTTGTGGATTCCTTTGGAATTCTTCTGCTTTAAGCGGGTGCAAGAAACAGGTGGGTGTCCCAGGAATCCAAGGCATTAACACACACACACACAAAAATCAGATGCTGGTAATGATGCACTGGGCGTTGTATAGCAGGATGGATGTGTGTGGCGGAAGCTGTAAATTGAATCTGTGCCCCTTCTATGCCCTGCAAGTCAATGATAATCCATCAAAATGTAAAAAGCATGTGTAAAAGTTTCACAAATGTTCTGTAAGTTACACCAGGAGGAAACTGACCCTCCTTTCGTGAATGGTGCCGGGGCATCCGACATGGTCTGCTCGCGTGTGCCGTTCTGCCCGCTAGGTCAGCCCTGGCGGGCAAAAAGGCACCAGAGAGCAGACCTCTTAGTTTGCCGGACCGGTAACAACGGTTACCAGCAAGCTTACTGGTACCTTTGTTACTGGACCGGCAAACTTATAATGAGGTATAGCGCTCCTCTGCCAAACACGTTGGCCTCACTTCCCATGGCTCTATAAAAGAAAGCGGTTTGGACGTTGTTAGAGAGTTATGAGGGGAGACAGGTGTGGGGAATTCTGTGGTGTTGATGAGTGCAGGTCGGAAGCACCCAGTATGCTGATATGGATTCCACTGTGCCGAGAGCTCCCGGGTGGATGCACATGGAGTGTGTTAGCTGGAAGGGCTGTCCCAGGATTGAAAGAGTAGCAATGGGTGCATTGGGGTAGAGGTGTTAATAGAAAATGGACAGAATAGTAGTCTGTTTAGAGCACTAGACATTGTGGGTCAACAAATGGGGAATTAATGTGGTGTAATTATAAAAGATTTTAGTAATGAGGATTTATTGAGGGAGGAGTAAAAAGGGGAGGGAAGAGTGGGGTAAGTGCTCAGAGACCATTTTCCAGGTGGTGGTAGAGTAATTCCTTTGTTTTAGAGAATGTTGTCTGATTGTGGTTGTTGGAGTGGAGATTGGCATCTGGATCAGGTTACTCCTGATTGGGCTTGTATTTCCTTGAGAGTGTGGTACAGCAGTCCAGTCAACATTGTCGAATTTGTTTGGCATCTATTCACCCAGTCGCTGTACTAGCCAAGACATAAAGAACTGAAATTTCCTTTTGTGTTCAACTTTTTTGTTGCTGTTTATCCACTTCAGTTATGATATGATATGATATGTAAAACAAGGGGGGGGTCTGGGAAACTCTCTACCAGCACAAACACAGCCCATTGACTTGTTCTTGGGTGGATGGCCCCTGGGAGAGTCTCAACCAAGTCTTTAGCTCACTGTTCTTTTCACAGAGAAGAAATTTCCCCGCACATCAGCCTTTGTCCTGCCCAGGGGCAGTCCAGCACCGAAATGCTAGGCAATTCTCCTCTGAACAAGAGTACCACAGCAACCCCATACACGTGTTTCAGCCTTGTTGGGCATCATCAGTGAGGTGAAGCGGCGCCTCTCTAAGAACAGGGAGCAAGGGGATGTGATATGTACACCCAGTGCTAAGATGAATTTGGAGGGTGGAGGGGAGGGCACCATGTTCATATATTTATTTGAATCAAAGTGGGCTTGGTGAAACAGGGTGTTGTGAAAGGAGACCGGGTTACATCAAAAGGGTCTGTGAGGTTTGTACTTATTTGTTAAGGAAGTAGAGCGACCGAGCGAAACGCTGGTTACTCAAGAGGTGAATTGGATGAAATGGGGCACTCCCTTTGCTGACTCATGTTTTCTTTTCCCCCCATCATTCCATGTGGACTCTGTAGCCACTGCATCCCCTCTCCACCAGTTCTTTGGCTTCCTTCCTTGCTTGTCTCTCCCTTCCTCTCTCCCCTCATTTGCTTAATTTCTCCCACCTGCGTCACCCCATAACCTCTTTCTACTTCTACATCCTACGCCATCCCTTTCCCACCACTGCATCAGTCAATTTCTCTTCTTTTTTTCTTTTTTTATTTATTTGTATTTTGAATCCAAACTGTTCACATAACAAAACTGAAATGAGTCTTTAACAATTATTCGAAAAACAAGCAAACAAGATATATAAAAGGATAAAAATAGTTAAGAAATGTAGCTGTTCTTTTACATTTGTTAAACACTTAAAAATATACATTCTAAGAAAGGAGAAAAAATAAATTCAAATAAAGCAGAAGAAAGCAGGCACTTTCCTCATAATCTGTCACTTGGAAATCTCCCTCCATGCCACGCGTCTTTTTTAAACTCCCTCCCTCTTGTCTGCCTCCTTCTCCATGACCCTCTCATTAAATGGCTTTACTGGGGCATTTGAGGCGATGCTAAGCATATGATAGCAGCAACTAGATTTATGAGGCCGTGTGTCAACTATGGTGAGGATACCATGTATATAGGGAACTAAGTGATATTTCTGGGGCATTTGAGGGTCACTTACATGTGCGGCTGCACATATATCGCCTTATATAATGCATAAAGGCATTCACTGACCATTAAAAGCATTTCTGGGGTACATGAGATTGCACTTCACGTATAATGGCAGCAATTAGACTTGTGATGGCTCCCTCTTACATATGGTTCCTACTCCTGCCATAGGACACATCAAGTGATTTGGGATGGCATTACTGGACATAGGGGGCTATGCTTAGCATATGATATATGATGGAAACAAGTGGATATGTGAATTGTAACTTACATATTCTGACTATACCGGAGTTGTAGGGCTATAGCAAGCATAAAATGGCAATATTTGTATGTAGAGGCTACATGTTCATACTGTATTATCACAGCAACTGGTAATGTTTGTTTGTTGGTTTGTTTATTTTATTTCTGTAGTGCCTACTCCTAAGCGCTTAACAATAAATTAATGAATTGGTACAATTTAAGAAATGATGGTAAAATACAACAGAGGAAAACAAAAAATGAAAAGAACAATGAAGACCTAACAGAGAAAATGCAATGGTGATCCAGAATAGCACAATAGTGAAAGACACCAAACCTGCACGTTGCAGGACAAAATAATGCCATCCCATCCCTCAATATGCAAAACACAACATTGGCGAGAGGCAAACTCTACAAATCTAAAAAAAAAAAAATACAGACTGCAGAGCCAAGACAGTCAACTTCAAATGCAACCTTCCAAAAATGGACAGGATGGGATGGAATGCCAGTGCATACCTCAAACAAAGACCCCAAAAATGTTGGGCTCCTTCTCCTTCACCTCTGGTCATAACACCACCAACATGGCCAAAGACCGTCACTGAACGCCAACTCCAATTGCCAAGCAGTTTGATATCTACACTGCATGAAAGGAGAAGCAGCACACCGTCGGGACCAGTGGTGCTCCCCAACTCCTGTTCAACAGAGGAGACTGGACACAACAATGAGGAACCAAAGGACCACCCCAGCCATGCACCATCGAGGCATAGGCAGAGCCCAGAGGCAACACACCAGTCCCAGACTCCCATACAGGTGTTGGAGAAGGGCATCAGGTAGTGCTGGGCACAAAGCATAGTGCAGTGGCAACGGGCTCATCCCGGCAGTGACATCCCCTCTCCATAGCGGCTCCATGGAGGCAGTGACAGCACTATCCCTCTCCCCTTGCCTGCTTCTGCCGAGCCAGGTTAGGTCAAAGAAACCATCAAGGTGGAAGTCTCCAAGATGTTGACCTTGGGGGTGTTCAAGCCGTCCCTCAGCCTCTGAGCTAACCGAGTGGTACTGGTCTCAGGAAGTCCAGTGATGGGAAAACCGACGTCCACTTTTGCGTAAATCATCGGGAGCTCAACTCTGTCACAAAGACAGACACACACCCCATCCCTCAGGCAGTTGAGCTCATTGACCGACGAGGCACTGCCAAATTCATGAGTACCTTAGACCTCACAGTCGGGTACTTCCAGGCCGGCCTGACCGATCATGCAAAAGAGAGGTCTGCATTCTCCACCCCAGATGGCCACTATCAGTTTACGGTTATGCCGTTCGTATTAAAGACTGCCCTGCACCTTCCAGAGGATTGTAAACCAGGTCCTAATGGCTAGAAGAATTCAGTCTTGCCTACATAGATGATGTGGCGGTATTCAGCAACACCTGGGAAACCATGCATCCCATCTGGAACAGGTGCTTCAAGCCGCATGGAAAGCTGGCTTGACTATCAAGGCATCCAAGTGCCTGATAGCATAGGGTACTGTTAGGGAGAATTCTCATTCTATGGCTAATTTCCCTCACCTAGTGAGTCCCCCAGCAGCTTTGCTGGATTTCTGGAGTTTATTTTTTCCACTTGGTAAGAGTGTACCTCTTATTCCCCCTCTTACCTGTGTCTTGTCATGTGCATCTCTACTTGTTGTGTGATTTTGTGCTCTGGAGCACACCGCTCCAGGAGCCCAACTTGTTGTGTGTGTTACACAGCACCTTCCGTGCAGTAACACTGGGTTGTCTCTAAGACTTCTCAATGACTCCTTTTTCTGGGGCTGACTACTGTCCCCCATAAACAGGTAAAGTTGCCATTAACTTTACATAGTCACTTTAAAACTACAGACCCAGTACAACCCATCTTACATGGAGTACTGGAAAGGGTTCAATCCTACCCCTTTTTGTCTGTGCCTCTCTGAGCTTTGTTTTGCTCTTTTAAGCATTTAGACTTGGCTGATGGCAGTGGTAACTACCCTAACTTTTCTACCGCGATTATACTATAGAAACGTGGTATTGTTTTAGGCTATTATATTAGTCTCGAACATAAACCCGCTTGACCAAATATGCTTTCTTTTGGCTCTGGTCGGGGTTATTCGCCATTTCTTTTTGTTAAAGTCCTTCTTGTGTTTTACTTTGCGCGGCAAACCAGGTTTGCCTTCTTTGTTCACCGTCTTTTGGCGGGCTACTGACAAGAAGCCCTCCTCTGGGCGCCTGGGTGTCTAGGTGGGCTGAATGTGAGGGAGGGGTGTAGTCACCCCCTGCACAGGGTATCCTAGGAAACCCAAGTCGCACTTTGCCATGATTGGCTGAGGTGGTTGTCCGGGCCGGACAACCCCCCTGCTGCGTGATTGACAGCCATCCTGTGTGAATAGAGGATTTTCGCATAAAAGGCAGGACTCTTGGGCTTGAAGTCAAAGTCGCCACTGGAACTACAAGGAACCGAAGAGAAGCGGAGAAGAAGACGGCTGTTGCAACTACCCCGTCCCGGTGAAGCCCTGCTGCAGTCCTGAGCTATCTACCCCTTCAACAACTAAGAGGAGATCCAGTCTGGAGTCTTCTTCCCTTGAGCCTGGTGGGATCAACCAGCTCGTCTTTTCTTCAGTCAGAGAATCCTCTCCTGGTTCGAAATCACTGCTGTGCTGTGGTGGTCCAGATAGCCATCAGAAGAACCCTCTCCTGATTTAAAGGAGCACACCTTTTATTCATTGTTGTCTTTTTTGCTGTTGCTTGCCTCATCCCTGGGTAGTGCATATCGCTCCAGACGTCCTCCTTCTTGTCCCCACGACTGAAGCCGCAGGAACCGTGAGTCTGCAGGAACTACCAGGAACAACTGCTGTGGCACCAGCTTTTCTCCAACGGAATATGGTACTGTGCACACTTTCCGTCTGACCAGCCGGAATTGGGGTGAACCCTTTTCCTCCACGAAGATTTGTTCTTTCTTCCCTCCCTCTTATAACTTTTCCTTCCATTTAACAATCTTTACAAACTCTTGGCATCTCAAATCTCGAACTGTTCAACGTGTGATCCTCGGCAACTGAGCATCTGCTCCATTGACACTGGCGCAGGCCTATTGACTTTAATCTGGATCTTTGAATAAGTCCTCGAGTCTCCTTGCCTTGAAAAAGTATTGCCTATGATTTTTATTCACTTTTCCCTTGTTTGAAATTCTTAAGTACAAAGTGTGTTTTAACTTCGTGAGCATTTCTAACCGCGGGTACGCGTTAGTATCTGATGTTAACCGAACTGAAGCTACCAACAGCACATCACTTATCCCAATCGTTCCCACTAACTAACACCCCCCGCCCCTCTTCCTTTTCAGATCCGCCAGAGCTCCAGGGGACAACTCCGGTGGTGATAGTGTACGGTACAAATATCCTTTAACATTAACATCGGAAATTACATTTGAAACTTTGAAACTTGGGCCTCTCTCCCACTATACAGGACTCAAATCTCAGCGTGATCTCCTTTTAATATACTGCACTCTGAAACCTAGGCTGACTACTGTCCCCCAGAAAAGGGTAAAGTTGTCATTAACTTTACATAGTCATTTAACCACAGATCCAGTACACCCCATCTTACATGGAGTATTGGAAAGGGTTAATTCTTAGCCCTTTTTATCTGTACCTCTTGGAGCATTGTTTCGCTCCCTTAACATTAAGACTTGGATGGTGGCAGTGGTACCTACCCTAATTTTCCTACCGCGATTATATTACATAACGTGGTATTGTTTTTGGCTATTTTAGTAGCCTCGAACTATAAACCCGCTAGCCCAAATACTTTTTATTTTGGCTCCGGTTAGGTTTTATTGCCATTTCTTTTTGTCAACATCCTTCTTGGGTCTTTCTTTGCACGGCAAACCAGGTTTGCCTCCTTTGTTCGCCGACCTTTGGCGGGCTTCTGACCAGAAGCCCTCCTTTGGCGTCTGGGTGTCTAGGTGGGCTGAATGTGAGGGAGGGGTGTAGTCACCCCCTGCACAGGGTCTCCTTGGAGACCTAAGTCGCACTTTGTGTTGATTGGCGAGGTGGTGGTCCGGGCTGATCAACCCCCCTGCTGAGTGATTGACAGGCCAGGCTGAGTGAATGGGGGATGTTGGCATAAAAGGCAGGACTCCTGAGCTAGAAGGCACAGCCGCCTCTGGAACTACAAGGAACCGAAGAGAAGCGGAGAAGAAGACGGCTGCTGAAACCTCAAGTCCCGGTGAAGCCCTGCTGCAGTCCTGAGCTATCTACCCCTTCAACAACTAAGAGAAGATCCAGTCCGGAGTCTTCTTCCCTTGAGCTTGATGGGGTCAACCAGCTCACCTTCCACAGCCAGAGGATCCTCTTTGTGGTCAAAATCACTGCACACTGCTGTAGTGGTCCGGATAGCCATCTGAAGAGCCTCTACTGTTTTAAAGGAGAGCACCTTTTATTCACTGTCGCTGCTGCTGGCCTCATCCCTGAGTAGTGCAGAACCCTCCAGACGCCCGCCTTCTCGTCTCCACGACCGAAGCTCCAGGAACGGTGGGTCTGCAGGAAACTACCAGGAACAACTGCCGCGGCACCAGCTTCTTCATTGAATAAGGTACTGTGTTCAGCTTCGAGGAACTTGGGTGAATCCCTTTTCTCCTCATCCAAGGCTTGCCCTGGTCTTCCCTCCTTCTTATAACTTTTGCTTCCTCTGTTGACAATATCCAAGTACTCCTGGCAACGTTGAACCTTGAACTGTCTGACTGTGTGATCCTCAACAACAGGAACCCGGTTCCACTTGAAACTGGCTCTGGCCTATTGACTTTTGTTTTCCTGTCAGCAAGTGTTCTCTGATTCTGTCTGCCTTGACAAAAGTACTGCCTATGATTTTTTCCCCCAACTCTCTTTGGTTAACTCTGGTGCTAAGTGTGTTTTTGCCCCAGTAACATTTCTTTCCGTCGATACGTGTATCTTTCGTAAGACCGAACTGTCATTACTGTCAAAAAGTGTTCGCATCTCTATTCCAGGTAATGTCTTTTGTTTCACAACACCGGTCCGTTAAAACGTAGGGTACTTACCTTGAGTTGTTCAGTGCCAAGAGAATTGGTTGTGTGTAGTGTATTTTTCGTGTGAGTTTAATTTAATAGAAGTGAAGTCTTTTACCAACAGATGGTTTAGAAATAAATGTACTTTGAGTCAGTGTGTGCTTGAGTCATAGTAATTGTGGTCCTTTGTGTAATTTCTACTACTGCTCATATGCTCTTGAGATAAGTCTGGCTGCTCCGCTACTGCTACCACTTTAACAGTGTAGTACAGGCCTGTACCAAAGGTGAACTTGTATTACCACTTGTAGTCTTAATTGTGTGTAGTGGCCCCTAAGGGCACTGCACAGGATTCTGCCTAACAGGTACTGTGACTTGCCTAGGTCACCATGCAGGTGCCGGTGAGAAAACAGCCGCTGCAGGCAAAAGTACAGGCGTTGAAGGATTGGGACATCCCCACCACCCAGACTCAAGTGAGGGCATTCCTTGGCCTCAGGGGTTACTATTGCCCTTTCATCAAGGGGTATGGGACCCTTGCCCTTCCCATTAAATGATGTCACATCAAAGGAACTGCTGAAAAAGGTCACCTGGTTCCCTACCTGTCAGTCATCCTTCCAGAACTTGAAGGATGGGCTGTGCTAGGCCCCGGTTATAAAGATCAGGGATTTTGGGAAGAGTTTATCATCCAGGCAGATGCGTGTGAATTTGGCATGGTCCAGTATAAATTAATCTCAATTCTGAAGTAGTAGAACAACCTTGTTTGTACCTAGGTAGTGGCTTGACCAAGCAAGAGCACATTTAGGCAACCATTGTAAAGGAGGCATTTGCAGTAATGTGGGCAGTACGCAAGTTTAAACACTGCATATTTGGGTCTCAATTCACTGTCCAGACAAAGCACAGACCTCTGAGGTGGCTTATGGCCATGCAGGGAGAGAACCCCAAGTTACTGCATTGGGCCATATACCTACAGTGATTGGACACAGACATCCAACACAAACCTGGGTCGCAACACTCCAATGCAGATGGCCCCATCGGTGCTTTCACAGGAGGATGAGCCAGACACTTAGAAGGGTGAGTCTCAACCTTTGTGGCTGGGGGCATGTGAGTAATTGCCATCTGGCATGGGTGCAAAGTGCAGGCTTTTGATTTTTATTAACAAATAGAATGATAGGGGTAATTTCATCTCTAGAAGGGGTAATCAGCCAAACAGATTCCCCCGGGACTCCATGCCAAAACCATAGTGCACTTGTGCCCTGCTGCATCAGCAGCCTGATCCACGGCACCATCACTACTCGTGGCACAGAGCAGGTTCACATGTCACGAGGTGGCCACTTGACAGCAGCAGACAGCCAAGTCCCTGTGGCGCAGAGAATGGCATTTAAGTTATGTCCCCCTGGACCCACGGGGGACATAACCCATGCTGGTGACAAAGTAAACTCTAAAGAAAATCTATGCCTGAGTTTACGCATAGTGCATGGTACTACTTATGACCACGACCCAATTGATATAGCAAATGTGTCAGCTCCTGTGAGTCAGTTCTGCTGTGAAAGGGGATGTGTGTTCTGGTCAGCTGTGAGTAGCGTGATGAATGGAAGGTCAAGAACCAGGAGGACCAGGCCTCCTCTTTGATCTGTTTGTGAGGGCAGGTACCACCCTCAGCCCGGGATAGCTGCACAGCAGACAGCTGTCCTGGCATCAAAAGAGCACACCCATTCAAAAGGAGTAGCCTTACACCGGGGTGCTGTACCTCAAAAGGCCTTTGTTCTCAGTGAGAAGGGAAGAGGCAGGATTATGATAGGCATGAGGGCTCTGGTCAAGGCAAGGAAGCTTGCACCATCTTGATTCTCACTGTCCCTCTCTCTCTTTCCTGTCCCCTCCACTTTCTCTGGAGCAAAGCACTTTGGGTGTGACAACTGAAGGGCAAAGACCACTCAGGTGCAGAGCAGTGATTGGACCACTAAGGCAAGCTAGCCTTAGTCCAATCACCTGAAGACTTGTGGCTTTAAAAGAAGGGGTCTTCTACCCTTTCATCAGATTTGCTCAGTTCCTGTAACGCTTACCTCTGGTGCCCTGCAGGAGGGCCAGATCCGGACTGTCTGGAGCGTTTCCCTCACGGAATGGACTGGATATGACGGGTTCCCAAACCACTCCTTCCCACTTGTCCCACTGCAGAACTGTAGTCCAGTGACCAGTATAGTTGGGAGTGGCCTGGTAGGATTCCAAGCCTCTGGCAAGGTGTGTGAGGGGGCCTGGAGGAAGACCTAAGGATAGTAATTGAAAGTTTTCAGTGTATGTTCCTATTTTCCCCCCCACACCCTTTCTATGTCTCCCTTAGGTTTGCTGGCTGGCGCGCTGGCAGTTTTGTTCACCGTTTTTAAATGAAGCTGGAGACTGAAGATATCAGGTAAGTGGGTATCAGGTAAGCATCCGACTTCAGCTGCTTCACTGGAAGTAGTGGCCCAGGCCAGCTGCGGCATACAAGATGCTGGAAGTGTTGAGGTAAGTGTTCGTATAGCACTGCGTATGTCTGTGAAAACTCGCAACCCTGGTTCCCTTTTCCAACTCCTCCTCACCTGAATCTCCGTCGAATTCTTCTCGGAGTTCCGTCTTCTCTTTCTTTCGTGTCTTTCTGATTTCTTTACTCCTTCTTTGATGCAAGTACGGGCGTGACTCCCCGGAGGCCACCGTGACCGGATAGGAACCAAATCCCAGGAGCCTCCCAGGAGCCAACCCGCTGTTCCAGGGAAAAAGCCGTAGGCTGAAAAAACCCTGTGTGTTTGGTCTTCTTCAGGTTGGATAGAAGAGTAGAAGCGAGTCCAGTTCCTTCTTCGGTGTAGATGATCGAGTAGCCGATGGTGCCGAAGGTACTGAGGCACAATAGAAGCACAGGGAACTGGTCGGAAGGTAGAAGAACGCCAAGGCAGTGATACAACAAACTGATGAATAGTAGACTAGAGGGAAGAATCTCCAGGCGAAAGAAATGGAGTGAGTAGAAAAGAAATGGTAATCAGGAAGAAAGTTAAACAAGGTAATAAAAGAAAGGAAAAGTACAGGGACTGAGGAGTTAAGAATAACCTCAAAGTGCGATTAACAGGAATGAAACCAGAAGAGAAAAAAAACTACCCAAAAATAGTATGTTTACCTCTGTGTAAGATAGTGAATGAAGAGAGAGGTAAAGCAGCAGGAAGCGATAACAGGTAGCGAAATATTCAGCAACACAGCGCTGGTAAGGTACGAAAGTACTAAGATACAACGCATCGGAGCACTGGTGCGTAAATACGTGCTGACGGCCCTCTTGGATAATGCATAGACCGCTACACAAAGTTACCAGCATCCATGTTAGGCGTACTTCCATCGGTTCCAAATCTTCCAAGGTCGATGCATTACAGTATGCCCCCTTCGATGTCGGACACCACCTGGTTTACTCGGGAACAACCTGTGAAACTTCTGAACAAGTCTTGGAGCACTTATATGGGTTTTTGGCTCCCAGGTCTCTCTGATCTGGGATACCCCTTCCAGTGTACCAGGTACTGCAAGATACCCTGTCGATAACGTGAATCAACCAATCTGTCCACTTCATACTCCTTGGTTTCTTTGGGATCTACTACACTCGTCCTCTTAATACTCCTCTGATGAGGTTCTTCAACATAAGCCTTTAGTAAGGAAGTATGGAATACCGGGTGTATTCTCTTGAATCGAGGTGGTAGTTTCAACTTGTAGGCGACAGGATTGATTTTAGCCTCGATCTTGTATGGACCGATATATCTTGGAGAAAATTTGCCCATACGTGTCCAGCGAGGTAAGTACCTGGTGGATAGCCATACCATTGAACCAGGACCCCATTGAGGATTGGGTCTTCTCTTAGCATCGGCTAATCTCTTGTAGTTCCTTCTGCTCTTCTCTAGAATCTGTAAAGCCAATTGATGGGTCTGTTGAATTGTGAACACTGCCTCGTCTACAGCCGGAGCCTTGGTCCTTCCGGCTGTATTGGGGGGTAGGAAATGCGGATGATAATCATAGGTACACTGAAAAGGACTCATTCCAATAGCTGTATGTACCGTGTTGTTATACGTGAACTCTTCCATGGGTAAACAATGATGCCCAATTGTCTTGTTCCTTGTTACAGAAGCACCGCAGATACTCTTCCAGTGTGGCATTTAGTCTCTCCGTTTGTCCATTGGACTGAGGGTGGTATCCTGATGATAATGCTCTTTGGATACCTAGTTCCTTACACAGAATGGACCAGAATTTAGAGGTGAATTGTACTCCTCTGTCCGAGATGATCACTCGAGGAAATCCGTGCAGTCTTATTATGTCTCGTAGGACACAGAGGCTGTCTCAGAAGCGGAAGGCACTCCTGTTAAAGAGGAAAAATGAGCCTGTTTGGAAAAGGAATCAACTGTAACCATAATAGCTGTCTTCCTTTGGGAAGGAGGTAGATCTATGATACAGTCCATAGATAGATTCTCCCAGGGTCGAGAAGGTAAATCAGCTTGCTGGAGAAGTCCTAAAGGTCTCTGTCTAGAAACCTTTGCACTAGCACATACCGAACAGGAGTTAACGTATGAGTTAACATCAGCTCTCATCGAAGGCCACCAAAAACCTCTGTCCAATAGTTCCTAGGTGGCCTTTTGTCCTCTATGACCAGCTAATGGGAGATCATGACAAAAATGTAGCGCCTTGGCTTGAAGTTGTGAAGAAGGGAGAAAGACGAATTGTGGAACCATAATCCATCTCACTCTTGAAGACCTTTAGACATTAGCTTCTGTCTAGTCCATGTCCTGTATTCCTTCCTAACCTTCTGAAGAAAGCAGTTGATCACTGCTATAAATCTCGTGGTAGGCAACATCCTTTCCTTCTCAGTAGGTTTGACCTCCATACTTTGATCTTCCGTCCAGCTTCTAGAAAGGGCGTCAGCTACTCCATTTTGTGAGCCTGGTATATAAGTAATCTGGAAATCAAAGTTGGAGAAATGGTATGCCCATCTGGCATGATGGGAATTGCGGCATTCCATCTGCTGGAGAACCCGCAGATTCCTGTGGTCAGTGCGAATCAGAAATGGATGTGTGGCCCCTTGTAATAAATGTCTCCACTCCTCGCAAGCTCTTCTCATCGCTAAAAGCTCTTGCTCAAGTATAGAATAGTTTTGTTCACTGACTGTAAGAGTTTGTGAGTAGTAGGCGATGTTCCACTCCTTCATTATCTTCTTGTAACAACACAGATCCGAGGGCTCCGCCTGAAGCATCGGATTCCAAGATAAAGGGTTTTGACTGATCCGGTTGAATAAGTACCGGAGCTGTGGTAAATAGTCTCTTGAGGTCCGAAAAGGCTGATTGTGCGGAAGGATTCCATTCGAAAACACTTCCCTTCTTGAGAAGCAATGTCAGAGGAAGTACCATCTCCGAGAAGTGAGGAATGAAACGATGGTAGAAAATAGCCAGGCCAAGAAATCTTTGAATATTCTTAGGAGAAGATGGTTCAGGCCACCTGAGAATGGCCTTTACCTTATCCGGATCCATCCGTATTCCATTAGAGGATAAGATAAAGCCGAGGTAAGGTACTTCGATAGCCTCAAATATACACTTCTCGACCTTAGCGTACAGACGATTGTCCTTGAGTGTCTGCAGTACTTCCTCAACAAG
The DNA here is from genome assembly GCF_040938575.1 of Ambystoma mexicanum. NCBI lineage: Eukaryota > Metazoa > Chordata > Amphibia > Caudata > Ambystomatidae > Ambystoma > Ambystoma mexicanum. The sequence continues at coordinate 1,843,385 of NW_027182336.1, read as the reverse complement.
ATTCCGATGTTCAGTTAGAGTGGAAGAGTAGATCAAAATATCATCTAAGTACACTACTACGGAAGTTCCTAGCATATCAGCGAAAATGTGGTCCATGAACTGCTGGAACACCGATGGGGCGTTGACTAATCCAAACGGCATCACGCAATACTCAAACAACCCCAACGGTGTTCGGAAAGCTGTCTTCCATTCATCGCTTGCATGGATCCTGAGTAGGTGGTAGGCCCCGCGTATATCGATCTTAGTGAAGATCTTGGAGTCCTTAACAGCTTCAAGAATGTCCCTTATCAAGTGCATGGGATAACGATCCCGGACAGTAATTCTGTTTAGTTCTCGATAGTCTATACATGGGCGTAATTCTTTCGTTCCCTTCTTTGCTACAAAGAAAAGTGATGCACCTCCGGAGGATCTTGACTTCCGAATCAGCCCGTTCTGAAGATTGGATTCGAGATATTCTATCAAGACCGTCCTTTCCTGCTGGGACAACGGATACATCCTACCGAAAGGTAGTGAGACTTCTTCCTTTAAGTCCATCCTGCAATCTTCAGGTCGGTGAGGTGGGAGGAGTTTGGGAACAACATCTTCATTAACCTCTTTGTATTCTTGATATTGAACAGGAATGGCAGAAATAAACTGTAGACTGATTGATAGGGCATGCAGAGACTTCAACCCGTTGCCACTTGATGCAATTCCTTCCACAGAAGTCTGAGTTAAAACTCAGTCGATTAGCACTCCAGTCAATAGAAGGGTTGTGAAGTCTCAACCAAGAAATGCCAAGTATTACGGGAAAATGAGCAGCCCTGATAGTGTCAAAGATTATCTCTTCGGTATGATTCTTCATGGTTATCTGTAATGTTAATGTTCCATAGTAACTGGTCCTGACGACAAGGAACGTCCATCAACACCTTCCACAGGAATGGGCTTCCTCTTCTGCCTGAGCGGAATACCCTTGTCTTGTGCCCATGAGGAGTCTATAAAGTTGCCTGGAACACCGCAGTCTAACATGGCTAATACCGGAATTGAGATTCCATTAGTAGAGTTCAACGATACTTGAAATATCATCAGTCGGTTGTCTTCTCCTGTGTTAGTGGTGTTGCAAGGGTTTGTGCTACCTTCCCCGTAGTCTCCCTTGCGTAGACTCGGGGTTGCGCGTTTCCCGAACGCCGAGATGGAATCACTGTACAATCCTTCAACTGATGGTCTGAAGACCCACAATACATGCACAAATTGTGTTCTCTCCTTCGTCTTCTCTCATTAGAAGACAGGGGTCCTCTGGTTGCCACCAATCTGCATTGGTTCCTCTGTAGAAACACGATCCTTAAATTGTGCACCAGCTTGGGTGTTCCATTGGAGTCCTCGACCCTTCCGTTTCTCTTGGCGTCTCCAATGCAACCTGAAATCTATCCAAAGTACCAAGGAAACCAGATCGGAGAATGTCTCAGGTTTTTCGACTTGTGCCAACTCATCCTTTATATCCTCGTGCAACCCTCTTCGAAATATGATCTGTTGTGCAGTGTCTGGCCATCCTGCTAAGCTTGCCAAGCTTTGGAAGCGAGAAATATATGTCTGTACGTCTTGGTTCCCTTGCTTTACATCCATAAGGGCCTCATATGTAGAATACTGAACCTCAGGTCTTTCGAACCTAGTCTTGAAATTGTGACCAAATAAGTCGTAATCATTTACCGAAGGACCATCAATGGTAACTAGAGGTGTTGCCTATTTTAATGTGCTACCCGTTAGGTTAGCTATCAGGAATCCAACACGTGATCTACCAGACTCAAAATTCCTCCATCTGAAAGAGAAATACACCGTACAAGCGTCGAGAAATTCCTTTATTCCCTTAGGGTCACCATCATATTTGTTAATGGACAGGGGCATCGGTGGTAGTTCACCTCTTCCTTCATCTCGAGTTGCTACTTGCTGACGAAGAGCTTGATTTTCAGCCTGTAAATTCTGCATATCGACTCGTAATGTTTGAATGGCGTTACACATTTCTTGAACCTGTTCTGGAGTAGCCATCTTCTTTGTCTTTTGGGCGTTGTATACTGTCAAAACTCGCAACCCTGGTTCCCTTTTCCAACTCCTCCTCACCTGAATCTCCGTCGAATTCTTCTCGGAGTTCCGTCTTCTCTTTCTTTCGTGTCTTTCTGATTTCTTTACTCCTTCTTTGATGCAAGTACGGGCGTGACTCCCCGGAGGCCACCGTGACCGGATAGGAACCAAATCCCAGGAGCTTCCCAGGAGCCAACCCGCTGTTCCAGGGAAAAAGATGTAGGCTGAAAAAACCCTGTGTGTTTGGTCTTCTTCAGGTTGGATAGAAGGGTAGAAGCGAGTCCAGTTCCTTCTTCGGTGTAGATGATCGAGTAGCCGATGGTGCCGAAGGTACTGAGGCACAATAGAAGCACAGGGAACTGGTCGGAAGGTAGAAGAACGCCAAGGCAGCGATACAACGAACTGATGAATCGTAGACTAGAAAGCCTTTAACAAGAGGGAAGAATCTCCAGGCGAAAGAAATGGTGTGAATAGAAAAGAAATGGCAGTCAGGAAGAAAGTTAAACAAGGTAATAAAAGAAAGGAAAAGTACAGGGACTGAGGAGTTAAGAATAACCTCAAAGTGCGATTAACAGGAATGAAACCGTAAGAGAAAAAAAACTACCCAAAAATAGTATGTTTACCTCTTTGTAAAATAGTGAATGAAGAGAGAGGTAAAGCAGTAGGAAGTGATAACAGGCAGCGAAATATTCAGCAACACAGCGTTGGTAAGGTACGAAAGTACTAAGATACAACGCATCGGAGCACTGGTGCGTTGTACGTAAATACGTGCTGACGGCCATCTTGGATAATGCATAGACCGCTACACGAAGTTACCAGCATCCATGTTAGGTGTACTTCCATCGGTTCCAAATCTTCCAAGGTCGGTGCATTACAATGTCCTTCAAGAGTTCTGGCAGCTTGCGGCGCGGAGCACGGCTTAGATTGTTTTGATCGTTTCCTGTATTCTTGTTTACAGGTGGCGTGGAGCGGATATAATGTATTACGTCTTGTTTTCCTTTGTTTTCTGCAGGTACAGAATATGTGAGTTGCCATGCCGGATCGGGACCGCTGCACAATAATGATCGGACCTACAGCTGAGGAAGCTTCTGGCCGGCAGACAACATATACAGGTAAGCGGGCTACTATGGGCAGATTCGGGTGTGAGTTATTCAGACTGCAGGGTTCATACTGAAAGTCTCTCTCGTTGCAGGAGTCGGAGTAGTGGCGGAACCCGATCAGTGGAATCTTCAAGTAAGTTGCCGGAGTTGAAGCTGCTTCGGAGCCTGGCCAATGAAGTCTTCACGTAAGTATGGCTTTCGGAGCAGATCCGGAGCTCAGAAGAGTTCAGGTGTGTGCCGGTAAGGTTGGAAGTCACTTTGCATGTGGAAACCGAAGCAGTAAGCATTACACTGCTCTCACAGGTAGTGGAAGAAATGCTAAGTACAGGGTGTGGCCCGGGTGTGGTTTTATAGCCTTGGGGTGCACCATGTAACACAAGACCACAGGGATCCCAGAAGCACGGGCCATCTGGGGGCCATGTTCAGTTCTGCTGCAGGTCCTGACCTGGCGGCCATGTTGGTGTGGATTGTGACCACTTACTCCCATTAGCAAACGCCTGCACCAGCCAGCCATTCTACATGTCCAGTACTTCCCCAAGCTACTATGTTAGGTTGTGCCCTTAGTTCCCACTGAGTTCATGACAGTTCCTCTTAGATCCTTTAAGACTGCAGATTCATTCTGAAGATCTCACTGGACTTCCTTTGGGAGAGTTGCACCCTCCAAAACCCTCAGCCTGAGGTGAAGAAGGAATCATCCAAGACAGAAGGAAGATCTGTCCCCTATTACTCCCGGGGCACATCAGGAATAACATCTAGTGTAGATCAGGACCTACCACTCTGCGCCAGAATATCCTGAGATGAGAGAGCAGACCCTGAATGGAACCATCCTATCCTCAAGTCACTCTGAGAAGGCCTCACATGAACCAGAGGGCCAGATCAGCCAAAGATCCCTGTTCTACCACACCTCAGCGCCATAGCCTAGCTCCTGAAATCCTTTTCTCTGTTTATAATCGCAACATCATCAACTGAGAAATGGACTTCGGAAAGTGCGTCACAGCACAGAGCCACACCACACCGCAATATCATATTTTTATTTTTGTACTTTTAATGAAACACCCTTAGAACTATACAGGTGTTAAGGGTGTTTAATTTTTTTAAAAAAGACACTTACCTTGCAGTGCACCTGGGCACCACACCATAGTTCCTGAAAGCCATTTTCTCTTTTTTTTTTTTTTTTTATTTAACACCCTTAGCACCATGCAGGTGCACATGGTGTGTAATTGAAAAAAAGGACACTTACCTTGCAGCACAGCTCAGCACCACACCCTAGTTCCTGGATTCCATTTTCTCTGTTGATGACTGTGACATCATCAACAGGAAAACAGACTTCAAAATGTGTGGCACGGCACAGCACAGCGCCACACCTCAAGCACATAGACTTTTTATTATTAAAAACGCTTAGCACCCATCTATGAAACTACACGGGTGCTAAGAGGTGAGGGAGGAAAGGGGACAAAAAGGAGAGCAGGGGAAGGGGTGCAGGCATAGAACACTCAGGCTACTCGTAATGCAGGCTTATACCAGAGACACACTGATAACCTAAAGTCTGTTCTAAGAGCCAACAACATACTTTAATGTAAATAAAGGAAAGTTACCACAACACAATCAACTTCTAATTTTCAATCAATAGTCTGAATTGAGAATCAACATTTTTTACAATAATTCCTTTCTAATGAGCACATTATCCACAAAATGTAAAGTTAATCTTTTTATTTTTCTCATCTTTACATGTACAACTCATTACGAATCGCGAACTAATATCCATAAATGCCTCTTACTTGTTTTCCCTCTTACTCATCCCAGTACTTTACAAATTGAGAAGTCATGCAAAATAGTATGCATTTATCTTAATGCATACTGCTGCTGGCCCAAAAGTATCAACACGCCCCTCCCTCCTTTATGCCCTTTCCACCATCTCTTCAACTAAATCAAACATTAAACAATTCTAAAAGTCGACTTTCACAAGCTCTACACAAAGGCCGATTTTGAGAGCCACATCAACGTATAATGTGATGCTCGTCCCTGTATTTTATTAGTTCTTGATATCACTCTGTAGAAAGACCTACTTCGAAAATCACACAAAGGTATAGAGTGATTCGCGAATTTAACTATTTATCAATTTCCCCGTTACTCGTTTACCTTCTTACTCATTCACGTACATTACTAATTGAGATGTCACGTAAATTAGTGCAACTTTATCTCTTTACACACTAAACAAAGAAAAATAGTCTTGCATAGTATGTATCGTGCACTTAACATCTATAAATAATGTACTTTTTTACATTGTATACTCTTCTCGTAAGTCACTTCTTATGAATCGAGAAATCATACAAAATAATGCAGTTACCTCGTCCACACTACTTTGTTTCTAACCTCTTTACAAAGCTTGACTACGATAACTGCTCAGAACATATCATTGAATTGAGAAATGTTCCTTCAGATCACGTGAAAACCTCATCTAATTAAAACAAAACACAATGTAACCATGGCTCTGCCATAAATGGGCCTCAGTGGCAGACTTTATATTCACTAAACCAACTTAAAAAAACAGTTCTCGATCTCAATACACAAGCACAGAGCGTTAAAGGACAATAATCAAGCTCCCAACACATTTAAGTTATTTTAGAAAGCTTATATCTTTTATAGTTTGAGTATTTTCTCTTTTCATTTTGATGTTCCTGTCGATTCTCGATCTTGGCAAAAGGCTCCAAAAAACGAAGACGAAGATATCGCCACACCTCAAACCTTCACCAATCTTTATTACTCACCCTGCCACAAAAAACTCCCTTATTAACACAATGTATATCATTTTAGGGCACGTTCCACTGTCGATTTGAAACTTGATTCTCAAATCGCATAACAGCAGACTTTCAGAACTGAAATCAGTTGCTGCAAAAAGGAAAGGACCAGAAAACAAGCCTTCTCTGCCTACGCCCCAACACTATGGAACCTCCTCCCTATCAGACTCGTCCCCATGCTCCCACAATTCAGAAAAGAACTCAAGGCCCACCTCTTCAAGAAGTCTCTCCTCAACGCCTAGGCCATCATGCTCCCTGCCAACTAGTACATCTGTGCCCCTCCTCTGTGCCCCTCTGTATCCTACGCCTGCTGTATATCTAGGGGTGCATCATGGGAGATATGACTAACTTTTGGGCTACAGCAGCATCCTGCTCTGCGCCAAATTTAGCAAAAAACGACTGGACGGATTTGTGCCAAAACAAGCAAGGATTTCCTTAAAATGTTTTGTGCCTGACATGTTTCTTATTTGGCACATACGTCAAGCAGTTTGGGCTGTGCGCATGAGCAAAACCTGGACATATTCCTACGAGAAAATGAATGCAAAAGTGAAAAACAAACCCTTTTTTTACCCTTTACATATTTTGAACCGTAACATGGATGTGCACAAAACTTTCCAATCTTGGGGTGCCTGAGCCCTAATATAGGAATGTTCAGTCAAATGACCTGCTGATCTTTCCTATGGCTCAAAATATATTACGTACTAAAAAAGTAGGCCCGATCCCAGCGTTTTTTGTTAACGGGGGAGCAATTCTCAAAATAGGGATAAATGACGAGGAAATATATAAGTGTGTCAGGGAACTGGCACTGGAGAATTGCTTACCCCTCACTACTCTAACCTCAAAGATGGGTTGGAAAACTTATTGTCACACATATATACATTTACAAGACAGCATTCATCTGTGCAGACAGCAACTATAGACAGCCACATGCGTGAGCATACATGAAAATAATTTTAATTGGGGATTTCAAACATATTAGAAGGCTACTAGTTGCTGCAGCACGGCCGTGGCGAGAGGATCGTTCGGTTCAGAACCGAGGAGTGCGAGACCGACTGTACATGTATTGAACAGCATGTCCTCGACTACACGGGCTTAATTTCACCGGTGTTCGAACGTCGGTATTAATTTCTTGCCGCATCTTCACACCACGAATTAGGATTGACGCCGTTTCCTTCTTTTGTTAAAAGGACACCCTGCGAATCTGATGCCACGACGCCGTTTCTAAGTTCCACACTGGATGCCTAAATGATGTTTAGTAGAACTTCCCTCCAGTTTCGTGTATGACCTTCCTGGCGACACTCGGAAATCTTTGACGCCAATAGTAAATTGTTCATAAGGCTCATCCTGAAGAAATGTCCTGTCCTGAAGATGGCCACTACATTTATCTTCTGTATGGACACTTGAGAAACTGTCCCATCTGATTATTGGCCGAAACATGTCGACATTTTTATCTCATTAAATGTCTAATTTTAGTCATTTTGTATAACTTGTGTATTAGGATTAGAAAGTATATTAAGTTGCCTCATGCCTTTATGTTCGTTCCCTTTCTGGTTTTTTGTTACCTTTAGCCTTGTCTTATTTTCCCTGACACAAAACACTGTATTTTCATTTTTGTGTGCGTTCTTATCTGTTGATGTATTAGTCGAGTTGCCTTCTAATATGTTTGACATCCCCAATTAAAATTATTTTCATGTATGCTCACACATGTGGCTGTCTATAGTTGCTGTCTGCATAGATGAATGCTGTCTTGTAAATGTATATATGTGTGACAATAAGTTTTCTAACCCATCTTTGAGGTTAGAGTAGTAAGGGGTAAGCAATTCTCCAGTGCCAGTTCCCTGCCACACTTATATATTTCCTCAAAATATATTAACAATAAAATATCCTCTTTTCCTATGGATGATAGGTTTCACCTTAACTATAGGATGGCTATCTCTGCCCTATAATATATACATATTACAGGGCCTGAGGTACCGACCCTGTAATTAGCATTAAGTTGCTCAACCCATAGGAAGAACACTTTTTGGGCGGCTTATAACTTTGCTCCCAATGGACGAATCATTACCAAACTTTGCAAAAAAAAGTATATGGCCCATCTGAACTTTTCTGGTATGTTTGGTGAGGTTTCATCGGGGAGGGTAGGGGGGGTAAAGTTGTAGGGGGGTCCACAGAGAAATTTGTTTTGCTCATGTCTACAGGCCAAACCGCTGGACGAATCTTCACTAAATTTGCAGCAGGAGCGGCGGCTTGTTCCCAAAAGCATGCTTTTGTACATTTGGTGTAAATCCGTCCAGTAGTTTTTTTTTAAACCGGCCCAATAGTAGGTCAAAAATAATTAGTGATATCTGGGTTCGGTCCGCAGACTCACTTCCCGTTTTGGTACGCCCACGGGCCTCCGATTGGCCTAGAGAGTGACGTGATGTCCACGTACACCGACACGCCCACTGATTGGACGGTGGAAAGCGTGAAGTGCATCAGATTTTTGGAAACGCCCACCATGTTGTATTCGCGGACCTCCGCCGGTGTCCAAAAACATCACGGTAAAAATCTATTAAAAAACACAACATTGCACTTGTCAAACTCATCAAACAATCTCTGGGGATCTGGGGGGTGATGAGGATGGGATGGGATATGGCTGAGGAACCCAAAGAACTGGTTTGTTTTGTTTGTTTGTTTATTTATTTGTTGCATGCAAAAGACCCAGAGGTATCAGGGCAAGGAGACAAAGGATATTTTAAGTTTACGACGTTACATAGTATAGTACAGTAGAATTTCCAAATTTACATTTTACATGTTAAGGTAAGTAGCTAATAAGGTTCCATAGTATAGTGTAGTGTGATTTGCAAATTTACAAGTTTACATATAACAAATTGATGTGGAGGGCTTACAAAGTTACATAGTGTAGCACAGAGGAATTAACAGAATTACATATTCCCAATTAAGGTATACAGTGTACAGGTAGTACAGGGCATAGCAGAGTTAGCAGGAGTATGCAATAAGTAGGATGGCAGTCATGTAAAGTAGGGGCCATTGGGAAGGGTTAGCGGCCCTTCTCTCCCTTGTCTGGATTTAGATATTATTGGATTCAAGCCAATTGATAATGTTACACCTCAAGTGTCTGTATGTTTGGTTTTGCCTCAGGTGTGGAGGCAGGGAGTTCAATAGTTGGGCAGCTTTGACAGGGAAGCTATTTCCCGCAATGGTAACTTGTTTAAAAGGTGGAACTGTCAAGCAGTTTGTGTAAGTTGATCTTGTGGCTCAGATGGAAGTTCTTTTATTAAACCTCTTAGTGAGGTATGGGGGTGCTGCATTGTTGAGGGCTTTGAAGGTTAGGGAGGCAGTTTTAAGTTTGATTTTATCAAGAGTAGATGGCCAATTATTATTTCTCCGTACTGATGAGATGTGATCTCTTTTGGACATTCCTAATGCCGCTCTTAAGGCATTGTTTTGGAGTAATTGGGCCTCATTACGCGGTAGGAGGTAGCCATGGCGCTATTAGCACCATGGCTACTCCCTTACCGCATTCCGGATCCATGTTCCCGGAATAGGGACTTACCGGGTCATTCCGACCTTGGAGGACCCGGTAAGTCCCCATTCCGGGAACCATTCCCCATTCCCATTCGAGCCCCCATAGGGCTCAATGGGAATGGGGATAGAGCTAATAACGGGCCCGCTATTAGCGGGC